>NC_133170.1:19287500-19912500 GCF_040802235.1 Manis javanica | reverse complement strand
CATGCAGGTGTCTCCATTCCAGCTAGCCAGAGACCAATGAAAGCATAACTGAGCTTGTGTGGAAGATTTTATGAGCCAGACCTGGAAGTGACGCCCATCGTTTCTGCTCACATTGCACTGGCTAGTCATTCACACGGCCACACCTAATTGTATGAGAAGATGGGAAACAGAGGCCAGCTGTAAGGTCAGGAAGAAGGGCAAACCAAATCTGGTACGCAGCTATCATCTCTGCCACAGGAGGTATGTTCAGGGAGGGCGTGTGAGCTCCGGGAGGAGGCCAGGAAGAGCTGTCCTGATCTATGTTTGCCTTGTTCTATTGTTTCCTATTATCATGCATTACTTCTGTAACTTCTAAAGAGCCTGTACTCATGGCTGCTTCCTTGATTTTTCCTAAAAGAGCTCTAAGGAATACTTGACACTATCATCCACTCTAGGAATCAGTATTATTGGGAGGCAAAATTCAGTGGGAATTCAGAGAGAGTGGCCGCAACCTTCAAATGACTGCTTTGACCTCTTTGGGTCCCTTCTTTTAGCCAATAAATCACTGCTTCATGCCAAGGCATGAAAACCACTTGACTGTTGGCACTTATCAGGAAGTGATGGATTCCATTCAGGTACCTGGGCCAAGAGAGACCCAGTTAGGCGGGACACCAACTGTTTTACTATTTGAGCATGAATGTTTGTTCAGTGATCTGATGGAATGCTACCGCTAAAAGGAGGCTTAAAAATACAGAATATAGAGGAATATGGGAATCTCTTCAAGTTGAGATCGGTATGGTGAAACACAGGGTGTTAGAGAGTTTGGAAATGGAGAGCTGGCCATTTGCATTTTTCCTATTTTCTACAAATAAGTGAAATTAACAGACCTTTGGAAGTGCTTCCTCTGGGTGAAGAGGGTCACCTATCTATCTCTCCCCCTCACTACCCTGCCAGCACTTTCCCACACACCAGGGTACTGGGAGAAGCAGAGGAAGATGGAAAAGCACCACACATCTGGGCTTACAAACCCCCTGCTGCTTTTCCGCAAAGAGAATTTCCTAATTGGAATCAACAGCAAAATTACGTAGGAATCAAAAGGTTGAATGTGAGTGCAGAAGGATTAGCCAATAGGTGAACGTGAGCTCAATCACGTGGAGCCGTGACTCCGGCTGTTTGCTTGCTATAAGCAGGGCCTCTGCTTCCTTTAGTCAGTCAGCAGCAGTGAGGATGTGCAGATGTGCTGGAGTTTCTGTGGATTCGGCTGGGAAAGTCATTTGATACTCTGGCATTTTATGGTGGAATCATAAGCTCAAGAAGAACTTTTCATGCACCTGTAATTAGAATACCAGTTTTTCTTCTTTAATCCATCCAACCATTCATTCACTCAACAACTGTTACTGTATCCAGAGGCACCACTTTTCTAGGTGTTGGAGGTAGGGGTGAATAATCGAGTCCCCATCCTCCAGAAGTTTGCACTCCAGTGAGGGAGAAAGACAATAAGCAGAGGGATAATAAATTTGTCAGCTAGAGGGAACTGCTATTCAGAAAATTAAACATGGGAAAGAGGATGGTGTGTGATGGGATTTAGGGTGGTCAGGGCAGTCCTCCTCAAGAGGTGACATCTGAGCAGAGAGTTGAATGAAGTGAGAGTTATGCAAATATAAGACTCTGCAAGGGCAAATATCTTGCCACTGGGACCTTGGAGTTTTCAAGAAATGGCAAGTCAGCCAACCGGCTGGAGCTGGGGAACCCAAGGGAAAGGGTGGCAGGAGGTGAATCTGGCACGGTCAGCAGGACACAGACCTCGCAGCTAGGCTTTGTATCAGTATTTGATGGAAAGCTATTCCAGGGTTTTGAGCAAATAATTGACAGGAACTGTTGTTCTGAAGGGGCTGCTTTGGCTGTGACACAGACAACTGGGTAGGAGGAGCAACAGCAGATACAGAAGGCAAGTGAGGAGGGGAGGGTGACTCTGCGGTGGTGGCAAGAGAGGAAGTGTGACTTGGTTCGTTTCAGGATATTTGGAAGGTAGAGACGACAGGATTTGCTGATGAACTTGATATTGGGTGGAGAGAAAGAGAGGAATCAACGATGACTGAGGTTTTGGGCCTGAACAATGGGTGAGCAATGATGCCATCTACCGATACTTTGTGCAGCAGAGTGGTTAGGCTTGTGGACATGGAAGCCAGGCAGCCTGATGCCCAGATCTGCTGCTAAGGAGCCTGTGAGCTCAGGCAAGTTCTCTCTGTATCTCAGTTTCATCCTCTGTTAAATGAGGATACTAATGATACCTTCCTCAGGGTTGTTAGGAAGATGAAATAAATTAATGCCTGTAAAGCACTTAGAACAGGGCCAGGAAGCCAATAAATACTGGGTAAAATAAGGAACATGGCAGGTAGGAAGCAGACTTGCAGAGAAAATCAAGAGTTTGATTTGGGACAGGGTAAGTTTGAGTCACCTATCAGATGTCCCAGTACAGTGTCAATTATCAGGTAGGTATAAGAGTCTGAATTTGGGTGAGAGTTCTAATAGAAACTGGGAAGATATCCACATGTAGAAGATATTGCCAGTCATGGGATTGGATAGTATATTGCCCTTATTGAGCAAATACAGGCAAAGGACAAGAAATTAATGTGCTTTGAAAGCTAACAAGGAAAAGACAGAACGGCAGAGTAATAATATACAAGGACTGGTGCTAATGTACAAGGCCTGGGGGAACAGGGAAGGTGTCCCTGTGTAATAGGTGTTTAAGTTAAACCTGGAGGGAGAACTTCCATTCATAATTATGATGGTGGCTCCTGGCTGTATATTTTTAGTCATAATACTCATGGCCCATACTGAGCAGGTTAAAAAAATATGAATATAGCAAAGGACAATGAGAAAATCAATTGTGCACCTGTGTACCTTAAGTAAAACATCAGTTGGTCTTCCTAAGTGAGATAAGTCTATCTTCGGTCAAGTGTTGGCATCGACCAGTGAATGGAAACATCAGAATTTCCATACATTCTGCATTTGCAGCAAGAAATAGTTCATGGCTCAGTCAGCATCTTTTCAAAATGATAATGATAATCCTGACACAGGGCCCTACCTAAGCTAAGAAATCATTATCCATCATAACTTAAGTGTAAACAGGACCCTGATGAAAAAGTTTACTAGTTTTCTTTCCTGTTCGGTACATTAGACCCTTAATATAAACATAGGAGCTGTTTATGTTAAGGTGCCTATTCAAATAGTCCACCCGATATTTCAACACTCTCTTTCCTTTACCTTCTAGTTTGTATACCAAATAAATAAAGCCTGTGCCGCATCAGAAAATTGTTTCACTAACTCAAACAGAGCTTGGATGAGTCTATGCCAAAAACGATGTCATTGACCTGTAATAAGGGTGCAGGTCTGACTGGCACAGGGGATTTAAAAGATGCAAGATTAGATTTCCCACTGAAGTGGAAAGGAAGGTTTTTACTCTTCGGAGAGACCTGCTGTCATCTTCCCACTGTCCCAGATGGTGAAAGTTATGTACTCCCTGACCTGAGCCAAAGACCATGTAAGAGAAAACAAAGAGACAAACAAGATCTGCTCAAATAAACTGAGCAAAATCCCACCTATAATGGCTCTAAGTACATAACCTACAACTTCCCTGACCCTGTTTTCTAGACTATGTTTTACAAAATAACAAAAAAAAGTCTCACTAGAGACCAGTCCAAGGCATCCCACAATACCTGGGAATGATAATAATAGATTAAAGGACTTTTAAAACACAGCAATGTTTTTTTTTGCATGGAGAAGACCAAGGGCAGGTATGTTCATATGCATGCTTCAGTACATGCTGAATGCACAAGGATGGACATGCACTTGCAGGCAGTAGGAGGTTATTAGCAGATGCAATCACTGGGCAGTGACCACTGATCATAGAAAGATGTATCTGGGGAAAGCCATACCTTCCAAGAGTTAGAGATGGGGTTTATAGTTTTCCATCTGGGCTTCAGTCAAAATCACAAGTAAGGATCTTCTTAGCTTGCAAATTAAACACACCTATCTCCAGAGGCATAGGAGTCCATCTCCATTTATGGGAGATGGACTTGAACTCTCATTTCAAAATGGTCCTGTCTTTAAAATGCAAGTATCAGAGCAAAGATGTCAGTCTTTACTGGAGGACCACTTAGCAAATGGGGGTGGAGAGAGCTTCTAGGAAGTCATATCACCCCAGAACATGTTCTCTTGGTAACCTCCGTACAGCAAGCCCCATCCTACCCCATCCATGGAAATGGAATAGGCCTGAATTTTCTGGACATAGGAAATTACCCCTCTTCTTACCCCCCAAACCCTTCCTGGATCCCCTGTGTAGGCTTTTTCAGGGTGAAGATGAGGCCTTCTCTTCACCTTTGCTGTACCCCATGGGAAAGAAAAAGGAAATGAAAGGTAACATGTATGGAATACCTCCCATCTCCCAAGCCCTGAGGAAGGTCTATATATCCAGGAAGGTAAGTCAAATTTTTGCCATTTTACTGAGGAGGGAACTGATGCTCAGGGGAGTTGCTCAAGATCATGGAGCCAATCAGTTGCTATGTCAAGATTCAAACTCAGTTGTCTCCTCCAAAGCCATGCTCTCTCCAGGGAAGGCAGTCTGGTTCTGATCATGCCTGTCTTTACAAAAGGTCCTGGCAAAATTTCAGGTCATAAAAATAAAAAGATTCTGCAGTGGTAGAGGCAGTAAAAGCCATCATGGTGTTCCCGTACATCAAGAGCTGCTCTGATACCAAATAAGTCCTTCAGTTTTCAGCTGCACAGTGCTGATAGCTTTCTCATACCTGAAAACCACAAGAGGTTACTTTGCCATGTTCCATGTCCCATTTTCTTTTAAGTTCTCACATGTGTTCCACGTACTGCCTTTTTAATCATTCTCTTGTTTTCCAGTGGACACCCCCAGGTTCTCTTTAACTCCTGTGTATTCTGCAGTTTTCAACAGGACCCAGTATGCCAGGAAGATTGGAAAAGTACAGTGAGTCTTGGAAGAAGTCTCAGTCAACACTTAAGGTGCTTTCATCAGAAGCATCCTGTGTCCTCTCTGGGGGGTCACGCTGCTTTCCTTCAATTTACTTCAGCCTTCGTTTCCTGTTTCTTACCTATTTCTTATCATTCCCCTTTCTTTTCTTTCCCTTTCTCCTTTTCTTTTCATCTGCTTCTCTCCGCTTCCTTCTTGAGTTTCCCGTGTTCTTTTCCTTCATTCTCCACCTCTTGCTACTCACTTTCTCTTCCTCTTTTATTCTTTTAGAGGCATATTAGTTGAGTTGAAAAGACACAGATGTTGAGGGCACACAGACCTGGTTCAAATGCTAGCTCATTCTCTTAGGGTGCCCTTGAATGAGTAACCATGCTACCCCTTCCTTCAGTCTTTCCATATCTAAAATGTAGATATCAACCTGGGGTATGTGTGGGCCTGAATATTAGATGAGATAATGTGCATAAATTCAGTTCAGCACTGTGTATGGAAGTAGGGCATTAAAAAATCATAGGCAACCCCCCACTTCTGTCCTGCCGCTCTTGATCCCCCCTTCCCTCTGTTACCTACTACATCTACTGTCTCTGGCAGCTAGCCCATCCCCCCTCACTCTGTTACAGTTTCCTTTGGGCTGAATTCTCCTACTGTCTGTGCTCCTCTAGCCCGTGTCCACCTTTAAATGGAAATAATTAGACATTACAGAATGGTGCATGTAGACAAAACATTCAAGCATCTGAGTGACATGCTGATTTTAAAGAATGGTAATAATGACAAAATTAAATGCTCTAGGCCATTCTGAATTATTTATTAAGAAGGAGGAGCTTAGGGCCAAGGAATGAACAGGTTGCCCTGTACCTCCAGGAACCAAATGGATGACTGAACAAGAGCCTGTTGGGCTGGTAGGTTGAGTAGGTAAAGGCTGTACTTATTATCTACCCTGATAGCCAGAAGATAATGACTTTTTTTAACTGGACATTTTTAAAGTCTGTGAACAATATTAACCACTAGCTCTTATGCAAGGTTGCTTTTTGGTGGACAAAATTCTACTTTAAGAACGATTTAAGAGGTTAATCTTGCATGAAAGCTTAAGAATCAAAGTTCCTCTTTCCATAAAATGGAGGACCCCAAAATACACCTATGACTTGCATTGTAGCAAATGATGATCCTTGTTACATAACCCACATTTCTTTTGGTAGTTCTTGGTAGTTGTCTGCCATTTCCATGTCTTAGACTTTCTTGTCTTTATTTTCTCTGAGTTCTTGACTTCCTTTTGCCCTTGTCTTTACTGAACTTCATCCTGTTAGCTTCTGATTACTTGTCCAATTTGTTGAGGTCATTTCCAATTCTAATAGCATCCCCCAAGGCTTTAGCCTCCACTTTAAATTCAGGCTCATCTCTGAACTTAATGACTATGCTGTTGCGGCACTTGATGACAATCTTAACTAGAAGTGGGTCCAGGACTGAGCCTTGTGCAACAACTCTTCTCACATGTTTACTCATCAAAAGAAATGCACGGGCAGGTGTTTTAATGAAGTTCAGATTAGAAAATATAAGCCTCTTCAGAATCTGGGGTCATTCTGATAGAATTTATGACATTTTTGGCAATTCAAGGCTGTAGTTCCATTTAAGTGAAATCAAATAAAGTCATTGCTCAAAATGTAACTTTATTTAAAAAAAAGTCTCATTTTTTAAAATATAAAGGTCAGTACCTATTTTTACCATCCTGCCCTGGGAATCGCTTGTATGCACCCACTGCCCTGATGCGGAGGCACCAGGCAGGGAGGTCAATGGCCTGGGTTTAGTTCCATCTCTGCCATTGAGGATATGTATGACCTTGCATGAGTCACTTAACCTCTGTCAGACTAAACCTTATCTTCGTCAGCAAATGAAGGACTCTGATCAGATGACCGCAAATGTGACTTTTAGATCTGAAAGGCTGTGATTCTCTCTTGATTAAGGGCCTAATTATTCTCAGTGGCAAATTACTATGCCACTCTTTGTAAGCTTCTCCCATGACATTTATATATACTATTATAACTTTGAACAATGGAAGAAGGGTTAGACTAGTTCTGCCCATTGTCTAGAATCTATGCATGTTTATTTGCTTATGTATTTTCCTTTTCCACGCAGTCTCAAATATTTCACATATTTGTAAGGCACTCTGATGCTTGTGCTTCCCTTGTGATATCACTAACAACTATTCTGTTTCAGAGCGCTCACTTGAAAATGAGGCAACAGGCCCGGAATGGTTTGGTGACTGGCAGGGTTGAAGGGCTTGCTTGTGGCAGAGCTGGTCTTGAACTTGGGTTTCTGGGCAGAGAGAGGCACTCTTTCCAAACAGCATGCTCCTGTGGCCACCTAAATTATTGTTCAAACTCAGTATGTTTTAGGCTATAAAACAAAATACTGTTCTACACACAACGGAGAACCAGCTCTTTTTATAATGATGAATGACCATCACTTCAGCCTGTGGAGACAACAGTCATTTTAAATTTTCTTATATTAGCAATATGTAAATAATTTTCTTTAAGAAATCTATAAAAATCTATTTTCTAAAGATATTGAGCTATACGCCTGGAAAACAATCATAATTTTTTTAAAGCCCAATTCTTGGTACTGCTTTCTTCACAAAAAAAATTTCCTTTTTCTTCTCCCCCTCCTGCTCCTCCTTCATTTTTTGCCTAAACCTTAATTTTTCATTTTTATTCCCACTTGATACAAGAGAAGGTCCCCAGGAGGAGGAATAATGTCCACAGCCCCCTTCCCTGACCTTCCATAATAGTCCTACTCTCCAATTCACTGATTTCTCTGATTCACTTGAATTTTCCTGCAAGGTAAGTTCTGCACAAATAAATGTTTAAGTGACAGAAAAAAAAGGGGTGGGTGGGTAAGATATGGATCTGAAGACCTAGTTATGGAATCTGGGGAAGAGCAAAGAGAAAGACATATTTTTTAAAACAAATGATTGGAAGAAACTCAAAAGCATCACTTCACTTCAGGAATTTGCATTCTTTTAATCACTTGTCTTAAGACACTGGAAGGTTTTTTTTTTTAATAACCCCAAAGAGCACTGATTAATAAACAAGGGATGGTATGTAGCAGCCGCTACACAGAACAAAAACAAGAACTTGATAGAGCAGCAAATCATAGGGGGTTAATCACCAAAAGTTCCTCTCCCTGAAATTACAAAGAAATGACCCCAGAAGGACATGTGAAGTTTCTGTTGACAGGCTTAGGAACGGAACCATCCGACCTCTCCGTGCTGAGTTCTTCCCTTATTAGCCATTTTCCCCTCTGACCACCCACTGTGTGCACTTCCTCTTTAAGATTCTCAGGATATCTGCCTTAGTGTGTCTCCCAGATGAAGAAAGAAACTGATATTCCTTTCGTATGTTTCACAGTCATGAAATCCTCACTGTGACTGAATGCAGTGGACATTGTGTGGATACTCGTAACATGACCCCACCGGGCTGCTCCCTTGGGGAACCTCCTCCCTTGTGAATTGTTTCAAACAACAGAATATGGCAAAGGGGCTAGTACGTCTTCCCCTTAACAGACTACAGGGAGAGATTCTCCTGTTGGCCTTGAAGAAGCAAACAGCCATGTTGTCGATTGCCCGTGGAGAGGACCACATGGCCAGGAGCTATGTGGATTCTAAAAGTTGAGGGTAGCCTCCAGTCAACAGCCAGTAAGAACCTCTGTCAAACAGCCACAAGTAAGCGAATTGTGCTGAGCAAGCAGAGTAAGCTTGGCTGAGGAGCCTTCCTCACTCAGGCCTCCAGATGAGGACACAGTACTGCGCACCCTTTGACTGCAGCCTTGTAAACAAACCCGAGTAGAAGACCCAGTTAAAGACGTGTTTGGACTCCTGCCCTGGAAAGTGCAGGCTAGCGGGTGCGTGCTGTTAAAGCCACCAGACTATGGGGATTTGTTACACAGCAAGAGAAAATGAATACAATGTTATCTTTATTTCATTGAAGAGGAAATCAAGCTTTGGAGAACTTTAGTGTGTGAACTTTTGAGAACTTCAGTAACTTTATTCAAGGTTAAATATTTATTCATATTTAAACTTAGGGCTCCCTAAAGTTCAAAGCTCAAAGGCTCCCCAGTATGGCATGTTGCCTTTCTACTCTTTCCTTCTCATTAAGTGGCATTGTTGACAGGATATTGCCATGTATGGGTTACAGTATGATTTCTGGCAGTTATGAACCTAAAATGTATATGGTCTTGAATTTAAGAATTACAGAAGTAGTTTGTTCCTTGCCCCATGGCCTCCCTGGACGTCATATTGAAGAATGTTGCCCCTTTTTCACTCCTGAAAGAGAGGTGAGCAGGGGAGAAACAGGTAGAGGAGAATGGAGGGGGCTGCCTGGCCAGCCTTGGAGAGAGCTTCTCACTCTGTCCAATAGGGGAATTAAGTGGATGTCCTTCAAAAAAGAACTGCTCCATCTAGGGAAAATCTCTGAGGATCACAGTAAGGAGCCTCCCACCAGGAACACCCCAGAGGCAGGAGCCTGGAGCTCATGAATAAGGTACAATACTTTGGGCTAATGCTGGGTAACAATGAATCCCGCAGCTTCAGTTCAATATAGCTGGTTTGGGTTGGATAAAAGAAAGCTGTCAGGAGGCTGCCTTTGAGCCTGACAAGTCAAGGAGCCTTGGTTCAGATGTCTTAGGGCTGTTTGTCTGATGTGGATTAGAAAGGCTAACATTTCACTGCTTAGGCTTGGCTGGGCCTGTGTGCTGTTGGGCAGAGTGGGGCTGTATTTTATATGTGCCTCAGTTTAAATTACTGGAACAGTAATAAATTAGGTATATCAAAATTCTGACATGCCAAATTACATGGGTGCATATAGAAAGTAGTATAAATCACAGCTCTATCTAGTCCATCATAACACTCAATTTCTAAAGCAGGCTTCAGAAAGAGCTTAACAAACAGCTGAAAACCTATTCCATGCCACGTACAGGGCTGAGTGCTGTGAGGAAAACAGGGGTGTGTGAGACACAGTCCTCACCCTCCCAGAGCATAATACAGCAAGACAGAGAAGCATGTACACCAGTAACTGAACAACCTCCCAAACGTTTGGAATTTGACATCTTGGGAGCAGGCACCAGCCAGCCCTAGTTTTAATGCAATCAATCAGATGATACCTAGCAGATGAGAAAGTCCTAAGGGATAGACTGTCATTTGTTATAAAAATTCCTAGAATTTCAAATTCCCTCCCACTCCCACAAAGAGAACAGCTCCCCCTTTGGTGATAGACTGTATTGCAGTCACCCCCTATGGTAAAGGCAGGGCCCGGTTGAAAAGGGTTCTGAGACCAATGAATACTTCAGGACTTGATCAGCTTCACATTCCCAGTAAAAGCCATGCATAGGCAGTGTGGAATGAAGAATTTGGAGGATGGATAACAAATCCCTGCCCTGGAGGATCTTGTGGTCTAGTTAAGAGAAAGTAAATTACACGCTAAATTAAGTACCTAAGAGGCATAGGAGATACAGGAGCTTTATTGTTGAATCTCCTTGAGGGTCCAGGCTCTCTTTTTACCTAATAGGATGTCTAACAGTTACGCCTTGTGTGGCTGACATCACAAAGGAGAGAAGAAAAAGGGAGAGGGATAAGAAGAAATAACCTGGGGAGATTAGACAACAGACAATAATACTAGCCTTAATTAAACACTGGTGCAAATCTGGGCTCTGCCACCAACTTAATTGTGTGATCTTGGGCAACTCACCTACTATCTTTGAGCTCGGTTCCCTCATTTTAGGAGCTGTTACTGACCTTGCCAGAGGGTTGTCTGGAACAAGCAAGATCTGTGACGCTGTCACACAACAGGTTGCAAAGAGTGGACACTCACAAGCTACTTTTTGAAGGAAGGAATGAAGGTCAAAGGGAGGCAGAGAAGACAGAACATGGAAGGGAGAACACTGGCTTTCCCTCAACTGTCTTACTTCCCTTGATTACTTGAAGGCTTTCCACTGAAACTTCTGATTCATCTACCTTCCTCTCTCACTACAGAAGCTCTTTTAACAAGAGGCAGCTGGTGATGAGGCTTGATTGCTCATGGTTCTGAGGAGCTGTTCCGTAGGATTATAGGTGCTTAGTGGGGAAAACAAAAAACAAAACAAAAAAAACCCGTGAAATATGCTGGGAGAAATGCTACATCAAAATTAAACAATTTTCCTCACCACAGAAATTACAGGGCCTGTATTTCCCTAATGTGTATTTTAACCCTACAAGATGATGATATAGCAGGTAGCCTCTCCCAAGTTAACAGGAAGCAGTTTTTCACAGTGATCACATGAGGAATACTGACTTATATCAAGATAGCATCCTGTCTGCATGGGGGAGAGAGAGAAAGGAGAGAGAAAGTCCTCAGAAGACGAGGTTGGGAAAATAATCTGGAATAAAAACCACACCTACCCCATCAACTAATCGAACAAACATCTGACCCTCTATTTTCTCATTTGTAAAATAAGGGGTGGGAGACACATATTCTAAGTACCCTTCTAGCTCAAACAGTTTAACATGTCTATGTGAATGTGAACTACATGATTAAGGATTCAAAAATTATACACGTTACCATGTCCCTTAGATAAGCAGCAATTCATTCCAGTGAAGCCTTCACAGTATTCACAGAGCACCCCCATGTGCGGGCTCTGTGATGGACAGGTGCTTTGTGCTTTTCTGTTGATTGTTAATGCAGGGACTCTTCTTATAAACAAAGAAGTGGAAAAAAAATCACTTTGGCGGGGCAGCCCAGGCCCGCCCTTTCGTATTCTTCATCTCCCAGCAATCCCATGCCAACCTTGGGCTCTCACTCCCACTCCTCCAAGTGGAGGCTCTGCTCCCATTCAATTATTCCACTTGTCTTCTCATTATGCCCTGTCCATGTGTCTTTCTCCTTTTCTCACAGCGTTATCTTGCCTGCGATCCTTGGTCAGCAAAAATTTCGTTCTTCCTTTAGGAAATCAGTGAGATCACAAGAAGTCTTCCCGGACCTCACAGGAGGGTCCCTTTCTATTTCTCATTTAAAATTCAACAGACTTTAATGTGTGCACTCTCCTTAAGACGACAGAAAGTTCCCTTTACATATATGTTGTCACTGGACAGCTACTGTAGAGTTTTAGTGAGGGAACTGACATGAATGATTTTCTGTTTTAGGAGTATCCCTCTGACAATGTGTGAAGGACAGATTACGATGGGGCTAGATCAGAGTCAGGGAAAGGAAGCAATGGCAGAATTTAAAGAATTAACTGGCCAAGGCCATAAGAGAGGAAATACAGAGAAGCAGGTAGAAATAAGGGGATTGAAAGGTCAGAAGGAAGAATCGCCTAGAATGACTCGCAGGTTTCCACCATGAGTAATTGAGTAGATTGGGGTACTGAGGTTAATACAAGAGGAGAAGCACATTGGAAAGAGAGGAGAAGATGGGCAGTTTAGTGTTGCGTTTGGTGGTCTTGGGGTCTCTGGGGGATATAAGAGCAAAGGTTTTAAGAAGGTGGTTGAGTGTAAGTCCAGGGCTCAGGAGAAAAGTCTGGGTACACAGATTTGGAAGTCATCATTTTTAAGCATGGGTTATCCACAAAATCTATATAGACAGGCCTGTGAGAAGGTAAACAGAGCAAGAATGGGACCATGGAGTGCACCGATAAATAAGGGCAGGCAGAGTGACACAGGACCCATGGTGAGCAGGGTAGAAGGGAAGCCAGGAAAGAAAGGTGAGACAAACAAAACAGAGAGGAAATTGGAAGAAAAGAAAGGTCACTCATGTCAATGGTCAGAGGTCAGAAAGGTGGTAAGAAGTCAACTCAGTAGACAGAATGCTAGGAAGTCACAGTGGCATTAGGGGGGCCAATCACAACAGAGGCAATGAGTGTCCTTCTGTGACTGCCTTGTTGCACTTGGCATGTGTCCTCAAGGTCCATCCAGATGGTCAAAATTGCAGAATTTCTTTCTTTTTTAAGGCTGAATAATGTCCCATTGTTTCAAACAATCATGTCTCCATCCACTTGGAGTTAGCAGGTTTTGTCTCCAAATATTAATTGGTCATATTCGTCATTTTTCCTCTTTTCTGCAGTCTAGACCTATTGTTGGTTCCTTTACACTAGAATTTCTTTATGTTGAGCCAGACACTGGATTGAGTATATGATTTTTGTTAAAAATCACCAAGGAAAAAAAAGCACTGCACAATTCTGCTACCGCCTTCCTGCACTCCCCCCAACTCTCAAAACACAAAAAGTTGTTCCTGTGCTTCCAACACTTTCCTTCTGTGACTCAAGCACAGGAATGCTGCACCAGATGCGAGGCCACTGAAGGGCGCTCACTGCTACAGTGGCTCAATGGGAATCCTTCGATGAAAGGCATGATACAAAAGGGAGATGTTATTTCTGGAATTATCATGGAAAGAGATGTAATGAGAAGCTCACTGCAGGGCCTGATAGAAAGAAAAAGGAGGAGGTGGCAAAGGAAAGAAAAGCTTCCCTGGTTTCTTTGCAAAGAAGCTGTAGGAAAACATTTGAAAATGTGTGAAAGTTGAAAAACAAGTAAGAAACTGAAGAGTGAAAGACCTCAGCAATGTTAACTAATCCCATTTGCTTGTTTGTACTTGAAAGACCAAAGCGAGGATCTTGACATGAAGCACATCTAAGAAATCCATTGTTGATGCGGAACAGCTGATGGTCTCTGCTGAAGCCATCAGGTAACAGCCTTTCAGGGCAATGCCAGTACAGAGATGCATCGGGCATTCTTGGCACTGGATCCCCCAAACTGCTTGCTGTCCATGACTCAACTGGTTCTGTTTCTGACAGTTTATTTTCATTTTCGCCGAGTCTCTGTACCCAACAAGTGCTGACTCTGTTCTCTTTTGTTGCTGAAATGGCTAAAAGCTCTGGAGTCCAGTTCTGGCTATTCTACTGGTGTGTTTGCTCCTCTGGGCTGGTGCCATCCAGATAACTGAGGTCCTGGCATCCCTAACCCCCACTACAATGGCAGTAATGATCACGGAAAATTAGATTTGCATCCAGGTCTGCAGCGCCAAGTCTAAGGCTGAAGAACAGCTCTCAAGTTGAGGGGGGCATCTGACCTAACTCCTGGCTACTTTCCTGAAGTCTAAAACAAGAGGAACAGAGGCCGCAGCTGTCAGAGAGGGGAAGAACAATAAGAAACAATGTTTCTACTGACAAAATGGAATTGACAATGGCAGGTTTCCATAGCCTTCTCCCTCTATGAAAAGGAAAGACAACTAGTAACTTCGTAAGGTTTACTGGTTTAGTTGTACTATACTTTTGAGATGTCTGGAGACACTAGAAATTAGTGAAGGGTTAACTGCATATGTTTTTGAGGGAATCACCATTCAAACAAGACAAACCACAGGGCACAAGATATCTAAGTTATTCAAAAGCCACAGAGTGCTCCCATCTCTCTCTCTGTACCAGCAAACCTGAGGGCCAAGTGTTATGCCCTTTGTCAGCCTTGTCCTAAACTGGCTCTGCCCAGAACAGAACCACAGACCCTGACCAGCAATGATTACACTCAGGCCAGGCCTGAGGCTGAAATAAAGTGTTGGACACTTTTGACAAACCCTGAGCATGAGGTTTGAACTTCAGAACAGCAAGAACTGATGGGAGGGGAAGCAGGCATCAGGACACTTGGAAGCTAGGGCATATGAATCCACGCTGTACCCCATCACTGGGTGGGCAGGGCCAGACACCTTCCTATGCTACGTTCAGGGCACATGGTTTTCAAAATAGTCTCTGGTCCAAATCTAGGCTCTTCCACCTGCTAGAGGTTTGGTTTGGAAAGCCACTGAGAAGTCTCTCTCTGGGACTTCATGGTTTTATTTTTTGTTTTTGTTTTTTTTTCATCTTAAATACCAATTCCATAGAAGATTAATGAGTTAATATAAGTAATCTACTTAGAACAGTGTCTGGCCTGTACATGCTGCCATGTTATGGAAGTGTAATTATCACCTGTTAACCAGGCTCCTATTGTTACAAGGAATCTCCTTTAGAATAAGAACTGGCACACACTGGGATTTTGACTCCTTCACCTTCTGATTCCTTACTTTCATTTCCTCAGCTTTCTGCCCTAGGTGGAGTCTACACTGCTCCTCCCCCTTTTCTAGCTTCCCTTGTGGCGCCTTCCCTTTTCTTCAGCCTCTCTCTTGCTTTCTCCATCTGTCAATTTTCTCATCTTCCTCACACTCCTTTCTTAGAGAACAGCACCCCGCACAGTATTGGCATTGATTAAAAATATGTTAAATGAATGGCAAACCAGAGCATGATCTTATAGTCCCAAGGTGCAATAATGACATTAAAATATAAAAAGGGGAAAAAAAAGTACTACCATGCCCTATAAATATTTCTAATTTTAAAGAAAAGGATCACAGAGAAACAGAGAACTGCTCACTTGTAAAACAATACCCACAAACAAAGAAATTTTAAAAAGAAGAAGAAGTGATTGCTTTAGAGTAAGGAAGGGAACTCTGGCAGTCTGTGTGTGTGCAACTGTGACACATAGGCGTGTATATACGGCATTGCCCGACTCCAGCCACCAATGTCTCTTTCATAAAGGAGACACACATGACCCAATGGCATAAGGCAAAGACAGTCAAGGGCTTTTCCCTGATTGCTAGGTAGCAAGGGTCCAAGGAAGGCTGCTCTAGATTGTTATTACTGTGAATTACTGAACAGGCAAGAGAAGCAGGCCAGTGGAAAAATTCAAGCTCCCTTCCCAGTGCCCTTCCAGGAAGGTAGCCTGTAACACAGCCCTTGGAGCCAAATGACTGAACTGTGCCACTGAGGAAATGAAGTTCTAAAAATACGCAACTCTTGTAACTGATTAATGAATAAATACTTGTCACTAAAACTATGCCATAATCAGAACACTATGGAAAATCCAAACATGTGTTTGGAACCACAGACTGAATTAGAAGGGACCTTAGGCATGTGATGCAACCTTCTTGTTTAATAGATATGGAAAAAGAACTCCAGGGACATTAAGTGACTGGCCCAAGGTCATGCAGAGATTGATGGCAGAGTCAAGACTTGATAGGCCATGGAGAATGGGGGGAATGGACTCGCCTGTTTCTGGGCTACTAGGCTCAAGTCGAGTATAGACATTCTGCTTGAGTCACACAGCCATGCGGAGAGCTGGGGCAGAGAAAGCAAGCAGAGATGGAGATTGGGTATGACCATTCCAGCTGAATGGCCACAGAGATTCAGTGACAGCTGAGCCCTGGATTGAAAAAATAATGCAAAGAATAGAGGGAGCGACAGAACCCCAGGCAAACCACTTGCTGTCCTGGAGCGAGTGGTTATTAAATGGTGTCCTGGGGAATTGGGGATGTTCCAAGAAGCAGCTCTAAAGGGCTGAACGGCTTTTTCATGTTCTAAAAGCTGCTTGAGCTCGCCTTTGCAAAGAAGGGCCCAGGTGCTCATCTATTATTGAGCATGTTTAAAAAGGCATTTAGGAAAGAGCACCAACAGACAGATTTGCAATTTACAACGTCATTCCCAGGAGGGCTTTGCTTGCGGAGAGAAGGGGAAGAGATGTGGGAAAAGTCCACACAGCAGGTGTGTGCATTCTCCAAAACACCTGTTGATGTTCTACCTGCCAGCAGGTCCCCAGGAAGTGAGCCATGCGGAGGGCAAATGCAAACAAGGGCAGAACTCCCTATGGTCACACACGCAAACTGTCAGCCAACTGTCAGCCATCACCAAGGCTTTGCCCCATGTGTGTGTGTGTGTGTGTGTGTGTGTGTGTGTGTGTGTGTGTGTGTGTGTGTGTGTGGTGGGGAGGGAGGGAGTGTGTATCGGGAGACAGGGATTTTCTAATATATATACATAGTTCCTAAATAATGGAATAATTAATACACAGTACTAAAATTATATGAAAATGGATTAATATAAAAAATAGAGGAATGATAGGCAAATAATATATTTTATATATTTTTATATTTTAATGATATATATTTGTGATATACCAATCACCATCTATTGTTAAAGAAAAATGTATATTATGAAACAGGATGTATAACAGCATCCCAACTTCATAAAAATAGACACTTATAAAATACATTTATTACATATAAGAGGATAGAGGAAAAAAAAGACTGGAATGATAGAAACCAAAATGTTAACAAAACTATCTGAGGGTGGTAGAATTTGAGGCAAATCTCATTTTTATTTTTATTAACTTTTCCTTAATGAAAAATTACTATAATTTTGGAATCAGACACAAAAAACAAATATTACACATAAAAGAAAGGTTTATTATTCAAGATGGAACAGGATTCCTCTGGTTCTGAAAAAGAGATCCTTATAACTTTGTGCACAGTGTGTTTATAACCACAGTTTCTGGCATTTTCTGCCTCTAGGATCTATGTTTTAGCACAGCTTTGTAAGTAGCCAATACTTCATCTAGAGAATAAAAATGGGTGAAGGTCTTTGGGGGGGTCATTTTAGTGGCTGCCTGCTACATTCATTTTCCTCCCTGCATTACATCTGTGTAACATTAAGTGGGTACATTTCTTGAGAACAGGGTGTCTTGTTCACATTTATTTCCTCTTAGGGCTATAAGCACAGGGTCCTTCATAGAGAAGCCCTCTGGTATATGCTTGTCATATTGAACTCACTCTGCCTGATAAAAGAGTTAACTCTGGATACAAGAGGTAAAAGCAATACCTTCCTTTGATAGACTTCGAGATTCTGCCTTCAAGTAGAAAGCAGAAAGGCCAATGGGGATCCAAGAAGAAGGTTATCGGAGCTTTGCAGAGAGAAGAAAATGCCATAACCTCATTGTAGTTTTTGGCCATTAGGAAGTTGCATTCTGAGATGGAGTGTTTCTAACTTCCGGGGTGGGGTGGGGGAATCTAAAACAGGATGTGTGCAGCAGAGAAAAAGATTATGCACTCCCTTTATATCTTGGCACTCGTGCAAAGATAAAGATGTGTGTGCCATTACTTCGGTGATTAACTCTCCTTCCCTTCTAGTCTAAATACTCAAAATCTCATCTGACTGTGGCTCTTCTCCTGCTTGGACAATTTCAACCTCCCCCCTTTTCTTTGACTCGCTTTTTTCCTTTCTCTCTGTCCCATAGTTCAAGCAGAATAGCATGACTGAAGTCATCTGGCTCTCCCTCCACTCCTCTTTAATTGCTATCAATTTTCTGTTCTTATTGTACAACATGACTTTTGCCCCTCCTTCATTTCCAACTTTGTTTCCCTGTTCCACATCTCTTTCATTTGCCTGTCCCATTTCCTTCATTTTCCTGGTCTCCTAACTGAGTTTTCTCTCTACTAAAGCCTTCCTTTTTCTTCCAGGTAAATGCCCTTGGCTCACTCAAATTTCCCTTGAAAGCTCACGCCTATGATGTTTTTTCCAGGATATTCCCCAGTTAAAATTTATTGTTACTTTGCCAAGAAAAAAGACAAATTCACACCCTTCATATGCCTAAAAGTTTTTAAGGTGTTAAAAAGAAACACAAGTTTGGGGGTGGAGCCAAGATGGCGGCATGAGTAGAGCAGTGGAAATCTCCTCCCAAAACCACATATATTTATGAAAATATAACAAAGACAACTCTTCCTAGAATAGAGACCAGAGGACAGAGGACAGCATCCAGACCACATCCACACCTGCGAGAACCCAGTGCCTCGTGAAGGGGGTAAGATACAAGCCTCGGCCCCGCGGGACCCGAGTACCCCTCCCCCCAGCTCCCAGTGGGAGGAGAGGAGTCAGCAGGGAGGGAGAGGGAGCCCAGGACTGCTGAACACCCAGCCCCAGCCATCCAAACCAGAGCGCAGACAAGTGCATGCGTGGGGTCCTGGACACTAGGGAAACAGGGCAGCAAGACCGGTGAGCGGGTCCCTGAGGTCGGCGCCTGAGGACAAAGAAAAGCGAGTGGCTTTTTTTGTTTTTTCATAAATTATTTATTTAATTTTTGTTGTTGTTGTTGTTGTTTTGTATTGGCGAGTGCTTTTTGGAAGTCTTAAAGGGGCAGGGCGGGACATTTAGTCCAGAGGCAGGGAATCTGGGGATCTCTGGGCACTCTAACCCCCTGGGCAGCAGGGAGCACAGAGGCCCCTCATGGAGATAAATAGCCTCCTGGCCGCTCCCCCTCCAATGCAGCTCCACCATTTTGGAGCAGCAGCCGGAGCCAGGCCACCCGCACAGCACAGCAGAGATAAACTCCATAGCAGCCGGGCAGGAATCAGAAGCCCTGTCTGTGCGCAGCTGCCCAGCACAAGCCACTAGAGGTCGCTGTTCTCCCAGGAGAGGAAGGCCACAAACCAACAAGAAGGGAAGTTCTTCCAGCCGTCACTCGTCCCTGCTCTGCAAACTATTTCTATCACCATGAAAAGGCAAAATTACAGGCAAACCAAGATCACAGAGACAACACCAGAGAAGGAGACAGACCTAACCAGTCTTCCTGAAAAAGAATTCAAAATAAAAATCATAAACATGCTGACGGAGATGCAGAGAAAAATGCAAGAGCAATGGGATGAAGTCCAGAGGGATATCACAGATGCCAGGAAGGAGATTACAGAAGTGAAACAAACTCTGGAAGGATTTATAAGCAGAATGGATAAGATGCAAGAGCCCATTGATGGAATAGAAACCAGAGAACAGGAATGCATAGAAGCTGACATAGAGAGAGATAAAAGGATCTCCAGGAATGAAACAATATTAAGAGAACCATGTGACCAACCCAAAAGGAACAATATCCGTATTATAGGGGTACCAGAAGAAGAAGAGAGAGAAAAAGGGATAGAAAGTGTCTTTGAAGAAATAATTGCTGAAAACTTCCCCACACTGGGGGAGGAAATAATCGAACAGACCATGGAAATACACAGAACTCCCAACAGAAAGGACCCAAGGAGGACAACACCAAGACACATAATAATTGAAATGGCAAAGATCAAGGACAAGGAAAGAGTTTTAAAGGCAGCTAGAGAGAAAAAGGTCACCTATAAAGGAAAACCCATCAGGCTATCATCAGACTTCTTGACAGAAACCTTACAGTCCAGAAGAGAATGGCATGATATATTTAATGCAATGGAACAGAAGGGCCTTGAACCAAGGATACTGTATCCAGAACAATTATCATTTAAATATGATGGAGGAATTAAACAATTCCCAGACAAGCAAAAGCTGAGGGAATTTGCTTCCCACAAACCACCTCTACAGGGCACCTTACAGGGACTGCTCTAGATGGGAGCACTCCTAGAAAGAGCACAGAACAAAACACACAACATATGAAGAATGGAGGAGGAGGAATAAGAAGGGAGAGAAGAAAAGAATCTCCAGACAGTGTATATAACAGCTCAATAAGCGAGCTAAGTTAGGCAGTAAGATACTAAAGAGGCTAACCTTGAACCTTTGGTAATCATGAATTTAAAGCCTGCAATGGCAATAAATACATATCTTTCAATAGTCACCCTAAATGTAAATGGACTTAATGCACCAATCAAAAGACACAGAGTAATAGAATGGATAAAAAAGCAAGACCCATGTATATGCTGCTTACAAGAAACTCACCCCAAACCCAAAGACATGTACAGACTAAAAGTCAAGGGATGGAAAAACATACTTCAGGCAAACAACAGTGAGAAGAAAGCAGGGGTTGCAGTACTAATATCAGACAAAATAGACTTCAAAACAAAGAAAGTAACAAGAGATAAAGAAGGACACTACATAATGATAAAGGGCTCAGTCCAACAAGAGGATATAACCATTCTAAATATATATGCACCCAACACAGGAGCACCAGCATATGTGAAACAAATACTAACAGAACTAAAGGGGGAAATAGAATGCAATGCATTCATTTTAGGAGACTTCAACACACCACTCACCCCAAAGGATAGATCCACCAGGCAGAAAATAAGTAAGGACACAGAGGCACTGAACAACACAGTAGAAGAGATGGACCTAATAGATATCTATAGAACTCTACATCCAAAAGCAACAAAATATATATATATTCTTCTCAAGTGCACATGGAACATTCTCCAGAATAGACCACATACTAGCCCACAAAAAGAGCCTCAGTAAATTCCAAAATATTGAAATTCTACCAACCAATTTTTCAGACCACAAAGGTATAAAACTAGAAATAAATTCTACAAAGAAAACAAAAAGGCTCACAAACACATGGAGGCTTAACAACATGCTCCTAAATAATCAATGGATCAACAAACAAATTAAAATAGAGATCAAGGAATATATGGAAACAAATGACAACAACAACACAAAGCCCCAACTTCTGTGGGACGCAGCAAAAGCAGTCTTAAGAGGAAAGTATATAGCGATCCAGGCACACTTGAAGAAGGAAGAACAATCCCAAATGAATAGTCTAACATCACAATTATCGAAACTGGAAAAAGAAGAACAAATGAGGCCTAAAGTCAGCAGAAGGAGGGACATAATAAAGATCAGAGAAGAAATAAACAAAATTGAGAAGAATAAAACAATAGCAAAAATCAATGAAACCAAGAGCTGGTTCTTTGAGAAAACAAACAAAATAGATAAGCCTCTAGCCAAACTTATTAAGAGAAAAAGAGAATCAACACAAATCAACAGAATCAGAAATGAGAATGGAAAAATCACGACAGATTCCACAGAAATACAAAGAATTATTAAAGACTACTATGAAAACCTATATGCCAACAAGCTGGAAAACCTAGAAGAAATGGACAACTTCCTAGAAAAATACAACCTTCCAAGATTGACCAATGAAGAAGCACAAAAATTAAACAAACCAATTACAAGCAAGGAAATTGAAATGGTAATCAAAAAACTACCCAAGAACAAAACCCCCGGACCGGACGGATTTACCTTGGAATTTTAGCAGACACACAGAGAAGACATAATACCCATTCTCCTTAAAGTGTTCCAAAAAATAGAAGAAGAGGGAATACTCCCAAACTCATTCTATGAAGTCAACATCACCCTAATATCAAAACCAGGCAAAGACCCCAACAAAAAAGAAAATTACAGACCAATATCCCTGCTGAATGTAGATGCAAAAATACTCAATAAAATATTAGCAAACTGAATTCAAAAATATATCAAAAGGATCATACACCATGACCAAGTGGGATTCATCCCAGGGATGCAAGGGTGGTACAACATTGGAAAAATCCATCAACATCATCCACCACATCAACAAGAAGAGAGACAAAAACCACATGATCATCTCCATAGATGCTGAAAAAGCATTTGACAAAATTCAACATCCATTCATGATAAAAACTCTCAGCAAAATGGGTATAGAGGGCAAGTACCTCAACATAATAAAGGCCATATATGATAAACCCACAGCCAACATTATACTGAACAGCGAAAAGCTGAAAGCTTTTCCTCTGAGATGGGGAACAAGACAGGGATGCCCAGTCTCCCCACTGTTATTTAACATAGTACTGGAGGTCCTAGCCATGGCAATCAGACAAAACAAAGAAATACAGGGAATCCAGATTGGTAAAGAAGTTAAACTGTCACTATTTGCAGATGACATGATATTGTACATAAAAAAACCCTAAAGACTCCACTCCAAAACTACTAGATATCGGAATACAGCAAAGTTGCAGGATACAAAATTAACACACAAAAATCTATGGCTTTCCTATATACTAACAATGAACCAATAGAAAGAGAAATCAGGAAAACAATTCCATTCACAATTGCATCAAAAAGAATAAAATACCTAGGAATAAACCTAACCAAAGAAGTGAAAGACCTATACCCTGAAAACTACAAGTCACTCTTAAGAGAAATTAAAGGGGACACTAACAGATGGAAACTCATCCCATGCTCGTGGCTAGGAAGAATTAATATCGTCAAAATGGCCATCCTGCCCAAAGCAATATACAGATTTGATGCAATCCCTCTCAAATTACCAGCAACATTCTTCAATGAACTGGAACAAATAATTCAAAAATTCATATGGAAACACCAAAGACCCCGAATAGCCAAAGCAATCTTGAGAAAGAAGAATAAAGTAGGGGGGGATCTCACTCCCCAACTTCAAGCTCTACTACAAAGCCATAGTAATCAGGACAATTTGGTACTGGCACAAGAACAGAGCCACAGACCAGTGGAACAGATTAGAGACTCCAGACATTAACCCAAACATATATGGTCAATTAATATTTGATAAAGGAGCCATGGACATACAATGGCAAAATGACAGTCTCTTCAACAGATGGTGCTGGCAAAACTGGACAGCTACATGTAGGAGAATGAAACTGGATCACTATCAAACCCCATACACAAATGTAAATTCAAAATGGATCAAAGACCTGAATATAAGTCACGAAACCATTAAACTCTTAGAAAAAACACAGGCAAAAACCTTTTAGACATAAATATGAGTGACCTCTTCATGAACATATCTCCCCGGGCAAGGAAAACAATAGCAAAAATGAATAAGTGGGACTATATTAAATTGAAAAGCTTCTGTACAGCAAAAGACACCATCAATAGAACAAAAAGGTACCCTACAGTATGGGAGAATATATTTGTAAATGACAGATCTGATAAAGGCTTGACGTCCAAAATATATAAAGTGCTGACACACCTCAACAAACAAAAAACAAAAAATCCAATTAAAACAATGGCAGAGGAACTGAACAGACAGTTCTCCAAAAAAGAAATACAGATGGCCAACAGACACATGAAAAGATGCTCCACATCGCTAATTATCAGAGAAATGCAAATTAAAAGCACAATGAGGTATCACCTCACACCAGTAAGGATGGCCGCCATCCAAAACACAAACAACAACAAATGTTGGCGAGGTTGTGGAGAAAGGGGAACCCTCCTACACTGCTGGTGGGAAGGTAAATTAGTTCAGTCATTGTGGAAAGCAGTATGGAGGTTCCTCAAAATGCTCAAAATAGACTTACCATTTGACCCAGGAATACCACTCCTAGGAATTTACCCTAAGAATGCAGCAATCAAGTTTGAGAAAGACAGATGCACCCCTATGTTTATTGCAGCACTATTTAAAATAGCCAAGAATTGGAAGCAAACTAAGTGTCCATCAGTAGATGAATGGATAAAGAAGATGTGGTACATATACACAATGGAATATTACTCAGCCATAAGAAGAAAACAAATCCTACCATTTGCAAAAACATGGATGGAGCTAAAGGGTATTACGCTCAGTGAAATAAGCCAGGTGGAGAGAGAGAAATACCAAATGATTTCACTCACCTGTGGAGTATAAGAACAAAGGAAAAACTGAAGGAACAAAACAGCAGCAGAATCACAGAACCCAAGAATGGACTAACAGGTACCAAATGGAAAGGGACTAAGGAGGATGGGTGGGTAGGGAGGGATAAGGTGGGGGAAGAAGAAAGGGGGTATTATGATTAGCATGCATAATGGGTGAGTGGGAGAAAGGGGAGGGCTGTACAACAGAGAGAAGACAAGTAGTGATTCTACAACATTTTGCTATGCTGATGGACAGTGACTGTAAAGGGGTTTGTGGGGGGGACCTGGTATAGGGGAGAGCCTAGTAAACATAATATTCTTCATGTAATTGTAGATTAATGATAACAAGAAAAAAATAAAAGGAAAGAAAAGGGGGATTACTCCCTGATAGGATAAAACTAACTGTAAATCAAAGATTAAAGCATGCTTTAAATATCCTTGATTTTGATCATTTAAAGGGTGTCAGATGATCAGCTATGGAAGCACATTTTTCTGATAATATTCCTTTCTCTTAAAAAAAAAAAAAAGCAGTTCCTGTGTGGTGATCTCCAATAAGTTCTTCACAATGATATAAAGGGTATATCAAAGTGTGGGCAAAGGGTTCGTTTGTGTTTATACAGAGGATCAAAGCCTAATTTGGCTACCCAGAAAATGAATTAAGATATGATATGAAGAAGAACTTCCAACATGAATATTCTCTGGAAGAGTCATTCCAGAAGATGAACATCAAAAAACTTCAACAAAGATCCTGGCGTTGCTGCAGTTGTAGCTGCATTCATTCCACCGGTTCCTGGACTTGCCATTGGAATGAAGAAGGAGATATCTAAGCTGGCCTGTGCATACAGTAAAACAACAAATTTGACTGGATCTATACTGTCGGAACTCAACCAAGAATTAGGAGAAGTGCAAGTTGCAGTGCTCCAAAATCTTGCGACTACAGACTATCTACTGTTAAAAGAACATATGGGATATGAACAGTTCTCAGGAATATGTTGTTTTAATTTGTTTGATTTTTCTCAAACTATTCAAATTCAGTTAGACAATATCCATCATATCATTGATAAGTTTTCACAAATGCCTAGGGTGCCTAGCTGGTTTTCTTGGTTTCACTGGAGATGGCTGGTAATTGTAGGTCTGCTTTGGTTATGTAGCTGTATTCCTATTATGTTATTGTGTGTACGCAATTTAATTAGTAGTTTAAAACCTATACATGCTTATGTTACTCTATAAGAAGATATGTCAAAGAAATAATCAATCTTCCCATGTTTTCTTCCGTCTGCTACTTCTATAGCTTTTCTTCTTCCTTCCTAATTACAACCCTTAAGTAGAATTCGTGCCTCATAACAAAATTATCGAGTATCATAATTCTTCCAAGTGGTAAAGATACCTCAAGACAAATGCTGGGCATAGAAGCCACAGGGCATAAATCTGCAAAGAAGTAAAAAGCTAATCTTTTCAAAGAATATTGCTTCTCTCTCACTTACCAACTTTACATTTCCCTGTATGGCCCCGGAAGATGACTGGTTAGCCAGAGACGGGTAAGATTCCTCAAGGGAGGACCAACCTAAGACAGGCACAGTCGCAGGGGGGCCATCAGGTGAGAAATTGGGGATCAACAGAGGTGAGACTTAGAACCCCACCCCCCCTGTTTTGAGAGAAATCTTCTGCATCCGTGGAGGTTTTGTTGCCCTTGTCTACCTTGGATTAATACTTAGTCTATAGGCACACACCTGATCATCTACATTTGCCCTCTTACAGCACTAAACTATGTTTTCTACCTTTATCTTGCATCTACCTACCACTTCAGCATTTTATGAATAATAATAATAATAATAACAATAATAATAAGGGAGAAATGTGGGATTCACATATGAATCAAGTATAAAAATCAAACGAATATTCATATTTGACCTGATTGTTTATAGTTCATGATGCGTGATCAAAACTGAAAGTTTCTGTGATGACTGCCCTTGCACTGTTCACCATGTAAGAACTTACTCACTATGTAAGAATTTGTTCACCATGTAAGAACTTGTCCATTATGATTCAGAAGATTGGAGACTGTTGAGAACTAGGCTTGGGGTTGATTAATGATTGTGCATTGAGTCCTCTATACAGAATTTTATTGTTGTTAACAACCATTTGATCAATAAATATGAGAGATGCCCTCTCAAAAAAAAAAACAAAAAAAACAAGTTTAATATTTCTGTATTTCATTGTCAGACAAATAGAAATCCCTTTAGACAGGTCGTGTCTTCTGCCTTCTACAATTCTGGTGAATGTAGGTACTCAGTATGATATAAAACTGTGATCGCCCTGTTTCCAGTTGCCCTGTGCAGGGATGCATTAGAACAGTACTCGGAATTCTCAGCTGCCCCCTAGAGACTCCAAGGTGAACTGCAATAAGCCATCAAAAGGCTGTGCCCACTCGGTAACACTCAATTCCTTAAACCTAAATGTACCCACTTTCAAGGTATACATTCTAGATTTTAAGCAGGGAATAAATCTTTTCTGAACTCATTCCTGTTCTGGGAGTTGCCTTCTCCAATGTCTATAGGAACCAGGTGGATCATTAAAGAAAGGGATGGGACACCTGGAAGGCTGTGTTGTGCTGGAGAGCATGTATTCCAGCCAAAGGAGCTCCACCCCTCAGCACCAAGCGGAATGGGAACCTAGTGTCGCCACTCCCCTGATTCTTTAGGAAATCCAGGAACCTGGAGTTCTCAGGGAATCTCTAGCTTTCTAAGTGCTAAGAACCACTTTACTCTTAAATGAACCTCTCTTAGGCCCCACAGAACATGTCCATGGTCCAAAAGCAGTGTGTGGACTGCTAGCTTATGACCTTTCCTAAATATCCTCACCAGGTCCTGGTACAGTGTCACATCACGATCTATAGCATCATATGGAGACAACTGAAGAAGTGGAATAATTGCCACAATAGCTGCAGAAGGATGTCATTCTCACTTAGAACAGGTAGGTTTTCACGGGTACATTACTAAATGCAGTTCTTATTATGGTATGGGGGTTAATGCTTATTGATTCTTTGGAAAAACCAAACATTCACATTGGAATGTCTGTAGCCTCATGTGTCAAATTATAAAATTCATATCCCAACTCTCTAAAACCTAGTAGCAATGGTAAAAATGGAAGACCAAATACTAGCCACATTTCCCCTGTGGCTCAGAGGTGGGTCTGCAGGCTTGACACAGTATCTATGTAAAGTTTAAGCAGAGGTCCTACGCACGTAATTTGAAAAAGTTTTCATATAAATAAGTTGTCAGTTAAATTTATAACAATAGTCATTGTATATTCTCCTTAGAAATTTAACTGGCAATTTATTTAAAATAATGAAGCTCTTGCCAGAAGCTCTTTTCGGGGCTGGCTTCACAAGGTTGAGAGCCCTGTTTACCCTATCTTTTCTCCTCGATAGCACTTGGCATCATCGAAATGATCATATTTATTTATCTGTTGACGTGTTTGTTGTTTGACCTTTCTTACCAAAACATAAACTCCTTGAGGACAGGGAACTTACTGTCTCCCCAACACCCAGGATGGGGCCTGGCACTTAGTAGGGGCTCAGGAGATACTTGCTGAATGACAACCGGCTTGGTAATATCAGGGAGTTTCTGTAGCAGTTCCAAAAGACTGACAGGTAATTCGGAATCTCCTAGGGTGAGTGGTACAGACCTTAACTCTTTCTTGCCAAGCTGCTGGCTCTGTCCTGCACTTTATGGGGGGATAAAGATTCAGTTTTATTTGAAAGTTAATGGCTGGAAAATAAAATGAGAACAGAGAACAATGGCAGAGTGGCAGTCTTAAATATCCATTAAATAAATACTTCTCTTCACTTTGTGAAAAGGAAATGTCTGTGATAAATTACCTCTGCATGTTATCGGTCAAAACTCAGATCTCTGGGCCCCATCCCCGGAGCTTCCAGGGAAGGACCTGGGAACTTGCATTCAAATAAGCTCCCAGGTGACACTGATACTGTTGGTCCAGGAACCATATGGGGAACCACTGGGTTAAACTGTAAAAGACTGATTCCAGGGGCAGTTGTTATTATCATTCAGTCCTCATTTCACCATCACCCCCTTTATATATACCCCTGACTATGACAGTCTTCTGCCACAAACCACTTTTCCTTATGAAAGGAATTCCTTTAATGGTTGTGTGCCAATTGACTCGTGCACAAGGAAGCCATAAAGGGGAGATTGGCAATTCTTTATTATCAACTGCAAAGTGGTGGTTTAATACTGAAACAAAACCCAAGGAGGTCAAAAGGCACAAGGTTTCATAAACTGTCATTATTGCTTAATGTGTTTGGGGTGTTATTCAGTGGTTAATGAGAACCCACAATGTGCTAAATCTAAGTTGAGAAGGTTTTTAATTCCCTGATTTCTGGGTGATGAGCCCAGCATGGACTGCTGTGGGATGGCATGAACTTTTCCATTATTTTATTATTAATAAGATTACATTAAAAAAATCCCTGTGCTAAAAGCTGTTTAGAGATAAAGGGAGAAAGCCTGCTCATTGCCAGTTTATTACCAAGCACGCCAAGGATTCTGTTTGCTGTTTCCTAGTTCCTTCTGACTTTGAGTGACAAAGGCCAAAGTCCAACCTTGTTCTGTTTGTGTGTGTGGTCATTTTTCTTTGCTTTCTTGTTTTTCAGAACCCAATTTAAATTATATTGTCATTGGTTGACAGTACGTTCAAGTCAAGTGACAGTGAATATTTGCCTAACATTTGCTACATTGTCAGATATCATACTCAGATTTTTACATCAATTAAAACTTCTGTGAGCTTTACAGCATCAGTCTGAGATAGGGGCTATTATTCTTCCCATTCCATAGATGAGGAAATGGAGGTTCAGAAAGGTGGAGCAACATCTGTATATACTTCTTCAGATAAATCACTGTGCTAGGCAGAGGTGAGGAAGATACTAGGCTCCTGGCTTTTAAACTATGTCTCAAAGAGAAGTTCAGTAACCCAGGGTTAAGTAAGGAAAGTGCAGGAGCCAAGGTGTAGGCGTCCGGGTAGCATGCAGCCTAAATGCAGAGAGATGAAGGGGGAAGAGGATGGGAAGGTAGGTCAGCTCTGAACGCGAGACAGGCTCCAGGGTTGGGAGCGTGCTCTGCCCTATGGGAGCATTTCCCAATTTCATACATTCAAGTACCACTGCAACCAATTTGTCACATCTGTGTACCATTTTAAATTGAATACATTAAATAACTTTCCTTGAAAAAATACAAAAATTTCATATCACGACTGTAAATGTGAGACAAGTGTCACTTGCCAAAGATGGAAGATAGCTATAAAAACAGACGATTATTTATATTAAGAATGCCCATCCCCCTTACATTAACTAGTACCTGAGTGAAGCTGACAATCACACTTGGGGAACCAGTGGAGCGGCAGATCACAGATCAGTGTGCTTCATCACTGGACTTTCTCCTACTTCTTCTTTCATATAAGTACCCTTGATGAACCTTCATTCGGTTTCCTATGGGATCCCAACTCCTCTCTCTTAGCTAGTTAAGTTTCTAAAATATTTGGTTGATTGTGTTTTATGTAGGGCAAAGTTAAAATTTCAGGTCATTCTCCTATTAAAATTTAAAAACTACTTTGTAGGTAGGCTATTTTAAATTTTCCTTGGTGTTTCAACATTTCTCCCTGCCTCTGGCAGATGTCCAACCAATGGGGTTGCATGGCCATAGGGCTACTGCCATGGTGGCTATATTTTGGAAGAACTTCCAAAAAACAGAAGGTAACTGTCCTTTAGAAAACCCCCTCTATGCAATCAGGTCCTAAACAGCTGTTTCTGGAGGTAGCTATGGCATTTGCTATTGAAAGAAACATATTCCACCCTCACAGTTTGAAGAGATAGGTTCTTGTTCTCAACTGAAAAGAGAGAATGTATGCATGAGTGTGTGCATACATGCATGAGTGTTAAGTAATGGGTAGTGAGGAGGTACAGGGATGCAGGGATGTAGAAAAGCTTTTCTGTTGTTGTTCTTACCTCTCTAATGTCTCTCCCTCCTTCCCTTCCTCCATTCTCCATTCTTCCCTCCCTCACTTTTTTCATTTTTGTTAATCTCAGGAAAACATTACACTGAAATATTGAGTCACCCTCTGGCCTAATTATTGCCTCCAACCTGGTGCAGGACCCTATGTAACACTTAGTCTAAAAACTCTCAAGTGGTAGAGCCATGTTTCCATGGTGTGATTCATCCTCTGGTCTCTAAAATTATCCACTGATACTGCTATACTCTGACCCTATTAGTCTAGCAGTACTCTTATATTCTGTGTGTTAAGGCACTGAATATGAGTATACTGGATGTAATGGAGCTGGACGTAAATATCTACACCCAGATATCTGCCACGCCTTAGCTGTGTGACTTTGGCAAATCATGTGAGCTCTCTGAGCCTCAATTTACTCATCTGTGCAAGTATTTGCAAGCGTTTGAATAGGAATAAAAGTGAGACCATATATGCTAAAGCTCTTCCTAAACCACATGGCTAATAAAGTGCTAAATAAGTGTTAGATACGCACATACCCGAACCTTAATCCCAGGCTGGACTGTTCTAGAAATTGTACATCTTTCCCAGCTCCTAAAGGGAAAAACAGAGTTTTTTGCATGCTATTTTATAAAGAGAATCTGAGGTGGCTTGAATATCCACCAGCAGTTCCACCTGGGAGATAGTATTCTGTCCCTTTACCAGCAAATTCCCATGCCAGCCTATGGGATGAATGACAAAATAAATGGCCCGCGCTACTACAGCAATAGCCAAAGATGAAGATCTTAGAAGACGCTTTATGCAGAAAGATGTAAAAGGCTGTCTAGGGGAGTTTTGGTGTAAGTGGGAATGTTGAGTACCCGGAAGATACAGCAACAGAGAATGGTTTCTTAATGACTGCTTTCTGCAGGGGCTCTTCTCTACTTGTCTCCCCAAGATCACATTTCTCTCACTCTTCTCCCATCACAGAGTCACTTGAACTTGAACCCTTCGAACATTCAGGTGGCAGAGCTCAGACTTGGAAAGCCTGTAGAACAAGCAGGGGGCTGCCGTTACGGGCAGCAGAGAACTCCTGGATCATAGGAGGTGACAGCTTCCGAGACACCTGAAGTCCCCTTTCTGCCTCTCCCTCTACCCCGTCTTTCTCATTCATTCTGTGTCCTTCCCCCACCACCTTCTCCCCATTCCCTCTCTTCCCCCTCCCTATATATATATACACATATATATGTATTCCCCCTTTACATGTATATAAAGGAACTAAAATATTCACCAAATTATGAACAGAAATAATACAGAAATAATTCTAATAGAGAATACAGTAAAATCACCCCCAAATTCTGAGTCCTATGGCTATTGTGGGAGATTTTTAATCCATGTTTTTTATTAATAGCTTTCATTCTTAAAGACAATTTATATTCTTAATTGGCCAACACTTCCTTTCAAACCTTCGTACTGCAGGCCCGCAAGCAGACTCACAAGGCCAAGGTCACAGTTTCTCTGCCTAGGTATGGGAATTACTTTGTTCCTGGCCAGCTGTCACAAGCAGGTATGGAAAGGGAGGCTGTGCATGCACTAGTACAAATCTGTCACCACTGTAGGAAAATCTCAAAGCAGATCTCGTGGTACTAGATCAACAGAAGCTGTCTTGCATGTGAAGGACATTCAGACATTACAGCTTTCTTGTCAAACTGCAGATCTCAGTTGAAGTTAACATGCTATTGATATATGCACAAAGTAGCTTGTTTGGTGGTATGAGAATAGTACCCTGCTAGAGAGGCCCCATCACTGTGGCACAGGGAATAGAAATGGCACTAGAAAAGATGTCTCACCAAGAACAAGCCCTATTATTTCCTTAGGAACATGGGCTTGAATTTTACAAGCCTCCAACTCTTAAGCAATTGGTGCCAGTATCATAAAAATGGCAGGCAGACACAGACCACTTGGCCAACTCCATTCTCTGTGTACTGCAACTACAAAAGATAAGAAATATTCTTATCAGCAAAGTTAAGGACAGAACTCTCAATCAGATGAACAAAAAGGGAAAATCCTCCACGACTCCCAGCAGACCAGGAATCACAAAGGAGAGCCTTCCACGCCAACTGCATGTGTGTCCACTGGCTGTTAATGAGTTAACAGAACCCAAGCAATTCTCAAATTAAGGGCTGCCATTTTTGATGTGGCAGAGAGCGGCCAAATCTTGTTATCTTGGAAAGCAGTCTTATGCCATCAAAGTTGGACTATCCAAAACTCTGAAATTGTTTTCACACAAATACGAGAGTCTCTATTCAACACACAACATGAATGTCTAATCATGAGGGACCAATTTAAAGAAGTGTTGATATATCCTTACAATAGAATTAGGCACATTGAAGCTCATGACTTGGGGTAATATTAATAAAATAGTAAAATGTCCACAATGTCATAGTAAGAGAAAAAATTAAATTGCAAATTATCATACCTTGTGTTCCTAATTCTATTGCATCTCATTGAATTCTGTTATACACACATGCACACAACGTGCACAGAGAAAAGCATTCATAAGAAATAGAGGAAATGCAAATGCCAGTTCTTTGTAGGTATGTATTATAGGCCAATTTTATTTTATCCACCCATCTGTCTTTAGTAAGCATCAATTATCTTTATAACACAAAATCATAAATGTTTTTAACTTGTATATAAACACCAGTAGTCTTCTAATGTCTACACCACTGTTTCTTCCTCAATACCACTGTGGGAACAAGACTCTAACCTAAAAATTAGAAAGATGGTTCACAGAACTCAAAAGCCAACCACAGAGAACTGTCATGAAATACACATCTCAATAAAATTTAAACAAGATGGACAAAAGCTGTCTTTTGGCTTTGGGGACACCTTCCTCTTTACTGTATTTGTTTCCTTAAGTTAAGGTGAAGCCAGCAATTCAGTCTCTAAGTTCAATTCTGCTTTTTATCCCACAATAGGGTGTCTAGGCTTCAAAAATAAAGTCAACCAATGTTATCTTGTTCTGTTATCCTTTTTATTCAGTGGCTGCAGAAGAGCACATGAAGACAACCAGCCTTTGTGAAGTGACACTTCTGAAGAGTGCCCCCATCATATATCCTGCTCTTCAAAGTATTTCACAAACATACATGGAGACAGCATGTTGACACTGTGAACAGAGTCTAACAGCCATGTTGAGACTGGGGCTTTAGGGTGGACCTCCTCCTCCCAGGAGCTAGCCCCCAGTGGTCTCTTTCTGGAACCCCAGAGAACGGTGGAGACAAACAGGGTGGGCTGGGGTTCTTGGAGCTCGGGGAACAGTAAGAAGGAAACAGGTGGATGTGAGAGTCTATGATAATCACAACTCAGAAAGACAGCCAGAAATATACATGAGCAGAATCTTTACTAACCAAGCAACACGAAACATCTACTAAGCTATTAGACCTTATCCAAGAGGAATATTTAAGAATCACCTTAGGTTATAGAAATTTTAAGTGTCACAATAAGCACCTTTCTCCTTGTAGTGTAGTTTTATTTCCCCAGCCACTCAGGAAACCTATAATAATTTGGAGGGGGCATTGCTTGGCTCATGGTAGGTGATCAATAGTTATGAGTGGGAAGCAAGGGAAGGGAAGGGAGGGGAGGTAGGAAAGCATGATGGAGAAGAGTACCCTTCAAGTCCTGTAGTTTATGTATCATTATTTGGGTAGGATGGCACATTTTACAGAGAGATGAGGACACATTCAATTTTTAGGACTCCCAAAGTCATCTTCTAGTGTTGTGAACAGTCTCAGTACTCCACATTTCTCTCCATTAAGAAAATTTCCCTAGGGTTTAAAGTCTTTGCCTCTCTCAGGAAAAGATGGTGGTGTGACTAGGGTGGCGGGAATCTTTTCCCAAAACCATATATATTTTGAAAATACAGCAAATACAACCATTCCTAAAAGAGTGACCAGAAGATACAGTACAACAGCCAGGCTACATCTGCCATGAACTGAACATCTCACGGAAAAGGGTAAGATACAAAGGCAGGATCTGAGCACTCCCCCCAACCTCAGCTCACCTGTGGGAGGAAAAGAATCAGAGTGGGGAGGGAGCAGAAGCACAAGACTGCTAAATAGCCAGCCCTAGTAATCTTCCCAGGGGCACAGACACACATTGCAAGGTGCTCTGGATATTAGAGGAATGGAAAAGCAAAATCTGAGACTAAGATTGAGAACAGATTCCCACAGCCGGCTACCCTGGGACAAAAGAAAAGCAGGTGCTTTAAAAGTCTTACAAGGATAAGGATTTAACAGGTGGACAAAATTGTCCTGACATACTCAGCCCAGCAGGCTGGGAACTTTAAGGAACTTCAGGTGCCCTAATACCCTGGGTGGCAATGCAGCTCTGAAGCCCCTTACAGTGATAAGCAGCCTGCCATTCCGTCCTCCCTGCCAGCACCTGCAAGCAAACTGGCTGTCCTTGCCATTGCTGCAGACCAGCCAGAGAGCAGCCCTGCCTACAGCAACCACACAGTTTAACACAGAGGCTTCTCCCTGTGCATGGCTAACAGGCCCAGACCCAGAGGCTGCTCTCTGTGTGCGGTTGGCTGGCACAGACAGTGGACATGGGCGCAGAGACTGGGAGGCATGAAGGGGCTTTGTTCTCATGGCAGAACACATGCTGATCACCTGCAATCCCTGCCAGTGCCCGAGGCCATCCTGAGGGCCGCCCTGCCCACAGCAGGTTGGGGGATTAACCCAGAGGCTGCTCCCTGTGCACAGTTGATTGTAACAGACAGCAGAGATGGGCATGGAGACCAGGAGGCATGAAGGGACTCTGTTCTCATGGCAGAACACACGCTGCTGGCCTGGAAACTCCAGTGCCCTAGGCCATCCAGAGGGCTGCTCCATCCATGGCAGCTAAGGCGATTAACCCACAGGCTGCTCCCTGTGTGTGGTTAACTGGCAAAAACAGCGGAGACAGGCAAGGTGACTGGCAAGCAGGAAGGGACTTTGTTCTTTCACTGACACACACGCCACTTGCCAGCAACCACTCCCATCGCCATGAAAAGGCAGACGATCCTTGTTCAATTCAAAATCCCTCAATCACCAGAAAGAGGCCCTGGTGAGACTGAAATCATCAATCTTCCTGGAAAAGAATTCAAAATAAAAGTCATAAGCATGCTGATGGAGCTACAGAGAAATATTCAAGAGCTAAGGGATGAATTCAGGAGGGAGATAACAGAAATGAAACAATGGAAGGATTTAAGAGCAGACTGGATGACATGGAAGATACTGTTAATGTAATAGAAACCATAGAACAGGAATAAAGAGAAGCTGAGGCAGAGAGAGATAGAAAGATCTCTAGGAATGAAAGAATATTAAGAGAACTGTGTGACCAATACAAACAGAACAATATTCGGATTATATGGGTACCAGAATAATAAGAGAGAGAAAAAGGGATAGAAAGTGTCTTTGAAGAAATAACTGCTGAAAACTTCCCCAATCTGGGGAAGAAAATAGTCTCTCAGGCCATGGAGGTGCACAGATCTTCCAACACAAGGGACCCAAGGAGGACAACACCAAGATATATAATAATTAAAATGGCAGAGATCAAGGACAAGGACAGAGCATTAAAAGCAACCAGAGAGAGAAAAAAGATCACCTACAAAGGAAAACCCATCAGGCTATCATCAGACTTCTCAGCAGAAACTTTACCAGTCAAAGGGCATGGCATGATATATTCAATGCAATGAAATAGAAGATTCTCAAACCAAGAATACTCTACCCAGCAAGATTATCATTTAAATTTGAAGGAGGAATTAAACAATTCCCAGATAAGCAAAAATTGAGGGAATTTACCCCCCCCACACCATCTCTACAGTGTATTTTAAAGGGACTGCTCTAGATGGAAGTGTGCCTAGGACTAAATAGCTATCAACAGAGGATATTAAACCACAGCAAAGGAAGTAGACCAACTAAATACTAACCAAATGTAAAATTAAATCAGCCACCCATAAAGTCAGTCAAGGGATGCACAGAGAGTACAAAATATGACACCTAACATATAAAGAGTAGAGGACAAAGAAAAAGAAGGGAGGGAAAAAAGAATCATCAGACTATATTTATAATAGTGTAATAAGTGAGTTAAGGTAGACTGCTAGATAGTAGAGAAGCTGCCCTTGAACCTTTGGTAACCATGAATCTAAAGCCTGCAATGGCAATAAGTACATATCTATTGATAATCACCCTAAATGTAAATGGACTGAACGCACCAATCAAAAGACACAGAGTTACAGAATGGACAAAAAAGCAAGACCCGTCTATATGCTGCCTACAAGAGACTCACCTCAAACCCAAAGACATACACATACTAAAAGTCAAGGGATGGAAAAATATATTTCATGCAAACAATAGGGAGAAAAAAGCAGGTGTTGCTGTACTTGTATCAGACAAAAAAGTCTTCAAAACAAAGAAAGTAACAGGGACAAACAAGGACATGACATAATGATAAAGCGGTCAATCCAACAAGATGATATAACCATTATAAATACCTATGCACCCAACACAGGAGCACCTACATATGTGAAACAAATACTAACAGAATTAAAGGGGTAAATAGAATGCAATGCATTCATTTTAGGCGACTTCAACACACCACTCACTCCAAAGGACAGATCCACAAGACAGAAAATAAGTAAGGACACAGAGGCACTGAACAACACCCTAGAACATATGGACCTAATAGACATCTATAGAACTCTACACCCAAAAGCAGCAGGATACACATTCTTCTCAAGTGCACATGGAACATTTTCCATAATAGACCACATACTAGGCCACAAAAAGAACCTCAGTAAATTTAAAAAGATTGAAATTGTACCATCCAACTTCTCATATCACGAAGGTATAAAACTAGAAATAAATTTTACAAAGTAAACAAAAAGGCTCACAAACACATGGAGGCTTAACAACATGCTCCTAAATAATCAATGGATCAATGACCAAATTAAAACAGAGATCAAGCAATATATGGACACAAATGAAAACAAAAGCACAAAGCCCCAACTTCTGTGGGACACAGTGAAGGCAGTACTAAGAGGAAAGTACATAGCAATCCAGGCATACTTAAGGAAGGAAGAACAATCTCAAATGAATTGTCTAAATTCATAACTATTGAAACTGGAAAAAGAAGAACAAATGAGGTTCAAAGACATCAGAAGGAGGGACATAATAAAGATCAGAGAAAAAATAAATAAAATTGAGAAGAATAAAACAATAGAAAAATTCTATGAAACCAAGAGCTGGTTTTTTCAGAAAATAAATAAAATAGATAAACCCCTAGCCAGACTTTTCAAAAGAAAAAGAGAATCTACACACAAAAACAGAATCAGAAATGAGAAAGGAAAAATCATGATGGACACCACAGAAATACAAAGGATTATTAGAGAATACTGTGAAAAACTATATGCTAACAAACTGGATAACCTAGAAGAAATGGACAACTTTCTAGAAAAATACAACCTTCCAAGACTAATCCAGGAAGAAACAAAAAATCTAAACAGACCAACTACCAGCAATGAAATTGAATTGGTAATCAAAAAACTACCCAAGAACAAAATCCCTGGACTAGATGGGTTCACCGCTGAATTTCATCAAACATTTAGAGAAGACATAATACCCATCCTCCTTAAATTTTTCCAAAAAATAGATGAGGAGGGAATACTTCCAATCTCATTCTATGAAGCCAGCATCACTCTAATACCAAAACCAGGCAAAGACACCACAAAAATGGAAAACTACAGACCAATATCCCTGATGAACATAGATGCAAAAATACTCAAGAAAATATTAGCAAACCAAATTAAAAAATGCTTCAAGAGGATCATATACCATAATCTAGTGGGATTCATCTGAGGGATGCAAGGATGGTACACTTGAAAATCCATCAACATCATCCACCACATCAACAAAAAGAAGGACAAAAACCACATGATCATCTCCATAGATGCTGAAAAAGCATTTGACAAAATTCAACATCCATTAATGATAAAAACTCTCAACAAAATTTATATAAAGAGCAAGTACCTCAACATAATAAAGGCCATATATGACAAACCCACAGCCAACATCATACTTAACAGTGAGAAGCTGAAAGCTATTACTCTAAGATCAGAAACAATACAAGGTTGACCACTCTCCCCACTTTTATTCAACATAGTACTGGAGGTACTAGCCATGGCAATCAGACAACACAAAGAAATAAAGGGCATCCAGATTGGCAAGGAAGAAGTCAAACTGTCACTGTTTGCAGAAGACATGATATTGTACAAAAAAACCCTAAATAAACCACTCCAAAGCTACTAGAACTAATATCTGAATTCAGCCAAGTTGCAAGATACAAAATTAATACACAGAAATCTTTTGCATTCCTATGCACTAATGATGAACTAGCAGAAAGAGAAATCAGGAAAACAATTCCATTCACAATTGCATCAAAAAGAATAAAATACCTAGGAATAAACCTAACCAAGGAAGTGAAAGACCTATACCCTGAAAACTATAAGATGCTCTTAAGAGAAATTAAAGAGGACACTAACAAATGGAAACTCATCCCATGCTCTTGGCTAGGAAGAATTAATATTGTCAAAATGACCATCCTGCCTAAAGCAATCTACAGATTCAATGCAATCTCTATCAAATAACCAACAACATTCTTCAACAAACTGGAACAAATAGTTCTAAAATTCATATGGAACCACAAAAGACCCCAATTAGCCAAAGCAATCCTGAGAAAGAAGAATAAAGCAGGGGAAATCTCGCTTCCCAACTTCAAGCTCTGTTACAAAGCCACAATAATCAAGGCAATTTGGTACTGGCACAAGAACAGACCCACAGACCAGTGGAACAGCATAGAAAGTCCAGATATTAACCCAAGCATATATGATCAATTAATACACGATAAAGGAGCCATGGATGTACAATGTGGAAATGACAGCTTCTTCAACAGCTGGTGTTCGCAAAACTGGACAGTTACATGTAAGAGAATGAAACTGGATTACTGTCCACCTCCACACAAAAGTAAACTTGAAATGGATCAAAGACTGAATGTAAGTCATGAAACCATAAAACTCTTATAAGAAAATATAGGCAAAACTCTCTTGAATATAAACATGAGCAACTTCTTCATGAACATATCTCCCTGGGCAAAGGAAACAAAAGCAAAAATGAACAAGTGAGACTATATCAAACTAAAAAGCTTCTGTACAGCAAAGGACACCATCAGTAGAACAAAAAGACATCATACAGTATGGGAGAATATATTCATAAATGACAGATCCAATAAGGGGTTGACATCCAAATTATATAAAGAGCTTACACACCTCAACAAACAAAAAGCAAATAAGCCAATTAAAAAATGGGCAGAGGAGCTGAACAGACACTTCTCCAAAGAAGAAATTCAGATGGCCAACAGACACATGAAAAGATGCTCCACATCGCTAATCATCAGAGAAATGCAAATTAAAACTACAATGAGATACCACCTCATACCAGTTAGGATGGCCACCATCCTAAAGAAAAACAACAAATGTTGGCAAGGATATGGAGAAAGGGGAACCCTCCTACGCTGCTGGTGGGAATGTATATTAGTTCAACCACTGTGGAAAGCATTATGGAGGTTCCTCAAAAAACTAAAAATAGAAATACCATTTGACCCAGGAATTCCACTCCTAGGAATTTACCCTAAGAATGCAGGAGCCCAGTTTCAAAAAGACATATGCACCCCTATGTTTATCACAGCACCATTTACAATAGCCAAGAAATGGAAGCAACCTAAGTGTCCATCAGTAGATGAATGGATAAAGAAGATGTGGTATATATACATAATGGAATATTAATCAGCCATCAGAAAAAACAAATCCTACTATTTGCAACAACATGGATGGAGCTAGAGGGTATTTTGCTCAGTGAAATAAGCCAGATGGAGAAAGACAAGTATCAAATGATTTCACTCATCTGTGGAGTATAAGAACAAAGAAAAAACTGATGGAACAAAACAGCAGCAGACTCACAGAACCCAAGAATGGACTAACAGTTACCAAAGGGAGAGGGACTGGGGAGGATGGGTGGGAAGGGAGGGAGAAGGGGAATAAGGGGCATTATGATTAGCACACATAATGAAGGGGAGCATGGGGAAGGCATTACAGCACAGAGAAGACAAGTAGTGACTCTATAGTGCCTTACTATGCTGATGGACAGTGACTGTAATGGTGTATGTGGTGGGGACTTGATGATGGGGGGAGTCTAGTAACCACATGTTGCTCATGTAATTTTATATTAATGATACCAAAATTTAAAAAAAAGAAACTTTCCCTATGGCTAATATAAATCCTCAGCTAGATCTTAAGCCCAGTTATTCTGGTTCTGTCTCAGAAGAGAAAGTGAACAGCTGATCTGAACACTTCGTACAATAATTATTCATACATTTAAAGAGGGTTAAATCATCACCTCATTGCCTTTTCTTCTTCCCCCTAATGACCCCAATTCCCACAGACTATCTCCAAGGATCCTGTTTTCTAATTCCTTAATCCAATGATGCATATTAGCGCTCAGTTCAAAGTCAGTAAAAATTACATGTCGTCAAATGGTGGTATCAGGAGATTCAGAGCAAACACCCCCGGCACGGGGAGCTGCTTCCCCTTCTTAGACAACCCCTGGAGAGTTGGGGAGCGCATGGACAGGCCCTGGCCTCTCCTCTGAGGCTGGCAGGTGGAATACAGTTGGTACAGGTGTGTTCTGGCTGTCACCAAATGTTTATTGACCTACTTGGTAATGTCATGCACTGTGCTGGGCACAGGCATAGAGTGGAAAACTGAACAGGTGGGTTCCTGTGCATGTGCGCAGTCCATCAGTTTGTTCATGAGTCTGAGTGTATGTGTGCACACAGGTGAGGAGATGGAGAAGCTTTTACTTGCTCATTAGCTTTCAGGAGGTGTCTGCCATGCAGTGATTGACCTCTGCTGTATCATCACCATGTTGATTGATCTGGAATACAATCACTCTGGTCTTTGAGTGCTAGTATCACAGCATCCACAGCTGGAGTTGCTGTCTCGGGGATACGAGGTTACCACAGGCATACGGCATCCCCTAGCCTGTCTCCTCCCAGGCTCCAGGTACTGGTGGGACGTTCTGTCCTCGTATATTGTTGCTGCCACAGTCCTTGGGGGTCTTCTTTCTAGCACTGGGATTGCCCTTCCTCTCTCCCACAGATCCACATATTGACTCATAAATACTATGATTGGCCAGTACCACGCACTGAGCACTTTCCTCTCTAACGCTTCTTTCACTGTGGCTTATCTTAGTTTTGTAAGACTAAGATGCTACCAGGCTTGGGGAGGTCAAGGAATGACCCAAACAAATTAAGACTGGTTTAATCTACCTAAAGAAGGACAGTTTCTGGTAGGTGGAGTCAGGGAAGAGGGAGTGGGCTTTTAAAATGTACCTCTTGTCTCTCCAGGGAAAAGACAAGCAGAGGTGTAAACCACACACGTCGTCCTGTAGTTCTGCCCCAGACAGTCCCTTTAAGGTCTGTTTACATCTTCCAGCCTGAACATGCACCATCATCATTTCTTGAAGTCATTACTCAGAACACACTCCCACTGCATTTCATTTTTATTATCCCCATTTTAGGAACGATTAAATGGAAGCAGAGAGCAGTAGCAATGAAGCAAATCATGAGAGCTCTGATAAAGACAGGAGCCTGAATGCTTTTTGGAACTGCTTCTCTGTGCCAGACTATTTTTAATGAAAGTTTATGCAGCTGTCCCCCACTTAGAGAGACTTACAAATGAGCCTGCTCTGCACCCAATTCTTTTTTCACCATCCCGCCCTTGTCTTTCACCAACCTGCCACATTATGCCTGCATGTGTGTGTGCACATGTATTCCTTCTTAAATGTTCTCTTATGTTCCTACATGACAGAGAAATATACTTGCCATGAATAAATTCCAATCCAGAGATCACTTTGCTATTCTAGCTCACAACCCCCCAATAACCCTGCCTCCTTAGTGGCTACTTATATAGGATCCTATTAAAGGTTCCCAAGAGCAGGTGCTATTTGTCTTTTTAAGAGGTGGGTGAGTAGATGTGTAAAATTTGTATGTGCTTAAAGTATTTTCAGAGATCATAGATAAGACATTGGAAACAATGATTGCTCTGGGGAAAGAGCCTGGGGGAACCAAGGATCATAGATGATAAGAGGACATTCTTTTTATTGGATTCTCTTTTATACCATTTGACCATGTGCAAATATTACCATAAGAAAAATTATACAAGAAGTGGGGACCACCGATTGACATTTGTTGAATGCTGGCTATGATGTTTCAGTCATTACTAACTGGTGTTCTACCCTAAAGTCTCTTTTAGTCTTTACAACAGCCTTGTGTAAAACCCTTGCTCAGTTTACACAGCTGATAAATGGCAACATGCAGAATTGAACTCAGGTCTTCCTGATTTCCAAAACCATGCTCAGAGCCATAGATGATACTGCCTTGATTTCACATCCTTTGGAAGGAGCCAAATTTATGATACAGTAGCTTTGAGACTCCTTTTTAAAACCTGAAGGAATATTATGAAATCCTATCACATGATTCACACAATCTTAATGCATCTTCCTCAACCAGAGGCTCCTTACTGGCAACTGCTGGGCATGTTCTACAGGAGACTGGGCCTCCTGATTGCTCCTCAGCCCCCCAGGCCTTTGCTGGCCCTCAGAGCATCCTCTCCAAAGGTGGAAAATGTACCTGCTTTTGTGTTCCATTCAGTCTAAGTGGGAGATTTTCAGGGAGAAGGAAATGGCTGGCCAGTACTCTTACTGAGTCATCACTTAGGGAACAGTCACCTTTCGAGTGGTCACTCTGAACGGGGCATTCTTCCTAAGAGTCAGGATCATAGAGGTAAACAAGGTTCTCACTCCCATGAAGCATGAGTACTGGTCTGGAGACACAAGCAGTAAACAAGCAACTAGGCAAATAGACAAAACAGCAGATAATTACTGAAAATCAACTGTCGTGATGGAGTGACCGGTGGCCACTTTAGCTTGAGTGATCAAGGAAGGCCTTCTGAGGAGATGATATTTACCTACATTTCAAGAGTGACCCATTCCCCGGAGCTGCTGTCCTTAAGCTCAGCTTCAGCTCTCAGCTCATTTCTGATCCAGGTTCCTATTTATTTACAATGTGAATTTGTAATCGAGAAGTTAGAACTGGAAAGGACCCTGGAAGTCATCTAAATCTCCTGCCATGTGTTTAGATATGAGGAAAGAAAGACCCAGAAACATGAAAAGAACAGGCCACCCCCCTAGGGGCCCACCAGGAGCTGCGAGTCCCATGTCTTTGCCCAGGTCTCTCTGCCAGTGGCAGATTCCTTCCCTGCTTGTCCTTCCAGCGTCCTTCTCCTCCCTGTAGACCCCTCACCCTGGTGCCTGCCTCTTTGGAGTCCAGGACATAAATCTCCCCTGGACCACAGGGAACCTGTAGGGTCATATTAGGAATCCTGAGAAGGCAGGGGGGCGGGGGGTCCAGAGGTCCAGTAGAAAAAAAGGTACAACTTCCCACAGGACAATTTCCCCACATCCCAGATGTGCCCTAAAGATGCCCTGGAGCTGTGCCTGGCTCTGGCCATCCTATCTGGCTGCCACCAAGCCCTAACAAGGGCTTCTGAGCAGGGAGCTGCCTGATAATGTGAATTCAGTAAACACTAAAGACTTCTCTTCAGCAACAATCCGATTCAACCAAGTCAATATGAAAACGCTCTATGATCCCAGCCCCTCCCAAAGTGCTTTACAAAGAGTAACCACAGGATTTCTTTAAACAGCAAGTTCTCTTAATACATTTAAAGTATGATCTATGAAAACTAGATCTACATACAGATTTTCCCTCCCCTCCCACCCCAAAGCAGCTATTGTATCAAGACCAATAGCATAAACTTGGATTCTTAATGAAAGATTTTAGACCCTCGTATTATGTGACGGTTCTCACTTATTTGACACATATTAATTGAACTGCTCTATGCAACACACTCTCCCGGGTCACTGTGAGGACACAGTGATATAAAGACAGCCTCTGCCTTCCAGAAGCACGTGTACACACAGCTTAGACACAGGCAGACGTGATGAGTGCTACCACGGGGTATGGACAATAGCGAAGGGGACAAGGGATTGAGGGATTACATCTCAGTCAAAGATCAGGGAGGGAGATAGCAACATTTTAATTTAGTTTCAAAGGACAGTTATGATTTGTATGGTTGGACAATTCATTCCAGGACAGGGAAACAACATGACATGCTGTACAGGGAGCAAGATGTACAGGAGCACATTGTTACAACAGAGAGAAGGCCAGTGCAGCTTGGGGACGAGATGGGAAATGGTGAGGAAGAAAAGGCAGGCCTGGGAAGGTAGACCAGAGTCTTAAATGCAAGACTAGATAGTGTTTGGACCCAATCCGTAAGGCACAGAAGCTTTGAGCACGTTCAGACAGAGAAAGAATATATTTCTTTCTTGTGCCATAGGAAGCTCATTCTTGCAGCCATGTCCAGGGCTGATCTAGAAGGATAAAGGTAGGTGTCAAGGGCAGGAGGCCCATTAAAAACATTATCTCATGGTTCTTGAGTCATATACAAAGGAATAAACTCAAGAGGTACATAAAGGTAGACTTGAGGAAGGGATCCAGGTCCCAGGGAAGTGGGTCTAGTTTTCGAATGGGGTGAAGATCACACGCCTCTGATTCCAGCTTAAGGAAGAGAAGTCAGCATGCGTGTCAACAAGTGATGTCTCTGTAAGAAAGGGCAGTTGTGAGATGCCCCACACTTGAGACAGTGATCATGAGTCCACAGCATCAAAGCTACCCCAGCTGGATGTCTTCTGATCCACATATGAAGTCTCAGCTATTAATAACTCATCTTCTGGAAATATACAGAAGTGTCTGTTACGCATGCAGCCCCAGAACATTTCTTAAATTATGATGTCTCTACAGCAGCAGTGAAAAGCAGCTTGATTGGGGTGAAGAGCAGGAGCCCAGGGAAAAACCATTTCTGAACGAACGATAACTCAGTGGAGGGAGGGCAACTTTAATCAAGAAACTCCAGGCGCAGGGTAAGCTTACAGCAGTGCCCTGAGCGGAGGAGCTCCATGACACAGTGAGGTTTCAGTTTGAAGAATAAGGCCCTGGGCTCTGACACCTGAGCCACACATGCCCAGTTTCACAGGTGAGCAGTCATGTGACTCTGTGTCCAGGGCTCTCTGACAAGACTGGATTTCAAGAAGCTTATCTCTGGCCTCTGTTCCTGGCTATTTGTTCTAGAACTACATAGCTTTGGTTTCCATTCTAGTCAGAGCCATGCTGACATCTTGAAGCTTGTTCTCAGCCAACTGGCCCATGGAGTCTGCAGAAATTGTCTGAAATTACTGCTTACCAAAGTATTTCACAGAACACAAATTTCATGAGCAAAGGGGCCTTGTGATAAAATAATCTGGGGAGATGCCAGATCAAATTAAAGATGTTTCTTTTATAAGACACCTCTGAACTTTCAAATGTTAGTATGTTCTGAGAATCTCCCAGAATCAAAATTGGTTACATCTCCCTATCTTATTTATCCACAGAATCGTTTTTCCAACAAAGCATCTCAAGGGACCAATCCTCTCCAGAACATTCTTGGAGAAACACCAGTGATGGCATCACACTCAGGAATATTTGTATCTCAGCAGGAATCAGGAATAACAAAGAGAATACATAGTGGGCACTTACTTTGTGCCAGGCACATTCCTATTTCCTCTACACACATTAACATAGAATCCTTTTAGCAACTCTGTGATGTTTAACCTCTTAAACGTACTATTATTATTATTCTCATCTTACAGATGAGGAAGCAGAGACAGTGTTCAGAGATTTGTCCAAGGTCCTAAGTAGATGAGCTAGTGAGTAGAGCATCTAGGAACTGAACCTAGGCAGTCTGGCATCCACAGAAATTAATTTCTGGAGGTAGAAATTCAGACACTGGGATCAGCTGGCAGTGGGAGAGACCCTGAAAAGAGCCTTGTGTCACAGTGTAAATTGGGTTTCAGAGGTCACCCCAGTATACTGAGTACAACATGACTTTAGAATCACTGATCTGGTTTCTTTACCAAATTGTTTAAGTTGTACATGCACATTCCTCCATTCAAAAAAAGTCATGCTTCAGACATTACCATAACCAATAAAAATGGTAATGCATAAGGACAATTATCTCTTGATTAACCAAAGTAGCGAGAAATTAAAGGTGCAAGTTGGAGAAATGGCTTCTCCTATATTCTCAAAATACTGCTTTCCTGCACTGCAGCTCAGAGATGGAAACTAAGGGACCACTTTCCTTTAGAACGTCGCACAATTTTCTATCCCTACCCCTCTACTTTGCTTGAGAATTGCCAAAGACATGTCCTACCCTCTCCCACTTTCTCTCCTTGTTCAGAAGGATTATCACCAGTTTCGGGTGCATCTGGTAGCCATCTTCACTGAAGGACAGATTTCTCCCCTCAAAAGTGACATTGATCAGATACCTGTAAAGATAAAATAAAAGGATGGTTAAAAGTGTGAAGAAGGTATGTCAAGAACAAGGTAGGGAGGAAGACAGAACGGTGGAAGGGGACAGGCATGTAGATGTACAAATGTCACTGGGATAACTGGTATTGCTCAGGCTCCCATCTGATTATGCAAGAGTTGTCCATGTTTTCACATGATGGGAATAATATGAAAAGATGATATAAAAATTTTAAGTAAGGGCACTGGGTTTGAGTTTAGTCAGTAGCTATGACTTTGATCACAAAGAAACCTACTTTATTAGGTTTGTAAGCATTAAATGAGATCATACCACAGAACTTGGTGCATGGTAAACCCTCGGTAATTGGTTACAATTATTACTCAAAATATGTGAATTAAAGGGCAGAGGTGGTAGAGACAAGAAGAGAGTGGAAGAGTGCCAGGATACCCTTCTGCTAAGAAAGATGGCATCCTGGAGCTTAGGATCTCTCGCCTCCAGAGATATGCATATACTTTCCAGCTCTTGCTAAGATCCTGCCCAGCCCATTATTCTAAGAGTTGTGCGATGAATCCAGCAGTCAGGGGTCTGGTTCCATAAATGCATCCATAAATTAGGACTATTCCACTGTATATAATAAACAGAAAATCCTGGGAGCAGGATGACTGGAGGCAGAGGCATTTCACAGAGGGCTATAGATTCAGGCACACAAGTTAGCAGAGACTCTAGGAATAACCAGCATCAGACCAGTGAAACTATCTTCTTCAACACCAGCACCGCCAGCTCACTCCATTCCCCTGCTGGCTGTTTCAATCCCATGAAGAGTTCCCTCACTGGAAATTCCCACAGGCGTGTTCATTACAACCACATTAGTGCAACTGTGCTGATGGTAATTAATGTCGCTTTACCATAATGGCCCAAGAAATCCATAATGATTAGGTCTGTTCACATGACATGCTAGTCTGGAGCCCCGGGCCTGATGCCACTGTGAGATGTGTCTGCTAAGAAACAGGAGCATCATGAGGGCACTAAATAGCTTTGGAGACAGGACCCACAATGGTTTCCCAAACACTGAACGGGAGAAAAACACAACAGGAGGCAGAGTAAAGGTCCCTCTTTTAAGTCTCCTTCCATGAAGCTGTGAAACTCTTCCTGAATTCTTCCAGGCAACATCAGATGAAGCAGTAAGGTTGGTAGAAAGCATGCCCTTCACACAATTACAAAGACGACTAGGCATCATGAACCAAACCCTCATGGACCACCTCTCACTTCTAGAGCTGCCTGGGATTTTGCCTGTCATTCCCTGGTCATGTGTAACTTCACAGATGAAATCATGAACAATGAAGACCTCAAAAGAGTAGGGATTCCTAGAGTCTCAGAACTGAAAGAGACTAACTCACCACTTCTTGCGGTTCATACTTCCCTGCTACAGTGTCACGACATTGGCCTTCTCATCTCTTCTTGAGTATTCCCAATGAGGGAGAGCTGATCACTGCCTCCTCCACCCTCAAGGTAGCCATCTCACTGTTGGGCAGGTTCTGTTTTTTTTAACTAAAAGCTGAAATCTGCTCCCCTGCAACCTCTTAGATATTAGAAAGTTTTAGTCTAATCCTTCTTCCATGTGAAAGCTCTTCAACTATTTACAGGCATTTACCATGTATACTTTTAGAAATAAATTTGTATTTATACCATGTATACCTTATGAAACCTTAAGCTCATTTAGTTCTATAATATAAACTCTACAGATTAGGAAACTTATGCACAGAGATGTCAAATCATTTGCCCAATGTTGCCCAGCTAAATGGGAGATTGAAATTATTCAATTATATAATTTATATACAAATAACATCTTAAGCCACACTCCCAGTCCCATGCCCTCTCCATAGTACCACTCTGATTCTCGTATGCAACATCAGGTCTCACGTCCCCAGTTCATTCATGTCATTGTTGTACATAGATCGTGGCTCATGTTCGCTCCCTTGATCTCCGTGGCCACTCTCTCTGGACACTTCCAGTTGGTAGTGTAGCATCTCCAATTCAATGCTCTGCATAGTGTCCCCTCTATTCCTTGTCCTGCTCGTCATCTGTCCACTCAGCACTACCTGCTCAGACCCATCACGAGTTAGGAGATAATATTCAGGTCTCCTCGAGTTTACAATGACTTCAGTGCTCCAACCAAAGGCCCATATCATTCATTCCAGGGTATGAATATAATTACAAACACAAAACAAAATATTTTAAACTAACAAACCAGAATTTCAGCACCCAACATAATTATCATGGAAAACATGTTCTTACTACAACAGTACAACACTGCTTAGAAGTCTGTAAGTCTTCAGAGAAGGTTTATGAGACATGCAAAAAAATTTAGTTTCATCTCTCTTGGGGAAGAAAGAAAAGGAGGAGAAGGAAGGAAGAGGAAGGTGATGACAGGGAGGAAGGGAGAAAGATAAGGAGGGACAGTGACCAGGTAAGACGGAAGGAAAGAAGGGAGGGTGGGAGGGGCTTAAGCACCCTCCTTTTCAGCAGACATGGCTCTGAATAGCCCTCTGGGTTTACCTAAAACACCATTAAGAATAATTCCTTTAAAAGTGTTCATTTCAGAAAGTAATTATAAAGGAAGATCCAAAAATAATTCATTTAATAAGCAGCATGAATGGAATAACTATATAGCCTCTCAAGATGACTCCTTTGAAGAGGACAACACTGAAATGGGTGTGTAAATTGGGAAATTCAAACTTCCAGACAGTAAATCACACTTCCTTGCTGTTAAAGTTCTCTAGTTATTCCTGTTGTAGATTCTTCTGATTTTCCTTAAAAACTTTTCCCTTTCTGGGATGTTCAGCCTCTTCTAGCTCTGCAGGTTCATTTTATGCTACCTAGGCACCTCTCACGTATTTTATACTCATCAGAAATATTAATAGATAATTTTAAGATAACATACAGAATATTCTTCTCCAAAGTATCCTTTAACCATTCATGCCCTTTGGCAGTATATAATCATTCACATTGTGTGTTTCTGAGTAATTCCCTCTGATGTGCCAACATTTAGCTATTAGCGAGGAGCTTGCAAATATGCCCACCTTGTCCAAGGATGTCCTTTGGATAGCAGAACAAACCATGCCATTCATTGGCAATAAAAAAAGTGTGAAAAAATAATTGGGAGTATGGTCACATCTAGCCATGTGACTCCAGCACCTGAGTCCACTTTCCCTTTTTAAAACGCAAATACCATTCTACCTCCAGCTTATCAGACAAGGCTGTCATGATAATCACATGAAATAGTGGATAGGAAAATGATACAAAGAAATTATGATACCAGTAAAAGGTTATATAAAAGGAAAAAATTAGAAAAACAGTATGTGAGCATGTTTTGAGTATCTAAAGGCAAGGAACTTGCTCGTTTGGGACCCTAGTGAGCGGAAGTGTGGTGACTACATTTTATTAAGACCCGATCATCAATGGAATACATTGGAGGAATGGAGACTGCATCCCACATAGGGAGGCTAAACTCGGCCAAATGGTCATATTCATCACCTGTACTTCCCATGAGACATGCAAATATCCAAATACCTTTGAATCTGGCTGCACTTGATCAATTTTGAATATTAATTAAAACCTCAAAGCTTCCCTATGTTATATCCCAGGTAAAGGAGTAAACTATAATTAAGATGAAGAGATGCAACAGCTGTTCGGTTTCTCTCAAAACATGTCATCCTCAAATTACAGTCAGAAAGACTAGATTCAAGTGGTAGCCAAATTCAGAAGCTCTGTCCATGCCTCTAATCCCCCTGGAAGCCCCATCAAGGTTTGGTATACACAAAATTTGCTTGATTTGTCTCTGGGATGCAGGCTGACCCGTAAGAAACTTATTACGCATCTTATAAAATTCTAATACTACACAGGACCACAGACTGCTAGGACCAAAGACAACTGAGAAATTAGCTATTGAGAGCTCTCATTTTAGAAAGGGGAACACAGGTCCTAGGTTGCTACCCAGCTTTCCGGGGTGACCTGCCAGTTCAGGACAGGAGTGCAAGCCTTCCGATTTCCGGTCCGGTGTTTATTTTGTGACATCACCAAGTGAAGTGTGGTCAGTTTTGCAGAGCTGCAGATGCGCATTTTAGCATTCTCCTGTAACACGTCATGCCCTGGACTATGTAGATCCCTAATACAGACTGCATAAAATAAAATCCATCTCCTTTCCTGCTTGACTCCTTGTTGAGAAAGAGCCTCAGAACACGGATAGGCTCGGAGCCAATACATTTGCTTTATATGGCCAAAGCCATACTCCAATGGGTTTAATGAGGTCAGGTGGAGGTAAAAAAGCCCTCGTGCCTCTTTGACTTTGACCACGACAGAGTTCGTCCACTGCACCATTACTGATACCTTAAGCAATGAGTTAGCAGTATGCCCTGTGTGGGAGGCATCCGAAAGGGCTCTGCCAGAATTTCCCCAGCAAGTCAAGAGCCCTGGCCACACCACTCATTTTGCCTTCCATATTTCCAAGGCACTAGATTTTTTAATTAATGTCTGTTAATATGTACTAAGAGTGGTTAGTCTCCTCATCTCATCCAATCTTTTCATTTCCAGATGAAGCAGATGAAGCCTGGAAGGATTCTGTGCCTTTACCAAGGTCAGATGGCAGGGCTGGCCACAGGATCCAGGCGTCCTCAGCCCCAATCCAGCACACTTCCCACCCACAACCATGCCTCAAAAGTGGTGAGATTTTTCATAGCTCTCGGTTTCCATTCTCTAGCTAGTAAAAGCAAAGTAATAAAGGGACACAATTCCAGGCAAGAGACTTGAATTCTTGATTCCTTGTTTACAATTTTTAGCTCTGAAAATCTAAAACCATCTTTGGTGTATCACTTGCCTTCTAAAGCCTTCAGCTTCATCATCAGTAAGATAGACGGGTTCACACCTCTCACTTGCCAGATGAGGGAAGTACAGGAATGCTCCTTAAACATGCTCTCTGTCTCTTTTACCTCATTAATAATGTGGCATTTACATTATTAAACTCTACCGTCTGAATGGCAAAACCACAAAATTTTCAAAAAGTCTTTCTCTGCTCTCTTTTTACTCTTTTCCCTATTTCTATTTTGTATACACACTTTCTCTTGAAATAGTAGAAACAATTTCCCACAGATTTAGAAACAGTGAACTTGAAAACATTAAAAAACTACCTAATTAGACAGCAGCATTGGGGGTAGGAGGGAGGCAAAGATGTTAAAAATTAGACATTCAATGTTATGGTTTGGTAAGTTATATAGAAATTTCTGACTTTTCCTCAACTTAGAAATTCTTAATTGTCAAAATGAATTCAAAATAACCAATCCAGTGTAATGCCAACAAGGCAGCCCACAGCCAGGACACCATTCTCCACTGGACTTACCTGTGGGCTCGTCCGGGGTCAAACCCAGAAGAAATACTCACTAGGAAGACACCCTACACTCAAAATGAATGATCTAGACAATGCCCCAAAATGTTGGTAGAAAGGAAATAAGGAGAAACAGAAAAAATAAGTTAACTGAAGAGGAAAAAAATGCAGTATGTACTACACACACACAGACTCCATCAGCCCCACCACCATCATGCAGTGGACTGTGGTATTTAAGAGCAAAGATGCGGCCGTCAAATGACCTCTGTCCAAATCCTCAACCCATCAGTTCCTAAAGTGCATGATAATCTTTTCAAGGCATAGGAATTATTTTATTCTTGCCAACAGTGATTTTCTTTTTAAGCAAAAGAGATGTGGAGAATTTTTATAAAGGTTTCCTCTGACATATAATGTCACCTATAAAAATATTAAACCATGCTGATGAACAAAATAATTAGAAATGCCACTTTCCTAAGCTGTCAGATACAGTCTTCTTTTTTCCTCTTATTTCTGTAAAACGATACCTCATAGAAAACCTCAGGAAAAACTAATTTAAACAGCAGATTGTAATATTAAATTATAATTACTTGAAGCAGGTTAAAAATAGTTTATTTTCCAATGAATTACACATTTTCTCTAGAAATGGTGTTCATAACATTAATTTCCTTTGCAGACCATTCTTCACAAATCATAAAGGGTTCCAGTTTGGGCTAGTCCATATCTTCGTTATTTCAATTCTACATTTGTGATGTTAAATTAGTGAGATATTCAAGTACCTTGAGGACTGACTGGTATAAATGTAATGTACTTTCTCTCTCCTGCTGGTGGCGAGGACTGTGCTTTGGGCCGTTGGCAGTCTGGGCCAAACTGTGTTCATCTGAGGGGCAAATGCGCTGTGCCAATTCACCATCTATTACAAGGGGGAGTCTTCTGAGGCCCCTAGGCTTAATGAAGACAAATTTCTGAGAGCTATTATCCAAATTCTCTTTCCTGACTGAATGCCATGAATTGGTTTTATCTAGAATGAATGAAAGAAAATAGAGGCATATTGTTGCCCGAGAGTCTGCTTGGATATAAGAAGGTAGAGAACATTCACCTTCCTCGGGAAGGACGTTCAATCAGTGTGCAGTCTGAGTGGCTCTGCCACCAGCTGTGGTAGCCTTACATCCACCCCTCTGGACCCTTTCACCAAGTTGGGTCCATGTGGCAGGCCGTGGCCAGGGGACAGTTCTCCTCTGGACTTACCAACGTGTCCATCTGCGATCAAACCCAGAAGATTGTTCGCATTAATAAGACAGTCTATGCTTGAATGAATAAAAAAGTCTAGACATTGCCTCAAAATGCTTAGTGCTGAGGAGTAGGAAGAAAATAAAAGGGAGAAACACAGTAAGTTAAGGGAAGAGGAAAGGAATGTGGTATATATTAAGCACGTGTGCATATACACACAGTAACAACAGGCTGCACTGTGTGGGGTGTAGAAGTAAAGGCATTGCAGTCAGACGACCTCTGCTTAAGTCCTTGATCCACCATGTCTGAAGTCATACACTCCTAGTATCCTCTCTTTGTCTCAGTTTCTTCACCATAGAAAAGGGGAATAACAGTACCTATCCCATAGGATTGTTGTGAGGATTAAATAATTCCATACACATGAAGGACTGAAAACTGTACCTGTCCCCTGGTGTGCATCATGTGTTAGCTGCTGTTATTGTTGTTATTATTATGTTTACCTTTTCTCATATTGCTTGGACACCAGAGGATGTTGGCATCTGCAGGGACCCTTGGATCAGTCCAACCTTTCGTAGTCAGAGCAGAGCACACCGAGGCCTGGGGATATGCTGCCTCTCTTTGACACATAGGTTCAGAGTCTCCCAGTCCCTGGATCTCTGCTTTCCAGCAGTACCACCAGCCCAGGACATTTCCTCTCGCTCTCAGAATATCCCAAACTTTAAGGCTTGGGAACATCAGTTTTTTCCTGCTATGATTAGTTACCCCTGTGAGGTTTTGTGCGATGGAGAATCACTTAATCATACTACTTCAGGAAGGCAAAAGAAGGGCTCATATGCCCGTAATTTTAGTCTAGAAGAAATAAGTCCTCTGTTGACCCCCATCTGACCTCCCAGAGCCCTACTTTGAATAGCAGGTAATTCTCTCTCAGATTCCCCTGGACAGGGCACATGAGCTGGTGTGTTTCTCGGGAAACTAGTGATGCCATGTTTTGATGCCAATTCATCAAATGCGCTGAACACCAAAGCTGTTTGTCATATAGGGAGCTGGGTACAGAGCTCAGTAATGGAAAAGGAGTTTCTCCTTGTCTTCATGTCCACAACCTTTGGTCACATCTGTCATGGGTGAGACCTGCTAAGGTGCTACAGGAAACCCAGCACTCCTAGAGGAAGTAGAAAGGCGAAACCCCCCAGCAGGAAGGAGCCAAGTAATCCTCTAGATAATGTTACTTCCACTGGATTTGCTTTTCCTCTTGAGTTCATATTTCCATGCTATACATAAGCTACAATCACTTTCTTTTTTAAAATTACTGAATAAAACTTTTCCTCTTCCACAGATTTAGATACTCATTGTATTGGAGTATAGACCAGTGTAAACTATCAAAACTTAGCAGTGTGACCTTTCCAAATAAAATGCCAAGATAGGTCAAAGGCTAACTGGTCACTGAGTACACTGCTGTTTCTCCTTTATGCCTACTTATAATTTTAAGGTGAAGGCTTGCCTTTCCAACATCCATTTTAGCTCATGAGCCAGAAATACTATTCTGGGGCTATGCCAAAACCAGCCAAATAATGCCTAGCAGAGATCTCTCTAAGACACTCAACTTTGACCAAAAGCCTTTACCTTCCTACGAACCTGAAGGTATTAAAGGAAGTCTTGGGCATATATACCCAAGAAGCGTTTGGCCAAGAATCTGAAGTGACCTGGGAATAATAGCAAGGGTAAGAAGAAGGAAGCTTTCCTCTCCCTTTTGATCTTTCTCTGTTTCCTCAATCTTTTCTTCCCTATTCTGCATCCCCCCTCCACTCTCTCTTACACTTAGGTGGTCAACAAAATCAACACATTGGCCATATCTCCATACATGCAGCCTCCACCCTCCACAGTTTATGTTTAATTTCACAAATCCCTTTAACAGCTCTACCAAAGGTAGTAAAAGAGGTGAACAAATAAATTAGTAAGATGGCTTTAATTATAGGGCTTGGGAGGGAGGGCTATGAGGAATTGTCATCCTCATGAGAAAGTGGGTTATAATTTAGTTTTCCAGTAACAATTGGCAGAGCTCTTCAAGCCAGGATTTCTAGAAGCAATTATATTGAATGGGAGGAAAAGAGGGTCAAAAGAGGAAGGATATACCAGGGACGAAGGACAGTTTCCAGTGAACAGAGGAGTCAATCTGCCTGGGTAGAGTTTAGGTCTTCAGGGGAGATGGGTGCCACATCATGACAACATGCTACAAATGCGAGACAGAAAGAGTGGTGGAGGCTGTTGAGTGATTCAAGACCACATCTCTATCTTCAGAAACCCTAGCCACATAGATAAAATGACACCTGCCACATGGCACATGGATAAAACCCTTTCATGTAGGAAATAAAATGATTTCTGGAGTTTAGGATCCAAGGAAAGACCAGGGGAAGGAAGGAGATGCAAAGTAGAATACAATATGGGCATGGAGCAAGTGCACTGTCAGGAAAGTTAGTCAGCAACAAGGAGGTAAGGTGGCTCCTGCAGCACAGCCTGGAGAATAGCTTTCTGGGACTACAGTGGAGGGAGAGGACTCATCCCTACAACTGGATGGGTTTGAAAGTGCAGGAAATGTGTGCTAGTCAGGAGTGAAAGAGATACCATGGACCTGACACCAGTGAGAAGAAATGTGTGTCTAATCAAGGAAAATGCACCAAGATGGAACCTTAATGCACAGGTGCTGGTCAAAGGCCATCAGCCAAACACACATCCTAGGTTTCTAGAGGCTTTGCATGCGTTGCTGTAAATCACAGTGTTTTATGCCCTGTTCCTACACCAGGTTAGAATAGAGAGGGCAGGGAAAGATAAAAATCATTTGCTTGTTTATTTATTTAATTCATTTGAGGGAGTTACTTAAAGATACCCATTGATCTTCTCCAATATTCTAAAATGGGGCTTGACCTTTGAGTCAGAATTTGAAACAAGAGTTTATTTAAACCAAACTCCATTTCCCTCTTTCCTTGTCCTTAAGAGGACAGCACGGTGAGCCCCAACTGCATCTTCACAGGGACGCTGAAAGCAAAGGGTAATCATCTCTTCCCCTGGTACTGTGTGGGGGCTACCTCTTCTTACTGCAAACTTTAAAAAAAGGCAATTACACCTGATGCCCCTATTTCCCCACCAGACCTCACTCCCTAACCCTTGCAATATTGGCTTTTGCCTCTATCATTCTACTGAAACTATTCTTACAAGGTCTTCAGTAATCAAAGCAAGGTCAACAAAAATAAAATCCTGGGGCCTTTGCTTCATCATCCCTCTTGATATTATACAGCTTCTAGCAGTTGATACTCCCAAATTTTCAGCAACTCATCTTTCCCTTATTTATTTTTTGTTTGAAGGAGGATAATCTCTTGGTCTGCCTTATGTACTCAGGCCAATCCTCTCTCTTTTTCTGTCCAGTTTTACTTGAAACTCCCTAATTTGGGGGCACCCCAAGACTCAGTTTTTCATCTCTGTTCTCTCCCTTTAAGACTCATTCACAGCCAGACATCAACAATCACTTCCACACCAAGGCCTCTGAAATCTCCACCCAATGTTCCATGTCTTTCCTGACCTCTGATTTGGTATTTCTGATTGCACCATTCTACCTGAATGTCCTGATATCAAGTCAAACTTAACATGGCCAAGTCCAAGCCAGGCTCTTCTGTCGGCAGTGAGACCGCCACTCATAGAGCTTCGAGGTTCTGGTGCCACACTGACTTCCCTTCTCTGTTATAATTCCATCTTCATAACTTGAATGAAAAGAAAAACAAGCTGCCCGCTCTCAAGAGCTGCATTCTCAGAACCAGTCAAATCAGTTACGAAGTCAGCTGTAGTTGAGCATTATGTACAAAATTAGCTGATTGATATTTTTTCCCTTTTTAGAGTGTTGCCTTCTCAAGGTAAAAGAATCTCATGGTTGTCTCATCTGTAAGCAAACTTGCTTGGAAATCATCAATCAAACCAAAATTGCTCTGGTCATTCAATTAAAAAAGTCTCACAATGCTACCATTTATTGGCCACACGCCAAACTCTGTTCTGGACGCTCTGTGTTTATTTTGAACTCTCACAGCAATGCTATAAAATAAAAGATCGTGTTACAGTGAAGACCTGAGTTTGATGGCCATAGGAGTCAATCCTATTTAATTCTGAGTGATTTTAAAATCCGTATTCCTTCCACTGCCTCATGCTAAGAACAACGTCATCAAGAGGAGCAATGGCCAGGAGAGAAGGAATCAAAGAGATCACAAACGTCGAACACAATGAACTAAAATCTAAACCCAGATCTGAATGGCTCTAAAGCCTGGGCTCTTAACCATTATTTATACCAACAGCCAGCAGTCAAACGGTTGCTTTTAATTGTCCCTCATAGCAGCATCATAAGGGAGGAGTGTGGAGAAGAGGGTGAAACACACGGGCTCTCTACAGCCCTAGGAAAGACTGGAGGCACATTGCTGGTCAGGACATAGATTCACAGAACAAGAAAACTCCTGTCTCCAGGGGCTTCCAGTCTGTCATATTTCACAAGCACTAACCCAAAAAAGTAAAGCAATGGAATTAATTTGCTTTATAAGAAAACAGGAGACAAGCCACAAAGCAGTCAACTTTATTGGACTTATGAAGGAATTAACTCTCCGATCATGCTCTAGGAGCAAGTCAGTTATGAAAGTCTAGGGCTGTATTTTTGGAGTTTTAGTTTGAGGCAGACAACAGGAGCTAGAATATTTATTTGGCTGGGTGAAGGTTGGAAAAAAAAGTTTATCCTGGTTTGGCACAGAATATCTGAGCTCTCTCTGGACTTAAAGTACAATATTAAAGTATTTCTTTGGTGCTACAAACAACTCTCAACTACCCTCAGTAGGGGAGGCAGAACCATGCTTATGGTCCGGACAACCAAATACATGGATTAGTCTTGGCATTTACCCTGCCTGATCTTTTCCTAGGCTGACACTGCAGAGCACCCCTTCCTCTGGAAATGCTTTCAGTCTAGGTCCCATCACGCTGCATTATCTCGGTTCTTCTCCTTCACCTTTACCCTCTTTGCTTGAGGCTTCTGCTTATCTTTTCCCTTACCTGAGGTTTTTTAGGACCTTCAGTGCAGGGTCTTTGTTCATTTCAGCCATTCTCAGAGCACCAATGCCTCCTCTAAGTGGTGAGTCCCAAATCCGTGCCTGCAATTCCAACCTCTCCTCATCCCCCAGTTCCATCCCTCGCTGGCCATTTCCACTTTCATTGCCCCTGTTACAAACTCTTAGAGCAGTAAATGCATTTGCTTTATCTTTTCCCTCCAAATAACTCACTTTCTAATTCCCCTCTCTCATTGAGTTGCTATTTGCCAAGCACTTGGAATGGTGCCTGGCACATGGTAGTACACCTTAAGTGGCCTTGTTCTTTTGGTCTTACAACCTCCCAGGTGTTTCTAACATGCTCCTTTTCTTAGTTCCCATGCTCAGTTAGTACCCCCAAAACACTCCTGCTCTTACACAAAAATTCTTGCATTTGTCTCTTCCTTTTCACTCCTGCAGTTCATCCTCAACCAGGCCCCCGTCATCTCACACTCAGATACTCCCAACAGTCCCCTCCTGGGCTTTCTGCCCTTATCAATTTCCCCCACCCACCAAAGGCCATTGACCTTAATCTTAGTGTAAGACTTCTTCGTCTCACTTCTCAAAAATAAGACTATTGCTCACTATTGCCCCAAAATCTTCAATGGCTCCCTACCACCTAGAGTGAAAATATGCCATCAACCAAGGCCCTCTACATCCTAGCCCGTCTCTCTGTTGGGAATTCACTCATCCTCTATACAGACACTTGCTGAAGTCAAGTGGCTTCTTAATGTCTCCTGAACACTGCCTGTACCAGCCTGTCTCTCTTCCATTTTTACTCAATTGAGTGTAATCCAACTATTGCTCATGCTAATGGACTCAGACCAAATCTCCTCTCTCTGCACTTCCCTGACCATCCGAGACCACTTCCCCTCTTCCCTCCCGCTTTCTAGCTGCTGGCCTACATTTCAGCATGTCATCTGCTGTTAACCTCACTGGTTTTGTTCTTTTCTGTTACTTAATTTCTTATGTGTCTGTGCCTTGTGTTCCATGACAGACAACACGGTGTGAGAGGGTAAAATCAAATCTTATCCTTTGATTATCCTTTGCAGAATCCAAATTAGTGGCAAGCATTTAATAAGCTTTTGTCCAGAGCTTCCAAAACGCTAGTCTTGAAAGTCTCCCCTGCTGCTTTCTCATTTTGCACCCCCAACGCCCAGCCCTTCTATGTCATACATACAACACACTCACACGCCTGACATCCACTATTGATTCCCTGTGGAAGAAAGTGACTCCTCCAATTACTGAGTTTAAAGAAAGAATAAGTTCTAAAGAATATACACCTACAATCTTTCTTTTCTAAAAATGGTGAGAGGCAAAAAATGGGACTGACTTCATTCTTGCACAGGCCTTTTCTGAACCTTTCGCATTTGAATATTCTCCCATTATGTTGTCCATAAAAACATCCGGTCTGCCTGTGAGAATCATGCAACCTACCAAAATCATATTCCACAGGAAAGAAAAAGAAATAAAACTTCTTGATATTGGGTTTACTGGAGATGATATTTTTTTCAATTTGGAAAATAAAATGAAATTTTTTCACTTGCAAAATTTTAGTTTCAGGTTTATTAGGGGAACCTGATATACATGAAAAAATTAATATTTGGATTTTTTTTTTTTTTACCAGTGTAAATTTGCTTTTCACCAAAGGAAATTCACTTTATTAGTTTAGGGAAAGAGAAAAACAGAAACTCATTTTACTTCTAACACTGAAATGAGAAGATCTTTTAAAAAGAAACCAGAAAAACAAAAGGTAATTTATGTGTTATTTGTTTCCTACTAGTTTCCAATTTTCAAGAAAAATTAAAAGGTCCTCAGTGGGGAAAGGGGTTCACATGGCTAAGCAAACATAAATACAAAATCCCTCTGTACCTCTTCCCCATCCTCTTCCCTACTTCTCCCCACCACACACAGCAAAAACAGAGGAGAAAGTGTGGATGAATATTCAGACATTCACTCTAAGATCTTCGCACCATTTGGCCTCACTCTTGATAACTCTGGATGTCAATTTTAGCAGGGATGACTATGGGTCAATGCAAACAATGCACAAAGTGAATATTTCATGGATGGGAAATTAAGAGAGGAGGATAATTCAGAATTTTCTCTTTTGTAGGCAATATCAGGACATGAAGAAGTAGTCCAGGTGGAAATCAGAAAGGTATTAATAAGTCTGAAGCTCAGTAAAGCTTTAATCCCTGGGAAAGCAGAGAGAAGTTAATTTGATTAACACTTGCTTGAATTCCCTCAAATTCCTGGGCATCCTAGCATGACCCAGAGGAATCTAGCATTTGAGTCAATCTCTTTCCCTCTCTTCCAGTCACTGCCAGGCTGCTTTGATTATAGGAAGTTAAAACATACTCAGTGTGACTGGGGGGCAAGAAGCAAAACAGCTTGAAGAAATGCAGTGTTTGATGTCTTTTACAAAGGAGATGCGGTGGGTGTATAAGAGACAGAATGAGAGGGTGCAAGCACACGCTGGAGAGAAATGGAGAGATGGAGAGAAGATGAAAAGCATGCGGCATGCTGGATAACATTTCCATGGCAACCACATTACATGCACGGAGACCTGCCAAAATAAGTCAGGATCCAAGTAAGTAGGTGTTGGTGGGAAGAGGAGATAAGAACTCAGCAATGGACAAAAACCACCTAGAGGAGATGGATTATCTTTGTGAGTTTAAGTCTTCTTCCCATTTCTTTTCTTAACTATACCCAAAGCAGCAGTTCAAGCAAGAATGCAACTAATGTGTGGCTGCTGCCAAACCCAAATTTCATCCAGAAGGCCTCAGGATGGTAGGAATGAGGCTTACGAGCCTGCTGGAAAGCCAGAAGTGAGGTAAATAATTTCCCTACAGCCATTAGTTTGCTTTCCCAACTTTTTTGCAGTAATTGGCATGGAAGGAATAGATTTGTTTTCACTTTTCAGGGGGCTTGAAGAAGGGCAACAGCACTGATGGAAATCTTAGGCATGTAAAGATAGGTACAAAGTTCCTACATCGGTGGTCTAGGCTGCTGCCCATTGGTGAAACCTGTGCTTATAACACAGGGAGAAGCCTGTTCAAAAATGGTCGCGATATCCCTAGAGAAATTAGATGCTTGCAAAGATCTTTCCCTGAGACATTTAAAACTACCCAGCAGATAATGCATAGCCCTCCCTTTATAACTGCAGGTGTCACATGTAAAAAACAGCAGGGGCACCAGGAGTTTTAAGCCTTCCCACAGTACTCAGGGGAAGCCCACGACCGCATGTATGTTACATGGGGCTTCTCCACACAGGGTCACACTCAGAGGCCCAGATGGGTCTCTGACACTCACCTGGGGAGCATGTTAGAAATATGGGTTCCTGGGCCATGCCCCAAAGACAGGGATTCAATATACTTAGGATAGAGTTCAAGAGCCCTTTAAAGCTCCCTGGAGGTTCTGTTTCCTAGACAGGTATGGAAACCATCGGGAGGAGTGCATTCCTTCCTCCCACTCCTGTAAGAACGCCCTTACTCTCTGCTCACCCGAGCAGGGAGGCAAGCGTTTTCCAATCCCCAGGACTGGCAGAACCATGCAACCTGGCGGAGAGCTGTCCCTCATGCACTCACCAGGCCAGAAAAAATGTCATTCTGCTTTAAAAAATAACCCTGAGACCAGCACTGATCACCAGCTACTCCTGACTAGTAGAGTTTGATGTTACAACAACTCTCCTATAGATGCTGGTGGCAGAGGGGAAGGGGAGGACCAGGGGAAAATGACAGGTCCACACCAGCAGGCAAGGAGAGGTAGGTCTTAAAATCAACATCTACATTTCTGAGAAATAAAAGCACCTTTATTCTCCTATCAATCCACAGAAATACTTCTGTATTATAACCTTGCAGTTATAAAATCACAGAAAATTCAAAGGAGGCCCTAATATCACTCATCTCAAAACTCAGCTCTCTCACCTTCCAATAACACCATCCTTCTTTTGATTCAAATTTATGCAACCTAACATTTGAAAACTCTCTTCCCAAACTAACTAAATAACATCTACAACAAGTGGAATTTACTAGGTGAGGCATCTGACAAGAGTGATGTCAAGGTTATGCAACAAATGAGCATTGAGCCGCACCCTGTGCCAGGTACTGTGAATAACACACAGGTACGTAAGAGAAGTTCATCGCATCTCCCAAGGGCTTACTCTGTCACAGGCATTCCACGTGTCACCTTATGTAATCCCATCTTACAGATGAGGAAACTAAGGCTCAGAAAAGTGACGCACTTTGTCAAAGTCATATAGCCAGTGAATGACAGAATGGAATTAAAATTGATGTGCAATCCCCGAATTATACTTGTTTAACCTATAATAATGGCTCTTTCCGTGGTGTGGAAATAAACAGAAATGTATATATAAAAATTAATATTGCTGACCACATGCTCACTCTTCCAGCCATTTCAATCCCCAATACACACACACACACACACACACACATATTTTGGTCTCTCTTTGCCTTTCCTTTCATCCTTCCCCTTTCATAAGATTTGAGGCTTTGCATCCCTTCCGCCTGAGGGGTGGTCCACTCTGAAGAATGAAGAGGATTTAAAGTGATGTCAAAGGCAAGGAACAGGAGCTTGGTGTTTAATGGAAAGCCGCACAGGGATCCCTAAAACTTCTACACTGCCCCACGCAGTTCACCATAGAGAGGAAACAGACAACAAAAGAAGCATTTATCAATGAAATGGAAAAATCTGTATTTTTGGGTCTGTCCCAACAGTCATGGGTACAGTCAGGGCAGGAACACATTGCATGAAATGTGCATCACCTCCACTAACCTGCCCCTCTCCTCCTCTCTGCCTTCCTGAACACTGGCCTGCCACTGTCATTCTCTCTCAGGAACACAGCATAGCAGTAAGTGACCCAGTAAGGGGCACCACTGAGGAGAGAAAACCCCACAAATACAATGTGTTAAGTACCACAATAGCCATGCAAGGTAGTGAGGGCACAGAGGTCACAAGGAAGCTATGGGGGAAAGGAGCTTACAGCTTCACAAGGGGGAGCTAGTTTAGCTGAGTCTTTAAAGAGTGACTGGTTTACCTGGGAGAGAAGAGAGGGATGGAGTTCCCAGAGCATGTAGCATGTGCAAAGGCAAATGCCTAGAGAAATGATGAAGCTATAGCTGCCGGATAGGATGGTGGAGTCAATGAGGTCATTGCAGTGGGGAGAAGCAATGATAAGGTTTAAACCTGTAGAGACCAAAGCCATTTGGGAAGGTCTTGAATACAATGCTGTATCTCTATAAATAAGTGTCCAGGAAAAGTTTTCAAACAGGGCAGATAAATGATCCAATTAGTTTTTCTAATTAATCTTTTTTTTGTTAAGAAAAATAATGCTTGGCATGAAGACAACTTAAGAGGCTCAGAATTCAGATAAGAGAAACAATGTGAATTGGAAACATAGTGGTGAAAATGGTGATTGAATGCTAGAGGACAATCTAAGAGACTATTAGGAACAGAGCAGATGGATGTAGAATGTGAAATAGAGTGGATTTACTGCATCAATGACTCCCTCTTATTACAGGGAGAAAAAGTACACTCCTGAGCTCTGCAGGCCTCTGTTGAGGTATGTGTGACACCTTACATTTATGACCTGTCTTACTATAACTACAACCTTCTTAGGACTTCAAGGTCAGTGGTGAACTGACTTGTTCTTATTAAAATTGTTAGAGAAGGGAGAAGCAAATCTGGGGGAGTCAACGAGGAAAGGGGGCTTGGAGCATTAGTAAAGCCTTAGAAGACTTTAGAAACATCTTGCACGTTGGTAGACCATGCTGCCTAGAGCATGAAGAACGACCTGAGGAAGCCGGCACCCCATGTGTCACCTATTCTGACAAAAGTTATTCAACTCCCTTGGGAGTCCTCATTTCTTTAGTTTTGAGCATTATGATCCTTTCACCTTTTCTTGGAGTCCCTTTAACTATTTTCATTGTTCTTTCTCAGAATCTCCTTCCAAATCACCACCATCTCTTTTTCATAATGGGATATAGGATTGTATGATCACTTCAGTAATTTTTCCAAAGTCCATACCCTGACCTCCTCTCATCGTTAGCATACATCGTTAGCATACAGAGATACTAGGGCATATACTTTGATAAAGTTGCCCCAGGTGATTCTAGAATCTACCCCACACCACCCAGTCTCACCCCCCCTACAAACTTCTGCTTTAATGTGTGCCTGCCTTAGGCTGAGTGAGAAGAATGATGCACACCAAGTTGATACTCCGGTGAACTTACATGGACTCTGGCTCCCTCTCATCATGGCATCGCACTACAGGGCCGCATTTAAGTCATGGCAGATTGCAGCTCTCAGCCGTATTTTTCAGTCTCCTTCCATTTTATTTTTCTATAAGCCAACTCTTCATTATCAACACTAATGGAGGACAGGGAGGGCACAGGTAACCAAATCAACAGATACTCAAACCTTATTGAGGGCAAAGGGTTCCAAATTCTCCTCCCCTGCAAGCCTGTTTTTTTTTCCCAGCACTCCTATCATGAAGCAAAACTTAATCATGCCCAAGCCGTTCTCTTTGCTCCTCCACGCCTGCTGATGAAAGTCCTAACCAGAGCAAAATGACCGGATCCCAGCAGGAGGAAAGAGGAAAGCAAAAGACCTAGAAGCTTCGCAGAGTGGATAATAAGTGCCTGAATGATGGGCTCTTGGAAAATCAGGCCCTGGTTGATGAGGCCTATTTTTTCTCCCAAATGCAATAAAGACAAATCATCAAGTAAGTTTGCTCCAAGATGTAAATTCTGAGTTGCCACGAATTAACTCCCGCAACTCAGAAGAGGAGCAGAGAATGGGAACGGGAAAAGCCTCAATTTTCACTTTTTAAATGTGCAACCATAACCTTAAAATTCATCCAATTCAGGAAGCAGCTTGCCTCTAATTGTGACGGGGGAAAAAAAGAAAAAACAACAACAGTCTATTGAGTCTATCAGGGCTTCTGACACACTCGCAGATGGTGCGATTAACATCTAGTTCAGCCCATATTCCTATCCTACCCTTTCTCCCCCTTGTCGCTCTACCAGGTTTGGAAACACCTGATTTCATCTCTCCTTTTGTTCTAGCCCTTGTCCTCTCCGTGGAGGCTGTGGTCACGTGAGGGACTTCATTTCTTTTGGCAGTGGTATTCTGAGAGCAGGAGCTCAAGTAGAGAGGCTGGAAGGATGGCCCAGCCCCCATGTCCCTGAGCCCAGTAATTTTTTTCCAAGATTATGTTTAAGGAGGATATGTCACCCATGAAGCATCAGCTTAAAAAGATCTAAAGCAAACATGACCAATGTGAACATTCATTAAATCTCTGCAGTGCAAGCCTGGTCACTACGGTAGTATTTTCTGTACTTACCTGTGCACTGAAAGAATTCCACGCTTTAAAAATGTTTCCCTGTATGGAACAAAAGACAGCTAACGTGCACTAATATACTGTTTCAGAGTTAATTACATCAGAGAACGCTGATCCTAAGAAATGCACTTTGCTAAGTTATGTAGTATTTACTCCTGTTTGAAACTAAGCTGCTGTACCCAAACCACCATGCGCCCCTGAAATGTGTACTGAAGTTACAGATAAGATGTGTTTTTCCATCTCAGCCGTAGATGATAAATAGACCACTCTTCTCCAGTAGGTATGCAGCATTCCTCGGTGAGAGGTGGGGCATTACTGAGATGTGACGACAGTTGCAGAGAGGAGCACCATTCCCTCCAGTCTCAGTGTTTGGCTTGGAGGTCACCTCCCCACATTGTTCCTGGCCTTGCTCCATGGTTTATGAGGCAATGAATGCGTAATGCACGCAGCTAAAGGATGCGCGTCACGTGCATGCTGTTCTGTAGTGATGCAGCCTAATGTCGAAAGAGATAATTTTACATTTAGGAGTATCTCAAATTTCCCAACAAATTCCCGCCTTGTGGAAATGATGAAACCCCCTAATAGGAGAGTTCCTATAGAAAAGCAAAGGATCAGGACAAAAAATTCCTCTTGTGGAGACATGCAAGTATTAGTTGAAGTTGTTTTGATACCATGATTCCACTTCTGTATACAATAAAATGACATATGTGTGTCTCTATAAACAAAATGTATTTATAATGTATTTTAAAGCCTAGAAGAAAATACCCCAAAATATAACAGTATCATCTGTGTGCTATGAATCTTTGTATTTTTCTCATATATCAATTTCTAAATGTTTCTGTAATGCAAATGTATTTTTATATATGTAAGTTATATTTTAAAAAACAAAAAGGACTTACTTTGGTCATCTGCACAGCATATTACATAGCAAATAAAAAATATTATTGTAATATGTAGAAACTTGGGGAAAAATCCATCCACCCATCAAAACATCTCCTGAAGAACATAATGAAAAATTGGTATACACTGTGATGGCCATTGCAAAAATAAAATAGGAACATACAAGGACAAAGTTTACAATAAATTTAAAATACTTGTGTGACAGTTGCAGGGGTATAAGTTTCAGGGGAATTTTCTTTTGTTTCCAATTTTCCCACTGCTGCTATCTATCTATGTATTATTTAAAAAAAAATCAAATCAGTACTCTGGCTCATTAAGTCCGTTTATTAGGGGCTAGAACCAAATGTCTCAAGAAATTGAGATAAGTTGGCTCTGAGAGGTAAACTAGTAAAATTCAACCTATCATGGCTGATACAGGCTTGCGTGAAATATCATGAGGGCACTGGAATGAGGAAGGGCTGAGCTCATGCCCCACCAGAGGCACGCTCTCTCCAAATACCCACAATTTAGTCTTGAGTTATGGATTGGGGGCCGGCTAACACATCTGTACCGCCTGGCATTAATAGGTATTTATCAATGGCTGCTACTGGGGTCCCCTACATCAAAGGAGAGTAAGCAGAACCTGGAACACTCATCAAGGTAGTTCTGATGGTATAAGAATCTACAAAAGAATACAATGAATTAACTGTATAACTCCTTTAACGAGAATCTCTAAAGAAAAATTGAATTGACAAAGGAAACTCTTTGAAACCTGTAAAAGCAAAAACAATATACATGAACTTGTCCATGAATTCTCTCGCACTGTAGAGGGCAGAATTCACCCAGAAGGACAGATATATATATATTTTTTTCTTGTCTGAATACCTTCGGCAAGTACCCCTAGAGTTGAAAAGGATACGTCATGACTGTAGTGACACCAGCCTCTCAGACCATGGAATTCACTCCCTTTCAATGTTTCTAAACATACCAGGGAATCTTATGACTGAGCAGCTCCTGCATTTCAACAGAAGAGAAGCTCTTTGAAGAGCAGGGATATGTGGTCTGTGTGTGGGGTGGATGGAGTGGATGGATGGAGGATGTTAGCACATTGGAACTTTTCTTATAACGTCATCTGTACAATAAATACGCTGGTTTTACTTAGATTGTATGTTTATTTGCCAGGGTTTGAATGGGGGAACTGATGAGAAATTTAAGGAAGCCAAATACCATCCCCTCTCTCTTGGTCTGTGAATTTCGCTAACCATGGAACTTTTCTACAAGGAGAAGAACATAATGAACAGTCAAGCTCAGTAGACAATCTTTTAAATAGGTATTTTTCAGTGAACATTTGGAGTTCATTAAAAATGGCTACAAATTCTTTGTCACTTCTCTATCACGAGTAGTCTGTTTCTTATTCACACCACCCACCCCTAAATCTGGGTTGGGCCTAGGACTGCTTTGACCAAGAGACTGCAGCAGAAGTGACACTGTACCAGGTGGAACCAGTCCCTATACCTTGAGAAAGCCCAGGTACAATGGAGAGGCCCGCAGGGAGGAGAACTGAGTCCTGGTGACTCCCAGCTGGCAGCCAGTACCAGGGGGTCTGCTGCATGAGTGAGCCACAGCGGACTTAGATCCTCCAGGTCTAGTCGAAAACTTGAACTGATGCCACTTAGAGTTAAAATAAGCTGTCCCTACAGAGTCCTTCCCAAACAGCAAAACCACTAGCTGAATGATTGCTGTTACTTTAAACCAGTTAAGTTTGGAGGTGATTTGTTGTGAAACAATTGATAATGGAAACTGTTACTAATTGGCATTTGGTTTATACTTCAGTATCTTAGGAGTTTGGTTAGGTTAGGTTATTGTCCTGATTCTGACAAACTCTAACGGAACTAATAAGACTGAGATTGGGAGCCTAAAAATTCACAGGGTCATCAACTCCAATTGATGAAGTAATGACTTGGGTTCAAGTTCTGCTCATGTACCCCACTGGCCTCTCTCTGTTATATTTTTTTATAAATTTAATTGAATGTTATTCATTTAACTAATATCAAACAACTGTTTTATGTTAGGCCCTGGGGATTCAGAGGCAGTTCCTGCCATCTCTGAGTTCTTGGTCTAGTAGAGGCATCGGAGTTCATCTCACCAGCTTCACTGGTGGTAGCTGCGCTGACAAGTTATCACCCGGGCTGGATGACAGTGGACTTCCCATTCGGTGGGGAAGGCTGGCCTGCCGCTGGAGGCCCCAAGCTGCACAGCTGAAATGCATGCTGAAGTACTGTCACCAGGTCCTGAAGCTTTTCCTCAAGACCAGCACTCGAAGATCTAAGAACTCTGTCCACCCTCCTGAACACAACCTCAGTTCAGGGGTGTTTGGATGAAAGACAGATGCAGAGCAAAGCAGAGCTTTGGAGGAGCTGTGAGAAGAATCCCTGATGGCCTTTTGAAAAATGTGTATGTGACAATTCTGCCAAATCAGCTCAGAGTCTTTGCTACACATATCAGTACTGGTCAAGTCCAACTACAAGACGGTTTTTTGTTTAAATTCGAATAATCTCAGCAATAATGGAATCGTAGCAATTTGCTAACATATAATCACTTTAATTAAGATTTGTATAATGAGTGTTTTATGATTCATGGATCTCTTTCAAGTATCTGATAGCTCTGCCTTTCTCATTCTCAGGAATCATTCCTCATGGGACCTGAGCCCAGCGCCTCTGCAGATGGCTACCATCACACCCAGAGTAACAGAATGGTAATCGTTAAAATGTTTATAATTTTACTAGCTCAAAAACATGTTTGCCACAATCTTTCCCTTGAAGAGGGAACCTCAAGGCATTTACTTTTTATCTGATAACTTTATATTCTGGAACAATCCAAACTGCCTAGATCTAAGGAGCACTTTGTCATGTGACAACACAGCCACAGCACGCACAGGGCACGTGTTTGCTCGGTCATCTGCTGGTTTCCTGGTCTGCTCTTAGGTTCTTGGCTTCAGTGGATCAGGAATGTGTCTGCATCAGTGACAAGTGAAAAAAAATCTAGAATGGAAATCGCCACAAGTGGCTATAAACTTAACAAAAGAAGTGCAGCTTTTAAGTGAGCATTATGATTTGAACACAGGAATGGATCCCATTAATCTGCCCTCTGTGGGGATCCACACGCTAACAACACAAGTCTGTCCATCTAGGAGGCAGGTCCCTTGTAAGGCAGAGATTCAGCTCACCTCCAAGTCCCCAGGAGAATGAAAGGGCAGCTTCCCCTGCCCTCATGAACAGGAGACCTCAGGCCCGCATTAAGAATGTGACATAGAGCTTTTGGATTCCCATCTCTTTCCTCTCTGCTCTCTCAGGTCCTGGCCTCTGGGGTCCCTCCCTTTTCCTTAGTTTGATGCCCTGTGTTGTAATAGGCCACCTAAAGTTTCCCAATTCAGAGCTCTCTCAGACATCTTCTGTAAGGTGCTCCAACGTCACCACTTGCTCCCCCTTGCCCATTACACCATACATTCCCCTGCTCATCAAAATCCCATTCCTTGGAGCTATGTTGCGGCCAGAGGAAGAGGAAGGCAATCTGCATGTTCCCAACTGCCGGCATGGTGAAGCACTGTTGCTGAGAGAGAGCAGGAAGGGCCCTGCACAAAGTTAGGAGGTTCATCGTAATATGAATATTGTCAATTAGTGTTCTCATAGGACAGTTTTCCAGTACATGGCAGTTAAGTGTTTTGAGGAATACACACCTTTTCCTAATTTGCACAAAGGTGCAAAAATAGTGGGCTAAAATATTCTGCAACTCCCTGGTAAGTCTTTCCCCTCCTAGGGGTATTTGTTTGTTATGTTAAATAAATTTCTAATTGGGGAAAACTTTTAGGAAGGGACTTTTGGGCAATAAATGGGCTTTTCTTTAAATGGCCCCACTAACATAAGGCAAGCTGGAGAGGAGGGAAAGAGAGCCTAAGGGGCCTCAAAATCTGTCCCTTGTTTGGTTGTAATAGTAGACCTCTTTCTGTACTCTTCATATTTGTGTCCCTCCTAAAATGCTGTTGTCATCTCACACTTCTATATATTTTTTATTATTCAAATGTGACATGTTCGCTGCAGCAAATCAGAAAATGCAGTTAAAAATAATTTCCCTTTCTGGCATAACCACATTGTTATTTTAGCAATTTTCTCAGGTGTTTTCCAAGGATAAATACATAAATGCAATAAACACATGTATCACATTATACACAAATGCTCTAACCTGTTATTTTTCTCTTAATACTTGCATTTCTTTCTCTACACACAAACATATAAGAATATGGAATATAATATTTTTAAAAATTCACAAGATTTCATTGAATGATTAACCAAAATTGTATCAATCCCTTTGTAATGAAAATTTAGGATGTCTTCAATTTACAAAAACTGTGTGGTCACCCTCCTATGCAAACCTTTACACAGGTGACCTTTTCTTTATTTTAGAAAGATTGCTTCCAATTCTTTTGATCTCAATCAATTTACACTGGCTGCCTCTTCTTACCTAGGGCTCACCAATACACAGATACAAAGGGGCACAAAAGCACCCTTCATTGGGTCCATACCCTTACACATCACTTCCATTCAGATTCACACTTGAACTCATAGTCCACCAGTTCGTTTACCCACTTGTCTCTGCCATGCAAAGAGAGGGAGCGACTGGGAGGAGGCTGGGGTGAGCAAGGTAGAGCACAGGAGAAATCTAAGTCAGCCGGGGATTCTTCAGAAACATAAGAAAGTAATAATGGGGTCACAAGGGTGGCATTTCTAGTTATGGAAAGGGAGGAAGGCACTGCAGCCATCAGTCAGGAAAGGCTTGATGCTGAGACTGGGAGGCTGGCAGCAATTATGCTCCACGGGTGTAACGCAGCGAGGGGCATTTGAGCCACACAGGGGGCCACCCCAGTGCCATGCAGAGCCAGTGCTGGGGCCAGAGAACATGGCTTCTGAGGGGTCTAGCAGGAAAAGAGACCCCTAGTGAGAAACAAAAAGCAGAGGAGAAGGGACAGGCGGATGAAGAGAGGACAGATCCAGCCCCCAATAGGCAAACTGTTCAAATGGCCAATCCCCACACATACAGTTAGCTACCCAGGATCTCTCGGTGACTCAAACCAAATGCCCCAGAGCCCTACTGTGAGGGTTAAGTGAAATAATACATGTAGGACTGGGAACACTGCCTGGGATGTTGTGAAAGCCCAGACATTTTAACCATTATTGCAATTATTTCCTTGTTGATAAATAAATGCATGTCACTGACACTTCCATTTCTCATCTTACCAAGCCCCAAATGTTGAGAAGTCAATTCCCTGTGCCTTGCAAATCAAAGGCAAATGACAGATTTAGGCAGAATATCCTCACATCTGACACCTCCTTAGATTGCTCCTTCTGCAGAGTCCAGGCGTTCACCAGCGTCATCACACAGACACACCTAGATCTGACCATCCTGTCCAGACTTTTTCCTCTCCTCTGATGGTAGATGCTGCCTACACCCATCTTTATATACCCACAGTACCTCATGGGGCTTTGCACAGAGGAGATGTCCAATACAGGTGGGCTTTTATTCCCCAGCTCTGTCACCTTAGTTTATCCCCATTATCCTTATTTCCTTGACCTCTCCAAAAGCTCACAAAGTCATTTCATGAGGAAATAAATGCCATACCCTCTTATAGTTATTTGTAGTAATCATTATATCTGTTATTTCAGATTCTTTGGACACAGTATTCTAAAATATATGAGAGGAAACACTCCTAAATTAACCAGACAAAAAAGAAATGGACAATATAAGGCATAGCACCTTGTTATCACTAGGCTTACAATTTAAAAGTAATTTCATAACAGGAAGGCACACAACCACATCCATAAAGATTCCAAAGAAATGTAGGTATACCACAATGAAATTCTGTTAAAACAAGTAAAAAATATTTTACAAATGCATTGTGTCCCCAATGGCCCTCTCTGAAACCTGGTCCTAGCACCAGTCATTTTTATTTTCACCAAAAATGGCTCATGGACTTCTTCACATTGAAAGTCACCAATGAGATCTCCCAGGTATTTCACACTTGGCCTAAATTTCTGTTCACTAGAGTAATTATTTCTAAATAATGGAGAAACTCATGAGTTCAGAGTGAATGGAGAAACTCAGAGTTCAGAACTTGAATGAAGATAGCTAAAGACACGGAAACAGACCCCTTGATGAACACTGCCAGAGCTGTTTAGCCTACAGAGGAGAGGTAGAAAGGTGATGAGATTTTTTTCATTAAGTTTATGAAGTGTTCTTATTAGCAGTGTAGTAATCATTTGCTATCCATGCCTACAGTGGACAAAACAGGAGCCAATAAATTAAACTGCATCAGGAAAGACTGCAATTAGACACAAGGAAGAACTTTCCAGCTGGTTAATTATTAGAATGAACTACCTGAGGGTGACTGTCAGCCTCTATCTCTGAGTGCTTCAAGGAGACGATAAACAACTCTATCTTGGTAGGCTTTGGAAATCATCTACCTGTGGGCACAGTGACCTCTAAAGGTCCCTTCCAATTGCTTTATTTGATGGCTCTCACAGCGTTTACTGGTACCTTATTGATCACAGAAATATATTGGAACTGGCAAAAGCTGAGGATCAATAAGGCTGAGGAAAAGCAGGGATTAGCAGTAGAATTAAGTCTGAATAGACATCAGAAATGACATTCTCCAATATGATCATATTCTAGCACTGTCAAGACCAAAAGAAAAAGGCATGAACTCGTACTTCCCAGTGGGAGGCTAAATGGTTAGGAATGAAATAAAGTTTCTTCCAGTGACCCAAGCAGAACTCAATTAGTAGAGAAAATAAAAAGGTCAAAGTAGACTCATGATTTAACCATATTTCTCAGTATACTAAACATGCCTCCCACAGATCTAAAGCCCCAGCTTTATTTTGTAGTGCTTTAGGGACAGCACTGTTCCCCAAATATTTCTTTCTGAGCTTGGAACTCCCAACCCATGCCATGTCTGTCCATAAAAGTCCTAACTACTTTTAAAATTCCCTCAGATAGGGAATGAATTTTTAGAACACAAGATTGTTAATAAAATGAAAATGTCTGTGTGGTTTTGGTTTGGCACCTTAGCCTTAATTCCCCTCTGAGATAGAAATTGGAAGTCTCACTTTGCTTTCTTTCCTGAAGAACCTACCAAATATCACCTCTCACCTATTAGTGAAGGCCGTGTAGTCTCTTTTTCATCCTAGAGAGATTTATTCAGAGGAGAACGGAAGACCCACCCTTGAATCAGGTGGCGTCTTGGAAGATCTCCACACTGGACAACACCCAGTTAAGTATATCTCTTCACATCTTTAAAGGATGTATTTTAAATGATGGCCTGTGACTTTGACCCCCTGCCCATATTCAATCCCTCTATCCTCTCCATGAACTCAACAGCTAGGATGCCAAAGAGTAATAAACAGAGCTGAAGATACTCAGAGAGATATTCATTTGCTATATATTTGTCAAGTTCCCAAGTTAACAGTATCTTCTCACTGTCTCTAGAATGTTGTAAGATTCTAAAGAAAAGTTAAATAGTGTTCTATCAGTGGGCGATTAAGTCAAGGCAGCCAAGGCTTATTTTTTTAACAGATCTCTTGCATCAGTGTGTGACAGTAAAGTCTGAAATTTTCACTTAGCACCCATTTGCTGTAGGGAGTGGGCTAGGTGGAAAATATGAGGATATGTAAAATATGGATGCTTGATGGGCAGCAGACGGAAAGAAAATTTGACTAATTTAGGTTTTTGGAAATGATATTTGGGGTTTTGTATTCAATGCCTGAAAAGAAGGAATGAAGGAGATAAAACTTGTTGGTTAAGAAATGATGCTCTGAGAATTAGTAGCAAGTGAAACAGTGAGCAAAGTACCGGGCAGTCATGGGTGGGAGGAACAGGCCTCCAAATGCTCTGGTTTGGATCCAAGCTGGTTTCCTCAGTAGAGCTGGAAGGCTGATGGACGAGGTGTTTGGTCTGCAAGTGCCAAGGAAGCCACTGGCTTTATGCAGTAGGAGTGAGGGGAAGTAGGCTGTGACTCAGAAGGCAGAGCCATGTCAAAATTAGACCAGCTATACTGGACCAAAAGGTCAATAGTAGCAAAAGTAATAAGGTTGCAAATTTACCACTGTTCATCAGAACTGGTTTTAGAATTGAGCTGGCAATGATGAGATTCTCTTCTGCCAGCTGGGAGATGAAAACAGTCCACGTGCCCTCATTCCTCCCCGACCCCTCATAACTTTTATCTGGTCACACTTAGAATAGCTGTGGGAGTAGGTCTTATTCCCGCTCTACAGAGAGAGGATTGGGCTTAACCTGAGGGAGGTTAACAAAAGTTACCCATGAAGCCCACCCAACTTCAAAGCCCATGGTATTATCCTTTTCCATTTGAAGATCATTTTCCTTAATGATGAAGATAGAAGGAAAAGAGAAATGGAGTATTTCTGCATTCATTTGTCATCTGTTTAGACAAAACCAATACCCCATGAAATGAACCCTTCTTTTTGGTTATTCTTCTCGCTCCAAATCTTAAAAGTTACCTTTATCATGTCTGCATCTGAAGAGGAGGAGAGAGGAAATACTGAATCTATGGGTTTTTTTGTAAGTACCTACCATGTGCCAAATACTTTCACTATTTTATTTTCCCCTGTGAAATATTGTTTCCCCATTATATAAAAGACACTGATATACACAGAGAGAGGTCAACCCACTTGTACAAGGTCACAGGTACTGGTCATTCTAAGTATCTTCTGGCAATACTGCTCAGTGCACACGAATGTATACTTCCTTATTCAATAGCTTATTTTTCATTCACTCCAAGTTATATATTGAATGCTTTTGATATTTATTTAGTTCCTTCCAGACACTGTCCTGAGTACTTGGGATGGCACTGGTAATTTAACAAAGGTCCTTGCCCTTGTGAAGTTTAAATTCTAATGGTGGTAACCAGACAATAAATGATAAATCTAGGTACATAAATTAACCAATGGGTTTTCATTTATTTTGTAAATGTATGCTTTTGAAATTCAAGCTTACTGGTTCTGGTTCTAGTAAAATGGTGCAAATACATGCCAACTTTTCTCTCCCATTGAAAACAATTATCAAATCTGGACAGAATGCATGAAGCAGCTACTTGAGATCTCTGAGATCAAATATCAACATGCAGATTGGGAAGAACACCAGAATTTAAAGTACACTAACTAATGGTTTTCAACAAGGTTCAGAATCTTTATAACATAATATAACAAATATCCAGAATATAATCCGTAGTGACTCCTAATACACAAAACCATGAAAATCTCAACTTGTAGAGGGACAATCAACAGATGCCAACAATGTGATGGCACTGATGTTGGAACGATCTGACAAAGATTTTAAAGTGGCTATCATAAAAATACTCAAACAGGCCATCATGAAAGCAAATGGAAATTTTAGAACTGAAAAACTAACAGCCAAAATAAAAAATACCCACCAATGGACTCAGCAAACAGAAGGTTGATGGCAGAGGAGAGTCAGTAACAGAGGTAACAAGAGCAGCTGGGCAGTAATTTGTCTTTGGATCTCTAAGTATCATACCAGATTCTTGTGACACCATGAATATCCTCCTCTAAGCTTCTAAGTTCTGATTAGCACAACTCTTAACTCTAGGAATAGCAAGTGTTCCTAAAGATATTAGTTCTCAGTATGCCCCTTTTGTTCTTTCAGCCCTTCATTTCCCATATCATACACCCTCCCTGTTGATTGAAACATTGTACATTTATGAAGACAATGTAAAATGATATAACCACTTTGAAAATGGATTTGACCATGTTTTACAAAGTTAAATACATACCTACCCTAAGACACAACAATTCTACTCCTGGGTATGTACCCAAGAGAAATGAAAGCGTATGTCCCTAAAAGGACATGAACAAAAATGTTCAGAGGGCTTTTATTCATAACAGCCAAAAATTGGAAACAGCTCAAATATTCATCAACAGAAAACAACATATTCTACTATACTCACACAATGGAATACTACTTAGCTTAAAAATGAACAAACTATTGATACATGCAATAATATGGATGAATCACAAGCATTATATTGAACAAAGTCAGGCACAAAGTAACATGTATTATAAGACTGTATGAACATGAAGTTCTAAAACAGGCAAAAATTAACCTATAATGAAACAATAGCATTTGCATTTCTTGGGGGTAGGGGCATCAGGCAGTATTTGCTATGAAAATGTTTAATACTTTGATGGACGTGTGGGTTATGCCTGAAGGCATTTGTCAAAACTCACTGAATACAGACCTAAAACAAGGGTCAAAATACCTAGTGTGCTTTGTTTTCATTAGAATTTTACCTTTAGAGGTTGATTCTGAATACCAGATCAGGCCAATCCTTTCTATCAGCTTTTGTAATACCTTTCCATAAAACATAGGGCATATGCTTTCTAACATAAATTTTAAACCCTAAATTAATATGGTCAATATCCCTCAAGGCTTTAGTTGACTCCACATCTTCAAACAGTTCTTGGACATAGCTTCTCTTGGTGCTTAAATTATATTCAGAATATGTTACAGTGTAAATATTTCTTAATTTCAATTTACTTCACTTCAGTAAATATTGACCATACCTGTGTGGAAGGCAAGGTGCTAAGCAATGTAAGGAATCCAAGACAGCATATGGTCCTCACTTCAAGATGCTTAACAACTAGAGTAAGCTAATGAAATACCAAACGACTAAAACATAGGTAGAATAAAAGTAATTCTTAAAGGTATAACAGGGAGTCAACAAGACATGAAATTTTCACAAAAAATTTGAGAAGTGTTAGGTACTTCTTTTAACATCCTTGGTTAAAAGCCATTCTATGTTAATAAATGACTTTTTTACTGCCTCTCTCAGTCCCATTTCATGTGCTACTTTTATGCTCCTAGCAAACATAATTGGCAGACATTGAGGATTGACATTCATTCCACCAAATCTCTGTTCCTATTAGTCCTAACGATTTTAGCAAGTGATCTTTAATGGCTTAAACTACACATATTAAAGAGGTTCCCAGCTTACACAAGAGAGCCAGCGTGATTTCCCCCTAAAGAGGCACCAACACTTTTCCAAAGAATCATAGAGTCCAATTTTCCTAAAAATTACCTAAGCAGGAATCAGCATTTGTATCTTTCCAATGAAAGCACAGACATGGATTACTTCTTTCCGAGGAATGAGCCATCAGAGTTTGCAGCATATTCTTAATAGAACAACAAGTCACACACATCAATACTTGATTCACATATAAATGAAAATTCTGTTAAGTTGAACAACTCAAATCTGGTTGTTTCTGTTTTTGTTTTTTATAAATCAGTGCCACCGACGCTTAAGAATGAAAAGTAGGGAGAGGATGGAACAAAAGTTGCTGCTATAAAGCTTAAATATTTGGAAATCTGGGTTTGCAAGATCTTTCCTTCTTCTGAACAAAAGCTTGCCAGCATTACCAATCACACGGAGCTGTGAGACTGCCTGGCTGGCTGGAGAGCAATGCAGCGTTTAAGATGCTCTGCCTCTTCCGTAATGATTTTGTTTTTCCTTCTTCCTAAAGAGTCATTTTTATTGCTCCTTTGTGATCTTCAGGATATGTAATTTTCAGCTTCTGTTTAGCATTGACAAGGTGGGTATTGTTTCTAGTCCTATGTCCCAACAGCAAAATCCCCAAAACTCCAACTTGGAAATTAGATTTCTAAAAATGGACCCTGTATCACTCAACTCAAGTCTGTGTCTCAGAAAGTGGGTGGGAATAAGATTCTCCTTCCTGTTGTCCCTTCCCCGCCCATCACTGCTGATGGATAGGAGATGTCAGCTTGTCAAATCTTGTTGGGAGCTACCTGACATGACTCCACACTGAGGCAGTAAAAATCTGTTTGCAGTCAGCTCTTTTAATAAGTCCCAGAAAACAGGAGGAAAGCAGATCTATTCAGTAAGATGCTCCCTCTGATATGGTGGGAGAAAAATAGTCCATGACAGTCTTGATATGGAAGAGATTTTTAAACAAAGAACACTTCTTTCCTTAGAGAAACCAGAGAGAAATAGCTTCCCCAGGGATCCTGGGATTCTAAGAAATATTATGTTTCTACACTTATGATTTAAAGCTCCCCTAGATGCCAAGCTCTTTGAAAAGGAGGTCATATCTTCTCTGTATAATGCCCCCATTCCACAGAATCCTGCTGAGTGCTAAGCATTCTGTGGATTCTGAACTTTGATGAATAATATTGATGCTGCCTCTTAATCTCAAGCCCAAGAAGAAATTCTGGGAGGGTACCAGCCTTCCACCTACCCCAAAAAGGATAAGAAAGACCGAGAAGATCCAATATTCTGAGAATATATTTTATGGCCAAAAGCACCTAAAATTCTTTGGAGAACCAAAGAGTTTTGCCAAGAGATTTCAGAAGTCCAGGAAATAGGTTTCTATGCATTATACCTACATCATTATAATCAAATTAGGGTGCCAAGCTCCTGAAGACAGTGGTCCAACCTTCTCAGTGAATACTCCCATTCATAGTGGTCAATGCATTCCTGGTGTGCTGTGGGTTTTACAGTGCTAAACATGGACAGATAGATGATGGTGCTAGTGGGGGTGACAATGGTGACAATAAAGAAAACTGTGATGCTCCTTAAGAAGACTAAGCCAAATTTCTTTTTAAAAATGACCTGATAGGGTGAACCGAGAATTATTCTGAGAATTATTATTATGTATGGATTCATTCATTCCTTTTCTGAAGTATCTCAGGTATCATCTGCATGTCATACTTCTCCTAGAATAATTCTGATGCGGCAGAAAGTGAATTCCAGGAGTCTAGCTAACAACATTTAAGTTAAACTCAGTACATCAGTAACTGATAAATATTTTTCTTCCTGGTTAGAACTGATAAAATAATAACTACCAAAGTTCCTAATTATATTTGGGGTTTTCAGAAATAGCTTTGCATAGAAGGTTAAAAAACTGCCTTTGTTCCTCACCCTCCAAGACAAACAACATGCAATAAACACTCTGTAAATGGAAGACTTAGTAAAGGCATGTGTGATTGTAAAGTGAATGAATAAATATATAAATAAGGGAACAAATGAATGAATGGTTCCTTGAACTGCATTTCTCTGTTTATTAAATAGCTACTTACAGTACAGGCAAAAATCACACTTTCAGAAATCTGGAGTTTGTGCTCTGAAAGAATGATCTCAGGGAACCTGGATGCTGATCTTTCAAATGAGCAATGTAAGATTATATGAACTTGGGAAGCATATTGCAAACATGACCCCCAATGACAAAGCAAAACACATTGGTCATAATGATGTCATAAGAGTCAGTTCTTTTTCCAAGCCATTGTAATTTTTCATGTCAATTTTAACCAGAAGATTTGTGAAGGCAGAAGACTGATCCTTGTGCAAAGTGGATGGAGATGTGTTTCTTCCAGTGTTCGCTGACTAGCCCCATGACATCTGTTCCCAAATCATTGCTCTGTCCATAAATGATCTGAGTCTAAAATGACTGAGCCACAAAACTGCTTCCATAGGTTGAAAAGAATCCCAAACCTACAACTCAAAGTATCAGTGGACAGTCAGTGACCTAAACCATCATTAGGTTGGAAACTCCTGGGAATAAGAATATACCTAACTTTCCTCTATATCTATAGCAAAAAGAAAGTAACTTTTGAATGAAACCTTTTAATAAACATCCATTGATTAAAAGCAGAAATGGTACTATGATGATGCAATAGGCAATAAATATGGTACCAGTCAGAGACAGAAGAGCACAATATGGGGAGGTGAAGCTGCAGTGGACTTCATGAACAACATTCGACGTAAATAATAAATGGAAATAGATGGCTGTTCTAGGAGCTGGGACTAACTCAGTGTCCAATATGAAAAAGCCCTATGCTTTCAGGGTCCATCACCAGTTCACAGTGTCACCTTATCCAAGCATTTTCTGACATTCAGTATCTTCCTCTTCCAGAGGGACCATGGCTGGACAAACCACATACATCACGGTCAAGGCGGGCCACAGCAGATGAAATATGAGATGCCTTGGAAGCCAATGCAGTGAGAAGCATCACCACAGAAGAGAGAGCGCCGAGTTTTTCAAGAAGGATGAAGGGTCGTAATCTGGGATGAAAGTGAAAAAGAAAGGTGGAAAGAAAGAAATGCTTTCAATGAAAGAAATTCTCCTTTCTCACAATTCCAGTTGAAGGATTAATCTGTCCTCTGGGAATGAATGTTATATAAAATTCAGGAAAATGCAAAATGGGATGGATTTATAACTGCCAAGTATCCCTATCATTCTATTCCTGTTCTGTCCACACACAGTGGTTTTAGCTCTTCAATTTTGGGTTTGAATGAGAAGGTCCTTCCTATTCGTCACCTCTGAGTACTGTGACTAAATAAGCAAGGGCTTGGTTATTTGATTATAAGAATAAGAATGACAGAAAACTACTGAATGTTTGTCAGGCAGTTGTGTCTGGGAGGTCTCTCCCTGTGCATGAGGTGAAACCTCAACCTGACAGAGAGGGTTCTTGACTCTGAATGAGAAAAAATACTCAAGCAGGTCAGATGAGGAAGGAAGATGAGGAAAGAATTCATTAAAGCAAGAGTAGCAGGGAATGGCAGCTGCCTTGCAGGCAGCAGAGAGCAAGGAAGATCAGAGGGAGGAAAAGGGAAGCTCACTGAACTCCTGCTCGGCACAGGGCAAATCCCATGCCAACTCCTAAAGCCAGGGTCACCTGGCATCCATGTTCATTTGAATCTGCACGGCATGGGGCTAAGCCTCAACCACCCCAGGATTTGGGGGGGCTGCAGTCCTGTCCAGGTCACCCAGGCAACAGAAACTTGCCAGCCCAAATCAGAACTCTCAGTAACCCCTCCCTGCTTATCTGGAGTAGAACAGAGACAGAGTGAAGACGTGTGCTTAAGTCTGCAAAATAGAATGAAATAGTAAAGTGACCAAGAAGCTTACCACTGGCAGAGCACAAGTAAAAATGTAGCAGGATGTTTTTATTTAAGAAAAAAGTATGCACTCAAGAAAGGGTAGTGCAGGCAACCCCAGAGAGGAGGTGGACTTAAGGGTTTGGGATTTGAGGTTTCACAGGGCTTTTTGGGCAGGGGTCAGCATAATGCATGATGTATATGGGTGATTCATAATTCCTTTGAAGTTTTGTCTTAAAAAATAGTTAGGTGACTGTGTTGACCCAGATCTTGGCATTCTTTATAGAGGTCTATCACCTGTCCTGGTTACAAAGTTGCTTACTTGATTATGTGGCTGGAGGAAGAATAGGAACAGCCTATAGATTAAATTAAAGAATGGGCTGAGCCTTTTTCACTGGCTAAGTAGATTTTGCAGTGGCATGACCCTTGTCCCATTTCCCTGCCCTCCCTTACAACCACAGAAAGTAAAGAGAGTGAGTTCTCATGAGGAGGAATGAGGGAAAGAGGACTACTACCATTTCCTATCTAATAAGTGTCTTACATATTGTGTAATATATTAGGCTATATATTGTATGTTCACATAAAGATGAAATATGTATATATGTGTATGTATATCTCTATATATGTGCATATGTGCATAAGCACTCAATCATCACAGAAATCCTTTAAAAAGGAATTGATCTCTCCTTTTTACAATTGGTAGAACTGAGATGCAGATAATTTTATACAAGTTAAATAGTTTAGTATACCTGGAGTTCATAATTAGATCTAGCTAATTTTAATATATACTGCAGCTCAGAAAACAGACAGATCATGGCAATTCCAGATGATAAAACAAAATAATTTTTATTGGAAATAAAAGCAAAGCAGTGCACAATAATGAAATAATCACCAGAATTAAACTCAGAAAGCCCTGCTTGGAATACTGTCTCTGTCAGCAACCCTTGGATGCTAACTCTCAGCCTTAGTTTTCTCCCCTGTAAAATAGTCTGATAACAACTATGCAACAATAAAACATCACAGACTAAATATGATACCTTTATAAATGTGCCTAACTCTGGAGCTAGTGCAGTAGGGCTTCTGGCATGATATCTGAACCTAGTAGGCATTTGGTGAATATGTATTGGATGAGAATAAGTATAAAGTAAGAAAACCTACAAGAACCACCTCCTTTTTTTTCGAAGCCATAACATTTGGTCAACTTATTCTTAAGGATTACCAATCTCTCCATCACCCTCAGAGACCTCTGCCTATGCTTTCACTGCCATAAACGCAACAGCACAGGACAGGAGGAGATGCACAGCCTGGCGGTGGGGGGTGGAGGTGGGGCAAACCGGAAAGCCAAACCATCCTTTTTCTGCAGCTCACAACTTCTTTTCCCCTTTGTCCTTTGGCGGAGCTCCCCCTGTTGCCGAGTTCTGTTAGGGGGAGAAACAGGCGAGCCACATGTGAGGGAGCGCAGGGGCTGGAGGTCGGCACTGCAGTGGCCCCCACCCGAGAGGCCGCACCAGGGACACTTCCTCTACATTTTTTTGTAACATCTTACCTTTTCTTTCCACTCCATGACCTCCCTTGTCTCTTAAACCTACAATGATAATTTCCTGTTTCTCCTATAAGGAAAGGCCTTTGCCTCTAGGGGGTAAACACACACACACACACACACACACCACACTTCTCTCTGTCCCCTACACACACACACACACACACACACACACACCACACACCACACACTTCTCTCTGTCCCCTAGCAGGCGTTCAGCTGCAGCAGCTCCTGCACACACGACACACACACACACACACAACACACACTTCTCTCTGTCCCCTAGCTGCAGCAGCTCCTGCACACACCACACCACACCCACACACCACACACTTTGCCTCTAGGGGTAAACACACACACACTCTCTCTCTCTCTCTCTCTCTCTCTCTCTCTCTCTCTCTCTCTCTCTCTCACTTCTCTCTGTCCCCTAGCAGGGGTTCAGCTGCAGCAGCTCCTGCACAATTGTCCAGAAGGGCAAAGGAGAACTTCAGGTCCCAGAACGGCACCTGGAGCCTGCGCACCACACACCTGCTGCTCTTCCGCCTCCTTGCTCCCCTTCGACGTTGAGGAGAGGAAGCTTCTCAGGCTGATCACTGAGAAATCCAACTGAGTATTTTAAGGGGAGAATCACAGCTGTGAGTGTCCACACAAGCCTTCCAGTGCTAGGGAGGAAGGACCAGGGAAATAGTGCAGAACAACTGGACGGAGGCAGTTTCACAGGCATAGGGGTGGGGGGCGGGTGAGGGGAGAGGCGGGGAGCTGTCACTGGCTTATCCCCAAGTGTAAATTGCTTGCTTTGCCTGCAGCGTCCATGGTGTTGGGGAAGCTGTCTAAGAAACTCCTGTGGGACTGGAGATGATAAACATGTAAATAAGGGAAACTGTAATGCAGCGCGCACAGCAGCTTCTAGAGAGGATCTGGAAGCCCCTTTAGTGGATCACGTGACATCCCTGGCAGGCAACCTCTGTCACAGGAGGTCATGCTTAGCAGAGATGACAGAGTCAATGTACCAGGGCCTATCACTTGTCATGTGGCTTTGGTGTATTTAATTTAGGAGGGGGCACACTCAGCATAGGGAATGTGCCAATAATATTACACTATCTTTCGGCAGTGACTGATGGTAACTACAGTTATTGTGGTGAGCATTTTGTAATGCAAATAATAGTCAAATCACCATGTTGTACACCGGAAGCTAGTATAATATTGTATGTCTGCTATACTTCAGAATATTTTTAAAAAATTTTTAAGATAAAAAGAGGTACATTCAGCAGTTCTGTTTATGCTAGAAGAGGAAACACAGAGGAGGAAACATGCTTCAGAGAGCCTCTCTCTCCAACTCGGCCACATCTGTCATGACTAAAGATGCCCTATTATCTATGAAACCTCCCACTGGGAAATACAGAAGAACACCTCCCCAGCGCCGCTGCTTAGACACATGCTGGTTGGAGGCCACCATCCACCCACCCACACACCTGCTCTCTCACGAATCCTCTCCCAAAGCCCCTCTCACACTGGAATCACACACACTCCCACTCACTTTCACTCACCTGTTTCCACTTCCAGAGCCAGGAGCTGCCTATCCCCACCAAGCGGTAGAGAAGACTGCCCTCCTGCATGCAGCCCACCCTCCCATCTCCCTCCCGCACTGACCCGCCTGCCTCCCAACCAGTCCCCTGTGTAAACACATGCACAGTGCATTCCATCACTCATTCCTGTTTGCTTTCTCCCATTCGAGCACAGACCTACTCCTTAACTCACTCATCCACACTAATCAGACAAGTACAAATAAATCATCCATGTACTTCGGTGTAAATGCAAAAGCACGGACATAGCTCCTGTTCAGAAAAGATGTCTAAATTCACCAATAAACTGTAACAAATGTTTGCTTTCATATGGGACTCCAGCCAGGAGAAGCCCTTCCTAGCAACCAAAATGACAGAACACTCTGGTTTACCATCACGTCACTGTAAGAAGTGGCACCGTGGCACCTGCCTAGGAGACCATCACGCTACAGTGTACAGGGATTCCAGCAGGGTCGCACCAACATTTCCATTCACTATCTGCGGGGTACTGATCCAGGAAGGCTGGCAGATGGGGTAGTATGAAAATGAGGAGGTTCTGAAAAAATAATTCCCTTTTTCTCAATGAATTATGAGGCGCCTTTACCAGCAAAGAGCACTAGTTAAAGAGAGAGGCGATGTTATCGGTTTCACGGGGAAAGAGAGTGTGAAGTTATTTCGGACAGGGAAAAAGCTGACCTAGTAGGAAACGCAGCAGGAGTGCTGGGCAGGACCAAGTCACAATTTGTGATCCATGACTTTGTCCTCATGGTGGGGTTTCAACAGCATGGAGGAGAACCTGGAGTTTTCAATGGCTTTGAGGCAGGCATGAAATAGCAGTTCGTCAGACAGAGGCTGAGTATCAGAAACCACATGGGGCACCACGTCAAATCCCCTCACCAATCCCGCTCTTCCGTCTTGGACGCGAGGACTATTTGTGCTCCGCCTCCAGCCAGCCCCGTGTAGCACCTGTCAAGCTCTCACATCTTGCCCTGGGGTTTCTCTGCTGCCATGATGTGGTACGTCAGGGAGGGAACTACTCTAGCAACCTCCGAAGTGAGGGAGAGCAAATGGGAGCCTATAAACAAATGCTTCTGCCTCTTGTCTTCCAGTATACAGCCTTAAGACACATGTAAGACTCCTTAGAGGATCCTGGCAGGATGAAGGATCACTTGCCCACAGCGATGCTCAACCCAATAATGCATCCTTGTATCAACTTCTTCTCCCTCCTTGTCTCATTCTTCTGGTCCCTAACTCCTGCTTCCCAGAATCACTCTCAAAAAATAAAACAACCAACATGAAGTCTTTACTTAAGGCTCTGTCTTCAAGCGAACTCTGGTATCAAGGTCACTGGTATCAGGAGTGGCTACAGATGGGATCATGGAGTTCAAGGAAGACCCCATGGCTGGGGTAAGTAGGGTAGTGGTAGCTCCTCTAAGGTATGAGCAACACAAATACTAAGACCCTCACCTAAGGTAGCTCAGGATAAGGCACAGGTGGAAGGTGATTCACTGGGTTATATAGTGACTGGTGTTGGAGCAGTATGTGGGCAGCTGGCTGGCTCTGCCAACATATTTGCAAGTCTCAAAAAGAGAAGCTGGAAGTGTCAAATCAGCCAGTCTCAACTGAAGGTTTTCTGTGAAATCTAGGAAACCTTTCACACCAAGTTTAAGGAGATTTGTGTCTCCTGCAGCCACCAGGCAGACTGCGGAAAACCAGCCCCAGGAACTGTTGTAACACTGACAGTGCTACAAGAGAGCATGTGCACAATCCTGGAACGCCTCCTCTGGGACAATTCCAGCAGGAACAGAACAGGAGCCTGAGCTGTGCAGGAGGCATTGGGTGTACAGTGAGGGAGGCAGGCCAGAGAAATATCTCCCGGCCGCCAGAGGACAGGAACCTGACCTTGCTCAGAGACTGCAGACCTCATCTGAGGCAGGTGTCTTTCAATGTGACTCCTGTCCTCCCAGATAGGTATCCCTGTCTCCTTTCATTCCCTCCAGGTCAATAACTAGAGGCAGGTCAGGCAGTGCAGGAAAACACACCAGGCGGGGGGCAAAAAGCTTGGATGAAATGGCTCCCGTCCTGAAGGAACTGCCGTGGGAAGACCTGGTGATGTAAAGCTGCAGAAATCAGGGAGCCCATGTGGAAGTGGGTTTTGAGGGGGTCAGCACGAGGCAGTGTGGGACACAGAATTTATTGTCATGGGAGCACTTTCCTAAGACTTGATGGTCCAGATCCTAGCAAAGGCTCCTAGAGGCGCTCCTAGGATGCCCCTGGGCTGGTGGCACAGTGAATGAGCAAGAGATGACAGAATGGCTTTGACAAATATTGCAAAAGGGGTCAAAAGATTAGGAAGGTGGGAACGTTAGACTGGAAGGGCTATGAAGACTGGGAACTGATGACCTAACTGTGGGGAGACTCATTTCATAAGGCTCTCCTCAAAAGTCCTGGCAGGATCAAGCACCAACTTGCACTGGCTTTCCCTCCTTCCCCATCTCACTCTCCACCTCCCTGACTTCTGCTCCCAGAGCCTGTTTCCCACACAAACTCCCTGCACAAAGGCTAAGACTTGCTGTTGCAGAAGAGCAGAAATCATGGGCAAGCTAAGGAGTCCCGAGACTGTTCCTGGTCCTACCACTGACTCCAAAAATTACTGCCAGATGCATTCTCGTGTAGTGTCTACACAGTGGGTCCGCAAGAGATAATAATTTCCTCCTTCTCTTCTCCCTCCACCTGAATCAGTAAGTTAAGTGCAAACAACTCCTTGAGGCAGAACAATTACGCAAATAGAGCTGTTGCCATCTCTTCTGCTCTGTGCCCAGGAAGAGCCCCTCTGAACCCACTCTTCTTTCCTTTGGCATGACTCTGCTTCTTGTTCCCCGTTGTACTGTTTTCCTCCATTGTCACTCTCTGGCCTCAGGAGAATAGTGTCCCCTGGAGGGATCAAGATCCCCTCCTGGGGAAATTAGAGAGCAGATCAGGGATTAGTCACCACATGGGGTTATTTTGAATATAAGGAAGAAAGGAAGAAAGAGAGGACAGGAGTTGGGAGGGGAAGGGAGAGCTGGAGGTGGGGGGGGGAGGCACAGGGGAAGAGGAGAGCAAGGCTAGAGTCACAGTGCTGCTGGTGAGGAGGTCTCCTGTTCTATTTTATTTAATCATCCCTACACATTTGCAAGGCGTTCTCCTGTCACAGACATGAGGAAGCCAAGGCCTGGGGGCTCGGTTTTAGACAACTGACTCTAAAGGGAACCGGACAGCAGCACGTTGTACCACAGCATGAGCAAGAGACAGGGCTTGATCAGGAATGAGGCAAGCCCAGCAGATCAGATGCACAAGCACCTTTAGGCTTCTGCCTCCTGATAGCTTGGATTCATTTGGATATACCCGTTTATGGGGAAACTTCATAGAACTGCAATGCAGACCAGCAGAACACCTTCACTGTCCCGCTGCTGAACAAGTAATTGTTACCAAGCAAGCATATATGGAGCAATTTCCAGGGAAGAGGGCTCAGGCCTTGTGAGAGGACTCACTGGTCCCTGAGTTCTGATAGCACTAGGATGAGGGAGCCCAGAACGAGGGCAGGCTGAGGGGCCACGGATGAGGAGCGGGCCAGCTGCTGTTAACTACGTAATGAACTGAACAATGACGCCCAGGGAACTGGACCAGACCCAAGTTTCTTGCATATCTTCAATTGCTCTGTTTTGTTTCTGGAAGATCCAGAGCATTACAGTACCCCCCTTTGCTTCCCTGCTAAGATCTTTGCCCATGAATTTCTACCTGTTTCAGTGAAACAGTTCATTGCTTATTGCACTCTGTCCCTCTCTCTTGCTTCCTGCTGAAGTCATCATAGCTCTTTGCCATTTCAGCATTCTTTCAAACTAGTTCCTTTGTAAATTGTACATTCTTTCTCCACCCCAGTAATAACTAAGCTTCAAAGTCCCCTAATACCCTAGAGCTGAAGAGACCAATTTATTTAAATTCAAGAAACAATTGTATAGCATTTGTCCTAAGCCACACACTACCTAACCACTTAGAATTATTAACTTATTTAATATGCATAAGAATTCTATAAGTTACGTACTGTTATTTTCCCCATTTTTTTCAGAATTGGAAACTGAGGCTCAAAAGGATTCAATGTCTTGTTTCAGGTCACACAACTAGGACAGGGCAAAGCCAGGATTTGAACCAGGTAAGCTGGCTCTGAAGTCTGTGCTCTTCACCGTAGAGATCAGTTAAATGCATTCCCTTTACTTTACAGAGGAAGAGACTAAGACAAGAAAGAGGCCAAGTGACTTGAGCAAGGATAAGGTGCAGTGTGGGCAGGCAGGCAGGTCTTCTGCCTTCCAGGTCAATGGTTTTGTTGCTATATTACCATGGCCTTGCTTCCAGACAACAGTCTTCACCTCCAGGCTACATTTTAACTGTGGCTCTCCATGAGTTCTTCAACTGATCTCTACATAGTGGGTCTTCATTTCACCAAGGCTGTGTAGAAAAAAACACTGGGGTTGCAAGGGTCTGCAGCTTCTAGCACTTCCTCATCAGCTGCGAGACCACAGCACATTCCCTCACTGGAGTCTAGTTGGTGTCTGGGAGGGCGCCCTGCAAGCTGTGAAAAGCATATAAATCCTGCTTCACAATAAGAAGGATGATTAGTCTTGTTAAAAGCACAATGTTTTACCCATTATTTCTGTGGTTTGTGAAATGGCGACAAGGCTATACACTCAGATGGTCACTGTTTCTCAAGGCGGGAGGACTCAGTGCTGAGATGGCCACGGGGCATAGTGGAGGCTGTGGGGAAACGATGGGCATGCAAACCACATTGCTGTTAATACCAGGTCTGGATAACAGCGTTGTGGACCAAAATGCAAGGCCGTTGTTAATAACGGATAAACTGGGGTCCTAGAAGCATCGCTCTGCATGTGTGCCTTTCTTCCTGTGAGCAGGGGGTGGCTGCCTTCACCTGCTGTATACCTGTCCTGGTGGGGCACCGCAGGCAGACCTCACAGAAAACTGATTGCATCAGGACTGGCTGTTTCCTCAGCCACCTTCATGGGAGACTGGGAGCATCTCGAGGGCAGGGATTCTTGTCTTTTGTCTCTGTATTTACCAAGCCAGGAGCATGATTGACACTCAGGAAATGGCGGCTTTCTAGTGAATGAATGAATGATGTTTCAACCTCCTTGAACTACAACCATTTTACTTTACTTTCACTCAGCAACCCAGGCCCCAGATTGTCCTCTATCAATGATATGCTAAGTAGCTCTCCCAGAATTGGATGTTGGGCAAGGCTAATACGGGAGTGCAGGAATCAGTGCAATTTTTAGGAGGAGTGAGAAGAGGGATATTGAAGCCTACAACTTTTTTAGATCCAGTTTTTAAGAACCACTGTCTGATAGTTCTCCGAAATTTCATCACCCAGCTGTCGAAGGGTGCCCCTAAATTGCTATGTATCAGAATGTTTTCCTATTTCTCCTATTAACTTTCTTGATTTCCTTTTAATGTCTACATATTAAATATTAAAAACTAAGTCCCATTTAAAAATCTCAAGCAAGCATTTTGTCTTGTGGACACCTTAATCCCTAAGGAGACACTCAGAGAGCTATAGTTTTGGCTTCAAGGATTATTTTAAGAAAAGAAATGTACAGACAAGGCCCAGAGAAGGGGCATGCCAATTCATCCATTCTGCATATGTGCTTCATTCTTAAGAATTCCTTAGGGGCGGGAAGCAAGTGTAAGTGTGGCAGGTCTCTTATAGCACCTACCACTGGCTATGCACACAGCCCATGCTCAAGAAAACTAGATAGATGAGGGAAGGATGGATGGGTGGGTGAACAGAAAACAATTTCCTATTGCTGCCATTACTGACATGCACCTGTAAACTAATGTAATCCTGGTCAGAATGTCCAAACAAACGTACCCACTAATTTTCTCTCAGATCTTTCTTTGCACAGTACTGATATCTATTTATTTTCAGTTCTTTATTCCACCATATGGAAGAAAGCCCTATCTCCATCATCACCCAGCAGTTAACCCTCTACACACACCAGGGTCTTTTCACACAAATCAAACAACATAATACAATGGCATTTTCATTCACGGTATTGTGTCTCCATCTGAGTAAGAGATGAAGCCAGAGATGCAGTTAACATTTAAGACAGGTGTTCTGTTTTTCCTGTCATTTATTTGGCACTAGCTACCCTTTGCTTCAAAAAAGGAATCAAACCCTGCCAACAATAACCTAACACTCTCTCCCAGTACGGGGTGGGGTGCATGTGAGCTGTGTCTGCGAGTCGTGTCTATCATAACTCTTTGTCCCAAATAATTCACTGCCATCCCTATACTTGCATCTGGCTGTTCCGGTCCTTTCTACCCATGTCCAAATTCATTCTTAGAGCCCCTTATTCCTCCATCTCTCCTTTTGTGTAGTTGTCTATCTGCTTTAGTTTTTGAATGGTGAAGATTTCCAAGGCCAGATAATTCTTGGACTGGGAATAGCTGATCATAGAAAAACAATCCATCTTGGGGTTGGGGAGAAGAGCTACTAGGGAGGAAGCTGGAGGCAGAGGATGGTGGCAAATGAATTATCAGATGAAAAGGAAACACAGCAGAAGTTCACTAGAATATATAGAAAAGACTCTTTCCCAGATCTCTTGCTTATTCAAGAACTTTCAGGAAAAAAAATAATAGCTGAAGAAAGGCAGAACAGGTTTGGGGAAAGTAGTCCTGTGTTCTATGACAGGATTCATTTTGTTGCTGAAGGGAAATAACCTATGAGAGAAGAAGGAGACAGAAAAAAACCAGGAGTAGGGTGGGCGAGACAAAGAGGAAGACATATGGGGAGGGGGTTGGGAGGAGAAGGGCCAGGAGGAGAGAACATGGGATGCGGTGGGAACACTGCTGGGGACACAAGAACCGCCCCCAGAAAGAAAATGCCAGCATCTCTGGGCAAAAATCTAAATTGTCAGCACATGCATCTTTGCTGTCAGGAATACACACATTTTTTTTTTCTTTCAGCATGATTCCCTATTCCGGCATCAGTAGAACACTTTGAACTGAGAAGCTGAGAGCATTTCATCCCCATCATGTAGCCATTCCAGCCCCTTCCCCAGCATGCCTCATCAGTGTCTGTCACCTGCTGTAGACAAATCAATGCTGGCAGCCCAGGGCATGGAAGATTCAGAAGCGAGTGACTGACAGATTTCGTACAGATTTATGTCTTACAAAACTACAGTGGAAGAAATCTGTCCCTCTTGGAAAAAAATGAGGAAAAGAAAATACAATCTGTAATGCTTACACTTTCTAAAAACAGTTTTCCATTTAATCCTCAGTTGTTAATGTCAGTATGAGCAGGGATAGTCCAAAAAAAAAAAAAAAACAAGTAGAATGAGATAATCCTGCCAAAACAATGACGACGTGTTTTGAGCACTTTCTTTGTGTCAGGTCTCTGCTAAATACTCTGCACACATTCTGATTTAACCAGCGGGAAAACAATAGGAAGCCTTTAGTGCTATCTCTGTTTTTATAGATGAAGATGCAGGTTCAGAAAGATTAGGTAACTGGGCCAAAGCCATTCAGCTAACAAGTATACAGGCCAGAATTTTGAGAGACTCTGTCTTGATATTGTACAAATGGCTCAAATTTTATTGTAACCACAAGTGAGTGTTAAGCTCCTTCCCCACCAACTTTTTCCTATACCTGCCAATGGGGATAAATGGCTAAACCCTTCCTTCCATTTAATTCTTTCCCTATGCTGTTTAAACAATAATGAGATGATCAAAGATTAGGCATTTGATCTGAATAACCAAAAATGAAATAATTAACCCCTGATTAATGGTAGCTAATGATATAAAAGAGGAAATAAAAGATTATGTATGGTCCACAGATGCCTGCCTTCTCTACCACACTTGACACTATTGACCCCTTTTTCTTTCTTAAAAGTAATTTCTCTTGGATTCAGGAACCTGTCCCTTGCAGAGCTGACCACAGGGCTCCCTGCCCATCTCCACCAGGCTTGTGATCTTTGCTGCATATTTTGCTCTGCCTCCCTGCCAACTGTCCTGGGCATTCAAGGCTCAATCCAGATCTCACTTTACTTTTCTCTATATGCTCTGCTCCTAAGAGAACTGATCTTCTCTCAACTGGACACTGACAGCTGTACCAACACTATGCTCACAGGAATTTCAAATCTGTAACTTCACATTCCAGACTGTTTACCTGTAGGCACTTTGAGGCATCCTCATGAACATGTCCAGCCCTCAACTGAGAATTTAACACATCTTCTGTGAAAAACATGTTCCTACTTCAACTTCTCAATTTCCATTGATCCATCACCTAAAAGCCAGTTTTGACCACTGTATCTTCTGTGTGATCTGTATGTAGGACATTATTATCTAAGTAATAAAGGTCCTAAAGACACATCCTTCAAAATTCTCTTGCAGTCCCTGAGACCACCACAGAGTACAATAAATTCAGGCCCTTGTCACCTTGTATTTGGGGGTAGGTCTGACTCGTGTCCCCACCTGGGTCACTGTTCCCCATTTCTCTATAAGATGAATCTTCTTAAAAGAAACATTTCATTAAGTCTTTCCTATGGTTACCTACCAGGATAAAGTTAAATGACATTAATCTAGCTCCGGGGTTTTCCGTGACCTACTGACTAGCAGTGACACTCCATCAGCCCAAGCCAGGAACTCAAGTACTAAATAGGCTGTTGCACGGAGAGAAGATTCTAAAGCAGAAAGACACATCAGAGGTGTCTACTTCAACTCTTCTACAGAAACATATGATACCTGAAACTTGATGTAATCCTACCTTTTACTGATACATGCTTCTTATCACACTACTTTTTTTTAACCAGAGTTGAAGAGAGTAATGACTTAAGGCCACACAATTAGATGCCAACTCCTAACATGGTAGCTTTCCAAGTAAAGCATATTGCCTTTCAAAACAACAGCTCCATCCCATGGGAACTCCCCCGTTTATTTACTGTTACCTGTCTCCAGTTCCATTCAGATGAAGTTGATCACAGTGTAACCCTCACATGAGCATTCAAGTGTCAATGTCAAGCTCAGATCTTTATTCATGCTGTCATTCCCATTTGGAGGAATGGTCCCTTGCTTGCACTTCTACATTCTGTATTCCTTGATGTCTAGGTCAAGTTCCACTGCCTCCAATTCCTCCATGATGTTTCAAGGTTGCAGCTTTAGTCTGCATAGACAACAGTCCTTGACTGTAGCATACGAATTGTACTCCCCATCTGAGGCGCTTGGTCATATTCTGTGTTGCACTTTTGCTTAACATTTTTGGGTGTGCAGGCTTTGTTTCTTAAACTAAATTCAAGCTCTGAAGAGAATAAGAACATGCCTTTTCTGTTGTCCTTCACACCAAGCACAGCTCTGTACACAGAGTAGGTGCTGCTGTGTTTGTTGAAAATGTCAAGAATTTAAGAACAGAACCTGAAACAAAGTCTTAAATAGATAATCTGAAAGCCCAGAGGAAATCAAGTCCACAGATAATTCAAAGCTTAATTTTACAATTACTTAAGTTACTTCACTCATTTAATGATTGCCTGCTCTAAGCCAGTTAAAGTGCTAAGCAGTAGAATGCAATGGTGAGCGAAACAGACACATTGCTGCCAACATGGAGCTAATAGTCTAGTCAGAGGAAGACACAAACATTAAACAAATAACCACGTATGTATGTGTGTGTGTGCATGTGTATATAACTTAATAAAGTGTATGGGGAAAATGGAAAAAGAGTGGATAGATTGGAAATATATTTTGCTACTGAACCAGTAAAATTAGAAAACTGATTAGATGAAGGGGGTAAGGGAAAGGAAACAATGAAAGATGACTTGTAAATTTCAACACATGTAACAGAAGGAAAACCATGCCTTCCCCTGTAATGGAGACAAGTGGTGGTAGGCAAGGTGTATGGCATTGTACCATGAAAATTCAACTTTGTGCTGAACAAGTCCACTAGTAGAAACATCAAATAAAAAAAGCTGACAAGAAGCAATTTGTGGCCCATGTCCTGACCTTTACCCTGTTCTTCAGTAGGTGGTGTTTCTTAAAAAATAAATGCTCTACAAAAAGTTGGGCCTGAGAAGAGGAAAGCAACTCAAGGAACTCACACAGTCCAGAATTCAGTAACTAGACTGTAAATAACTGCAGGTTTGTGTTCACTGAGGCAGAAGGAATATAAAATGAATCTTTTCCACCAAAGAAAATCAAACCTGCCCCATTTATTTCTCTTTATCAAGTGAATAAAAAGCTTGGCTGAATGAAAAATTAAAACTAACCTGAAAAAGGACTGCTCCTGGAGTTGTGGGTATCACAGGATTCACAGAGGCCCTTACTCTCATGCCTGTTCTGGTGCTTGGTGAGCTGCTTCATAAGAGTGTGCAAGGGATGAGGCACAGATGCTGGATTCAAAACCTATTCAAGCTACTTCATTGATCATAGGGGTTGGAAGGAAAACAGAGAAGTTCAATATCTCATGAAATCAAAGAATCAAATAACTTCAGAATCAGAAGGAACACAGGGCTCATCTCTTCCAAATTCTTTCCAAGCAAACATCTCTCCTAAGATACTGTTTTACAGATGAGATAACCAGATACTGAGAAGGTAAAATGACCTGTCACATGGCTAATTAGCAACAATGTTGATGGATAGAACCATGCTCTCCAGCCTCCCTTCTCCTAGACAGGCCACCATTGTCTGGATGGCAAAGAGAGGGGTGTGCTATTAGTTCCTTTTGGAAAGTCATGTGGGATCAGGTTTTGAGATAAGTAAATTGGTATCCAGGGAGGATAACTGCCAGGCTAAGTTTCAGTTTGGCTAAATGATGTCCCTTTAGGTCTTTAAGTGTGTAAGTAAAATGAGCCAAATGATATTTGAAAAATATCAGCCTGATAGTGGTAAGGTAACTTTTGCCATATTAAAGAAAAGGGACAAAGAGCAACTTACAGAAATGCAGGCACAAGCTAATGAGGACACCGACTGTGGAAGCAGAGAGGAAAGAATGACTCCGCTTAGGGGCCCTGTGCAGGAATTACTGGAGAATGACTGACTGCAAACATATTAAAGAAGTGAGGGACGGTGAGGAATCATTTCCAAGTATTTAACTGATGCTAAGGCCAAAGACACTCTCTGCACATAAAGCAAGTGTTGAAAACTAGTTCAAAGCCTCCATTTTACTGCCAATGAATCAAGAAAAATCACCTTCACACATGACGGATAGCACATTTCATTTTTAAAAAGAATAATCACTTTTTCACTCCACAGGCACCAGCCCCACTTCCATCCTTATTGATTCATTCACATTTGCATTCAATAAAAAAAAGAGAAAGTGTGAGAATCTTCTGTGCAATGAGTACTGGGGTGACTACAAAAATGAATGAGACATTCACAGTCTTAGACAAGCCCAGATATACTTTTAATTTGAACTGTTTGCACATCTGAGTGCTGTAACGGAGGTGTGAAGGCAGGCCTATGGGAGCACAGAAAGGAATGACTAATTCTACCTGGAATTGTTAGAGAAGGCTTCATAGAAGAGGTGACACCTGAGTTAGATCTTAAAGGACATTCATGTATTCACCAGGGAAAACTGAAAGAGGAGCATTAGAAAGAACAGCGCACTCAGGGGCACGGAGTAGTAAAAAACTGTCACATTCAGAGAATGGCCAGGCACACTGCTGGATCTTGCTAGGTTGTAAGTACTGTATGTTGGAGCAAGGTGGGGGAATCAGAAGAGGGAGGTGGATAAGACAAGTCCAACCATGAAAGTTCCGCCTAGATATTCCAGGGTCTTTTATGGCTTGCTGAGGAATACATATCTCACCCAGGGGATAAAGGGAACCATCAGAGATTTGTGAAAAAATTAGCTTTCTGCTCTAGATATCTAATTCTGTATCACTTGCATTATAGTGAAATCTAATTTAATTCAGTATGCTATAGGCTACAACTTCTTCCTTATCCCCAGCTCGATTCGTGACAGACTCCTTTAGCCACTTGGAGGTTGTCAGTGACAATGCCTCCATCCAAAAAAGCGCAGTTGCCAAAGTGGGATTTTATCGCCCAAGGCAAGTGCCAGATTTCCGCTTTCTGCAAGATGCTTGCTGGGGCCTTCCTCAGGCTTTTGGGATTCATGTCTGATCAGGCCCCGGGTCTTTCTCCTTTAAAGTTAAACACGATATATTTGAGGAATTTTGAGCACACACCCCTTCAGGGAGACCAGCCTTTCGCTTTTGAATTAAATTCACAAAAACAGGGTTTTCTTTTCTCATCAAGGCCTGACGCTGCTATGTGAAGGCAGACAGACTGCTGTCCCATCAAACCGCTGCTCGGCCTTCAGCTCCTTCAGCTCCTTCTTCAGCTACACCTCTACTCTGGTAGATGGACCGGTGCAGCCTGGAGCACTGGCTTGTTCTGGGGGCCCAGCGATCAGAGGCTCAGCACCTGGGCATGATGGAATCTCAGCCTGGCTTTATTCATTTCTGAAGTGTCTCTTTCCCCTCAGGTATATAGGTCCTTTTCCTTCTCACATCTCCTGTTAATTTCTTCATTATAGACATACTTCCCTGCTGCTTACTAATAACCAAAGTGACTGATTCGACAGCTGGTACAACCAAGTGTGGAGAAGCAGGGTCCTTTGCCAGTGCTCAGAAGGAATGCAAGAGACAAGGCACGTTTTTGAAAAAAAAAAATTAAGCTCACAATCTGAAGCACATGTCACTGCCAGGGCTGACAGACTCAGCATGTGTGTCCTTTACATGGGGACCCAAAAGATTTCGAAGGCTGAATCAAATACTATACTAGCTTTCTCCCACTTTCCAATTTTACCTTTGTAATAGAAAAAGAAATACGTCCCAGTCCTCCTGATCCTGAGACATACGAACTGTCATTTCCCACAGCAAAAGGAAAAAAGACACACCAGGCGACCACTCAACCCTTGGATGCACCCTGGGCTCCTCCAGGGGGTCATGTGGAGTTTTTAGGTCACCCCTTTCATTCAACACATAAGTAAAGTGGGCAGTGGGGTGAGGAAGATGAACTATTGTGCCCCTTCTTCTGGCCTCCTGATTCTTAAGTCAACACGAACAGCCAGGAGGAAAGGAAGCTGCCATCACTTCAGGCAAGATGAAAACCAGGCCAGCAAGGGAAAGGAAAACCCCTGTAAACTGCAAGGGACATTAGGAATGGTTGCTGCTATTGGGCACCAAGATTCACAGGTCCACAGTGTTTGCATTTGCATGTAGTAGCTACCCTCCCTTCACGCACCCTTCACCTCCAATGAAGAACCCAGTATTGCCTTGTGCACCCTGATATGAAATCTGGAATAACCTCTACCCACTTAGAAACAAAGAGCAAACACATAATCCTATTTATGTAGCAACCATTGGGCAAATGCAAAACAAGGATTGGACTGCCCGCATATTTTCATAAGAGGAGCCAGCTTAATATTAGAACCCAAGGAGGGTTTGAGACCAAGGGGGAACACACATTGTGCAGCAATTAATAAATGCTTCCTAATAGTAATAAGTACCTCCCGACATTAGGCAATTGGTGAAGAGACACGAGGAAGCACCACTTAATAGCCCAGATCTGGAACCTGCATTTGGGGGCGGAACAAGTGTTCTAGATTCAGTTCCTCCTGCTCATTCAAGAAGGCCCAAGTCTGATGGCCTTAAGGACACGAAGCAAAATGCCACCTGTTCAGCCAGGCACCTTTGTGATACATGGGGAAGAGATTGCTGGGGGATGGAAGACAAGAGTGAAAGACAAGGATAACAATCACCTAAGAACCGCCGACTTGGTAAGTGTGTCTGCAGACGCATCACGGTTTTCTCTTACAAATCGCTAAGAACCTTAGCAACAAAATGTAGCCGGCCTTGCTCTTCTTTTTCTGATTCCTTTGGACCAACAAAAAGTTTCCTATGCCATGTGAACACTTTAATTAATTGGACGGCATTGCTGTAGTCTGCAAAATTACGTCCTACCTTGATACAGTTCCAAAGCTTTGCCTTGACCTCGCTCTCTTTCTTGTTCACAGCAGTAGAACCACAACAATATCACAGATGAGAAACTACCCTCAAAGCCAGAACATTATCAAGCCCAGCTCAACTGGCTCCCTGGAAGGAGGGCTCCCCTGGACCCCAGGGCGAGGGCTGTCAGATCAGGGGGGACCCCCATTTCTTCCTCACCTGGGTCCTCACTCTGTGTCCCCTTCATCCTAAACTCTGTCTTTTCTTTCATTTCATTCTGTAGCACATTAGGGAGCAATTCTAATAAATGTGCTAACAGTGTAGTAATACAAAGAACATCATTTCGAGCACTAATAACTTTCATTTTAAAATCACTTGCATGCTCCACAATTCAGCAAAGTATAAATTTCTCATCAAGGCCAGCAGACTTCCAATGTGAAGCTTTAAAGTTCTGTTTCTCGGATTTGTAATCAGCCTGTGTACCGAGGAACTGAAATGCCATTTAAAGCCAGATTTGTTTTGATGCTCATGCTGCCAGCTTCACTGATAGAAACCCATCTCTGCATAAAAGAGATGCACGAAGCATCAGCAAAAGGACCAAAAACCGTATTAGGAAATCATGACCACCTGTGAGAGGATCACCACTGGTGAAATGTCCTGAAGCTTTTCCAGAATTTGAATTTCATAGACCTACCAGGGACCCCAGTTTTCAGACCGATCAACAGGAGACAATCAAAGGAGAGTTCAGTCATTAGCACCAAGTTTATGCAAATGCTATCACTGCCTGTCACCCTGAATTCTGGTCACTGGGACACCAAAATGACAGCAGAGTTGAGAACAGTGATTCATAACCCAGCTGCCCTTTAGAATAAACTTGGGAGCTTTTAATACACGTCAGTTCCCAGGCCCTGATGCGCTTCCCATCCAACTACATCAGAATTTTGCAGGGTGGGACCTTGGGGTCTGTATACGGTTTCTTAGAGCTTCCCACAATCAAAGGGAACTCAAAACACAGGGTGCTGAGGACAGACGGGGAGTGGTCAGCCTCAACACTGCCCTGGGGCTGTTGAATCAGGATCAGGTGATAAATTTTGAAGACTCCTTATTTGGAAAAGGAAAGGGTTAACTTCTGGTGACCAGATTAAACAGACCTTATCTGAATCACTCCATTTGCCATCACTACCTGTACCACTCAGTTTCTCTGCCAGTTTGTGGGATGCATGCCTCCTGTCCCAGCAAGTCCCGGAACTCCTGGGCTGCTCTCCAGAGCTTGGAGCACACAGTAGGTACCCACTGACTTGTTACTCAGAGCCGATGAGAACGATTTTGCAATAAGGTGATCATACGGAGAACGGTTCAGAACACATTCACCTCAGTTACTGTGGGTTAATTCTGGAATTGGGCTGAGTGTTCGTAGAAGGAAGCGCTTCCCTGAGGATGCAGCCGCTAGAGGCCGCTCTGAGCCGGACCCTGGCGGAGTCGCGTCCTGAAGTGAAATTGCCTCAGAGGGAGAGGAAGGCTGCTGAGTCGCACCGGCGTCATGGCAACACCACCCTGCCTATTTTTAAACCTATTGGTGAGTGGCCACACAAAGTGCGTGTGTGTACGCGTCGGGGAGGGGCTCTGGTATAGTGCTAAAGAATATTCTTTCATGACATTTTGAGTTTGCAAGGGGCTGATAATCTGTGACAGTGAGATCACAGAATCCACCTAGAATCCGCTCTATTGGAAGGGTTCTTCTCTCCTTAACTGCACTACCTTGTTCTCTACCAGATCCTTCATGGCCCTGTGTCTGCAGTACCAGGAAATAGTTGATACTTCAGGCAACACATTCTGAAATTCTGATCTTTGTTTCTTAGGCTCATTCTGCTAGCCTCTTAGGCAATTGGCTTTGTGTTACAAGAAATGTAAAGCCAAACCAGCATGCTGAAAGAACTTTCTGTGGACTCCCCCCTCCTCATGAGGCCAATGGAATGGCTGTGTACTGTCTGTATGCCCAGCAGCTGGCACAGTACATTACAGGGCGTCAAAATGCCTCCTGAGCATGTTTTGGAGTCAGCTCTCAGTGACTGTAATATCATGAGAACCAGTAAAGCAGCTGTCCGGATGGCACCTTTCTGTCACTCCTAATAGCACTGTTTTCACTTTTCTCCAATCTCTGGCTGAGTAGCAGCCTTAAACAAATCCAAACTTATCTGACCTATTCCAAAATTGAATAGTGGCCCTGGAGGACACTTGTAAATCATGACAGAGGCCAAGGTCTTGTTTTGTTTCATTACATGTCCCTGACATTATTTTCAATGTGTCCATAACCCCCAGGAGCCTCTGCAGATTTTAAAATAGAAAGTCTGTTCTCATGTCAGTTCCAAGGACTTTCAGGTCTACAAAGACTGCAAGTTGTTGTTTCCCCATATGTGGACTTAAAGGACTGTGGAACATACAGGAATAAGATAAGAAAAAAAAATCATCATTTCCAATCAGAACAGAAAGGCATATGCAAGATGATAGCAACGTGGTTAAACAGAAATGCTACACACTTCAGAATGGAGAGCGGAATGAACAGGCTTGGCCTGGGACATCCCGGATGTGGGTACCGGATGCTGTTGCCAGGCTGCCTCTGGATATATCACGGCTTTGGGACAAGAGTGCAGCATGGAGGCCAAGAAAGAAACTCTTTATAACAAAACCACCCTGTCCCACAGATTAATATTGTGTTCATGTGCATCAGAGTCATGCCTAATTGAGCAGCCTCCTCAGCAACAGAGATGGTCCTCAGAAGGATGCACAAAGTACACTGCATATCATGAAGACTTGGGTTGAAAACCCAAGTTTTTCTGTAAGTAAAGCAGGCAAGTAACTCAACTTTTCTGAATCTCAGTTTTTTTCTCTGAAAAATGGAAGTAATAATGCCTCTGCTCAGTCCTTTATAAGATTAAATGAGGCTATATAAAGCACTTGGCACACAGTATTCACTCAATAACCTTATTCTTTAAAGCAAATTTTCTAAATTGCTGAAGCTTAGTATTTTTAAGTACCAAGCTTTTTCTTGATTATAGGAGGCATTTTAAATGGAAAATTTTGGAAAGGTATTATAGAGTTCTCTGACTTCCTAAACCAAAGATAATCAGTATATTATTGATGAACTAACAATGACTATGCTATTTTGCTGTACAGGGATCTTCAAAGGTGGTATATGCTTTCAGTGTATATATGTAAGTTTGTCCCAGATGGTCTTAGACAAGGTCTAAGGTCTTCTTATCATTGTCTTTGATATTTCTAAATGCTGCCAATTTGCCTACCAGATTCCCATCATGCTCGTTATTTCTAAGCTGTTTTCATCTGGAAAATCAGATAAGCAAGTATCTCAGACACTACTGATTGCATACCAGAGATATGGCTTTGACTCTCTCTCTAGTTAATAGAACTTGGCTTTGTAACTGGGCATAGCACTTCCCAAGTCAAAAACTAAACTAAACTTGCCAGGTTCCCTTGCAGCTAGCTATGAACATTGACTAATTTCTGACCAGCAGACTATAAGCAACATGTACGACTTCCAGGTAATCTTCTTAAAAAGGAAAGAAAATGCCCTCCTTCCTTTTTAATTTTAATCTGCTGCTTGAAACTAGAGTTCAGCAGCTGTCTTAGGCATGGGGATGAAGTCTACACCCTACAAACAAAAAAGTAGAAAGCTGTCAGGAGATTGGGTCCTGAAGATCATGCAGCCTCTGTGACAGCTGAGGAAATACTACCTAAATATGCATCTGTATCTTGTTTAAACTGGGTTTAAACTAATACTCTATGCTATATTTAATCCAACTGCCCCATAAGCTTCTTAGAAGTATGAATAAAATGAGAGTAAAGGAACTCTGAGTTAAACCACATTCATTTTAGGGCAAGACTTTTGTGTCAGTGATTTTTGCTCTAAGCCCATTTCTGCTTCCTTCATGGTTCTTGGTCATATTCCAGGTAACATCGGATTGTTGAATATATGTCCCCCCCCCTTTCACCTTTCCCAGGTGAAAGAGGTAAGGCTATGTGTGAACACATGTAAGGTGTGGTAATAGAATAATGAGAACGAGGTCTTTGTGGAGCCTGTGGGATGACTATTTTAAGTTCTAGTCTACAACATACGCACACACTGCTTTTTCTCTACATAATCAATAATGAGAAATATTTGACATATTATTAAAGTCCATGTAATAATGAACTATGGTATAATGACATTTGACTGTGCTGTTTTTGCCTAAACAGAAGTTCCTGGTAGACTTTTGCTCAAGCACAGGTCAGGGGAAAAAGTGGGTGGGAGTGTTTGGAAGTAAGTATCTGATTTTTCTCCATTGATATCCACTGTCAATCTCTGCAGTGAAAAGAGGTTTGTAGTGATGACTCATTGAGATGACATACATGAAGATGCTTTGTATGGAAATGGTCACTTTTATTATCATCATTATTAGGCAGAATAATGAATGACTTGAGGTTTTCAATCATCAGGTTTTATGTCAAACACTAAAAGTATTTTGACATGTATCTTCATCTGGACTCCATCTCTAACCTCTTTCAGGGAATTGTGAGAAGGACCACTTAGAATGAGTATGGTATTGTCGTGGTGTGACTTCCATGGCTATTTTTCTTGCTTCCTCAGGGAAGATCTTCCCTTTAGAAAAAGAAGATGTTTGTGGATTTCTCAAGTTATATAGAAGCACTTGACTACTGGGTCTACCTCCTTTGCACAAATAATAAATATGCTAGGGTTACTTAGCAACTCTCCTTACAACCATCAAGACTTTAAGATGTAGTCAGATTGGAAGGAAATACCTTGTTGATATTCACCAGAGCTAACTCCAGGCAAGTTATTTTAAAGAATTCCCCCCAACTTTTCTCTCATACCCAACCCTTCTCATGCAATCAAGTAAATGGTCTCAGTGGGGGAAATTTAATACATATGAGAGTGTATCCAATTCCTTTAATAATGCTTTATTCCATTTGACACATGTAAATGTACATACATAAATATGAGCTGTGTGGATGAGTAATATTGCATGCATGAGTATGTGTATGGGCGTGCAAGCTTCTACATGCGGTCATTTCTAGACAGAGAGAGGTAAAGTCAGGGAAGCCTATATAGCTTTGAAATGAAAGCTGTGGAGAAGAGGGGGCAGCAAAAGACCACTGAGCAGAACTCCCTATGGAGAAAGAGATAGGGGAGAATAAAGAAAGAAAGGTGCGGGGTGGTGTGAAGGGTAATGAATGAGGAAAAGGAGGAGCTGGAGCTGCGAGGGAGGCAGGAGGCAGCCCCCGGCCGGCTGCTGCTGCTGGACGCCGGACAAGAGGGAACAGATTTCAGCAGCAGGGAGCTCTAATCTGTCAGTGGCAGTTCCTTCATGTGTGACTAGCCAGCCCAGTGTGGGGACTGGTGCCAGTCTGGGCACACTCACCCCACAGGCCCTCCCGGAAGAGAAGGCGCCACTGATAAAACCCTGAAGGTCGGGAGAAGCTTCCTCTACCCCAGCTCCTGCTGCCACCCTCTCCCAGGCTGCCACCCGGGCCCCTGTCTGCAGTGCTGGTTCCGACCTCCTGGCAACTACTTCTGAAGGTCAGTCACTCTCAACTCCCTGTTTCTTCCACATCCTTATCAGCCTCATCAGGTCCTGGAGAATTATCTCCAGGAGATGAACACCTATGCATTCCTGACAGCTCCACTGGAGAGGAAACAAAGAGAAGGGCCAAACCATTAATTATTTAAAATGTGTGAGGTCTTATATAGATGTACAAGCCATGAAACCAGTTCTGCTCTCAAGCAGCTCCTGTGAGTTAAGCTGACCTTGTTGGGCTGTGGTCCAGCCTTCACCCAGGCTTTCAGCCCATGTCTGTAACCATAAATGACAGCACTCTAGCTTTCTGGCAACTTGCCCCAATCAGTACTTCTACCCAGCAGCCTTTATCCTCTCGTGGGAAGAAAGACCAGATGGAGAAATGACTCCCACTCAATTCCTAAGTAACACCAGCTTCAATTCCCATTAACTGTGAATTTGCACCCTTGTCTGGGTAAGAATCCAGGGAGCAAGAATCATGGGGACATTGCCAGACCAGGGCAAAGGTTAAGAGGAACACCCTGGCTGCCTGCCCACCCTCATGAAGACACAGGCAAGCAGTTCAGAGGCAGCGTGCGCTCTGAAGCCCGCTGCTCCTGCCGTCGGGCCACCTGGGTTCTGCACCTGCCCAGCCTCTCACAGATCAGTGACCCCTCTGAGATTTTATTTCTCACATTTGTAAAATCCATCCATCACTCTACCAGCTAGTCCATGACAATACATGTATTGAAAGACCTGGATTAGATGAACACCATGGATAGTTCCAACTCTGACACTCTGATTTTAAGGAAAGCCAAGCTTTCTTTAAAACTTAGTTGATGTGTAGTCCAGTGAGGGGCTGAAATCCAGGTCCCTGAGGCAAATCCAGGCATTCCATGGCCAAAGCTGGGAGTCCCTGGGCCTCAGTTTCTTAAAAAGATATCAAATGGGGATGATTCCTGTCATGATTCATGCTTTTATCAGCCAGTGTGTATCAAGTGCCTATAATATATCAGGCAACTGTGCTGGCAACACAGAGGTTAAAAATAACCCTGCTCTAGCACTATTTATAATAGCCAAGAAATAGAAGCAACCTAAATGTCCACCAGTAGATGAATGGATAAAGAAGATGTGGTACATATACACAATGGAATATTATTCAGCCATAAGAAGAAAACAAATCCTACCATTTGCAACAACATGGATGGAGCTAGAGGGTATTACGCTCAGTGAAATAAGCCAGGCAGAGAAAGACAAGTACCAAATGTTTTCACTCATATGTGGAGTATAAGAACAAAGAAAAACTGAAGGAACAAAACAGCAGCAGAATCACAGAACCCAAGAATGGACTAACAGTTATGAAAGGGAAAGGGACTGGGGAGGATGGGTGGGAAGGAAGGGATAAGGGTGGGGAAAAAGAAAGGGGGCATTACAATTAGCATGTATAATGTGGTGGGGGGTATGGGGCGGGCTCTACAACACAGAGAAGACAAGTATTGATTTCACAGCATCTTACTACACTGATGGACAGTGACTGTGAAGCAGTATGTGGGGGGGCCTTGATGAAGGGGGGAGCCTCGTAAACATAATGTTCTTCATGTAATTGTAGATTAATGATTCCAGAAAAAATAACCCTGCTCTGATGGGGCTTGAATTCAATGGAGGAGAGTGAGATAACAAAATATTTTAAATATATAGAATACATACAGTATGTTAGATAACTGCTCCATCCCTAGGAGATGGAGCAAGGGGGTGCTTAGGAGGAAAGGAAGCACAGGCTGCCCTTGTAAACTGGGTGATCAGGGCTATCTCCCGAGGACGTGGCATGGACCAGGATTTTTGTGAGGATCAAACTCCGAAACTACACAAGGCCAGATGTGCAATTAAGTATTCAGAAAGGTGGCTGGCATTGGAGTCAATAACTTCCTTGGCTTGGCTGACAATAGGACCTGCTTTTGAGCATATACTTTATGACCCTCTTCTTAACCCTTATTATGGTCACCAACCCACAGAAGAATTTGCTATTTGGAAGGAGGCCTATCTGCTTTCTCTACTAAGGGCCACTGTCCTTCTCTACTCTTGTTTCTTTTCTCTGAGACCACCGTATCCCTTCCCAGACAAGGCACCACCTCTTGTGCTCTCCCAGCATGGATGTGCACCCTACCCGTCCTCAGAACTGTCCTCCATGAAATGGAGTTCTTTTCCCAGCCACCTCCCCTCTTTATCTGCTGCTCTGTCCCTCAAACTGTAAAATAGTTATTTAAAGGAGGAGGAAGAAGAGGAAGTGACAGAGTGGGAAGGAAGAGGAGGGGGAAAATGGGAGAGAAGAAAGAGGAGAGAAACACCAATATATGCCAGGGGTAAGTACAAAACTTTACAAGTCAGCCATAGTATTAGACAGATTAAGGAAAGAATCACATAGGGGTCTTGGTGTTAAACATTTGGGAATGCTCTTCACAGGTTTGAATTTAAAGGAAAAGAGCAGGGATCACTTACTGAAATAACCATCTACATACCTGACATGAGCAATGTGAAAGACTAGAGAAAACAGAGGAGTTGGAATAATCCTCACACTCATTCTTTCATGAACAGTGAAAGCTTTTGCTTTGCCTGAATTACAATCAGTGTTGAGTAAATCCTCTAGGATAGTTATTAGATTCTTCAGTTACTTTTCCTAACTTATATCTCCTTTTATATCACCGTCTACAATTCTTTCTGTAAAATCTCTCTCTATATATACACAGGTATATCTTGCTTTACTAACCATGTCATATGAAAATGTAGCTTTCCTTAGATTCTGTGCATTTCCTTAATCAGATGAAGGGCCTCTGTGCCTGATGGTCCCCTGTACTTATGCAGTCACAGAACCTTTTGACTGGTTCACATGCACATTATATTAAATTAAGTGAATCTATAATACATACTTGTCTCACCATAAATCTGCCAATGTTTGGCACGCCAAGAGCATTCACTAACAACTGAAAGACGGGTAATGACTGAGCAGCTTTGGCCCACAGTATCTAAAAATTAAATGACTCAGTTCCTTGTTTACTTCTTAACCTCTCAGCACTTTCCAGGCCAAGAGAGTCAAGTGGCCCCCCCACTGGGAACAATCCAGCTAATACAACGTTTCCGAGGATGGGGACCTGGCCTTAAGGTCAATGGAAGATGGCTTTCATCAGAGCTTTTTTATTGAGAACCTAACAAAGCACCTTTCTTCTCATCAGTTATGCCCATCTCTCAAAGGCTGGGCCAGGAGAAGGATCCCAGCCTTTAGAGACAGCAGCTTCCATGCAGAAGGAAGAATGTAGGGTGAGGTGGAGGCAGAGGGAAGAGTGCAAAATAAATGGTAAATAGGAAAACTGAGAACACCAAGGAAAAACAATTAGGCAAGATTCATAAGAGGTCTGCTTAGGTTGAGATCCAGCCATCACAAGGAACACCTGCTTTTCCAACAACTCCCAAAAGGTTACATGTGAAGAGGAGGAGCAATGGGGCCCCAGGACAGAAAGGGAGCCTAGAGGTAAGTGGCAGGTTCCCCATCACCTGAGTGACAGAAACAGGCAAGCAGAGTATCAGACAACACATTGAAGAGCAAAGTAACCATCAACTGCTCTCCTGGGGGAAGTGATAAAAGAAAAATATAGACGGGTGCCTACAAATAGCTAACAATTCTTCTCTAGCTCAGGCAGAAAAAGAAGGGTTTAGACAAATGGCCTGATCACTTTCTAAATACTTTCAGATCATCTGGTACCAAAAGTTTTCAGACTTTTCTTAGGAACTAAGACCCTTCGCTGAGAGAATGCATGGCAGAAGAAATTCTCCAGCCCTTTCAATCAAATGAAGTTCCCAGATAGAATAAAACTCAGCATATCTCAGATGATGTTATTGAGCCTTGTACTACAATTACGAATAAGGCATAAATGAATGCTACAAAATTCCACTGGACAATTAATTTCTATTAGTATACAAAGTAGTATTGCCATATTTAGCAAAAAAATAATACAGGAGCCCTGATAAACTTGAATTTCAGATAAACAACAAATTGTCTTTTAATATCAATATGTCCCATGCAATATTTGGGACAAGCTGAAAAAATGATCCACTGTTAATCTGAAACTCAAATTTAACTGAGTTTCTGCTCTTTTCTTGAAACCCTGGTAAAAAGCCTTGTCCAGAAGCCTAGAGCCTATCTGGAGATCGTCACCGAGTCCAGAGCTGGGCAGACTTCAAGGAGCTCAGAAGTTATCAGTAAGGGATTTAGACTGACACCTAATAATGTCCATTTGATTGTAAACTAAAATAGTTCGTTTTAAGGATTTTCTCTGAGAATGCTTATATGTCATTAAAAAAAACTTCCTTCAGCAACTAACAAGTAAAAACCTTGGAGGTTCTGCACGTTTGGTTCCAGACCACTGCAATAAAGTGATGACTGAAATAAGGCAAGTCACATTAATTTTTTGGTTTCCAGGGCATATGACGTTATGTTTATCCTATCTTTGTAGTCTATTTAAAAGTGTGCAATAGCATTATGTCTAAAAAGTCAATGTAGATGAATTTTATTGCTAAAAAATGCTAACCATCATCTCAACTTTCAGCAAGTCATACTCACTTGATCACAGACCACCATAACAAATATAATAATAACAATAAACCTTGAAAAATTGTGAGAATTACCAAAACATGACATGGAGACACAATGTGAGCAAATGCTGTTGGAAAAATGGTACTGATAATTTGCCCCAAACCTTCACTTTGTAAAAAGTACAATAAAACAAGGTGTGCCTATATGTGGCTCTTTTTGGGATTCTGGCCTCTCATATAACCTCTTGTCCCTGTTCCTGAAATCAAGACTTATGAACTTCCCTTGCATGAAAAGCAAGCCACGGCCTGGTCAGGTACACATGAGAGTTGTACTTCCTCTTTTTGTGCTCTGGGTAGGACAAAGCCTGTTAATGTAGTCGGATTTTCAGCAGGTGAGAGGAGAAGCCTTTCCTAACTGGGTATTCCTGTGTCTTCCCGGGGCTGGGTTATTCCCAGCTACTTCCCAGGGAGCCCTCCTTCTGCTGTAGTTGCAGAGTGATGAGCAGCAGGCCAAAGGAGAAGTCCTTATAAACCAACCAGCCATTTGCAAGTTTCATTTGCAACGACTGCCTGCTGTGGCTGAATGGTGTGGTTGCTTGGCTGTTATTTAAAAGAGTGACCCTAGTGAGACCAGATCTGTGAAAGGGGAAAGAGTCCCATTTCAGACCATGTGAAGCAGGGGGAGCCAGACCGAATGTTTCTAATTGAATTTCTCTGATGATTTTGATTCTCTGCGGGGTGGTAACAGCTCAGACTTTGAGGGTAGCTCCTTCTGGTCCCTGCTGGTCAATCCTTGTTCTTTCTGGGGCCTGAGAAAAAAACCCTATTAAAAGATTCCCAAAAGACACAGGGATTGGGTTCAAGAGCCATGAGAGGCTGCATTGGGAAGAGCGCAAGGAAAAGACCATGGAGGTGAGGCAGGATGCAGGTAAATGGACAGAGACAGCAGAGAGAGGATGCCCGGCAGGCAGCCAGATACTGAATCCTGGAAATGTCACAGAACGGGGCAGAAGAAAAAGTTCCCAAAGGAAACATCTTAGCAGAGCAGAACTTTTTAAAGACACTTTTTACTTTAGAAATACATCCACAGTATACTTTGGAAATCAGGTGAAGGCAGATTCTCTCTGCTCTATGCTAGTACTCAAGGAAATGATGAATAATCTGTATCGCATAACCCTCGTTCCTTTAAGGACTGCTACACTTGAGAAGACGGAGCTGGCCACTTGTCACCTTGACAATGACCTCTAAGGAAGGAGCACTCTTGAACAAATCAGGGGCTAGGGGTGCCAACTCCCACACAGTTGGAAATCTTCATACAACTTTTGACTCCCCAAAAACTTAGCTACTAACAGCCTACTGTTGACCATAAGCCTTCCTGATAACATAAACTGTCGATGAACATGTTTTGCATGTTCTTTGTATTATATGCTATATCCTTAACCATAAATTAAGATAGAGAAGGGAAAATGTTATTAAGAAAATCATAAGGAAGAAAAAAACACATTTACAGTACTGTATAGAATCTGTTGAAAAGAATCTGCATGTAAGTGGACCTGTGCAGTCCAAACCTGTGTCGTTCAAGGGTCAACTGTATGGAGGACGGAGGAGGGTTACCTTCTTGAGCGGCTGCAGAAGATGGTAACAAAGAAAGAACCAATGGTGATTTTAAAGATACGGTGGTAGGAGACCAGGCTACAGAGGTGACATTTACATTCTAACATAAAGTAAGCCACATGGGAAATGATAATACCTGCGGATTGCTGTTTATCCAGAGGAAATTTTAGATAAAAGCAGGTATTTATGGACTTTCAGGGAACACCCACTTGATTTCCTTGTGTTATCTGGCTAATGTTCTAGTCTTGATATTCATTCATTGTTAGCTTTGGTTCTACTGAACAAACATTTGGTAAAATAATCGGAATCACATTTGAATTCAACACTAAACACAGGGGGAGAAAACATGAATGCACAGCACTGAACGAGTAGTGAGTTTTTAAAGGAAATCACTGCTATTTTGCAAAGAGGAGCAGAACAAGGAAGCCCCTGTGGGGTAGGCATTGCCCTGTGCAGCAGTGAATCTTGGAGGAAATCACCCATCCCCTCCCAGTGTGCCACACACAGTGCTAGGGGTGGGGGCTCAGAAAAGGGTGAGTCAGAAAGGCTGCCGCTTTCACAGAAGTGACGGGGCAGAGAGAGAATAAAGCCTGTGATTATAACAGTCTGAAGAGTGGCTTCATTGGAGAAGCACAGGCATATCTAACAGAGGGAAATCAGTCCAGGGCTCAGGAAAGCCCTCTCAGGGGAAGCAATGCCACGACTGAAGCCTGGGGAGTGAGGAGAACGGGGCAGATATGGGAGCACCTGTACTGGCATAGCCGTGAGAAGGGGTACCCAAGACACTGAAGACAGAGGAAGGAGCTGGAAGAGAAAGAACATGGTATCTTCAATGAACGCAAGTAAGCTGGGTCTTGCAGGAATGCAATGATCAAGGGAGAGAGTGGCACGAGACAGTCAGGAAAGAGAGGAGGGCTCCTGCTGTGGAAGACTATAAATTGTATTAAGGAAATGGGATTTTGTTAGGGGAGTAATGAAAAGCTGCTGAAAGGTATTAAGCAGGAGGGTGATGAAATCACATTTTCATTTTAGATCACCCAGGCTGCAGGGAGACTGAAAAGAAGCAGGCCTGGGCACCAGACGATACTGAACAGTCCCTGCAGCACTGCACACAGAAGAGATGAACAGCGATGTGGCGCAGGCACGCAGACGAGTGAACACACTCCAGAGCAAATCCACAGAAAACGGCATGAGCGGCTGTGGGGTGTCAGGATATGGAACCAAGGACGCCTTGGAAATTTTTATTTTAGGCAACTGGATAATGGGAGGTACCCTTTATAGGTGGTGCAGATTTGCCTAGAAGAGGGTGGGAGGGTAACAGGAGGGAGAAAGCAGTCCAGCTTTGGATGTGGCATGTTCTAAGGCCCTGTGGCACCCAAAGGAACCCATCTAGTCACAGTAAGGAACACAGACCTGGGCTCAAGGGAGAGGTTTCAGCCAGAAACATCCATTTGGGGCAACTAACAGATATCAGTTGCATCCTTGGCAATGGGTGAGAAAAGAAGAGGGTGTGGGACAAAACCCTGAGAAGGACCAATTGAAGAGAAGTGTACCAAGGAGCCTGAGAAGAATTACCAGAGAGGTAGGAAGAAAACCAAGACAATCTGCACCAGACAAGCAGTGATAACCAGGACAGCAGAAAGATCAGAGGCTCAAGGTGGGAGAATATTAGGACTGGATCACAGGTACAGCTACATCAATCTAGTGTTAGCTGCAACTCTGAATGAGAACCTTAGCTGAGGGGCTACAGTCCAACTCCCTCCCAAAAATTAAACAGGCATAAACAAGCACACATTTAACCTCTACTAAGGTATTTCAAGGTCCCAAAATACACTCTCTGATGTTTTATTTCTAAAGTTGGATGGTAGGTACCTGAAAATATAGTAGGCTTTTCTGAATACTTATCTATATCTATGGTGCAGTTCATGATCAATTTTAAATGGTTGCCCAAAACATACTGTTAAGGGAAAGACAGATTATTGAACAGCATGCACAGTTATATTTCCATTTATGTAAAATTACAGGTTTATATCCATATAGGTATACATGCACAGGGAGACATCTAGCAAGATGTCCACTAACTATTTCAACAATGGTTCTCTTTAGTCAGATTTCAGGTTATTTTTACTTTCTTCTTTGTGCTCTTCTGTATTATTTGAATTTTTACAATGTGCACATGCAGAAGTTTTATACAAAAAACAAAACCACAGAAACAGAGTATAGAATCTTCTACCTTCCAGTCACATGATACTCCCAGAGGATGTGTGCAGGCAGAGCTGGATTGTTAGGTGAAGTCAGGGGAGCAGAACTCCACCCATATTTTCCTCTTACTGAATAAACCAGACTCAGAGCAAATCTAAAAGCTGCCTCTACAGCAGCACTTGCAGTCTTAAAGGCAGAGAGAGAAGAAAAGGAGATAAAAACAAGGGAAGAATCCCCTTCGTGTGCTTACAGAAGGATGTAACCTATGCACTACTCCCTCTCCGGAGAACAGCCTTCTCAAGCAGGCTGGTCCCCCTCATTTCTAGGTCAGTGATCAGGTATGCAGGAATCACAGAGGCCTGGGTTCAACTCCAAACTAAACCTCTTACCTGCAGTGTGACTTTGGACAGTTTACACCCAAGCCTTACTCTCTTGTATTGTGCAACGGAAACAATTTTAAAACCTTTCTCCAAGAGTAGCTGCTTTGAGGGTAAAATGAGGTCAAGCATGCAAAACAGAGTAACACCTAGCACACAGCAAGTGATTAAAAAACGCAAGCTGTTTTGTAGGCCTTAGAACAAGAACACAGCACACCAAGCTTTGGATCTGAAACATTCCCACCATCACAAACAACTGCCATCCCAGTGGCCAGGCTTCAGCCTCTGGTATCTTGAGCTGCTCGACCCACTCTCTTGGAAAGACCAACCCCAGCCTTGCAAGCTCTCCTCTGAACTCTACCATCGGTGTGCCCTGTGTCCCACACTTACCTATTTAGCATGTTGGACTGATAGATTCTCTTCTCGTGGGTGTTGTAACAACTGCTCTTGGGCTCAGGGATGAAGCTGTGTTCGGACAGCATGTCAGAAGCAGCAGTTGTGATTATAGCAATTCCATCCCTCACTCTGGCAGGGAGGCCATAGTCCCATTCATCATAGGACACAGAGATGAGCCCGGTAGGGAACTCCGAGGGCACTGTGTCTGTATCCCCCGCTACCAGACTAGGCACAATCCATGTGTAGCCATAGCCAGTCAGGCCTACCGAGTTAGCCACTTCAAAGATGTAGGTGGCTTCTTCCTTAGTGCAATAAAGAAGGATGATGGGGCTTTGAAGTTTCTTGAGCTGGTTCTGAATCTTAGAGTCCCCATCATCCAGGGACATGTCCAGCAGGAGGACTTCCTCTAACTCCCAACCCACGAAGCTGTTCTCGATGGTGCTACGGATCTTGTTTACAAAGTCCTGGTAGCCAGGGAAGTAGGTGGTGACGATAGAAAAGATGTACCAGTCGTACTCTTCCATGATGTTGAGCATTACAGAAGCTTGTTGTTCAATTGATGGGCCAAACTGGAAGAACATGGAGGATTCATCCTAGAATAGGAGGGAAATGTGAAAAAAAAAGAAAAAGAGAGAAAAAAATCAAACCAAAGACAGAAAGGGCAAGTTTGAACCAATTGGATACACAGGTTTGTGTTTGTTACTTTTTCATTTAATGCCTTTAAAATTGGATATGTCTGAATTGCAAATACGTGTAATTCTTTTCATCATAAAACTACCTTCAAGAATCTAAGCAAATCCACATAGGTCTGTGGTCTCCTTGTCTACTGCGGAATCTAGGGCAGCTTCCTAAAATCAAATATGTCAATATGTCTATAGCACATTATATAGCAATATACTCCATGAAAAGTCACTAAAGTGGGATAAAAACCCTAAATGGCCGCATGTCAGCTCAGGTCAGGTTTTATTGCCAAATGAGTTATACAAACACACATGTACATATACACACTATCCATTTTTTGAGCCTTTTGGACTTACCAACGGTGTATGTGTATCAAAGTGAATAATCCAAAATGCCATCAATCTACCCCCGGACCTACTTACGGGAGTGCCACAGGCACACGGACCCAGCTGCTGGGTGGTGCCTACGTATGGGCATCAGGAGGAAGCACGTTGTAGCACAAGATTTGATCAATACATTTTCTATAAAGATACATCTGCTAATAGCACATTTAGTTTTCTATTTCCTACTCTAAAAATGAGATTTGCAAGGTGGAGTAAGACAGACAACATCTAGGCTACAAGTTAGGATGACTTTTCTTCATGCTCATATATGATTATGCTTTACTTTAGAGCAACATCTAAAAGACTGTTCTTTCTCTTCCCTATAAGATGCCAGGGGTCTCAGTCTGACCTGTGTATTATACATACAAATCTGTCAATTCTGAGCATCTTATGTTTTCTCCCTCTTTTTGAGGGAGAAGCCATTTTAAATTCTCCCATTTTAAGCTGTATTTCACCTGCTGTTTTTAGATGTCAAGCCCTGCACTTTCTCTCCACCTTACAGCTAGAAGACTAGGAAGCCAGGAAACGACGGCCCTCTCAACGCTGTCCTCTCTCAGGCCATTTTCTTCCGACTTCCTCCTGCGTAATGGCATCTCCCCTCTTGCTCTGTGCCCCCTATTTTCTATCTGATGATTCCTCTCCACTTTATCACAATCCAGGCAAACAAAATCGTGCCTTCATCAAAGGGGCTGTCCGCTTTTTTATCCCCCAAACTAAACTTCAAAGTACAGTTGCAAGAGACCTGGCTTTTAAGCAAAATTGTACAGTGATTTCTTAGTTCAGGATCATATTGTTGTACGGCTGAAAAATCGCTGAGTATTTTCTGGGCACCCACTATTGAAAAAAATACAGGTTGGGAATATCCAGCTGGTGTCCAGAGATCCCCTGATTGGGCGATGAAAGCTGCCAGCCCCTTGGCTCCGACCGACCGTGTTCTCTTTGCATGGTGTGAACTTCTCCCACTTCCCACAGGGTCTCCGGAATGAAACAGTACGTGCTTAGCCATCTGAGGGAGGTTCCTCCTGCTAAGGCACAATGGTGCTTATCCCCATTCCCTCCCCGGGCTTAACCCTGCAGTCGAAGAGCAGCCTTATGGGACAGGGAACTGGGAGAAGGGGAGAGGGCAAGGGAGGGAGGGGAGGGAGCAGGAATGACTTCAGAACAGAATGATGATCTCATTTGTGCCCACTCCAAACTGCGGCCAGCCCCTGCTCCTGGTTTTCTCCTACTACAAGTACTGCTCTTCAGGCGAAGCTGACCTTGTCCTCAGGTTATAGGATATAGTGGGAATACAGACAACAAAGTTAATTATTCCAAGACTTGTCAGGGGCTTAAGAGAAGCACAGCAACAGGGAAAGAAGACCAGGGACCCAACAGCCCACCCAGAAGGCCTATCGTTTTAAAGAAAGAGCCATTTGTCTTCCTTGGTACCTCGAGCTAAAAGGAATTTGGAGGAATCTCCAGTGAGACATGTATCACAAACTGTTTTCACAAACCCAGTGCATATAGCAAAGGGACAAAAGTTTCCAAATATACCTGAAAATGTACAGGCCAAGGGTGAAAGGGATCTCAACTGTAAGGAAAGTAAGTCTACCTGCCTATGACAAATGAACATTTCTTAATATGTTAGCACAAGAAGTTCTTGCATATCCACAAAGTTCCATCTATGGTGAACCCACATCTGGTTCAAACACATGGGGAAAGATGACCTTGAGAGAAAACTCATGGGGGTAAACAGTAAATGAGTCCATGCTAATGAGATAGAATTTCAAAGAAAACCAATATATTATACAGCAACCTCACCCTCCCCTCTCTTAGCCTTCTCTTGAAACTCTCACAGTCACAAACACACTGAAACTGCCAACTGCTGTGAACAAAGCCAATGCATGATGAGAGTAGGAAGAGAGAAGAAGTGATGGGGCTCCATCCCAGCCCCACTACACCCTCTTCTTACCTTCTAACTCTACTGCTCTCCTTTTTCTGACTCCTCTGCTCCCATCAATGCCCAGTTCAACCATTTTCTTTTGCCAGTCCTTCATTAAATTAGGATGCCTTACATGACCATTTTAGCTGTGGCACCGAGAGGAGGTTAATGAAGCCAGATATCAAGAGACAGAGTTACAGCTCGGGTAGATGTTCCCTGGTATAACGAGTGATCCAGTGTTATTAATTTAGTTGACACATCAGTCTGGTGTGGAGCATTTGGGAATGGGACGGCTCTTTTTCAACAAAGCTTTGGGCTAACTCTACGTTGCAAGTGTGGTGACAGGCTTTGCAAATTATGGCCACAGCCACAAATCAAAGAGCAATCTTCATATGTGCATGGAGTGGAAAGAACTGGTGGCCACGCATCCATCTTTGCGGGCACCCAGCATGCACTGTCATCACCATAAAAGGTGTTATCTTCTAGGATGAAGGGCAGGGATGTAATTCAGTTTGCAGCTCCCTAACACTTCCCCACCGATGTTTTTATCTCCTAATGTCATTACAAAATGCTGGTGTGCAGGAGTCCTTGGTGCATTCTGCTTGTAGTGATGATTCTGATTCCAATTACTGCATGAATGTACTTCCCTAACCTGCCTTGAAAGCACCTTTAAAGCTTTCCTGAATAAACGGCCGCCGTGACTGAGATGAGCAATTAGCGCAGGGAAGGTACGATTGTACATTAGATATTGTCAGTCTAGAACTATTATGCTGAACTCCCATCACTTTGATGTTCATGGTGTTTATTTGCTAATAAGAACAAAAATGGGTACTTTTTCATTCTCTTATGTCTCAGAAAAAAACTGCTGAATTAGTGCCTGAGATTCTTCTTCTGCATCTCCCAGATCCTTTACAGATCCACCTCAGAAATAAAGGATTAAACTACGCCAGCTGCTGATAATGCCCCTGGCAACAGACTGCAGCCCAGCTCACTTTAAGGAGTGCGTCAGCTGAGGAGAACCCCCTCGCCCAAAGTCACGGCTCCTTCCCGGGGTAAACTGCCCTGGATGATGGGCTGTCACGTTCAGGTCCTCCTCGTGTCTGAACTCTGACAATGCTGAAGGATGAGTCTATCTTCAGAGCTCCCTGCTTCACGCCTGTCCTTCGCCCCCTGCCCACTTCGCCCTTCCCTTCCACAGCACTGACCTCAGGACACTCCCTGATAAACCTCCTGTACACCAACTTTGGTCCCAGAATCTGCTTCCCAGGGAACCCAAATGGAGGATCGATTCATTTCCCTTTTTTCAACATGGAAAAGAGATGGTTTGAAAGAGAACTGATATCTATTTTCAAATACAGAAAGGACCTATATGGTAGAAAGATAAGCCTTGCCCGATAGCTCCAGAGGAAAAAACCTGGGACTAATGAGTAGAAATATTAAAAGGCATTATTTGTCTCAATGTAAGAAATGGATAGCTATCTAAAATGGAATGGGCCTTAAAGTAGTGAACTTTCTGTCACTATAAGCATTCAAACTGTAGGTGGACTATTATCTGATAAGGGATTCTCCCCACCACTTTGGAAAACACCATGCTCTCTTTAAGATCATTTTTTTTGTGTATATAATCCCTGCATTGCTAGTTATTTTTCCTCCTGTGCTTTCACAATATTTTGCATGTGTGTCTATCTTAATATCTATCACACAGGAAGCATAGATGCCTGCCTCCTCCCACTAAAAATGTTTTGTTTCTCAGGAACAGGAATGAAGCCTTATTCATCCCTGGATTCCTAAGTGGCATATGAAAAAAATCTTAAGCATTTGTTGTATTAATATTATAAATATTCCTTTATTGGGTGGGAGATTAACTGAAATGACCTTGATTTCTCATCTGATTCCAAATTTCTATGGCAATGGTACACATCTACTTCACAGAAACATGCCTCAATAGTTATATACAAACTGAGCTTTTATAACATGTGAGGGGATCTAACCTCAGAGTCAGCCAGGGAGGCAGAAGATGCTACTGGCCACTTCTTGACCCCTCTTTGCAGCAAATTCCTTGAAAGCACCATGTGTACTCACTTCTTCCAATTCCTCTTCCCCCATTCCCTATTATACTAACACAGACAGCTTTTCAGCCTCACTATTCCATGAAAACTCCTCTGTGAAAGGCGGCGGTGACCTGATACTGCCAGCTCCAGCACCCACCTGCCACCATTCTTACCTATAAGCAGCATCTGACTTGCTCCAACACAAGCTTTCCTTCCCAGGTTTCTGGGGTGTCACACTTTCTTGAGTTTCCTCCTACCTGACTGGCTATGGTTTCTCTGTTTCCTTCGCTGGTTCCTCTTCTTCCTTCTGACCTGTTAGAGCTGGAGTGCCCCAGGGTCAATCCTTAGTCTTGATTTAAATTCTATTTATATGTGTCTTGCCTGAGTATTTCAGCCCCAGGAAGGTTGGCTATGGATTCAGTGAAACTGAGAAATGACAACAGGACGTTCTTAGGGCAAAAGGGTTTATACCTGGTTTTATCCTCACAGCAATAGATGGAGCACTAGAATCACGTCTGCATCCAGCAGTCTGCAGGTCTGTAATCCTCCTCCATCTCTGCCTCTGCCCAGAGCACTGGGCACAGCTCTTTCTACAGTGACTCAGTCAATAATAGCTTATTGCCTATGGGTGTGGAAGCCGTAATCTAGCAGGAGACCAGTTACATCATCAAGTAGTTTAGGGTCAGGTGAGGATCCTGGCCATAGGAGCTTCCATTTTCCCCACATATACCAATCACTCACACACTTCTTTCACCCAAACTTCAAACTTACATATATCAAACTGCCTATTCTACATGTCTGCTTAATATCTTAGAAATACCTCCAACAGTTCCAAAACTGAACTCAGCCTTCCTGTGGAAAAAGTGAAGGTTCCTGGGGCCAGGATTCTCACCTGGCCCTGGTTGGCTAACTCACTACACATGTGTGGGCAATGCATTCTTATTCACTCTATATAAAGAGCTCTGCCCAGTGCTCTGGGTGACACAGTGGCACAGCTGAATGGCTGCCTTGCTGCAAGGTTGCAGGAGAGCAGCAGAGACTGGATTGGTGGCAGCACTAAGGACAGAGACTGAGATGGCTGCGGGGGTGGAGAGACCCTGTGAATAAAGTGAAGGTTCCTATGAAGGTGCTGTGGAAATGGTCAAGGATGTGTGGTAGCCCGAGAGGAAGCAGCAGGAGAAGGAGCAGCAGCCCAAGAAGGAGTGGCCTGAGAAGCAGCAGCACGAGAGTACATGCTGCTAGGTGCAGGGGAGCAGGTGAAGGATGTAGTGGAGCCGTCAGCTCCAGAAACGGAGGAGCGGAGGTCTGACAAACAGGTGGTGGAGGAGGCCCTGCCGGTGCCAGAGGTATCCACCCCTCCTCCGTTGAAACCCCAACTGGTTGAAAGCTGGTGGGTGGAAAACCTGAAAGAAAATAAAGGCTCCACAACTGTGGGTTCCTGCAGGAGAGGTGCAGCCCCCTCCCCAGGCTGTGGAGCACTTCATGCTCTGCTCCTATCCTCAGGCTCATGCAAAGAAGGTAAAAAGGAAATATGGTCTGCTACTTGAAAGAAGAATTTAAAGGGCCCCGTGAGGGTCATGAGGGCCCAGATGTGAGTTGATTTGATAAAGGCAGGAGCAGACAGAAAGAAATCAGATGTTGAGTCAAATAGAATCTTACTGGAGCTGTGGCAACAACTGAAAAAGGAGCAGCAGTTCTGGCCACTGAGGACGAAGCAGAAGCCAGAGACAAAGCAACAAGATCGGCCTGTGTGTCTGCAAGACTTTGCGCTGGAGAGGCTGGAGAAGGTGGGTGTTGTGAGGTCCACCCATGGTCCTTTTGGTCAACTCATTTGAGTGGAACCGGTTTGAATACAGCCAGGATGACCACTTGGGGCAATGGATCTCCTCAGGCTTGAAGGTTATTATAATTCATCATAACTTTTGTTATTTGTATATTGTCATAGCCTCTGTTGCTATTATGTTATGGAATTTGGTTGCAATGTTCCAGCCTCTCGCACAGGGACCATTGCGGAAGATTGAGGGCACATAGATTGAGAGGCAAGAATCCTAGAGGGGTGGAGTGTGGATAAAGTGAAGGTTCCTGTGGCCAGGATTCTCACCTGGCCCTGGTCAGCTAGCTCACTACACACGTATGGGCAATATGGTGTTGTTGACTCTATATAAAGAGCTCCACCCAGTGCCCTGGGCCAACTGGGCCACACAGCTGCAGGAGAGCAGAGACTGGAGTGGTGGCCGCTCTGAGGACAGAAACTGAGACAGCTGCAGAGGTAGACAGGCCCAGAAGCAGAGACCAGCTTGCTAGATGCAGACTCACTTTGAGTGGATGGGATTCTAATGATTGACCTGCCACCATGGGAATAAAGTTGGGTATAAACCCTTTTACCCCAAGAACATTCCATTGTCATTTTGTGGTCTCACTGAATCCGTAGTGAACTTGTTTTGTGCTGAAACCCATTGGCAAGACACTTCCCCATTCCCCATTTTCGTTAAAGCAACTCTATCCCATCAATTCCTCTCTTTCTCAGGAACCCTATAACTAATTAATCGACCTTGACTATTGACCTTCCAGAAGTATCTATAATACAACTTTTTTTTTTTCACCAAGTCTGTCTGAGCCGCCACCATCCTACACCCTATCACTGTAAGAGGCTGCTACGTGGTCCCTGCCTCTGCTCCGGCCCTGTATAGTTTATGCTCAACAAAGAAACAGGATGATCCTTTTAAAATCTAAATCATAAAATGTTATTCTCTGCCCATACCCTCAATGGCTTCCCAAATCACTAAAAAGAAAAAGCTGCTGCCCTGGGTTTGGACCCCGCTGCCCTGGGTTTGGACACTGTCGCCCCATGGATCCACAGCCCCCCACTCTCTCACTCAGCTCCCGGCTCTCTGACTGCTCTCAAACATCCTCCAACATTCCTGCTCCAGACCTTTATTCTAGCGATTCCTTCTGCCTGAAACACTCTTCCTCCAGCTCTCCAGGTAGCCACAGGGCTAACACGTGCACCTGTTTCAAGTCTTTGCTTAAACCTCATCTTTTTAATAAAACCCAGTTCTGACCCCATCACATCTGCCCAGTCCCGTTACCCAGCTCCACCTTCCCTCGTTGCCACAGTATCTACCGCCATCCAAACAGACTGCTTGAGCACTTATTTGATGTATTTATTATGAACTCACTGCCTCTTCCCAACTGGAGTGTAAACACCTTGAGGGCAGGAACAGTTATTTGTTTGTTCATTTAGCACCTGGAATGGGGCCTGGCTCACTGTGGGTTCTCAGTAGGTATTTGCTGAATTAAAAAAAAAATGTGGCAAGTGATACTGCAACCAGATAATCCTCAATCCTCAAATGCAGTTTATCTTTGTTGGCTAGCCAACCAAAATCATTTGTTTCTACAACCATAGAGCCTTTCACACTATTCAAATCTTAGCATCTTATACCATCGTAGGGATTATAATTCTGTTAGGACATTAACATAGTTTTGATTAAATAAATCTGATTTTCCCCCCAGCATATTAGTAAAGAAAATCTTTCTATTGTCTTTCTAAACTCAGTTCTTGAGGAGGATCTGTGGCTGACAGAAGGCTAGAACTAGAAGGCTATCATGGAAAAATTTCTCTACAACCGCCAGATTTCAAAGGCAAGCGTGGAAATGATGGGGTGATCAGGACCCCAAGAGAAGTTATGGGTATTTCTGTTTTAGTTCTTCACATACTGAGCACAAAATAGAAGCAGAATATGGGAGATACAATCTCTTTTCTCTCCCCAAATAAGGAAAGGGTTGCTCTCCCCACCTAACTCTGGGAGACCCTCTTTGGTGACTAGGAATTGATGCCATACTATCATTTTTTCAGGTGACTAAGGCTGGTGTTAGCTATTCAGGGTGGGTTTGAATAGAGCCAGAGTTTTGTGAGCAATGCCTTGCAAGGGAGGGAAGATGCTGGAGGTTCTCCAGGCTTACCATTAGCCAGAAGTATCATGACTGAAACACACAATGGAAGCTCACTTGCGGACGGTCATGCTCTTCCCTGCCTGTCAAATGCCAGGCCTGTTCTTTTGTAAAACCTCTGCACACAAAAGGAGAACGCCCTGGGTTTTCAAAGCCCATGAACAGAAATTCAAGCAGATTGGGCTAGTTTAAGAGCCATTCTGGACAACTAAACAACTCCCACAGAAGCCGTCACTCTTTTTTTTATTCGTTCTTTCAGAGGATAATTTTGTTTTCTCCTTGACTTTCTCCGTTTTCCTCCCTAACTGAGTCTCCCTCTTGGATGTGCTTCAATCGCCAGATTTAAGGTATAGCTGTGAAACAAGCTGAAGGTATTCACTTTGAGAATGCTTGGGAGGCTCTTCCTGTTCCAGGCCTCAAAGACAATTTTATAACAGGAAGAAAGCTTAGAAGCAACAGGCAGGGCAGTAAGAGGAGAAGAACAGGAAGGCAGATTCCCTCTCACTAGGACACCCCAATGAAGTACAGCATCAAGTACAGGAGCAAAGGGCCTGGAAGGTACTAAGAGAGCTCCAGAGGGCGTTTGCTCCTCTGTAAGGTATCAGAACTGCCAAAAGCTTAACAAGAGTATTTCATTTCATCTGAAATTAAAATTCCAGCCTTACAGCTTGCTCCAATATGCATATCAAAACAACTCTCAGATGGATTGACTTGTATTTTTATTAAGGGGTCTTTCCTATAAAAGAGCAAACTGACAAGTTCAGCAATGGTCAAGTTCTGTGACTGAATAAATGTGCTTTCAGAATAAACACCAGGGAAGAAAGGGGGGAGGCATAGGAAAGGCTGAAGAAAAATGAAAGAGAAAAAATAGTGGAAATACTAACTAATGGTATTAATTAGGCAGTAGGACTATCAGTATCAGACTAAATTTATGTAGATGAATTTATAAAATCAAGTGTGTTCAACACTAATATAGATCGGGGCTTTTTATAGGATAAAAGGATATCATAAAACTAAACCATATAACCAAGGGAAACCAAACCAATTTTATCGGGTATGAAATCCCAAATCCCAAACTGCCTATGCCATTAAATCTTTCTACTGAACTTCAGCCAAGAGAGTAGAGTTTACCTAAAAATTGTGATTATTATTAAAAAATAGTGTAAGTACAAGCTGGTGATGGTACTGATGTACTAGCAGTATTTTTCAGAGTAAAACTGTTGATGTTGGTCTCAAATTAACATTCCCATCTCTCTGTATGTATTTGATCATAGCACTGTATTCATACACCAATGGTAGTAGAGGCATGGCAGGTCCACAGGAGCGGAAGGGTAGGAAGGCATTTTATATGTGATCAAGCTACGATTGCTGGTACCTCATTTGTGGCTGAAAATAACAAATGCACTGGTTCTAGATACAATGATTAAGTTCACACATGTGGGTCTGTTCAAGAGCTTCCTGGAAAAACAGTTCCAGGTCCTTCTGTCCCCACTCCACATGGAAAGATGAAGGCATTGTTGAATTTAGCATCTGCACCAGTCACGCTCACTGGGCACAGGTTAGCAAGCCATTATCTCCAACGGCAGAAAGAAGTTTTCTGAGAAAGTTTTTCTCCCCCAACATTCCGTGATCAGTTTTCCTAGGTCTCTGGATTGGAAAACCAATCACTACTTCCTCCTTTACAACAAAGTACGGCTGTTCACAATCAGCTCGGCTCTGAATGTATTCACATTTCCCAAACCAATTAGGCCCTCCGTCTAAAAGAGGCAATGCATCTTGAAGGGCTCCAGAAATGAAAATAAAATTGCATACAGGCAGATTGAAAATATACATACATATTTTCAACAGCTTGTCAGCACCTGCTTGTCTCAGCCTCACTCAGATGTAGGACTTAGAACTCTAGCCTACCAGACATGGCTTCTGATCTTTACACCAGGACTGGCCAATTATGTTTCTCACCAGAAACATCTTCTAAAGGTAACTGGGCTGTTCTAAGCCCAGAATGTGGTGTACCCAAGGTGAGCCTGGCTAGGTGAAGACATGCCCACCTGGAAGAAGCCTTCCTTTCTAAGAGCCTTGCCATGCACCCAGTTCAAAGGACCAAGTTCCTTCCGCACATCCTGATTTTTATTCCATCTGTTGGATGAGGAGCCAACCGTTCTCCACAGTCCCTGACAAACTGCTGTCACCCCTGATACTGGGTCCTGCCCTCTCTATCTGCCGATGTCAACTGAGATCTGACACCCCTTTCTTATCCTTAACAGTGAAATAATTAGCACGTTATTAGTGCCAAGAGGTTTATGCTGCTTTGTCCACTATTACATCAAACCCCTACAAACCCACACCTATCTGAATCACACTGGTGGCTGGGTGGGGGTGTTATCTGATGTAAAATAGGTTTCTTGGAGGTTGCTGGCCCCCACCCTCTGGCAGGCAGCACCATGGCAAGGTTAAGTCTAGTCTTTCCCAGCTCTCTGACCGTCCCTATACTCATTGTCCTAGACTCCCTAGATCCCACTGGGCCTCAATACAGCTAAAGTGGTCTCCAGTGTTTGATTGGTTGTACCAAGTTTATTTGAGATTTTCTGTGTTCATCCTATACTGAAAATCATTCTCCTTTTCCAGAATTATTCAACTCCTGCTTTTGCTAAGCCTCACTCATGGCTGCTGGTTATGAGCACTTTTTTAAAATGGATCCTCAAGAGTTCAGAGTTCCTAACTACCTGTTCCTCATTTGCTTTCCCTCTCACTCTGGGGGGCAGCAGTATTCGAAGTCTCATCAAGAGGATGATGCCATCTACTTGAACTGACACCCCAGTCCAGCCTGATATGGAGAGAACCACATTAAAATTATTTCCCTAACCACATAGTCTTATCCATATTGCTAGAAAACAGCCTATTCATATCTTTATTCATGCAAAGAAGGAATGCTTGGTTTAAAAGGTACGGAATGCTGCAGATCTAGCTTCTAACACACTTTAGGGTCACTCTTTCTGGCCAGCCTGTCACCTCTGACTTAACAGCACCAGCCCTGCCTGCATCCTTGGAAACTACCCTGTCAGAGCTGTCATCAGCATGGCAGCCCAGGCTGATGGTTTTATCCTTCTTTGCCTCTCTTTTTCCACAGTTCTAGTTCCACGGATAAAAAACTCATTGCAATGTCCCTATGGACCTACACCCTGAGCCAACCTAAGGTTTCCATTTTCCCTTCTGGGGCCTTGGAAAGCTGAAATGCTGTCAATATCTCAACTTGACTCTGGAAGACTGGCCAAGCAGTGACAAGTAGCCATCATTCAAGGGAGATATCAAAAGCACAAGATCCTTCCTGCAGAGAAGAACTTGACAAGCAAAGGGATGGTCCATTTATTTATTCTTATTTTGAAGTTTATTAATTCATTTGTAAACTACATTCAGGGGTCTCCAACATTCCTACAGTTCACAGCATTTCCCCTGCACACTTTCCCTTCGATGGAAGCTTGGAAGCTGAAAAAAAATAACTCTTTAAGAGAACATGCCAAGTGGCATTTCAAATAGGAAGAAGCTCAGAGCTTATCTTTTCATGATCCCCACAAACTCTGGAGTCCAGAGCCATTGTTACCATCAGACCAAGCATTTAATAATCTCTAATTTAGATCCTTCACAGCACAGCCTCTGACTATAGATGAATCATCCCAGATAGGTATGAGTCTTACATACATCTCATTATCTTTGGAACTGGCAATAAAGCAACTCACCTAAAGCTATCAGGCCCACATTAGCTGGCTGTGAATTCTGATCCATGCTCCCAAAACAAAATGGGGGCACCCTTATAGCTCAGCAAGGACATTTTGATGTTAAATCATTACTGCAGTAAGGTGCTGATATGTTGACCTTTTATAAGCACAGCTTAAACTCTCTGTTAACTAATGCCAGCAAGACCTCAAAGGACAGACAGTAACCAGAGAGGCCTGAGAAGCTGCACTCCAGTCCAGCTAAGAACAGAACCACAATTAAAACAGTTTGAGGTGGAACTGGGTTATTTCGTCCTTATTTTTTATGTCTTCAAAGAAAATTCCACGATTTTCCTCAGTTACATAGGCCAGTGAGTCCAGCAATACTGACTTCTGGAAATTCTTCCCTATGTCTATCTTGATTCCATTCTGCTGCAGAGAAACCCCTCTGATGTTCATGCTTTGGTGAAAGGCACATACCAGGCTGTCAAAAGTTTTAGGGAGCTAAATTCAGCTGATGTCAAGATGGATGATGGCTTGTCATTACCTTGTATGGAACAATCTCCTTTATTTGTCATTTATTATGGTTCTTATTATAATATTTATTAAGCTGCTTACAGTGTTCTTGGTGCTACATATGTACTATGCCGATTAACTCTCCTGTCTCTCTGAAATAAGCCCTATCACTCTTGCCATTTCACCAGGAGAGACTGTGAGCTTTGGAGAAGTAAGTCAGCCAAGGTCCCTGCTGGTTTGAGAATCTAGCCAGGTCTGACTTCAGAGTGCACGTACTCAACCCCTGGACCACATGTCCTCAGGCTTCCTTCAATCATCTCTGCAGTTCCCCTCGGAACCATCTCTACCTCTTGTTTTAACTGTGAATCGCAGGTGGATCACAACCCTTTAGTAAAAGCCTAACCCTGAACTTGTAGTACAGAGATTATTTCATGAGCTCCTTCAACTGCACCTCTCTGCATCTGCCCAGAAGAACACGGGTGCTGCTGGCTAGTGACGTGGCGGGTACGTGGTATCACCCTACACATAATACAATAGTCCTTCGGGATCTTGTTTATTGTTTGCTAATCAATCAAGTACTTATTCAGTGCCTATCAGGCACTATATCCTCATCCTCAGGGTGTCCTAATTAGAAGATAAGATCAAACCGGACAAAATAATTGATGACTTTCCTAAGTTAAATGACAACATGAGTCATATGAGGGGAACGCAGAGCAGCAGGGCTGGGCAGCTATATCTTTTTAAGCTTATTTTTACTTCTCTCTCTCCTTGCCAGTTCTCCCACCAGCTCTGTGCAGTGAGCAAATTAAACGCCCATGCATTTCAATCCAAATACCAGACTGTGGCTAGAAACGTAAGTAACACTGGCCTTGAAATCAGCCTTAGGTCTGTCCTCAGGTGGATGCTGAGCCTCTGCTGTCCACTACCTCAGACAGTGACCTAGGGGCTGATGGACATACCGCATAGTATCACACCCAAAAGCATCCTACAGTCTAAGTGAATTACACAGAGACCTTCTCCTTGATCCATCCAGCCTTTCATTTTAGTCTCAGGAGACTGATCAGTGTGTCAGGACCTGTCCTTTATGAAGTCAGGCTACCCAGTTAAAAACCTTCTTCTCTTCAAATGATTACAAATTGATTTTTTTGAAATTTCTTCTCAGTATTTCTTCAGAAAAGCCAGGGGAATAATAACACCTAGTCTTTGCCTTCCTTCAACGTATTTGTTTTCTTTACATGGACTTTTTTCTTCTGGCCCTCTAATAGTTTCCAATAATTGTACACAATGGTCAGGAGATCAATCACTTACTTTAGTGCTCCTTGCTAGAAATGACCTGGGCTTGCAAATTTAAATCCAAGCAACTCACAAAAGTAGCCAGATACCAGATTTTCCCCAGGGCAATTTATTAATTCTTGTGCAGCGTTCATTTAAAAATACATAATGACTTCCTAAAAGCTATGAGTTCTCAAAGGGCTTTCATGTCTATTAAACATAAAGTTCTTTTTTTCTTATTTTCTTACTGATAAATCAAGTGTATATTTTAAGGTCTGCTTTTATTCTTGGTCTCATGAAATTAAATGAATATATAGTGGCAATGGTATCCCTGAGTATTAATACACTAACATGGTTTCTCATCTTCTGCCAAAAAAAAAAAAAAAAAGAAGACACAATCCAAACCAGAGGTGCTTCCAGGTATAAATGGGGTGGGATGCAACAACCTGGTCTCTATGACGATGCTTATGTTGGCTAATTGGTTACATATGTCGACAACTTATCAACAAACTTACTAGAAATAATCAGCTCAGTTTGCAAGTTGTGCTTCACAAAGAAAGGATGGATGACTTGGTTCATGAGGAAGAACTCTTTGTTTTCATGTTTGAGTTCCACAATGGTGCAAAGATTATCCAGACAATCTAGACAATCCCTGAAAGGTCTCCTACCAAGGAACTCCACCGAATCAGTCACCTAATTACAGTCAATTCTTACTATTCAAATCTTTGGTGATAGAGGATAAATTCATCTCTCCTTAATCCTTTCCTACTGTAGCTAGAATATCTTCTAGATTCCCCTTCTTTCCTTCACATAAAGGCAAAGATTCTCTTGCTTTGGCCACAATAAAACACTTCAGATACCTGACTGGCTTTATGCATTGAACATCTTCTAGAAGAGGGTTTCCATGATGCCCAGTGAGTGACTTCCAGAAGCAGAACCCGTTCAACCTCCTTCTTTGATATGTTGAGTAATCATATCCACCACGCCTGATTTTTCTGTTAGATCAACCTCTGCTGCCCACAGCCTCCCCTCCTCTCTGCACAGCACAGGTCCTGATCACCAGAACTGCGAGCCGGGTCAAAGCAGTCTGACCCTGCACTGGCTGCTGCCTGTAGTCTGGACGTGGTCAGAAAAAGGAGCCCAGCTCATCAGACCCTCTGTCACTCTCAGAAATCTGAACCAAAACTCATGAGAGAATGGGCAGATCTTTCATCTGTAATGTGAAATAGTCTGGGGCCATGGCAGACCAAGGTCATGAGCACTGTGCAACAGTGAGGAAACAGGAGCCACAGGACAGCAGAGGAAGCCTGAAGTAGAAGGCTTCCGATGCACATGAAGCAGAGAAACCCTCAAATACAGCCCCCGTGTCCGTGAGAGAGACCCAGCAGGCAGGCAGCCCTGGAGAGGCCTCGGTTCCTCACAGCGTTCCAGCTCACTCCATGTACACCCTCATAATCGGCTGTCTGCTATTTTGTTTTTGTTTTCTTTTTTTTTAAAATAAGTTATTTGGTCTTTGTTCCTGCCAATTAAAAGAGCCTAACTAAAAATAAAAAGACTATTGTAAGTTACTATTTTCTTGCTTTATAGCATCATCTTGAATTTATTCTACAGCTTCCCACTTTTATGAGGAAAATGCCCCCCCCAGATGGCTTTCACCTTGGTGAGGATCAGGCTCAGTCCCTGGCCTGGGACTGCTAGAGCAGAAAGGGTAGCCAGCAGACCCTCCTTCGGTAACTCCAGGTCACTCACATAGGACCCTCCCGTAACAAGGACTTCTCTTATTTCCCACTCTGTTTTTATCCACAGGCTGGTTGTAATGTTCATTCAAGTGAAGCTTTTTGTCACATAGCCCTAAAGATGGATGGCAAGCTCGCTGCATTCATGCCCCGAGCTTTGCGCACACCTTCCCAAGTCCTCTGGCACATCCCTGAGAGGGCAAGAATAGACACTGATGGCATTCCCCCAGCTGTCCTTCCACCTATCCAGCCACTGGGGTTTACCCCGTCCATAACCCATGGCTAACAAAGGATCAGGCATGGCAAGAAGGCACAATTTACTTGGAGAGAAAGTCAAATAATGTAATGGTTACTTGGATATAAAGACTGTTTGTTTTAGCAAGCTACATGACAGATGCTAACAAAACCACATCCTTTTCACAGGCATTGCAAGGGTTAACTTGCAAATATGAAGCTGTTTCTTGCAAATGTCAAATGTGTCCCCAAAATAAATAAGTAAAGCTCGTGGATGATGTCAGATACCACAGACTGCAAGCAGATTGTACACGAATAATGAAAAATGAGGAGCAGAGCCACATAACCACAAAGACAGCTCCTTCCATGTGCTCGGAGGCCCCAGGACCCATACAAACCTCTCTGTGGCTTTGAGGAAGGTTGTTCCTGCAATATCAGGCCAGCATCCAACAGTTAAGAAAGCGACATACTTATTTTACCTAAACACCTATTTTGTTCAAATTTCTGCTAATCTGCACATGGCTCCTGATTTCAAAAATCCCAGCTGTATCTCATTCTCTGTAGTGATAAGAACTGAAATTTCTCAAGCACCGTATCAATACACCCTGAACAAAGCCAGCTTCATCCCAGTCTGTTCAGCTTTTTTTCATTGCACATAAAGTTGACCTGTACTCTGTTCAAATCAAGGCATTTCATGTTCCACATCTTTTTGAATTTAGGATGGAAAAATTGGCGCTAAGCATCAGAGTTAGAGTTCTGTTTATTCTGAATATACTGGTATTTCTCACTGACCTATCTGTACAGGATTACTTCAAAAGAACTTAATGTTCACTGACTGACAAAATTTGGCTCATTCTGAGGGTATTAGGAAATAACAAGGAAAAATATTAAGTTCGCCTCTGCAAAAATGATGATTGAACAATTATCAAAAAGACTGTTTTCTGGAATATTTAAGAGACTTCACTGAAATTTGCTCTGTGGGAGGAGGTTACAGAATTATTTGTTAGCATTGAGATTAAAGGTCAAATAAACACTAATTTAGCCCTTAGGATTAGCAAACCACAAATTCCCCCAATTTTAACCACACACAGAGATAGATAAACGCTATTTATTCCTGACAATAATGGTCTAAAGATATTCCGTGATGGATTTTGTTAACAAGAGTTCAGGACACTGACCTCCAAGGACTTCTACAAATGTTTACTGAGTTTCTTCCCCAGGTACCTCAAGCTCCTTTGTGATTTTGGTAACTGGTTTCCTATAGCCACCACTTCATAATGGCCCTAAGTAAAAATCTAAAACTTAGATTTTATTCTTTATAAATTTACCTGGTTTTAAAAGAAAGATTTACTAAGAAGCCAAGGTAACAAAGGGGCAAGTACAAAAAAGAGAAGAGGCAGCCTATGTCTATGGAAAAAGAAATGGATTTGGAATAAAAAATTCAGATTCAAATCTGGATACTTCTTAGGTATGTAATCTTAGACAGTTATTTCACTCATCTGTTATTTTCTTCTAGCAAATACAAGAGTGCTAATTATTAATTTATAACATCATAACAGGACAGGACATAGGAACCTGCCCAGTACAGTGCCTGGCACACAGTAACTTCTCAGACTGAGTGTGAACCTACTTAACATGTATGATGGCCAAAAACTTAAGGAAGAGGTATACCTCACACGTACTTATCAACAGGTTAAGGGAAGAAACTGATCATCATTTTTATCATCCTCGTGGTCTAAACATCAGTTCTGTTTGATCAAACACAGCTTCCAAGTTTGACTGGACCATCAGGATGACCCAGAACAGCACGGGCCCTCAAGCTGTGTCTTTCTGGATATATGAGAACACTCTACCTTCTTGGGTCTTAACATGGGTCCCCTAATTCTTTCCCTGACTTTAGGTCATTCACTCAAGTGGATGATTGCTGTGATTTCTGGTCCAAGAGACGTATTCTTGCCTCTTTCTTCCTTCCTACTGTCCAGCATATGTCTGAAAACATTCACTCACTCACTGATGATACTGGTTCTACTGATTCATAGAAGTCATCGTCTTCACTTCCTGTTCCCGGCTACCACCTGGTCTCAGACGGAACAGCTTCCAGTGGGTCTGTCTGGCAGGTGTCATTTTGATGGCTCTTCACCATCAGGCAACCTTACTTTACCAGACACAATTTCTCTTTACTATCTAAAGGAAAACTGCACTTCTTTCTATGTGAAAAATCACAGATTTCCTCCAGGCTTGCCCCAGTCTGAGTTTTTCTCCCAATCTGAGGAACGTCATTAGCTTTTTGGCTCATTTGCAGACTGGTTTGCTCTGAGCAGAAAGACTAGAACTACCCACCTCTCACCCAATTCATGCCCACTGCTCAGGTTGCTAGTTCCAGCCACTTCCCTTGATTCTCTCTACTGTCTCATCAGCCAGCCTGTATGCAGTATCCACCCAATGTCAGCTAATCAAAAATTTAGAATATAAAATTCTCTGGGCACACATTTAAAATATGCAAAATAATTCCTACTGAGAAAACAGTACTTAAATCATGTCTGCACAAAGTAAATTCCTGAACTAAGAGCAAGAAGAGATAAGGCAAAAATAAGAAATTGAAATCCTAAATATCTGAATCACTCAAGACAGAGGACATTTCTATCACAGGCAACATGGCAGCCTTATAACAATTCTTTTTTCTTTTACAAATCAACTAATTTCTAAATATCTTCACAGGTCTACAAAAATAATCACACTTCCCAAAGCTATTCCTCCTCCTCAAAACCACCCTCAACTGTCTAATGTATTCTCATTTAGCGAAGTCTCAGCTTCCATTCTCACCCACAGCCTCAATGCTACCATAAATGCTCTAAGGTCCATTCTCTGGGAGGGCCCAGTGATGTCACTGATTATAGTTGTGGGTGAATTTCACCCTCAAGCACTAGTATGTCAGGAACTCCTCAACAGCTGGAGTCCAGTGAGGATACTGGGTTGCAGGGGACGGTTAGAACTGCAGAGGTGACCAGCGTTTCCTTGTGCCCACCCAGTGACTCACAAACACAGACTCTGTAAGTTCCTTCCCATCCAGCCGTGTAGAAACTGTGAGGCTCATGAAAGAAACAAATTGGTCTCTATTCAGAAGCCTACAATTTCCTTGTTTTCCCCAAATTCGATTTATACATAATCTGAAGTACCTACTGTACTCTCAGTTGTGAGCCTGTACATACACACACATGCATAAAATTGTGTGTGCAAGTGCAAAACAGGCAGGGGGGAGTCAACACAGAAAGATCTATATGTAGAGAATACACATTTGCTAAATACGCATGAGCCAGGTCATGGTGAGGTGCAACTTAGCGTGGCTTAGTAAAAGAAGTTGTTGGCTGCTTCTTCATTCAGGTGGACACAGAGAGTCGCTTTGGAAAAGAAGTCTGCATCTTCCTAGAGGCTCCCAAAGGCTGACAAATATGTCCTCTCCTGGGGGAGAAGTCCAAGATGACTTTGGGGGCATAACACAAGCATCCTTCTTGGTACAGACGACTTTGATCTCTAGAGAAGAGATGGGGAAGGTAACAGGAGAAAGGAGATTGATACCTCAAACTCTTTCAAAATTATCAGAAACTCTTCTGCAGACTGATACAATTACACTGAGACCACAGACAGGAAAGGAAAATGGTGGAACTCTGAATAAGATAATGGGCATTGTCAACGTGAACCTAGTTCAGCAAAAGGGACTAGAGACTGATTGAGGTAGATGAGTTTCAACAAAGTATTTCCCAGAAATGGTCCTGTCTTGCAAACAGTGGATGAGCAAATGAATATAACTTGAAATGTTGCAAGCCCAAGATAAACTAGAAAAAACAAATAAATAAAAACAGAGTCTACTAGCAGATTGCTCAGACTGTCCAGCTCTCTCTCCATCTGAGATCTAGAATCAGGCTGACCAGTGGCCTGAATAAACCTAGTGTCTTGAACAATCTGGCATATCTGGCATGGATTTAGAGACCTTTAGAGTGAGAAACTGCTTTTCCTGTTAAAATGGGTAGGAGGGAGTTTCAATAGTAAATTAAAAAATAAAAAGATGTGACCCTCCTTTTAAGCCAAGCTGATAACTGATAAAAATGGGTCCAAACCAGTCACACATTTTAGATGAAGACAGAATCACTTGGGTCCAATTAATCCAATTTTGCTAGTGAAAAAACAAAAGTGTAATGAGGTGATAGATGAACATCCAGGTGGTTAATTATTGTTCATTTGCCCAATACTTGGAAACCAGTGGGGTTCCAAGCCAACTTATCAGAAAATGCTCATGCCTGGGGGTGGAAACCAGTAGTATTATGAATGTAAATAGTGGAGGTGGTGAATCTAGAACAGACATTTAATTTGATCTTACAGGCCTTACTGGGGGCCCAGAGGCAAAGCAGAGGATTAACGCCCACTTGGTGACTAATCCTGCAGAGTCAAATGTACAAGGAGTAAATTACAATTTTAAAATTCATAAAGTGTTGCCGTAATAGTGCTTTGCTTAAGTCTTTCTATCAAAGGTTCTAGTTAGGGGACATGTTCTATGAAGAGTCTAGCCTTATACACTTACTTCTAAAGACATAACATGCACTTAATTATTCCTGAACACACAGTACATGAAAAACCCTGTCCTAAGCACCAAGGAAGATGCACAATGTATGGGAAATTATCCCTAACCAAAAAGAGTTTACAGTTCTGACACCTGGAATGTACAGGTGACACTAAAGTGTGTAATGTCGTTATCACAAAGTGAATGAAAACAAACCGTTATGGGCTTTAGACAAGGAAGGGATCACACAAGATCAGGAATCAGGAACACTTCCATGGAGGAGAAACCAAGACAACGGTGGTGATGGTGGGGCTGGTGCTGTGGTGATTACTATTACCAGGTACTATTAGGATGAGAGGCCAATTCTTGGGGTGGGAGCACTTTCAGCAAAAGTGAGGGGCTGGTTCTGAGGACAATAAAGGTTCTGGTAGGCTGTTCCTTCAGCAGAGATTTATCAAGTACCAAATAAATGCCAGATGCTGAGTTAGAGGCTGGGGACAGAGACAAGAACTTCTTGCTAAGCTCATGGTCTAGCAGACAAGTAAAAGGTAAACAGAAAAATGATATAAGAGGCAAGTGACACTGTGTTAGAGCATGGGGATTAAGAGCAGGAGCTCTGTGCTGAGACTGCCTAGGTTGGAAGGGGACTTCACCACCTGCGTGCTGTTTGTTACCTGAGGCCAGTTACTTTGTCTCTCTTGCCATGGCTTTATCTGTAAAATGGGTCCACCCTGTGCCTGCCTCACAGGGTAAATCAGATGCTGCCTGGGAAGCACTTAAGGCAGGGGTGGACCCTGAGTGAGTGCTTCCTAAGTACTCCTGCATGGAGTATGTCCGTCTGGACTTCATCAGCACAGCTGATGTCATGAAGAGAGTCTCTTACAAGCCGACTTCAGGAAGAATCAGTCAAGGATATTAACTTTTTAAAAGTCATTAATACATTTTTACACATTGTTTTCCAAAAACGACACATCATTTCACACTTTCTCATAAGCAGTGCACAAAAGCGCTGATCGCACTATACTCCGTAGTTACTACGGTCTTTACAGGTTTTGCCAAGTTGGTAGGTGAAAAATGGTATGTCGTTGCTGTAATTTCCGTATCTTTCACTAGAGTGAGGCTCAACATTTTTCATTTTTATTAGCCACATATATTTTTTCTTCACATAAAAAGGTATTCCCATGTTACAAGTGGGGAAACTGGGAACCTGGTTGCAGAGTTTGGACTGAAAAGAGGTAGGAAATGTGAAGCCTTGGAAATCAAACAGAAGGTTTTGCCACATCATTTGGTGCCTTTCCATCAAGGGTACCTGGAGCAATTGCACTCCCAAGGCCTTATTATTTGTTAGGCTTTCGCCTCGTTCTCCTTCCTCAACGAACACTGATATTCAGAATACATGCAACCGATAAATAAGGTGCTAAGTACGTGCTGGTAGCTCACATGTCCGGTAGGGTCCCTACTCTTGGGGTCCAAATAGCAATTTGGGTCCGAATAGCAATTTTTAGGCTGACACGGTCAAAAATCTTTCCTGAATGTCTTACAACTCCTGTGGCTAACTTGCAGTCTCTCTCCAAGTTACTGTCTGCCTGAATTGTCTGCTACTCTTTCACCCAGTCAGGTGAAATTTGAAGTCCAGCCTTAACTGGTTTCTCTATAAAGTGGGAAAAACCACCTGTTTCATGCATCCTATGAACTCAGTAAACTTTCATAAGGCTTGGGTAGACCGAGAGAAGGGCCATATAATTGATGGAGTGGAGTCAGAGCTTCCCTGGGGCTGTTCCACACCCTTGTTCTCCTTCCTCTTCTTCTGTAGTCCTATTCTTGGAGATTTAATCTTGGAAAATAAGTATATGTATACATGTATATATGTATGTATATATATTTATATATGTATTGTGTATATATGTACATGAATATAGGTATATATAGGTATACATATATATACACATTTAAAAAATTTTATCTTAACTCACGCAATTCTTTTTATATCAAGGAGAACACTTTCTCCCATGCTGAAGTCCCTTAAAATTAGATTCTAACCCAGGTGGATTTTTCACGTTGTTTTTTTCTGAAAAATACATTATTCTCTCCAAAAGGTATTCCGGAGAACACACTTCCTCTGATCGTACGGCATGACGGTGAACTGATAAGAAATTAGAGAAGCTACAGGCTGTAAGTTCCCTTCAACATGGATAATACTGAAAGTACATAACAACTGGTACCTTCCCCACCAGTCGGAACTGAAGGTGGCTTAGGAGGCAGCCCCTGGGCATCGGCTCAGTCAGGCCGCAGCCTGGGAGGCTGACTCGCAGGAAAGCCAGGAGAGTGCAAGGGGCGCTCACAGACGGCAGAGCGGCCGCTGCGGACTGGGTCAGAAGCCCTTCCTCGGTGGTGCTAGGGCGGTGTAACCCCCCTGCGCTCGCCGGCTGAACCTCGGTCTCGCAGCTCATCCGGAATGATCTGACCTGATCCCATTTATTTGGCTGAAATCATTGCTCTCTCTCCCTAGTTCCCCCTGCTAGAAAATCACCCCGAACCCATTATTTTTAGATCAGTCTGCCCTAAACTTGACTGTTTCACTTTGAATTTTTTATTATGGTCCAAGACAGTGTTTTGAGATTTTCTGGTCTCTAGGAAACCAATTCATTCTTGACCAAATATTTTCTTTAAATTTCGGGGACAAATTAACTCCTTCAAAGTTATGCAAAATTGACTCTATGGCCTTTCCAGGTTCCAAGTACTGTAGATTCTACAAGCAGCCTCCTTTCCTGACAGGACCCAACTCAACTGACCAACTGCTCTGTTACAGAGTTTTCTTCATTGCTTTTTAACTTTGTGGATGTTACCAAAACTCTAGTTTGTTTGTCACTAAATGTCAGTCCTTGAGAGTCGTGCTCTAGAGCGGCACTATCCAACAGAAATATGACATGATTCACATACCTAATTTGAAACTGTCTAGCAGACACATTAAAATAACAAGAAACAGATAAACTTAATTTTTATAGTTTATTTAACTCAATACATCCAAAATATTACTCTACTGTGTTATCAATATAAAAATTATTAATTGGGTAATTCACATTCTTTTGTTCATATACAGCCTTCAATTTCCAGTGGGTATTTTGTTACAGCACATCTCAATTCAGACTAGCCACATTTAAAGTGCTCCATTGCCACATGTGGCTAGTGGCTACTGCAGTGGGCAGCGCAGCGCCGCACTAGAGCCACACCACCTAGCTCAGCCACGGCTGGTCTACCATGTCATTGTGGCTTGATGGTAGGTAAATAATCCCTCTGTGCCTCAGTTTCTCATCTGTCAAAGGCTAATAAATGATAATATTACACATCTCATAAGATTGCTATGAGAAGTCAATGAGAAGACACAACTCCTGGAACACAAGACTTCAGTGAATGTTAGCTGTTGTTATCGACAGCATTATTTTGCTATTTCATCTCCCAATCCTACCATCAATATTCCAACTTTTTGTCCAATATTCAAAAGAACTTGTGTTGCCACATCCAGAAACTTCTCTCTCCAGGAACTTGTTTGCTCGGTCACTACCTTTATTCAGTTGGAGAAATAATAGCCTAGAACAGTCCCATGTCTTTAACTAATTAGATGATGTTTATCCTGGTCTAGTCCAAAGGTAACACAAAGGCAAATTTATCCAAGTACAGACAATGAGAAGTATAGTTTTTATTTACCTCGTGTCTAAATACTTATGCACTGCAGGGCTATTTTTTAAAACCAGTCTCCTCACTTATGTAAGCAATTTCTACCTCTATGCCTGAATTCTAGTCAGTATTTCATGAAGGTTCAGCCAGAGAAAAGCATTCACCATGATTTACTCTCCCAAATTTTACAGGATGTTATTTACATGGCCTTTGAGCCTGTGCCATATCCATTCCTGTCAATGGCTTCATTTCAGTCACAAGGAAGAGAAGATGTACCATGGTTCCCAAAACTCCTTTTAAAGTAACTTCACAGATGCCTGGGGAACTGGCAGTCTTAATGACCAGGGAGTTGCCAATTAAGAATGGATGTAGAATGGTGAGAAGGGAATCTAAAGACACTGGTTCTATTAAGAATAAAATTGTTAACAGAAAGCTCCATGGCAGGAGAATTTATAGAAGAGAAAGTCAAAAGTCAAGAGTCAGAAGTAACCTAAGAGTAAACATATTTGCAGAGCTAGGTTGTGTGATAATATTTGTAGAGAAAAAATGGATTTTAGGGCTCAAAAAGGTGTTGTAGAGTGTGTTTTGCCAAGAAATATAAAAGATATTTGCATAGGTAAGTGGTATGCTTTAGGAAACTTGCAGAAAAGGAGAAAAAAAATGAGGGAAGCAATTTATTACACATAGTACACACTTGTTTTATTTTTCTCAAGTAGGAATATTTCCTGATCACACATGTGGCCAAATATTTTAGCAGTATACTCAACAAAGAACCTTATGAAATTCTGGTGAAAAGATGGGAGAAATGGCACAAAGGGAGATATCTGGTGGATAACCAAAGGATCCTTATTGAGTCCTGTTTTATTCAACATTTTTATCAACAACTTGGGGGAGAATACTTTGACAAACTTACAACATATGCACATGACAAGAGGAAAGGAAAAACAATGGAGGTGTCAGAGGGAAGAATCAAACTTCAAAAATGTATGGGCGGGCTGGGAAGATGAGACCAAATTAAATAGAGGATGCTGAACTGGGTTACATTTAAAACCAGTTGCACAGAAAGAGCACAGGGAAGGCTTGGCTTGCTCTGGATCTTAGATAATGGTCAACTTGGGAAGCCAGGCTGCCAGAGCAGCTAATGGAACCTTAGGCTAGTTTCACAGAAGGACAGCCTACCAGGCAGAGAGATGATAGTTCTATTGTACTCGACAGTAAAGCAGAACACAAAGATGACCTGATCATGGGTATCTTGATCAAATGTTCTGCATGAAATATCTGACAATCACAGAATTTGAAGACCAGCTGAAGAAATTCAGGATTTTTGTTTGAAGATGAGAAGACTCAGGGACTGCCTGAGAGTTTATCATAATGCACCTGGAGGCAGTGGTTAAAAATGGAAAAAATGGTTAAAAGTAACTCCAGAGGGTAGAATATGACCCTCAAAATGGTAGTTGTAGCACAGTACATTTTATCTTGATATAAACAAAACCTTTCAAAATCTGAATGAAGTGGATTCTCTTGGCCATCTAAGTAAGTTCCCTGCCATCAGAAATGGTCCAATAAAAGGAGTCTCAGGGCCACCTGTCAGCAATTTCTGCATTGAGTGAGATGGTGAACTAAAAGACCTTTGTGGTTCTTTCTAAGACTCCATTAATATGGTATTTATGTAGTAAAGTGTGAACACGCTGAGTTAGTTCTGTCTGACACTATCACATTAATGTGAGGTAAATACACATACATGCCCCCATCTCGGAGAATGTGTTTTATTACTAGAGTCACACCGTAGCTCTTCAGTGTCTATAGATCAATTATGTCAACAGAGTTATTTGCTGGACTTTGAGCTGATTAGGCTGAACATAAAACAGGGTCAGAATTTATTTGAGTTGATGAAATGGGCCTCACTTTTCCATAATTAGAAAGCATGGGTCAGTCTGCAGGCCTGTCAAGGTAAGGAAACTGGCTGCAGAGAAAAACGAACAGCCTGTATCCGGGACACAAGGGGAAAGGAAGGGAGGGGTATGCTCAAGATACACGCGCACATACCGCCCATACACACTCTCTCAGTAGCAGCCAGAGACAAGGCTTCTGTGACTGCCAACATTTCTAAGCCATTTGCAAGCAAACACTCCTCTTCCATATCCAGATGATCTTTGTCACTGAGGTTAAGGACAGAATTATACTTTTCCTTCTCTCCAGGGATCAATTTGTCACATTGTAAGATACCATTTCTGTCTTTGAGTTGAGGCTACAATAAAATACAGAAAGAATTCTAGATGCTCTCTCAGCTCTTTGGTTTTAAAATCAATGATTCAATGTGGTTCTATTTCTGACAACAATGTAATGAGACTCATTTCTAGCAGATCTGAGGAAAGAACCCTCACTACTTTATCATTCCACTTTGTACATCATTCTAGAGCTATCTGTCAGTTTGGTGAATCAAACCTGGGAAGCTCTTTGCTCTAGACCTGAGTCACCTGACCTGAAGCACTCAGAGCATTCCTGCAATTAGACAGCACCAGTGATGTGATCCAAGGTCATGGTCATTCCCAAAGGGAACAAAATTTCTCCAAAGACAGCATAAGAAATAAAAAAAAATACTATTAATATAAAAAATATAAATTATACACTCAATGTCAAATTTAAATAATATAAAGATCAAACACACTTATAGTAATGTGCTACCAAAAAGTAGGAAGAGCTTCAGTTCACTCAATGCTTTTACTGAAATTCATTTAGGTCTCTTCCTGGTCACCTCATCCTTCTCCCACTCCAATAATCAAGAGGCAGGATACTGAAAAAGTAGAACTCACACCAAGGAAGAAGAAGAGAGTAAATCAGTGACTCCATGTATAATATTTACCTTCTGCTTTAAAGGTAACAGGATTCCCTATATAATGAGTTATGGACATTCTATTGATATCCAAAATATAGGACAAGAGGAATGCTAACATGAATGTATTTTCAGAAAACCACAGGTAGGCTGCAGGGTGAAATGCAGCTCTTTGTTCCAAGCAATAGGCGGTGTTAGGTGGGTGTTAAGAGAGAACTATTTCAAAAGCTAAAACACCATGGTAATAGGGACACCATGATCTAGGCATAAAATCTGGGGCACATGGACACAGGTAACTGACTGAGGTCTGTGACTACCTGGAAGGTCTTTGGGCCCTTCCATGGGACAAAATATGTTTCACTGTAATGAAGCATATGATAAGAGAAAAGGAATGAAGTGAAAACAAGGAAGCCCACTCCAAGCAGTGAAACTCCAGAACCTGGTAACCAGACTTGGTGCAGATTAGCTCAAGAACTAGGAGAAGCTGAGCCTGAGGATTCAGAGGCTTCAGAATGAGCACCTTGCATGATCAGGGTAAGGCAGGACTGAATATGAAACTAACACAGAACATATCCCTTTGTGTCCTGCCCATCTATGTAGATGTTTGTTTCCCTGCTCAAGAGGAAGCTTCCTGAAGGCAGAAATGCAGTAGGGATTAGAATATAGTAAGGGCTCAATAAATATTTGTTATCTGAACACAATAGCCCAATTCGAGCTGTCCCTAATGGAGAGAACAAATGTCCTAATGGCTTCAACTGATGGCCTCCCTGGATCCACTCCTTTGCCATATGACTTCACAGCTCCTCCTATCAAGATATACAGTCTATTCCCTTACCCCTTGAAATGAACTTGCATAATGACTCATTTGGGCCATTATGATCATGTGGAAATATCACTGTGCTTTTTCCAGGCTTAGCCCTCAAAAGGCTTTGCACATTATTGCTTCCTTGTTTGGAAATCTGTCATGATTTGAGAGTAAGTCCAGGCTACTCTGATGAAGGATGAGAGATTACATGGTGAAGGGCCCAGCTATCCCATTTGAAGTCATCTTAGGCCAGCCTATAGTCAGCCAACATGCAAACATGAGAGGGCTCAGCCAAGAAGTATGGAAAGGCCAGACTAACTCAAAGCCTACCACAGATGCATGAGTCCAGCTGAGACCAGAAGAAATGTCCAGTTGACTCAGGCTCATGAGAAATAATATAATGGTTGTGGTTTTAAACCACGAAGTTTTAGATAGTGTCTTTTCTTGGTATCATTAATATACAATCACATGAGCAACACTGTGGTTACTACGTTCCCCCCATTATCAAGTCCCCCCTACAATACCCCATTACAGTCACTGTCCATCAGCATAGTAAGATGCTATAGAATCACTACTTGTCGTCTCTGTGTTGTACTGACTTCCCTGTGCCCCACACACACATAATGTGTGCTAATTGTAATGCCCCTTATTCCCCTTCTCCCTCCATTCCCCCCACCCCCACCCCCAGTCCCTTTCCCTTTGGTAACTGTTAGTCCATTCTTGGGTTCTGGGAGTCTGCTGCTGTTTTGTGCCTTCAGTTTTTGCTTTGTTCTTATACTCCACAGATGAATGAAATCATTTGGTATTTGTCTTTCTCCGCCTGGCTTATTTCACTGAGCATAATACCCTCTAGCTCCATCCATGTTGTTGCAGATGGTAGGATTTGTTTTCTTCTTATGGCTGAATAATATTCCATTGTGTATATGTACCACATCTTCTTTATCCATTCATCTACTGATGGACACTTAGGTTGCTTCCATTTCTTGGCTATTGTAAATAGTGCTGCGATAAGTTTTAGATAGTGTTTTACACAATGATAGAAACTTACCTCGCTAAATGTTGCTTTTATGTTTTTATATTACTGACTTTGTTTTTTAAATGTTTGTGATCTATTTACTTTAGCTTATAGTAATTCAATTCAAAAGAAAAGGCAAAAAAGAATCCTTATCATTATTTCAATAATAACATATCTGAATGTGTCCTTTCTTTTCTCTTTTCTCCTACTTGCCACTACCTTTAAGTCTTCACCAATTTCTCAATTTTTCTACTAATATTAGTCCCTGGCTGGCTTCCTGACATCCATCCTTGTTCTAACCACATCTGCATAACACATGGGTTCTCACTATTAGACATATGTGTGACCATGTCCCTCCCCTCTATGAACAGTTCAAACCATTCATGTCATGCACAGAACAGAGAGTGAACCACCCAGATGGCCAATCACATCTCTCACTGTTCACCCCTACCCCCCTCTCCAGGCCGGCCTCACCCAACAACCCCCACATGCCATTGGTCCTGGTCACCCCAGGCTGCCTCCACCATTCACCAACACACCTTCTGCATTCCCACATTCATATTTCGGTCCAACCTCTTTCGTACACTGCAATTTCCCACCATTCAAAATCCCCTCAAGCCCACCTGCTCTAAAAGTTATCCTGAACCTTCAATACATCTTATTGTAATAAAAATGATGTAGTAACATGACCAACAACAATAATGATATTTATTAAGCATGCACTATGAGTTAGACCGTGTTAAGGACTCTGTCTGTAGTCTCTTTAAATTATCACATCAATCCTATGGCATAGCTATTACTACTGTTCTCCACATGTCATAGGTGAGAAAACTGAGACTCAGAAGTTTAATAAGTCCAATGTCAAATATCTGTTACGTGCCAGAGCTAACAGACGACTCTCACACTCCAGGAGCAGATGCACTATTATATCACACTTTCATTTAATGTCCCATATTTATTGTAATAAATTACACTAAAGCACCAAGAAGTTAAATGTAGACCAGTCTTCAGCACTACTAGATCATGAATCAGATACTTTGAATCTCCCAATTTTATGCAACCAAGGAAAATATAATTGTTGACTGGTCTCCCCAGCAGAGCTGGGAGTTCTGCCTTTACTCATTTTCTCAGCTGGAATGCTTCAACTAAACTAAGCAGGTGTGTTTCACCTTCTCCTGCTACTATAATCATCCCTAACTATTCAGCCAGGATTCCAAGGCTAGGTGATGGAATTAAGCCTAAAACAAAATTAAAATAATTTTTGACTTAATTTAACTCAAATATCAGGAAAAGTTCACCCAGTAGCTCTGTTAATACACAACTGAACTAAATTTCCTATATTCCCAATTGCATTCAATCCTGTTGGGACTGCAGGTTAGTACCCATGCCTTAAACATGCTAATCTCCTTCTATCCTACTTTATATACTGATCTCTCAAAGAACACCACATCACTGAGCTTACATGCTTTTCAAGACTTCACTCCTTTTTAATCACATAAAATGTGACCCCGGGGTAGTTCTCAGTTCCAGTGGACATGCTTACACACTTAGGAAAGCAGTCCTGCCACTGTCCTGTGGTTATTAGTTTTCCAAGGCCAGAGGCAAAGAGAAAGCTTAAGGAACCAGGAATGGACTAGATTTTGCCCACAAGTATCAGAGCTGGAAAAAGAAAAAAAGAAAAACGAAAAAGTCCTATTGAATGCAAACCCAGATGAACCATGTAAGCTTAGAAATGGCTCGTTTTCTAACTCTAAGGGGAAGAAAGGGAAACCGACCCAGCTTGTTGTGCCTCAGTGCCTGCTGCCCAATCCCTCCCTCTATCGTCAATGCATCTGCACAGCAGGCAGGCAGCTCTGGGGAGCAGCGGGTCTGCACAGGGAGCCAGAGAAAGGATCTATTTGAGAGAGCTTAGTCCTCCCAGTTTGAGACTCTCCACAAAAGAGAGACAACAAATACAGACTTCAAAAGAGAAAAGAAAATGTTACAGTGATCCACCTCCTCCCAGGAACCTCTGATAGACAGCTCTTTCCTGCTGCTTGAGCTCATCCTTTCCCTGCCCAGATTCTGATTCATATAAGAGGTGGGGTTTTTTTTCCCTTAAGACCTATAAAAACAGGCTTAGCAAGTGACTGGATGAAATACAAGGTCAGGCCTAGAAACTTAGGCTTAGAAAAATGTCCATCAATGATTACTTGAAAAATTTACTTGAGTTTATGAGAAGCCCCTGAATAAAAGAAGATGAACTTCAGTTGCATTCCCAAGCCTTTCAAGCCATTCATTGATTATCTCACATGTATCAGCAGAAGAGGTGAAGCTTCTATTTTACACAGTCTAGGAGAGAGGAAGGTAATGACAGGTAAGATGGCTCTTTGTCGCCAGGACTGCCCTTAAATAGAAAAGAAGTCTTCAAACTCTAGGGCTATGGATCTAACCTGTCACACACATCTGCTTTATTTCAGAAATTCTTTCCTCAAAGGCAGATTTGATAGACCCAGAGCTTTGTCCTCAGCCTTCTCCCGCTGTGCAAAGTAAGAGTTGATTAGCCCCTCTGCCAAACGGTGGTCAGTACCAATGAAATGGAACACAAACAATAGCCCATTTAGCTAGAAAAAGATCTCATGGGGATTAGAGCAAGAAATATGAGCTTTCATAAGGGTTGCAAATTATCTAAGGATTTCATACATCTTATTATTCTCCTAAGGCCCTTAACAAAAACTACTAACTCCAACACATGTAACAGACTCATCACCATGTTTCAAGATGCAGCTTAGGCTGTTGGGGGCAACCTTTTGTACATCAGGTGCCAAATCTCCCTTGATTCACTCCAAATACGGAAGAGGAAAGGGGAAGGTGCACAATTGGCATAAGCATAAGGCTCTCACCTTCTGTATCTCACCAACTAGGTTGATCAGTCCCCAATCCACAAATGCATCACATGCCAAAAGTGAGTTCTGAAGTTATCCCTTAGAATTCCAAAAGCATTTTCCCATTGATCCAATGTAATACGTGGTGAAGGTAATCTCGGGTCAGCTTGCAAATACCGGTGTATCTCCAATACACTGAAGTCTTCACAGTGTCCCAGGCCTCTCTGAGCTATAAGCTCAGGGAGCCCCCTTAAATCTCAGGTCCTGCTTCCTCCTGCTCATTTAAGGCCACAACCCCTCACAAAGTCACCCTCTGCTGGCATCTTCTGGAGAGTTCTCAGGAGGGTATGTCGCAGGTTCACTAACAGTTCTGGTGCCCTGTTTGCTGGGATGGCTGCCATTTTATGTGGATTTCCTGTTTTTTCTTTTTCCCCTTGGTACCACTGCCATTTCCTCTCATTTTATTTGTGTGGCTGCTGCTTCCCTGCATCCTTCTGCCTTGTGCCAGGGGCTCCTTCAGACCCTCCTTTCCCATGCAAGCCAGTCTCCCTGTGGGCAGCAGTCTGCCCCTGAGCATCTGCCTCCAGTGCCTCGGAGCCTGAGGATGCTAAAGCTGCGCCCTCTGGAGTGAAGTATCTGGGAGAAAGGCTTTCATCACATCAGACACCAACGCCAAAACTGGATACTCGTGACATAATTTCTTGTAAAGGTTTCAATGAAACAGCCTTTCAGGTTTTACTTATGTCCCCTCCTCCCTCCTTCCCTGAGGACCCACATGCCTGTTAGGCTGGGAAGAGGGCCATGGGAGAGCTTCTAAACCAGTGCTGCCATCCTGTGACTGCCACGTTGTCACTGGATTGAACTTGGTTAATTCCTCCTTTCCTTAAGGTAAATTCTCTCCCACGCTACTCCTTCATCAGAGGACAGACTTCTGCAGTCCACCCCCCACCCCGACCCCCCGAGTTCCCAAGAAATGTGCCAGCATTTAAATGACTGGCACCAGCCCAGCTGATACATGACCTTCATGGGTCCTGGCCAATAGCTGCCCTGTCTGAGGTGACAGGCTCTGCCCTGAGTTGGAGGGACAGCTGAGGCTTATTGAAAAGGGCACAAGGCGTTGAGTCAGGATGCATGCTCTCATCGCAGCTCTGACACCTGCCAGGCCATCAACTCGAGTAAGTCCCTTTCATATCTCAGGGCTTTAGTTTCCTCATCTTTACATTTGAGTTCAAAATTCCTGCCTCACATGACTATTGAGAAAATGAAAACATTAATAGAGTGGTAATCTTATGGTTAGCTCAGAAAATCGTGAAAATATTACAGGTGCCCTAGTAAGAATTGGAGTGCAGTGTACTGTCCACAGTACAATCTCATAATTCTTGTTGTCATTAAAAATTCTGTGAATTCTGTGAATCTTTAATGTGAAACAAGAGATGGAATGTCAACCCTGTTGTCACAAACAGATTCCATTGAAGTATCTTCATCTAGCAGCAGTCATTTTTTCTTATAGCTATTATATGGTGACCTGTGCAGAAATACACAAGCACCTCTTGGAGGGCTGTCTTCTCTTTTCCCTGGTGTGGGGTCTGGGCTGTAACCCTGTGTCCTTTTGGACCTGGTGTCTGTCTCCAGCCTTGTCCCTCCACTCTAACACCAGCCCCTGGCCTTGCACCGTCTTTCACTCCTGGCTCCACCCTCTGGGTCTTTATTTCAACCTCATCTTGCCCCAAACCAAACTGCCCACCTTAAGTCCTGCTGTTAACACTGGCCTGGGGCCTAATAATGGCCCTAATTTCAGCTAGGCCCTAATTTAGCATCAGGAAGAGCAGGGGGCACCTTCTCTAGTTCCAAAGTTCTTACCGTGTATTTTACAAAATCACTGCTTGCTGCTCACTGCACTGCCACCGCCCCCCACCCCATTCCCCCCTCCCACGAAAAAGCATAGAAAACAAGTGATTCTCCACCGAGGGCCCATGGAGATGACTATTATAAAATATAATTACCCCAATGGTTATGGAAAATATAGTGAGCACCTCTATGGGCCTGTTGGTACTGTCTTCAGCTATCTGGATCTCTCAAAACAGGAAATAAAAACATTTTCATCTGGGTCAGGTGGATTTATGATTAGGGGACAGGGTAAAAATAATTCAGGTCCTTTTTTTTCCTTTTAAAATGGGTCTATGGGTTCAAGGAAAGCAGAGATAATGTGCTCAGAGGGAGATGATTTCGATCAGAAGAGCTTGGGGTGAATGGGACCCCCAGGGAGGCCTGAGGGGCAGGACAAGAGAGGACAGGAGGGCCGAGGAGGGGTAAAGGTCGGTGCAGAGAGAGAGGGATGCTGCTAAGCAAGCAGGTCCCAAAGATGAGAGAAATTCACTCAGAGGGACCATGTCCAAGACGGACAGGCAGGTAGAGGCCAGGGGTGCCAGGAGCAGGTGTGCCCCTGGACCGCACAGCCCTTCATGTCCCCAGCTGCAGAGGAGGTTGGAAGTTTGAAAGCTGGGCAGACAGACATCTCCCAGGAGAAGCCACCTCCAGCTCATGTATCAAGTGTATCAGGTGCTGTGTGTGGAGGATGGCGATGGTGTGTTCATGCTTTAAACTCATGCCAGGCTAGCTAACATGGAACTGTACTGCTGATTTGCCGACCTCTGTGGTCATGTGTATTCCGGTGTCCTTTCACATTTTAGTAAGAACCAGTTGTACACATATGCATGCATCAGAACTTTATGGCCTAAAGAGGGAAAGAGTATATTGCTGGAGCAGTGAAATATTACTCCTCCCATTTATAGGCTCCCCAGCCACCCTCAAGGATGCCTCTCCCCAGTTGTGCTTCTGGGTGATGGTAATAGCAAGTTCATTTCAGTTGACACCAGTGGTGATGGGGAACACTGAAAGACATGCTGCTTTATCAGATTTTTAAAAATAATAGCAGCTAACCTTTAGGGAACATTCTTATTTGTACTCATTGCTTTGCCAGATTCTAATGTGTAGCCCTGAACCATTTAATCCTTCCAACAATCCTTGCACATGGGCACCATTATTACCACCAATTTACAATTGAGGAAATTCAGACTTAATGGTGGTCAGTTTCTCTAAATATTCAGTCACTAGCAAGCTGATCTGAGACGGACACTCAGGTCTAACACCAAGGTATTTACCACCAAATTATTCTTGTTCATTTTAGGGTCTCTTGGAGTTTGAGAAGGACTGGCCCAGGGGAAGCAGGGAGTCCTGAGCTGTAGTGCTTTTATTCTCCTCCAACCTCTTGAAGTTTCAGCCATCTTCCAAAGCCTTCTAGCTGGAAAGTGGAAAGCATGCATCCTTAGTTTAATGGTAATATTCTCTTGCAGTTACTGCCCCTTAAGATCTCAACTGGTGACAGGATAGCGCTGTTGCACTCCTGTTAGTGGTTTATCATTCTGCTGTCTTGGCATGGGTGTTACGGAAGCCGTTGTGAAATGTAAGAGTTATAACCTCCGGCATGCAAGGCTAAGGATAAAACACCATTTGACTGTTTTAAAAACATTCTCTCCTGTTTAATAAGGTTCCTAAGTGTATATAGGAAAAAAATCAAGACACTTTAAGAAGCCTTTGGCAAGAAAACTCCAGAGGCTTAGCTGGGGCAGACTTGAAATGTGGAGATGGGCCATTAATCAGTTGGTCAGCAAATTAAGTGAGTTTGATGTTTGCAGGAGGTTTATTGCTCTTATCACCCGCTCTGTCTTCTACTGGCTTGGCAGCAGTGAAAGCAGAAAGCCTGCTGGTCAGGGCCAAGGTGATCTTTCTTTGGAGAAAAGGGAGATGGTCTTTCCCGGCAGTGAAGATAATTCCGGCAGAGTCCTCAGAGTTCAAAGGTAGATGCTCAAGATGAAATTATTAAAGCTTTCCCTCAGATAAACAACCGTTTTGGCTGGGCATAGGGTTTAACTCCCGCAGGAGGCACCAATACAGAGAAATTAAAGGGCCCTCAAAGGAGGGAAACCGAAGTTTATGCAAGAGGCACATGAAATACTGTTCCCAGTGGGCACCAGGTGATTTCTATGTCTAAGTTACTGCAGTACCTTCTGGAATCACTCATTTTCCGTTCCTCGGTAATCTCATTTTTAAAAGGAAAGTATTGGGATAAATGACCTTCGAGACTCCCTAAGTGCAAATATTCTATGGTTCTAGCAAATTCTTGACAAGAGTTGAGTATATTGATAAAGTCTTTATACCTAGATTTAAATTGTATCTTTTTTTAATAAGCAAATAATGATTATTATCAGTAGAAATGAGAGAAATGTGTTACTATTTTAACAGTCATATTTGCTGAAAATAGTTATATTTGCTAATGAACATACTAGCAGCTTCTCTAATATCCCAAGAGTCCAGTTCTATCCCCTAAATTCAGCATCTTTTCTTAGGAACAAAGTGGAAAGCTTCCTCACACACCATCTCCCTTCCTCCCATGTCCCCTGACATAGGAAGAAATATTTCCCCACCTTTCCACCTCTCCCACCTGAGCATCTCCAGTTGCCCTGTTGCTGCAGTGGAACCCGATATTTTTTCCTTCCCTCCACCACCCATAGCTCTGAGATGTCAGGATTTTGTCCAAAGATTTGGACTGTTACGGGTGTTGCACATGCATGAAGTGGTGGGCAGGGTAAATGAGTGCTACACGCAATACTCAAACCTGCATTTGTGACATCCATAATTCAAACGAATCCCAAAGCAGACCTGAGTGCCCTCGATAAAAGTTATGTACCTCGAAAATCTGGTCCTCAAGAAAACTTCAGGACATGCTTACCCTCCAACCAAAAATGTGTGCAGCACCTTCCCTCCTTGCCAAACAGAAGGAGCTGAGCACTAAGGATCTTGCCGAACGCGCTTCTGTTTTCCTCACACTCTTCTTTGGTTCACGTTTCCTTGCTTGAATCCACGCCTTGCCAGTTCCCAAGGGGCTCCAGTCACAGAGCCTCAGCACTCCCTGCTGACAGCCACAGGTTGGGTAACCCCTCCCGGGCCTTGGCTTTCTCCACGGCCGGCACCTATGTTCTATGTTGGCACCGTGTTGACACTTTCTCTTTATTTAAACAGCATATTCTAGTGGGGCTCACCAAACCCTGTAATCTCAGCATCTGAGCACATTCAGTAAGTTCTTCTTCAGCAATCAGACTTTTGGGGGATAAAAATGGTGGAGGGTAGGCTTTTAATTCCTTTGAAATCTATGTCATTCAACTCCTCAACAAAATTGGGAAGAAAAAAAAAGCAAAGGGAAGGAGACCAGCTTACACACTTATGTTCCTGAGTGAGGACCAACAGGCCAGCAGGTGCTCCTACAGCCACAGGTCCACCTCTGTGCACCAGCAAAGGCACCGCTCTACCAAATTAAACCCTCAGACGGGATGAGCTACCAGCAGAACGAACTAGCATCCCTCAGCTAATTCCACTACTAAGACACCTCCCCTCCCAAGCTCAAGGGGTCACAAAGATTCCACAACATCAGGAAAATAAAATATTTTTCCATCAGCCCATCTCCAGCAAGAAGTTCCTCTACAATTGTCTGGCAGAGATATCACAAAGTTGTTCAAGACAATTGAGTAATCAGAAGAAATGAAGCCAACGATCAATAAGATGTTAGCCATGGAGTGGGAGGATATAACTCCACAAAATCCTGGCAAGGGCTTCTCTATTTGCAAAGCCTCAGAATACACAAATGCCCTTTTCTGTTCAGCCATGACAATCTAATTCAGGTTTTGTCCTCCCAGGAGGTGATCATTCAGTCCAGATGGACCCCAAGCCACCTTGTCTTCCTGGGCACAGAAGCCAGACTGCACCGCAGGTATGTGCTAAAATTCAGTTCCATTTCTCCACTGCCAGCCAGCCTGGCCAAGAGAGGAGCTGCCCCAGGCCTACAGCTAGCGCCTGGATAGCTGGGTAAGGCCGCAGAGCCCGAAGGATCTTTGGGCCAGTTGATGTTTCAGGCCTTAAAGGAGAAATCAGAACCCAGCCCTGCTCACCCACCAGAACTAGGAATGACTGGAGTATATCATCATGACATGAGTGGAACCAAACAAGTAAAGTTAACAGGAACAAGTGCTGCTTCATATGAAGATGAGTCCATCTGCACTGAGAAGAGAAAAAAATATCTAAGACCATTTAGTGGACAATAGGCTAAGAGTGATGTAACAATATAAAGAAAGTTATATTAACATATCTAAATTGAAGAGTGTAAGGTAGTCATAATAAACTGGTTATCACCATTAAAGCATGGGTTAGATCTTTTCTAGAGAAAGAAGTTAGGCTGCCTGCAGTGGGAAAAAAAAAATTAGAACTGCATTTGACCTTTCTGTGCACTTGCACTAATACCATCAAGCATAAACTCTCTGAACCTCAGTTTTCATACCTATAAAATGGATATAATAGCAACACAACTCATGAGGTTTTTGTAAGAATTTAATGAGATCATGCATACAAGTGCATTACAGTGTGTGGCAAAGAGTAAGAGTTTAATAAATGTTAGCTACTAATGGAGCATCTATTTCTGCTATTGCCAAAGAAGGATGGGTTGAAATGCAGAAGGTACGTGCTTTAAATGTAACATATGTCCTCACCTGAAAACTTGACCAACTGTGGACACATAAGGCTAAGGACCAAACCCTCAGACCTGGAGCCCCTACCCGGCTCTGCAGGGCTCAGCCCAGGGAATCAGGCTGTCTCTTTGGCTACCTTTCCCTTTACCCGCACTGCATGAGTGGCAGAACCACGAGTGGGGACCAAAGGAGAGCATAATTGTGACCACAGGGCACAAGCAAGGATCAATTGCAGCTGCGCTTGCAAATGACCACGTGAGCCCTTCCTCAATACAGAAAAACATTTAGGACCATTTGAAATGGAAATGTCCATTAACCTGAAAGCAGGCAATTAGTAATGCAAATACGAAGTCACCTTTGTAAAGAAAAAAGAAAAAGATCAACTCATTTAAAAAGATTTTGGAAGATGAGCAGGCTTTTTGCAGCCTATCTCTGCCTCTTCCATCTAGCCAGCCAAGCCTTCCCATTCATCACTCCACCACTGGATTTGCTGTTGCCCTGCTGACCTCTGACAGGCACAGGGAAGACCTTAAAGTCCACCCAGTCCAGACTTCTCTAACACGTGAGGGCTCAAAACCTGATGAAATTAAGGTCTCTTCCAAGAACACAAATCTAAAGGCAAAACTGTGACAAGACCCTCATTTTCCTGATTACCTGTCATATCCGCCTTGTACAGTCTCACCTCAAAGCCTGTATTATGACAAGGAATTTGATGCCTCCACATCGCTATTTAGACAGCAAGCTTCTAAAAGGAGAATAAAGCATCCTGCCTTTGTATTCTCATTCCCAGGCATAAATAGATCATTAAAAATACATATTAATTGCATCTTTACTAAAATGACAGTGGAAAATAGGGAAACCTGTTCCCAACTGGGCAGGGATTGGTTTATTCAGGGTGACTGAGCTAATAATTTTGAAAAATCCCTAATGGTTCTCACAATAAGAGTAGGACCTGTCTCACCACTTTCAAATAAGCCCAACTTCATTCAAGTGGGTAGAAAAATGAATATTTTGAGTAACAACGAACTGGTCTCCACTTTCATATGGGACTAAGATCTATTAAAAAAACACAGTAAGAAATAAATAGCACCTTTATCCCTTCCACCAAAACTTAAGAGTTTAGCATAGTTCTTTACACTTCATGGAATTTACGTTCTTTTTCATGAAATGTCTTATCTCTTTTGTTCCCATCCTTGGATAAGCAGTACATCCTAGAACATTTCTACAGGAAACAGAAAGCATCCCATTGAACCACATGGATATTAAGGCATGTCCTCCAGAAAAATCTCTGTTCCAAATCCTTTATCATTCCAAAGTAAGGTCTTCCTTAGATTTAACAAGGCACTTCATTTCCCTGCGGCCTCCTCTTCCACTGATCTCGGAACATTTCCCACCATCTCTGGCACTCAATAAATAATCACTGAATGACAGAATTAATATTAGGGTTTGACATTCGTTAAATCCAAGGAAATACTGACACATGTGGGAACTGGGGCCAGACCTGTAGCCTGTCTTCCCTTCATGAACAATTTCATTGCACTGGGTCGGGACCCATCACATCCCCTGGAAGCTGTCTGAGGCCTTTCTACTGGGCCTTCAAAGAGCTTGTGTTTTATACACCTCTTCCTTAAGAATCATGGCCGCTATGTAATTGACACTAATTAGCCCTTCCCACCCCAGGACCCTGCACAGGACCAAAGGCAGACCAAGAACGTTCCTCCTCTGAGATGGCAGAAGGGGAGCGACTCATTGGCAGAGGGTGGAGAGGAACTTCAGGCTTCCACAATTTGCTGTTCTCTTCTGCTCTGGTACCACACTTATATTTCTAGGGTCTGTCAATCCAGCACCAAACCCACCCAGGCTGAGGCTGGGCCCAGACGCTTTCAGATACTGGGACACCGGAGAGATTGCTACACTGCCATCTCAGGGTAGAGCCCCAGGAATCTCTTGTCCAACGCTTTCTTCTCCAGGTGCTGTTCCTGCCACCACAGTCAAGATTAAGAAGAAGGTTATATTTAAACTTCCAAGAGGCGCTGCTGTGCCATTATGGGTCTATTTAAAATCCTCCGGGCAGCTGCAGTATATAATAACAAATCAGCAGGAGTGAGGGAGGGAAGGGGGGGAAGGGAAGGAGGAGGGCAGGTGGTCAGGAGCATCATGGATTGTTATCCCGTGAAAAACTGACTGTCAAAAGATGGCAGCGGGTGCAGGAAGTTAAAGATGCTCCACCCCACCAACATGAGAGAGGGAGAGAGAATGCATCAGGAGAATGTGCTAAGCAGGGGTAGGGAGGGAACTTAGGATCCTCTTGTGAAAATCTGCCAGACTGATAAACTTGCTGCCTTCCTGGAAGATGTCGCATCTCCACAATACTCTGTTTCTCCCAGGGGACCCTACTGAACAATATGAGCTATCGGTTCATTGTTGATGAAAGATCAGCACGAAAGTATAAAGAGCTCTGCTAACAGGTATACCAAGCCGCTCCCTCAAACCCAACCAAAGCATGCCACTTTTCTCCTTAATCCAGCATCCAATAGTTCACCCAGCGGGAGGCCCCACACGTGCTCCCGGAAGGAATGTTCCCTATTGCAACATCCCGGGAACCAAATGACTTAACTACACCTGGGTGCAGTTTCAACCTTGAAGACTCCTCTGCCCTCTCTGTTGCCCTTGGTACATGTGGGCATAAGTCATATTTAGCCTTAACTTCTCTTCTCCCATCAAAGTCCAGCTGGTACAGTGAGTGGAATATTTATATTGACAAAACCAAAGAAATATGTTTACTGAACTGTATGCCACAGCCACATTCACTTTCCTTTCCTAGCTCTGCGTGCATGGACAGTATTTGATTTGTATTCTCCAAACTCCTGACCATTTTTATCATTTTTATCACTTTTTGCTAAAGTTGCCTCAAATTTATTAGTATTTCACTTGATTTTTCTTTGTGTACATGTTTACTTAAATCTCCACTAATCATCTGTGCTACCACTCTATGCCCACCCCAGGGACTTCCACATGGTATTAACACCTCTGGTCTGATCATACTCTTAATACTCTGATGTAAGATACAAGATCTATATATGCTACTTTTCTCAAGGAGAATATTCTTTTTCTTTTGCTTCTGGTTGAATGCCTAATAAGTGAGAAATTTATTAAACTATCTGTCCCTAATATAGTAACAATCAGCAAACAATACATACCATTTGTAATAAAACAAAATCTGCTACATCAACACATGCTTATGAATAGTACACAGAGATTTAGAATTAAGTTCTATGTAATAAATATAGTAAATGTTCATTCAGCACATTATGTGGAATATGTTATACAAATATTACCAATATACATAGACTGTATAAAACATTCTGCCATGACATGTTGGGATCACAGTCTCTGAGACCATCATACATGTATCAAAACTGTGTCAGAACCTATAAATGACTTATTATCTAGTGCCAACGTCCTTCTTTTTCTTCACTCCTATGTCTTTCCTTGTAAAGATGGGGAACTCAAAAGATAAGACTTCCAGAGAGAAAGACCAAAGAGGCAAGAGAGAGTGCCATCTGGATGTGCTATACCACCAGGTCCAGCCTCCCAAATGACTGAGGGGACAGAGCGCCTTGTAGAAATGGCTCCACCATCCACTGGAAAACAAATGATGCTTGGCCTGATGAAAATCACCTTCCCAAAGATGCATACAGTAAGGACCCCTTATGCTACAAAGAGTTCTGGGTGAGATGATCAATGAGGAAATCAGATAAAGCATTTCCAAGTGTCACACAAGGAGACCAAAACCAAAGAAATGCAGCCCTGTCCCTGAGGTGTCCCTCATTTGGCCTCCTCCTGAACCTGTACTGGCCGCTGGGCTCAGTACCAAAGCCCTTACCTCGTGACTCACTCTGCTACAGTTGTCCACCTTTCGTTAGACTAAGACATGTAGTCTGGTCCCTGAGAGCAGCTCTGAGCTCTGCTCTTGAGCCTGGCTTGGATGAGACCCTATTTACGCTTGGTGTGCTGAGTGGGGGTGAGCAGACAGGGTGTGCTCACCTTGGCTCAGCTTCAACACTGCCACCTCTCCCTCTATCCCCTTGGGACCCATTAATTTGCACCCTCACAAATGCTGACTGGGTCCTTACTTGTACCTGTTGCTCAAGATACAAAGAAGAATAAGAGATGGAGCTGCCCTGGACTTGAAGTCAAGCCAAAGTAACAAACATGTAAACAAAGATTAATATACCAAGCAAAACCATAAACACAGACACAGGGTAAAAACAGCTGCCATTTGAAAATACCTACCAGAATAAGAGACAATTCACAAAAGCAAAATAAAAATCAAGTGGCTATAAGTATATTTTAAAAGTTCAGCCTCATTAACAAATTAACTAAATAGAAATTTAAACATAACATTTTGCCTTCTTCAATATGAGAAACTTTTTGTCTTTATTGCATAAGCTGGGGAGATGAATACTTTATACAGTACTAATAAGCACACATACAAGTTTAAAATTTCTAGACATCAATTTGATAGTATCTAACCAAAGCCAGAAAATGTTGATATTGTTGGACCAAGCAAATCCAGTTCTACAAATTCATACAAAATAAATAATTAAGGAGAGACAAAAAGATGTACCTGCAAGTATATCCATCATTACATTATTTGTAAAAGCCCTCAATTTGAAAATAATGTAAAATGATGACTAACAGGGAATTAGTTAAATTGCAGAACTCCATGCAGTCATTAGAAATGATACAGAAGGATGTTTTTGACAGGTAAGAATGATCATTGCTCTTATTCAAAAGGCTGGACACAAAACAATATTCATGCTATGACCTCATTTTTATTTTATATAATACACATTGAGAGATGGTTAAAGTGCTAACTATTATCTGGTGAGATGTCTGCTTTACTTTTTCCCTTCTCTTCCAATTTTCTCCAAGGTTCGTGTATGGCTTTTGTAATAAGAAAAATAATTAAAGTTATACTTAATTTTAGAAGAAAACAAAGTTTCTGTTATGTGCCAGGCCCTGGGCTGGGTGGGTTCTGTGCATACAACATCTCTAGTGTTCAATCTTGTGGAGGATGACTAGTTCAGACAACTGGTAACTACCAGCGTCAAGAGTCCCTCCCAATTGGCTAGGCCATAAAGCTTGTTCACCAGAATTAGATTGTTTTCACTGATTTTACTACGATGTTAAAAAGAAAAGTCTTCTGTGCAGCAGCCCAGTTTGAAAAAGACAGATGCACCCCTATGTTTATTGCAGCACTATTTACAATAGCCAAGAAATGGAAGCAACCTAAGTGTCCATCAATAGATGAATGGATAAAGAAGATGTGGTACATATACACAATGGAATATTATTCAGCCATAAGAAGAAAACAAATCCTACCATTTGCAACAACATGGATGAAGCTAGATGGCATTATGCTGAGTGAAATAAGCCAGGTGGAGAAAGACAAGTGCCAAATGATTTCACTCATATGTGGAGTATAAGAACAAAGAAAAACTGAGGGAACAAAACAGCAGCAGAATCACAGAATCTACGAATGGACTAACAGTTACAAAAGGGAAAGGGACTGGGGAGGATAAGTGGGAAGGGAGGGATAAGGGCGGGGAAAATTACAATTAGCATGTATAATGTGGGGGGGTACAGGGCAGGCTCTACAGCACAGGGAAGACAAGTAGTGATTTTACAGCATCTTACTATGCTGATAGACAGTGACTGTGAAGGGGTATGTGGGGGGGACTTGGTGAAGGGGGGAGCCTAGTAAACATAATGTTCTTCATGTCATTGTAGATTAATTATACCAAAAAAAAAAAAGAAAAGTCTTCAAAATAAACTGAACCAATGAACCAAAACATTTTTAAACCAATGCAAAAACTAAAACAAAGATCTGGAGGATTGTGAGCAGGCACACACAAAAAAAACTTTTGCAAGACTTCTTTCTCTGTATACCTGAGCACAGTAAAGCACTCTAAAGCCTGCAGTGAGAGGGTGTAGGGCCAGTGGGGAGCCAGAAATGAACACATACTCATGCGGGAACCACCCTTCAGACAGGATTACCCACAGCCATGCCTCATCTGATGGACAGAGTCAACCCAGATGGGCATCTGCCTTTCTACCCATGAACCTGCAGTTATGATGCTTCCCCCAAGACATTCCATGCCCTTCTACTTCTCTGTAAAATTCAGGACATGCAATTATATTGTGCTCTGTATGAATTGTCACTTTAATTTATTAAGGGCTTTACTCATTATTTACCCATTTTCACCTTTCTCTGAACCTGCCAAATTCTCTTTCCACTGGAATACACATTCCTGTGTGGTCCAGTGTGAACTGGCAAACTTTCTCCTCTTCTTTCTGATTTCACTGTGTCTTGGGGCTCCTACAGATTCCTTTTGTTAGATGATATTATATTTAGATAAGGAATCTCTTCAATGCTGCCGTAATCCTCTATGGCTTAACTGGTCCTCCGCCAGCGCATATAACTTAGATATAACAAATTGATGTTCACTTTCTGCTCTTCTCACATCCCAGGAAGATGAGTGCTTTGTTAGGATTTTAGGTCGCTAAAATTTTTACTTTCATATATTCTTAGGCCTTTTAGACTCTCCACCATCTTCCCCACACTTATTTTTTCAGTTCTTTCTCTTCAACTCTTCAACATAAATCCCAGCACAAGACATCTGAACTCCTCACTCTTGCAAGTCATTACACTTTGGTATTTACTCATGCTGGTCCCTCCACCTGGATGTCCCTCCCCTTTGTTTGACCTTGTCTTTATGCATGGAAGTCTAGGCAATTCAAATACCACCTCCTTCAGAGTGCTTTCTCTGATCACACTAATTAAAACTTCCTTAGTGCATTCATATATAATGCTTAGTTTTATAGCTCCTGCAGTGTTTCTCAGAGAGATTTATATTACATACCCTTGGTTATGTCTCTCTCCTCCAATATTCTAAGCTCCATGAGGTCTGGAAGCATGTCTTGAAGCAATAATGCCTTGCCCATAATAAATATTCAATAAATGTTTTTTAAATGAATGAAAAAATGGCTCCAACAATAATTCTCTAAGATCCTGGTCATGCAGGCTGAGGCTAATGTGCACGGTGGTGTCTCAATCCGCATGTACCTCACGGTGCTAACTAGAGTTCATGAATTTATTGGGCAGTAAGTTGCCCTCTCTCTTATCTCCAACACAAACAACAGCATTGCTGTGTGGCTATTAATTTCAGTCTGGTCCTGCTTTGACTTAATTTTCCCTGTAGACATTTTATTTAGGAGTCAGTTGATTTCACCTTTTAGTATTTACTTAGTACCTTATGTTTGGGAAGAGCTTTGCAATCACATGTTAGTTATCTTCTGCGAGGCAGATCAGTGTTGGCTTAGCTACTTTACAATAAAGAAACTGAAGCCTAGAAAGATTCAAAGACTCACAGAGGATCAAAGACAATGTCGATGTTAAACCCTACAGCCATTCGGCTTCTTGTCCACAGATTCACCCACCTCACCACATTTCCCACCAGGGCTCAATGGTCAGTATAAAATAACCTTATAATCTAAACGAGGTTGGATCTAGAAAAACTTGAAGGTCAAAATTCCACATAGTTATGCCAAGCTATAAGATTGGTGGGCTTTTTTTCTCCCTTGAAAGGAGTAGTCTTTAATGCTAACTATAGCGCAAGAGAAAGAAGATGCTTGAATCCCCATTGAGAGGTGTTTGCTTTTCTAAGAAACAGTAAGCATGCAGGTTATTATCATTTATGTTATTAAATATCTAAAAGTATTCAGTTTGAACTCTGATGTGATCAATATAGCCTACCACCTAAATATACTGCAAGTGCCTTGAAAATTATAATATGTTATACAAATGAAAGGTCCATCACCGAGTTAACTGTTTATTTTCTAGCAAATCCCATGAAATTGCTTAAGCTTCTGACTTTCTCATCTGAAATTTGGCATGGAATTAATGATCAGGACCCAGTTCTTTAATGCTTCTCGGGCGTCGTTGTATGAAAAGAGGTAGGTGGATTAGGAGATTTCTAAGGTGTTCTTCTGCTGAAACATGCTACCACTACATGTGACTGCCATGACGGAATTCCTGATGGAAACATTCCAGGTAGGTGGGTGGCCATTGTGTGAGACTGCATGAAGTACTTCACACCACTTCTAATCAGGGGCCCTAGAAAAATCCCAGTGGGTGCTCTGCATTCTTCTGGAGTTTACTTCATGGAATGCCCTTCTCCCTCTCAACTCCCCCAGCCCCTCCCTGACCACAGTCACCTCGCCTCCTCTTTTCCAGTCCCAGTAAGTGAGCTTTACTAGGCCAGGACAGAATCTCACCACAGCAAAATGTGCCTCAATTTCAATCAGCAGCAGAGAGGGGGGGAATGTCCAAATTAAGCTGCTTGATTACGGAAATTAATCTTGTCATTTAGCATCCCTGTTCTGCAGAACAGGGCCTTTGATTAGCCTCCTTGTGTCAGAATATTACAAGCAGACATTTATTAAGCAGAAGGCATTTTTTGTACTTAAGCAAGTCAAAGGGAAAGTAAGGGTGCCCAGAGGCTTCCAAAACAGGGGTCCCAGGTCGGCAGCCCTCAGCCTGTTCCCACATCCATGTTCTCCCAGAGAAAGACCATCATGGAATCAGGGTGCCAACCACCCCACCCAGCAGTGGACTGCTCTTCTGGTGGGGTGCTGAAGAATCAGGAAGATAATGCATAATCTTTCATTGTTGAAGTAATGGGGTGAGCCTCTTGACCTAAGGGCTGTGGATGACTTTCTTTTTTTTTTTATTCATTTTATTATCATTAATCTACAATTACATTATGGTTATGTGGATGATTTTCTATATGGTAAAGTTCAACATAAATGTGTGAAGACTGTGCTACCTTTATAGGGCCACACATAGTAGCAGCTCAGAATTATGTTAATGTCTAGATTGAGAGCCATGAAGGCTGTATGTGTGCCCTTATTCATTTTGTTGGCAGGGATACAGGGGTCATTCTGCCCCTCCCATTGTGTGCCTCATCATTTTTAAGCTTTGAAGCAGTGTTCTCTGGTAGAGGACAATTTGCCTACAAGACCGTGTTCCAAATCCCAGAGCTTCTAAGGGTCACTTTGAGTTTGGTAGTGGGAGGGAGTTAGGGTTGACCTGCTCCCAATGCACACAACTTTCTGGTAGAGGGTTTTGTCCAGCGCAGCGCTGGCTGGCTGACCTCCGCGCCCCCCACAGGAAGCCAGTGCAGAGCTTAGTCCTGCCTCTCACTGGAAGACCCATTCTCCCTTCAGCCCCAGGATGTCACTAGAATGGCTCAGCATGCCTGAAGGGCCCCTGAACTCTAGCACCAGAGGCCAGGCTACTGTCACCAATAGACTGAATGGTGCCAGGAGACAACCACTTATTGACAAAAACAAAACAAAACCAAAAGCTTGGCTACAAAAGTCATCCTTCTCTAGTTGGAACCTAACTTCCCCTTGGAGCAAGAGCGAAGAAATGTGTCGTCAGGGTGATGACTGACTATCTGGAGTACACAGGGGATATATCGTAAAGTTATGGGCAGCCCAGTAATGCAGAAAAATGATTCTGGAACAATATTTCTGAAGTTTGGCACTACTGGCATTTTGGACAAGATAATTTCCAGTTGAGGGGGCCATCCCGCACATTGTAGATGTTTACTGACATCCCCAATCTCTATCCACAAGATGCTGGGAGCAGCATTCTCTATCCCAACTTGTAACAGCCAAAAACGTCAGCAGATATTGCCAAACGTCTCCTGGGGACGAAGTCACCTTCCATTGAGGACCATTGTTCTTAAATAATACTCATCTCAGAAAAACCAGTTACCTAATTTCCCAAATAAAGCTCCCCATGCCCTTCAACTCTAAGAGGCAGGTGGGGTAGGAAGACCATCAAGTTTGGAGGCCAAGAGGCCTACGATCAAGTCCCAGCCACCATGTACTAGTGTGCGGCCATTCCTGAGGCACTTCATCATTTCTTTAGTGTCCCTGTTTGTAAAATGACAATAATAAAACTTCACTGCAGAGCCTTTGTGAGGACTAAAAGAGATAACTATATGTCTAGTAACTGGTTATATAGGAGATGCTGAAAAATAGTGGCAATTATTATCACTCAAAACCCTAAAATCCTAATTTAAAAAGGGAATTGCACACCAAAGACAGAGAAAAATGGTAAAGTGAAATACTGGCCGCCTTAGCTGGTCACTATGAAGGTGTGTTTTAAAAGGTTTTAAGGAGGAAAAGGAGGAGAGAAATAAGCAAGGCCCACTGCAAGACCAGTTCCTCAAAGGCAGGAATAAGTCATGATGTAGTCCCACTGCAGGAATACTGAATCAATGAGTAAATCTGTCCAAACTGGCCTCCTGTTCCACTTTGCCTTCTACCTCCACCAACTAATCTTCATCCAGCACTCGGGGTGCTCTTCTGTAAACATACAGCCCTCTGGTTCCTTCTCTGTACACCTGGAGTATGATCCAGGCATTTAACCTGGTCTGGGGGCCCAGCCTCCCTCTCTGACCTCATCTCCTGCACGCCAGCCCCGCTTTCTCTGCTCCAGCAAAGAGGCTGCTCACTCCTTCCCACCCTTCAGGCTCTTGTCCAGACGCCATCTCTTCTGAGAGATGTTCCTTATCAACCTTCTCTAAATGTCTTCCTCCCCATCCTACATTCTCCTTTATCCCTTTACCTTGCTTTACATTCTTCTTAGTACTTAATTCTGTCTCTGATTATGTTTTAGTGTTATCTGTTTTCTGACTGTCTCCCTCATGAAAATATAAGTTTCATCAGAGCAGGAACTCTGTCTGTCCACCCAGCATCCCCGAGGTCTAGCCTACAAAGGGCCCTTGGTACATAATTGTTGAATAAAGGGAGTTGAATGACCATGTGCTCATTCTACAGGATTTTCTCACTGGTGAGTGAGCTTGTGTACTTTCACAGCAACCTGTCTCGCTTAGCACCGGCCCCTGAGAAGTAATCTCTGTCACTACCAAATGAACAATTTGTATGTCTATATCCCCCTCCAGACTGTGAGAGCCAAAAAGGCAGATTCTGTGCCCTTCTTCATTGTTTTTGCATCCCTAATGCCTAGTACAATGCCTGGCACACAGTAGGCACTCAGAAGTGCGGACTGCTCCTGTCAGATGAATCAGAGGAACATGAATACTCCTTTCTTTGCTTTTGTCAATATAGCCAAATCCTGTACCACAAGAGGCTCACAGCAAGCCTGTCTTCTCCGCCTTCTCATTACCCCTAAAACGCCTCCACAAGTAGTGGTCTACCACTGTGTCGGGAAGTCTGACCATACAAACTGGAGTAAGGTACCAGTGGGCAACAAAACATTAGCTAACAGACAACAAAACCTGTTATCCTGAGTAGGACTAATTTAGCAGATCCAGCAGCAAGATTCATCTATGTAATTTAGCCATTGCCACCTATGGGAACTGGCTGAAAACAGAGGCATAAGTACAGCAAATGGACATTAGACATGCAGAACTGGGAAGGAGATAATGAGGAAGATGTCAAAACAAAACAGAGTGGGCGGTATGAGAGACCAACTTCCCCTGCTGCCCCGATTCCAGTCTACAAAGCACAGGCCCTGTTGACAGGTGACCCAGTCTTGTAGAAAATATGGCCCACATTGTCAGAGGCATCAAGAAAAATCCTCCCTATGACTGTGCAATCCCATTCTGGACAGTGACTTACCTGCATCCTACAACTGACATTTTCTTTCATTAAATAGAATAATCTGGACTTAATTTATGGAGCTGCAGGACCTGGCAGCTAATACACTCACCTGATAAGAAGGCAGAGAGCAGGTAATGACACTAAGACTTCTGGCTTGGAATTGGGCAAAGAGGTCATATTTTAATGGAGGTAAGGAATGGGAGAAAGGTCAAGAGGAATATATGAACATGGAGCAGGGATGCTAAACCTGGGGTCCAAGAAGATGTGCAGAATTCAGCATGTGAACTCATTTCTGAAAAAGATATCTATAGCTTCCTTTAGATTCTTAAAAAACTTATGACCCAGGGTAACTGCTTTAAGGAAGTCTCAACAGATTAATGGAAGTCTGTCCTGTGACTCTTAAAATATAGTGGTGTTCAGAGGCAGGGTTAAGTTTTTCAGTTAACAATCTATCCAGCCATTAAGATCAATTCAACAAATACTTGCTAAGCCCCAAACTGTGCATAAGACCCTCTGTAGCACCATTTCTAGTGCTGTACCCAACAGAAGAAACTGCTAGAAAATGCTAGCATTATTTTCTTCTATATGGGAACAACACTCTTAGCAAAATGCTGACTGAAATCACTTCTGGGATCAGGTACCTAAACTGAATTTTATTCACCTAGTATATTTGCATTTCCTACTACTTACTCTTCCCGGCCTCTGCTTTCATCTGTACACACCATTTCTTTTTTTGCATGTTTCCTCTTCTCATATGCTACTAAATCAATTTCAACTTTGAACATTTTCCATAAGCAAAATTCTGCTACAGTGCTTTGCATTCAGTAAAGCAAGAAGACTATAAAATCTAACAAATAAAAAGTGCAAATGAAATAAAGAATGCAGTGTTTTACTGTCTTAAACTTGAGGCATCTGCAGGAGATTAAATCATCATGCCTGAAAGAAATGGAAGGGAGGAAGAGGACTAAGAAATTAACAGTAAGATAGATGTATTTCAAGGTGTCCATCAGACATGATATTTAAAGCCACGAAGCTGTTTGCATGCAGAACAGCAAGATAATGTTCTTGCCCTTAAAGTGACTGCTGTAGAGACCACGGAGGCATTTCGTGAAGCACGGCATGCAGACGACAATGAGGTAAGTGACTGAGAAGTTTTGAGCGATTTTATGCAAAACTGGAAATCAAGAAAAGTAAAGACCAAGCGATAAAGCTATTTAAAGAGCTATCCATGTGAATACTGAATATCCGAATTATGATATAAGGATAGAAAAAGAGTGGGCAAAATGAGAACCAGATGGCAAAACAAACATGGGAGGGAGCCGTAGATCCCGAACATTCCTACACTTCTGGGACTCGGGGTTCTGGGCGTTAGAAATGGGGTGAGGATAAGAAGTTTGGCAGCAGCAACAATAACTGCAGCAAAAGAAGAGTAATAATAATAACAGCTGACATTAGTGAGCGCCTTCTATGCACACATATTCTCACTGCATCCTAATGACGTTCTGTCACAAATGAGGAAACTGAAGGTCAGACAGATTAAGACACTTGCCAGCAGTCATTTATGCGGGATTTGGACCCAGGCCTGCTGAACTCCAAAGTGCTAATTCATTCAGTAAGCTGTGGAGTAAAAGTAGTGAAAAACTCCTTTTTTGAAGTGAGTACATACCAATCAATAAAGGTGTGGCCAATCGCACAAAACAAGTAACACAATTTACCCTTTTCCAGATGTTCTCCGTTTTCCTCTTGCCTGTGCTTTAATTAAGCTGTAATCCTCGCTTTTGGGGAAATTTGAAAATCCCAAGGCTGACAGCACTCATGCTCCTGGACATGTGTTTCATGCCCCATCAGCTGAGTCTTCAGATCGATGTGAGCCATGACTCAGAGGCAAGATGAGAAATGTGTCACCACTTCAGGATTCCCCAAAATGGCTCCCTTTGGATGAAATACTGAAGTTACATAGATGACAGGTCCTAAGGCAGGTGACAGCAGAGATTAAGGGCTGGGATCAAACAGCTGGGTGTCCAGGTCACCTGGAGAGCTCTTGAATGTAGGAACTGAATGTGTAAAGCACAAAATTATTTCAAAAGATGTGACGGCAGGCAAATGATAGCTTTCCTCTTCTTCAGTGTGCACTATTTCTCAGCTAGAGGGACCTTAAAGGCAGAAAAGAGCCAGATCAGATTTCCAGTGTGACATTTAGCCATTAGGGCTGGTTGAGATGGCCAGCAAAGGAGAGAATCACGAGAGCCCAGAGGGTGTTTTTTAATGTGATGCTTATTTTCAATGTTCTGGGATTTGTGACCAACTTCACTGGGGCCACTAATGGCTACAGAACAGCCACAAGGCTTAGTACCTAAGAAGAGAACTAACGAGTTTCAGTGAAAAAAAGTGTCTCCTCCAAGTCACCAACCCTTTTCTCTGCCATCACAGACATTCATAAGGAAGTTTAAGTTCTCTTAACCTGACTTTTTTCTTCCATGACCAAGTTCCTCTATGGCAGCACCGTTCAACAGAACTTTCAGTGGTGAATGAAATTGTTCTATATCTGTGTCCAGTATGACAGCCACTGAACACATGTGACTGCCAAGCACCCGAAATGTGGTTCATACTATGAAGGAATTGAAATTTTTTATTTTGCTTAACTTTAACTAATTGAAGTCGAAATGTAAAGAGCCGCACATGGCTAAGGACTGCTGCACTGCTCAGTGCAGAAACTCTGGAGCTCCAAGAGAGCCTAGAAGCTTCCTTTCTAGTTCTTCCCATCTCTGAACATTATGTTCAACTCTTCCCTTACCTTTCATCTCTTTGATTTTTAAAAAAAATCTATCTTCAAATGTTACTCTTGTTTTTGTACGTCTTTTTATGCCATACCTTTACCTTAGGTTCAAGCATGTATATGTCAAAAGCAGTAGGACCGCACAATCTCAGATGGTTTAACTTTATACAATGTATCTCAGGCTCCCTTAGCACGCTGACACGTGGCACAGTGCTCCGCATATGCAAGCCATCTGTACCTGAATGAATGATAGGATGAATGAACAAACAAATGAACACTGATTGAATAAATGAATGGCAAAGCTGGGGGGGACAGCAAATACTTAAGCATTTATTCAAGTACCTTTCCTCAGAGCAGTAGGCAAATATATTAGTATTGTGGTTAAACCATGAGGGAAAAAACCTCTTCAGTAAAAAACACAAGACAGGAATATGTTTCAGCACTGAATCTAGTTACTAGGTACCATTCAGGACAGACAATATGAAAACATATAGGATCTTCTGACACCAAGAATAAAACAATCACTGAGTACCCAGGGATTCACACATTCCTTAAGCAGAAAATGATTAAAAATAATTAAGGGGGGGTTGTTTATTGAGAAGGGAAATGAAGTCATTAGAGAAGAGAGATTTTGGGACCTGTACTAGAGATATTTGAAGAGACTGTAGAAAAGATATATTTACAGTCTAATAACAGACCTTTGGGAATGTTTCTGTGTAATATGAGAACTGGAGAAGTATTAAAAACAAAAAGATCACCAGTTTTTCAAGTCTAACAGAATACACTCTCATGACAAAAAAACCTTGCCTGGTAGTATTCATTAAAACCCACCATACCTATCTTTTAGACATTAAGGTAGATTAAAGTCATCATATATTTTCTATCTTCTTTTCTAAAAATGTGCCTGTGGACTTTAGCATTTTTTCTTCTGGAACTTGTATTGATTGGCTTTATCTGATGTCATTCCTTACACAAAAATCTTTCCATTAAAAGAACACAAGTAGGTGATAATTGCAAACATAAATCAACATGCTATGTCAGGAGACCCAACACACACACACACACACACACACACACACACACGCACACACGCGCACACACACACACACACACAGCTGCAGTTCTACATGTATGAAATGATGCCACAAACCCACTGCCAGCAGCACATACACTTAAGAGGCACCTGCAAAGTAATGCAGAATCATCCAGTCTTCCACCTGGTCCTCATTTGCGAGGAGTAGCGCGTGTGAAGAAGTCATAGAAGAACAAGATCGCCACGTGTGACCAGGCAGAAGAGATGACAGGTCCCTACAGGGGGGACAGAGCCTGCACCCCCACTTCAATGGATTATGGGGAAAGAAAAGGTAGCAGAGGCTGACCCCAGTCATACCGTGGGATCTGACACTCTATAAAATGGTACCCAGCAAAGGGCACGCATATGGAAATGACAGCTGATATACAGGATAACTAATTTTTCTCTCCATCCTACTGGAAATGCACAGAGGATTTAAGGTTTAGAGTTTCACCAGTGATTTGGACTAGGTTCCTATATTTTTCTCTTTTCCTCCACTTGAGGCCAGGCAATAGGTTACAATGAGGTTACAACAGTAAAGCCACAGTTCAGATGAGATGCCAGCAGGGTTTTTTGGAGCCCATGCTAGATGAAGCATGGAAATTCTACTCTGGGAAGGAGTGAGCGGCAGGACCTGGTTTCCATGGCACTGCCATGGAAACCGCTCCCTGTGACTCTGCCCCCAGGCCTCTGAAACAGAAGCATCTCTCCCTTTTTTTGCTCCAACACCCACCTCCATATCACATGTCCCCAACCCCTCACAGATGATTAAAGGGTATGTTGAGAAAGTGGGGCCCTAATTGGGATTTTGCCTGGTTATATTAATATACATTAATATCATTGAAAGAAAAGAAAATCAGATCTTTCTCTTTTATTGGGGGTGGGAAGGATGTGGTGGATAAAGAAGTGAAAACCAAAACACTAAAGGCCATAACCCCTAAACTTGAAATTAAAAAAAATAAAAATCTTCCCAAGCAGTATATTAAAGAGATGGGCTTTTAAATCCATGCATTGGGCTTTGTCTTTATCCTTCTTTGTCTGCCTGGAACACTAGCATATACAAATATGAAGGATTTAATTAACTATTAGAATGTACAAGAGGCTCCCCCCTAATCTTTATCATTGGTGGTCAGTTGGAGGTTTGGTAAGATTTTTTTTTTTCCAGTTTCCATCCTTTGGTCATAATTCTGAAAACAGAATGAAAACTTGGAAATGACTTTCTAGAATCAGGTAGAAAATTCCCACAGAAGGAAGCACGGGTCATTTAGCAAGCATTGTATCCCTCGTGCCTGTTTCCCCGGTCCCTCTGAGGGACTGAGTGACAGCTGGCCAGCAGCGCACTGGTCTGGAATCTGGCTCTGCCAACAACGGGCCCTCTGTCCGAGCTGGAGCAATGCCCACTGACCGGGAGCAAGCAAAGGTCAGGAAGCCTGTTAGCCAGCAGATGCTTGGGAACTTGACAGGGCATATCAGAAAGGCTCCTGGCCCAGCCGAGGGATGGCAGCGAGGACTCTCCGAATCCCATTCTGTTTCCAGTTCTTTCTCCACCTGACAAAGTGAGCTTCGGACGCCGACCCTACCACATGTGTAATGCACAAATGCACAAAATCATCACAAGACCCTGAAGCTACAGTTGCTGGCAAAATTGTTAAGAGGAAACGTAGTTAGAAGAGAAGGCTTCAGAGATTGCTGATTGTAAAACGGTTGTGACTTTTTAACCTCCTCAGAATGGCCTGATGATGGGTAGTGAGTAGGGAGAGACCACGTATTAAGCAAAGAGGGTTAAAGCCAGGCCATGAGTTTCCAGCAGCTCAGGAATGCTTCCTCTGGGGCAAACAACTAACATGCTTTATGTCTTTATTATTTCTACCTCAGAAAATTCTCCTCCGCCGGCCTCCCTGAGTACTGTGAAATGGAAAGCAAAGCCAGGATCAGTCAGAGGTAGGCAAGGGGGACTAAAATAAGGCAGGAGTTCTGAATTATTCATTTTTATTTATGTATTATAGTGGCAATTGTTACAGTTTTCTGTTTCTCCTGGATGTTGAAACTGTAAAAAGAGGACTGAATAATTCAGCATGACTCAAGAAAACATAAATGTAGTACTGTCTGGACAGTGAATGCCTAAGAAATTGATTCATTTCATTGTGATTCTTAACATTTGTACAATGCACTGGCTTATAATTAAATTAACCACCTAAGACTGTGCTAATGAACATGATAATATTTGTACAGCATTTCAGTGTTCTAAACGTGAAAGAGGCCGAATAGCCCCACTCCTTTCATTTTCATCCAAAGGCAGGAAGGAGCCAGGGACCCAGTGGGAAAGGAATGGGGACATGCTGGAACCAAAGGCCGCTCTGGGAAAACGTCAGAGGCCACGCATGCCAGAGGCACATTTCTGGGTACTAATTCATGCCCGGCCGTTACAGCGCTGTGCTAAGCCTTGCACACAATTTTATGTCACAGCACTGTAAGCCTAGAGGCAAGGCAGTATTTATTTTAAAAAGGGGGTGTTACTTCAGTCTAAGAGTCACAGGTGAGCTGGGGAAACACAGAAAGTGTAAATTTCTCATTATCCCTAGAGACTGAAGAGCCAAAACCCCAGTGCAAACCGCATATAGTTAAGTCCCTCGGTTCACTGTATCGCCTTCACCAAGTCCAGGAACGCTGCTCGAGGGAACCAACTGCAAAGGGAGTGAAGAGGGGAGAGTGGAGTGTGGTTTTAAGAAGAGAACATTCATTACTTTAAGACTGTCAGGCCCCATCTTGCCATCAAAGACGCAAGCACCAGGAAGGAGCCCAACCCAGGGCCTGGTCCACACGTTTCTGCGGCCCCTCCCTGGGTGTTTCACTGCAGAGCAGTTCTTGGCCTTTGGGGCAGACAATTCTTCATCATGCAGGACTCTGCCTTAGACTACAGACTTTTTAGCAGCCCTGGCCCCTCTCCATTAAGTGAGAATAACACTCTACAGTCATCATAACCTCTAAAAAAATACATTCACACGTTATTAAACACCGCTTGGAAGTATTGTGAGCTGAACTGTGTCTCAAGTTCATATGCTGAAGCTCCAGCCCCAGGACTTCAGAATGTGACTGTATTTGGACACAGGGCCTTTAAAGCTGTGATGAAGTTTTACACTGGAAGGGGACCTAATCCAATCCAACCTGTGTCCTTAGAAGAAGGGAAGATAGAGACACACAGACATGCCAGAGACACATACAGAGGCAAGACCATGTGAAGATGCAGGAAGAAGACAGCTACCTGTAAGGGAAGAAGAGAGGCTTGTAGTAACAACCAACCCTGCTGGGACCTCGATACAGGACTTCCAGTCTCCAGAACCTGGACAAAATAAAATACATTTCTGTTGTTTAAACCACCCAGTCTGCGGTTATTTATTAGAGCAGGCCTGGCAAACCAGTACAGAGAATACTGCCTCCTCCAGCTGAGAAGGAAAACAAGCTTCTCCGCATCTTCAGAATGACTCAGGGCATAGATGAAATGAGTGAAAGGGATTAAATGGTACAATCTTCCAGTTATAAAATAAATAAGACATGGGGATGTAAGGTACAGCATGGGGAATACAGTCAACAATATTGTAACAAATTTGTATGGTGTCACATGGTAACAGGACTTGTAGTGACCATTTCATAATGGACATAAATATCGAATCACTGTAATACACCTGAAACTACTAATACAAGAGGGTATGTCAATCATTCTTTAATTAAAAAACACCTTGACTCACACTCATCTTGTCCAAAAGTGTTCACTAATCTCTAAAAGGAAATATAAATCCACAATCCTTTATCTGAAATACTAGGAGCAGGATGTGCTTGATAATTTAAAAATTTCCAGATTTTAAAAAGTAATATGAGGATGTATTTACTGAATACTATCTAACACCACCCTAGGGGAATCTCAAGCAAGACTCTTTGATCAAACACATTAATGTTGCTCCCACAAAACATAAAAATATGTACTCTTTTAAGATCAAATGAAGACTATAAATAGCTTCATATCACTTTAGGTCAGATTTTGCTGCCAAATGAATTCATATTAGGTCAGGTTTGAATAATGAATGAATTACAGAAAACGCTTCATTTTTCAGAATTCGTTGGATTTCTTAGTTGCAATTAAGAGATCATGGGCTCAGGCCACCTCCCTCAGTAAACTGAAATCCAAACCTTCCATAGTGAGAATTAAATGCAGATTCTTCTGGTTAACAGGAACAATGCCCAATGGAAACCTCCTGCCCTGCCACGTCACTCCCTCATTCTCCTACTTTGTTCGTGGCCCTGGGCGGACCCTGTTCTCCTTGTATCTCTGACCCAAGTATGGACAAAGCCTCTGTCTCAGTTTCCCTTTCCTGTGATGGAATAAACTAGGACCTTCCAAAAGACTTCACCAAATCCCAAGGGATAGCAAAGGGGAAACAAACAGCTATTCTGACCCTAGGCTGGCTAGGTAGCTCTCAGAGGCTTGCAGTCCCCACTATAATCTGCATGAATCCTAAGGGGGAAAAAAAGGAGACAAGATCTAGAACCAAGTACTTATTGCCATGGGAAGTGCCACCACCTAAGGACATAAACCTAAATATTTTACATTTTAGAAACCAAGAGAAAGATCCCTTCTCCAGCCTACAAAAAGTGGAAGAAGTCATCACTCTCCTGCCCACATACCCACCCACTCAAGCTCAAATATTTATTCAGTAAATATTTATTAAGCCCCTAGCAGGATCTCCAATTCAATGAAGTGCTAGGAATACAACACTGAGTAAAATGCTGGATTTACACTCATGTAGTGTCTTAGAAACCATTTTTCTCTGTATTCCAACAGCACCCATTGCTTACCCCTACCAAACTCATTGCACTGCGTTTTAATTGTTAAATGTCAACCTTCCTTTATAAATTTTGACTTTATTATGGGAAGGAACCATGTCCTATTTATTTCTCAAGCATTCTGCATGATGTTTGGCCTACATTAGGGGGCCAGATAAGTGTTGACTGAATTAACAAATAAATGAACTAGGATGAGGGAGAACTTGGTCACTAGACACCATTCATTCTATCTTTTAATTATCTGAAAGGAAATCCTTCTTTCTCTTTTTCCCACTATTCTGCCTTTATTAACACTTGGCTCATTACTGCAACAGCCTGATAACTGGTCTCCCTGCCCACAAAAATTCCCGCTCTGCACTGCTACCAAGGAGAGCTATCTTCTGTAGAAATTTGATTATTCCCCCTTTTCTTTTTTCCTGAAATAAAAATCTGATCATTCGACTACTTGCAGAAGAAAGGTCAACTCTTTTGAATCACATCCATGGCCGTTCACCATCCAGCCTAATCTGTAGTTTTTTTGTTATTGTTTGGCTGAGTTTTGCTTTTTGCTTTCTTCAATGTTTCCATTTTCTACCATGCAACATTTGCCCCGTTTATCCAAGAATTTAGGAATACTCCATGTTCCTAAAATGTGCCCTCTTTCATTTCACCTCTGCCCATGCTATTGTTTTATTTTTCTGTAATGCTTTATTACTGCTCCTCTTTCATGACTCTATCCTGTACTCCCGTCACCTCCCACTGGGAAGACTAACTGTCTGTTGTTCAGGGCCCAGGTCAAATATCACTTCTTACGAGGAGCTTCTCCAACTCCTCAGGCTAAGTCATTCTCCTCCCCTGAAACCAAGCAATAGAATAAAGTAGGGACCTGGCATGAAGGGCGCTGTTCACCCCTTACACATACCATTTATACTTGGCAGTGGTCATTCCTGGCCCCAAACCTGAACTGTGAAATGCATCTCTCTGCCTTTAAGATGTTAAATGCTAATATCTGAATGATGCATCACATGCAAAGAAAAATCTAATGAATGCTTCATTGTTATCAGAGATTAACTAGTGGCCAGCTGAGCAACAGAAAGGGGCTGGTGCCAGGGAAGAAGGCAGAAGTCAGAAAGGAAGAAAGGTGCTACATAGAAAGAGAGATAGGAAGGAGCATAAAACACTTTCCCTATTTTACAGTTTGCCTGGGATCAATCAGAGACCCTTGATTATTTGGTCATTTAGGAAAAATTTAGTACCAGCCACCACGAAATGTTCCTTTGGAGCCACATATAATCATATAACCATAACCTCAAACAGCTTACAATCAAGCAGACTATTGAATTTACAAGAACTGCAAACCTACCATCTTACCTGGGGCTGGATTTTTTCTACCAACCAAATTTAATATAAAAGAAATATATTCCTCAGAGTTTTTAAGACTTCTAAACATTACTATCTTTCTCCATTATACAGAATAAATATGGGAGGTAATGAAGCAGTTAAGGAGTTGCCCATTATTCTAAATCCTAGCCACAAAATATGTCTTACGCTTAACACAGATAAGAAGTCAAATGAAAATGAGGTAATGAGAGTCAAAGCAGTTTACTTTGCTCCGCCTCTATTCTTCTTTGAGTATTCTAAGTATTTCCTATAGGGCTGGGCTTAAAGTCTTATTATTTGTAACACAGAAGCTTCAGAGGAGCATTTTGATATGCAGAGAGAATGCTATGAAAAACTGTGGAACCACATTTGGCTAAAAATAATGGTACCGCCCTTCTAATATACTTGGTTCAAAGGAGCCAAGGGCAGCTCCACCCTCTCAGTCAGTCAAACTAGAGTAAAGATCGGAAAGTATCAGGCACTGGAGAATGGTGGTAGAGGTTACAAGTAAGTACACAGCTCACGCATTTATGACCTATTTGGTAAAATAAAGTGTGTCCATGAGGAAAAGTAACTAGAATATGACAATCAGATAAAGGGTAATGAAATGAGATAAAAGGTAATGCAACTAAGGATTGAAAGTACAGGCTAATATCCAACACTTTTATTTATTGGGAGATTTAGTGTGCCAAACACATTACACACCCCTGTTAACTCTCATGATAAACTTACAAAAGACTGTGGTTAAAGCAAGGACTATTTAACCTCTACAAGTTAAGGATCATTTCTTTTTCCAAATAGATACCCAACTGTCGCAGTATCTTTTTGTTGAAAGCCTTTTTCTCCATTGAATTACCCTGGTATTTGAATGAAAATCAGCTCAGCATACAAGTATAGGTCCATTTATGAACTACATTCTGCTGCATTGATCTATTCATCTATCTTTATGCCAGTAGCGTACTATCTTTATACTGAAGCTTTATAGTAAGCTCTGAAATCAAGTAGTCTAAGTCCTCCAACTTCTTTTTCTTTTTTTTTCAAAATTGTATTGGCTATTCTAGGTTATTGGTATTTCCATACAGTTTTTACAAGTTGTCAACTTCTAAAAAAAAAAAAATCCCACTAGTATTTTGATTGAAATCTAGATTAAAGATTATGGTAAAGAGAATTTAATCTTAAAATACTGAATCTTTTGATCTGGGAGCATAGTATATCTCTCCATTTACTTAAGTCTTCAATTGTTCTGAGCAATGTTTCAGTTTTGAACATAGAGGACTCACAATAATTTTTATATTTTCTGTATTTCATGTTTCTTGATGCTATTATAAGTAGTATTTTATTTAAATATTTTAAGTTTCCTGTTGTTCCTTAACAGTATATAAAATAAAATTTATTCTTTTCTATGGATTTTGAATCCTTGTGATCTTGCTAAATTCGTTTGTTCTAGTGATTTTATATATAATTCTTACATTTTTCACAAAAAGACTATGTCATATATGAAGGATAATGCTTTTACTTCTTCCTTTTCATTTTCATTTCTTTTTCATGACTTTTGAGTATGTTACAACCTCTAGTATAATGCTAAGTAGAAGCATGTAAAAGCAGACATCTTTGCTTTATTTCCAGTCTTGGCAGAAGAGTATTCATCATTCACCAGTAAGTATGATATTAATTGTAGGTTTTTCATAGATAAGTCTATCAGGCTGAAGAATTTTCCTTCTGTTCATTAAGAGCTTTTATCATGAATGAGTGTTGAATTCTGTCAAAATGATTTTCTGCATCTATTGAGATGATCACATGGCTTCTCTCTTTTTTTTACTGTCAATATGGTGAATTACATTAATTGATTTTCAAATGTTAAGCCATATAGCATTCCTGTGATAAACACACATAGGATAATCCCTTTTCAAACCTTGCTAGATTTCTATTTACTAATATTTTGTTGAAAATGTATGCTTCTATGTTCATGAGGAATATTAATTTATAGTATTCTTATAATATCTTATTTTGGCACCCAGATAATACTGGTTATGAATTTTAAAATCTTCCTTCCCCTTTTATTTCCTATAAGAGTTTGTGTAGAATTTATATTACTTTTTTTCTTAACTATTTGCTGAAATTCAACAGTGAAGTCACCTGAAGCCAGAGTTATTTTTGTGGAAACGATTTTCCTAGGAATCTTTTCTTTGATAGATATGGAGTTATTCAGGTTATCTTTGCTTCTTGAGTGAGTTCCGGTGGTTGTGCATCTTGTAAGAACTTTCTACATTTGTCTAAGTTGTCAAATTTACTGGCATAAAGTTGGTTATAATGTTCCTTTATTATATTTTAATTTCTGTAGGGTCTATAGTAGTATCCCTCTTTCATGACTGATGTTGGCAATTTTTGTTAATCTCTGATTTGTAGTCAGTCTTGCTAAAGGTTTATCAATTTTATTGATATTTTCAAAGACCTAATTTTGGGTTTCATTAATTTTCTTCTTTCATTTGTCCATTTTCTATTTCTCTGATTTCCCCTCTTTATTATTTCCTTTCTTCTGTTTATTATGGATTTATATTGTTATTCTTTTCCTAGATTCTTAAGTAGAAGCTTAGATCATTGATTATAGACCTTGCTTCTTTTCTAATAAAGCACTTAATTTTATAAATTTCCCTCTAAGCACTGTATTAGTTATATTGCACAAATTTTAATATGTTGTTTTTCATTTTAATTCAGTCCAAGATAGTTCCTGTTACCTTCTCAGTTTCTTATTTGACCCATGTATTATTTAGAAGTTTATTGTTTAATTTCCAAAATTTGAGTGTTTTCCTAATACAGTTCTGTTTAACTCTGATGTGGTCACAGAACACATTTTGTAAGATTCAATTAGTTTAAGTTTATTAAGACTTGTTTGATGGCCCAGAATGTTGTCCATCTTACTAAATATTACATATGTGCTAGAAAATAGTATATATTTTCCTGTTGTTGAACAAATTATTCTACAAAAGTCAATTAGTTCAAGATGTGCATGATGTTCTTCAAGTTCATATCCTTAACATGTTTGGAATATTTGTTTTATAAATGACTGAAAGAGAAGTATTGAAATCTCAAGCTATAAATATAGTTTTATTTCTCTTTTCCATTAAATTTTCCTTCAGTGCCTGCTTCATGTGCAGTGAGTAGCCGCACACATATTTAGGATGGTTATTATCTTGAAAAAAAATGGGCCCTTTTTCATTATGTTCTTCTTCATACCTGTCAGTATCCCATGTCCTGAAGTCTATGTTGCTGGATATTAACATAGCCTAACCAGATTTCTTTTGATTAGCATTTGTATACATATCTTATTTCATCTTTTAATGTTTAACTTATCTATGTCTTTATATTTAAAGTGACTTTCTTAAAGAGAGCATACATTTGCGTCGTGCTTTTTATCCAACCTGATCATTTATTCCTTTCAATGGAGTATTTAGGCCATTTACATTCCTATTGTTATTAATATGTTTGGGTCTAAATATACCATTTTGCTTTGTGTTTTCTATTTTTGCATCTATTCTTTGTTGCTTTTTCTGGTTTGTTTTGGGGTTCTTTTTGTCTTTTTTTAAACTGACCAGTTTTTTAAATATTTTGTTATCCCCACCACTGGCTATCCTCTTTGTCATTGTTTTGATGGTTTCTTTATGATTTACAGTATACATCTTTAAATTATTATACTCTTTCTTCAGATAATGTTCCACCACTACACCCACTACACAGATAATATAAGAAACTTAACATCAGTAAATTTCACCCTTGCCTCCATTCTTAGGGCTATTGCTCTTATCATACATTTTACTTCAACATATAAACTCCATAATACATTGTTATTATTTTTGCTTTAGACAATCAATTATCTTTCCAGGGTATTTTTAAATGTTCATAAATTCCCACATAGTTACTATTTATAGTCTTCATTCCTTTCCATCTGGTGCCATTTCTCTTTTGTCTGAAAAACTTCCTTTAATATCTCTTAAGTACAAGTGTATCACTGATTAACTAAACCATCTTTTTCTTTTATGAAAGTCATTATTTTACCTTCCTATTTAAAAGATATTTTCACTGAGAATGGAATTCTTGGGTGAGGTTTTTTCTTTCAGAGTTTTAAAGATACTGGTTTATTTCTTCTGACTTGCATACTTTCTGATGAGAAGTCTACTGCCCTTTTTGTCTTTGTTCCTCTGAATGCAATGTTTTTACTGACCGTTCTTAAGACTTTTATCTTCATCATTAATTTTTAGCCATTTTATTCTGATGTACCTTATGGTAGTTTTCTTCATGCTTTTCTCTGTCTGGGATTTTACTGAACTTCTCGAATCTGTGGGCTTATAACTTTCATAATTTATATTCACCAAATAGCTTCATACAGTTTTCATCAAATTCATCAAATTCTTTCAAGTTTTCTTTCTTTGCCTCTCCCTTCAGGATCTCCAATTACATATATGTCGGACTGAGTGATTTTTATCCTACAAGTCACTAAAACTATGTAATTTTCTGCCTTTTTCTCTTGACTTCATTTTGAATAGTTTCTATTGATGTCTTCTAGGTTCTTTATATTTTCTTACAATGTCTACTCTACTATTAACAGCATCCTGTTTATTTTCTTAATTCAAACATTGAGGTTTTTGATTCCCCTCTGTTTAAATTCCATTGGGTCTTTAAAAAAAAATATCTTCCATTTTTCTCCTCAACATGTTCACTTCTTTCTCTACAGCCTTGAACATATTTACAATAGCTCTTTAACATCCTTTACTTGTGTTTTAAACATCTTTGTTATTTCTGCATCTGTATCTGTTTTGTTGGGGTTTTTTTTTCCTATTTTATAGGCATATTTTCCTGCTTTGTGTGTGTATGTGTATGTGTACTAATTTTTTAAATTAGTAATAGTTACCTAGCAAGGAGTTATTTGCAGGTTAGTTTGTTCCTTTTTGTGGTATTTTCAAATACCCTTTTTTTGGCACTAATTTAACCTTCCTTCTAAGACATGACCCTTCTGAGGTCCCTACTGAATGCCCCATGTACTGAGTGACGTCTTCTCACTCGGGCTTCAGGGAACTTAAACGGTCCCTTGTCTTGGGAATTTTTCTCCTTATGGCTCCTTGATAATTGTTGTTCCCTTGGAAATTGTTCTTATTCAATATGATGGAGTTTCATCTAAAATATGCACAGATTGATACTTGGACAAATACTCAAGATGAACCCTATGCCTATTTCTGGAACTGTTCCCCATTTTTGACATTCTGTCCCACAAAAATCTTGCCCAGCCTCTCAAAAGTCTGATCTTTGTTTCCTTAACTCAGTGAGATTGCTAAACTCTGTTGGGGTTACCTCTCCCTGCTCCTCAATCTTGGAATTATCTCCAGGTAAACATCCTAAAATAATCTTATTTCCCTTTGTCAGGAAAAATATTTCTGTGCTGCTTGTTTCCAATGCTGAAAATCAGCTGTTTCCTTTTTCTTCCATTTCCAGTTTCCCAGTTATTTATGGTGGGAGGGTAATTCCAGATTGCCCCACTCCCTCGCAGCTGGAAGTGAAAGTCTCATACTTCTTACCTTTAATATTATCAGATCATATTGTCTCTGCTTATAAACCTCCAGTGGCTTCATATTACATGTGGGATTAAATCCACTCTTCACCATAGCCCACAGGGATATACATGATCTGGTGCCTGCCTTTCTTTCAACCTCAACTCCTACCAATCATCCTTTGCTCGCTGTATCCTGGCCAATTCTTTCTTCTCTATGATCCTGTATCTGAGCCCTCATCCTTGCTATTAACTCTTCCTAGGGTGTGTATACTGAAGATCTTCACACAGATGGCCTCTTCTTGTCATTTAATCTCAGTTCAAACTTCATCTCTTCAGCAGTATCTTCACTAAATGCATGATCTAAACTAGCTACTCCCCCAGCCACTGGGCATTAAAAGATTTCATTTTATTTTCTTTACAGAACTTACCACTATCTGAAACAGTAGTTTATTGATGGGTTTATTATTTGACCACCCCTAATAGCAGGAGATGTAAATTCTGTTAGACTTGAGACATGTCTATTCATCCCTGAATATCCACCATCTAGACAAGTACCTGCATATACTAGGTTCTCAACAAGTATTTGTTGAATTAAATTACATTGTTCATTTTCAACAAGAATTCAGAACACACAGGTAAGACTGTGGTCTAGAATGATGAGAAAAGATGGTGAGGTAACTAAGCCCTAAACGATGTCAACACTCTTTCTTTTCAATTGTTCTTTCAACAGTCCCGCTCCTGCTTTGTTATCTGCAGTCCTGGCCTAACAGATAAATTTGAGAAGATCTAGTGATGATGTGGAGTTGACCAAGTCTTGGTTGAATATTTGAGATTGATCTCTATTTAAATTAAAGTTGAACCCTCAGAGATGCCAGTCTCATAGAGGGAGATATGGGAGGTAGGAGAACACCAGCCCTGGTGGGTCCACCTGTTGAGATTTCAGAAAACCTTTCTCTTTGTTTCTCAAATAAAAATACATCTGAATTCAGAGGGCAGGATAGGAGGATTACCTTTATAGAGGTGCGTGTTCCATGCTTGTGCTATGGAGTCTCTGGGACATAGCTCTCTCTTGAAGAAAGGAGTCCTCTCCTCCCTCTTCCCAATATGTTGTGAGAAGGGAAAGAACTCAGAAAGTGGTACAGTGTGCTAGTGGGTGGGGGTGAGGTGGGGAATGGGGCAAGAGTGTGTGGCAGCTCTAATCCACTCTGCAAAACACCTGAGACCCATTACCTGGCAGGCAGAGATGGTGAAGTTGTTACTGTGTTATCAGAAAATGTTTGAGGTCCATCAACAAGCCAGAGTTCTTTTAAATTCCCACATACAAGATATTTGATCAGAAGGCAGGGGACCTTAGAAAGGGAAGTATCTAAGGTAAAGGATGAAAACTCAGAGACCCAAAGCCACAGCAGGACAGAGTCAGGAAACTCATACCTTGTGTTATGACTCAATCATATTGTTTTTGTGATGTGGATTGTAAGTCATCAGCATACAGACTCTTTCAGATAAGAAAACTATCAGTATTATAAAAGGCTAACTTACTGATATTCTACCTTAAAGAAAAGGGTTTTTTGGTATATGACTTCTAGCTTTATTATGTTGTACAAACATCCAAACATACCATTTATTTCATTTCCTAATGCAATGAGAGTTGTAGAAAAACCCCAGAGAATATAATTGGAGAAAAAACAAATGCCCTAATTTCTGGAGCAAACACATGCACAAGCTTATCTTTAGAATACCTTATCAAAGGAAGAAGGAAGAAAATTTTAATATCTATATATATATATATACATAATATGTATCATCTACTATATAATATGTATATTACATATTATATATATATATGTATGTATGTATATATCAAACATGTGCATATTACATATTATATTCCCCACAATTTAGGAAATTAAACCACAGACAGTATAAGCCATACAGATCAAAAGCCCTCTTCCCTACTGAGGTAGGCTTATAAGATAGGCAGTATTCTTAACTGAATCTTCCTGCTTAAAGAATCAATTTCTTTCTTTCTTTTTTTTTTTTGCAAGAGAAGAAGAAAGAAGGCCTAGCAGGGAAGTCCTAATGTATATAACATTATGGTCGTCACCACCTCCCCACCCACCCATTACAGCTGTACAGTGAAAAATGCAAATAAGAAAGCTGATTTTCAGGTTCCCTCTCAGACCTGTGCAAGTACATTCTGAGTTGCCCCAAATGACAATGTCAGAGGGGGGCAGAATCCTCAGGGTTTACCATTTGCTGGTGATCCCCTCTCCTAGATCAGGAGCCAACACCCTTTGGGGCCCCTGGAGACACCAGCTCAGGCATGCAGGTGCAGGAGATGGGAGTAAAGTCAAGGACATGGAGAGCAAGCACAGCATAGTGCCTGCCGCTGCACAGCCACCTTCGCAAATGTGACGGATTACAAGGGACTGAAATTGAGTAGAAGAAAGGCAACAAACTGGGAACAGGCAAGGCCAGGAGAAAAAAAAGGCTCTAGACGGGGAGCCCAGTGACTGCCCCCATAAATTCCTCTAGACCCAGTCAGCAGACCAAGGTTACAGGCCCATCTCTGCACCGGGCTAGGCGAGGCGAGGCCACCTCCTTGGTTAAATATTTTCAGGTTCTTTTCTTACTCAACCTTATAAAGACCATGTGCTGACATATCCAGAAACAAAAAGTAATCTGACAGCCTTAAGAGAAACAAGTCAGCAGGCCCCAAATAAATTCAATAAACAAAATGCTGCTTTTCATTAGTTTTCTATAAGGTTTTCATGAGAATTTGCTTTGGAAGAGAAGCCTTTCATGCATCTGTTCCAAAATACAGATATGCTTCTCTATGTAAAGGTGGATTTTTTTCTAGTTGGGGGACATGTTTTTGTCAGTTTATTTTTGTTTATTGGTGCTGGCCAAGAGAAGCAGGGGGACAAACTTAAAGAAAGGTAGTTTGCAAATGAAAATAGAGTTCATGAAAAATTAGCAGTTTTCCTAAGACTTCCATGTTTCTTTTTTATAAATATTTATCCTTATTGTTAGAGCATTTGAATAGCTAGTGATTGGGGAATTACACAGAACATTTCTATCACCTACTACCTTCACTCAGAGATAATAACTTACTGCTTTGGTATCTATAGGCAATCAACGTATTTTAAATGCTCATATCTTCACAGTATATTCATTTTTACAAACATGTGCTCCATCTAAATTCACTCTCCACCCAGAGAAAAACACACACCACACTGGATGTAGTCTTCCAGAGAGTGCACCTCACCACACCACACTGGATGGTACACCCTTCAGACTGTACACCCTTCCTGGATAGGGGATGTCATCTTCAAGAGTTGAGGTTCTACCTGTCCTCTTTACCCTCTATCCCCAGCATCTAATACAGTGTCCTGAGCACAGAACAAACTCAATAAATAGTTGTTGATTGATTGTTATAACCTGCTTTTTCCATGTATTTCTAGAATAGGACATGTTCCCATTTCATTAAATATTCTTTTCTTCTACAATGTGATTTTTAACAACTGTGTATCCTCAATACCATAATTTAATTTAAGCAGTCCATCATGGACATTGTGAAATGTTTCAAATTACTCACTATGCTAAATAATGCTGTGATGACCACCTTCCTGCCAGATGGCTTTGCACGGTGGTAGGATCAGTTTCTGTAAGCTGAACAGCTGTAATGAGTATACATATTTCTGAGGCATTTATTGCCAAACTGTCTTCCACAAAGGTCACCCCAACTTACACTTTTACTATGAAGTTATGAGAGTATTTATTTCCCTTTACAAAAAAAGTTACTCTGATGGATAAAATACAGCATCTTGTTATTGCTGAATCCAAATTTTTTTGATGTCAGTAAAACTGAGCTTTCTGTATTCTTCTGCAAGTTTTAAAAAATATGCTAACTTTTTAAAGAATAGTCACTTCTCTTCTTATCATCCTTATCTTTGGTTACCACGCGCCCTCCACAATCTCTGCCTCACAGAAAGGCCCAAGAAGATGTCTGTGGTCCCTCCCAGGCATCCACCCGGCTTTGTGGTTCCTACCCCTCCTTCTGAGTTCCCTATGCTTCATCTCCACTTACAGGAAGCCTACCAGTCCTGCGAGGTGGGGGCACATCACTTCTCTTCACTAAGTAGCACGGAGAGGTGCCTTGTCCTCTCTGTCACAGGCTCTGAGAGCCCCCTGTCGGCAGCCATCATCCATCCCCGCCTTGTGTGTCAGTCACTCGCAGCCTTGATGCCTTTGCTCTGGCGGCCCTGGCCTTCTGCAGACTCATACCTGGCCAGACACCCTCCCGGATGCAGCCGTTGCATATGGGGCTTCCTCTGCCTGGGATGCTGTTTCCCAGCTGGCACGGCTCATTCCTATGCCCTCCTGATCCCTGCTGACTAGGTGAAGTCCTCTCAACACCATGCGCCTCACATTCCCAGTACTTATTACAGTAGCAGCTTTAGGTTTACTTTTCATGATTTTAATGACTTGCTCAGCAGCCTACATGGAGGGTGTGGCTTTTTGCGGCCACCACTGTATCCCCAGTGCCCAGAATGTCCATGACACGTGCTCAGTGGATAATCGTTGAATAAATTAATGAATGAATAAACAGCATGGGAACAAACGGAACAGTGTGAAAATGGCTTTGTAAACCACCTGGCATAAAATGTGATTGTAAAAGTTGTAGCTATTGTTGGGGTTGTCAGCTTCCTGAAAACAGTGCCTGGCACAGCACCTGGCAACATGGCATGCATGGCATAAAAACAACTGTCCCTTGAATTGAAAGTGGATAGGGGATGTCCGTCTGTACTGACCCACAAGCATAACATAAACCTGAATTGAGAAGATGGCCGATCACTAGGACTTCACACAACTTCAAGCAATCCATGCAGAGTCGCAGGCACTCAGACATGAGAATTGTTAGGACCACTGTCCAGGCCCAGTCCTCGCAAGGGAAGAAACACAGAAGCTGCCTCAGAACCTTCCTCCTGTCTTCTCAGAACCTTGGCTTTTTCTTACTTGCCTTTTATTCTGTAGTTTTTCCCTGATTCCTAAGTCTAGTTCTTTAAGCTAACTAAAAATGGGTTCTGTTATACATACAGTTGTTTTCTGATTGGTTTTCCTGAATGACACCTTAGCCCAAGATATTCCAAATCTGGCATCCCTTTCGCCTGGCTTATCTCCATCCTTGTCTGGGATGGGGCTGTCACCATGTTGTCACCTGAATGGTAACTTTTAGCAAATGACAGATGCTAACATGAGAGTGATGGAAACGAGATCCTTCCAACTGAAGAGGCCCCAGTGGCCCCCATGTCACTCCTGCTCCCACTCCATTTTACAGATGAGGAAATAAAGTCCCCAGAAGATAAGGACCTTCTCCACAGTATCACAGCTTGTTAAGGGCAAGGCAGGTGTCAGGCCCTTCCTATAACTGCAGCCCCTCCGTAATGGAAATCACACAGGAAAAATCAAAACAAAACTGATTGTCGTTCTAGTGATGTTTCCCAACTCTGATCAAAAGTCTGTAATTCGAAGGCTCAACTACTTTTCACTTTTTATTGCCCACTGCCCAGGGGCAAAACAAAAAAAAGGAGCAAGGCGAAAATACAGCTTTTCTACTTGGAAACATCTAGAACTTTCCATAGGAAAAAACCCTCCATAGGAAGTTGCATCACCAGCTTTAGGTCAAGCTCCAGAAGCAAATCAAAATGCCTAGTCATGTTTCTTTCTGCTGACCCCTAAGAGAATCGTCTTTTGACCATGGTGCGACCACAACCGCACGTTACTTCCCTCTCCTGGCCCTCTCGGTAGCGGCCCCTGACACTACCCGACCTTGTGTCATGTCAGCCCCGCTGCAGGGAGCCCTGGGCTGCATGACAGCCCTGTGTCCCTGGCTGACTGTGTGGCTGTTCTCCCTTCACCCCTCACACGGGTCAAAGAACAGTCACGTTTCCTGGGGACCTTGCATTTTCAAAAAGTGATATACAGGGAAGGGAGGGGGAGGTCTGAACTAACTAAATCCATGACTTGGGTGATCCTTTCCCCAAGGATTTCAGAGATGGCTCTTTTGCCCCCAGTGGTGTGGAAGCCATGATTTCCGCCTTCCAAAATTGATCACCAATTCAGCCAGGAAATCTCAATCTCTGTTTGACGTTAGAATCAACTGGAGAGTTTTTAAAAAAAGAAATCATTTGAGTACATCCCAAAACAATTACATAAGACTCTCTATGGGAGGGACCCAGGTCTCTGTATTTTTTAAAACTCTCCAGGTGATTCCAAAGTGCAGCCAAGTTTGGACACCTTTGTTTTAACCATGCACCCAAGGAAACTTAGTTCTAACAGACCTTTAGGTGCCAAGGACAGAGCTCCGTGAAGGCAAGCAAGAGAAAGAAGAGTCCATTCCGTCTCACTTTTCTTGTTCATTTTCTTCCCCCAGTTTCATCACGGACAGTGATTCACGCGGCTCAGAGAGCTATCCATGATCTATGAAGCAGAAATCACCCTGAAGGAAAGGGACACCTCCATCTCCCTGCCCTTTTTTGTTTTTTTATTTTTAAAGCATTGACCAATTTCTGTCCTTACTCAGATTATCGACCTTTCTAGATTTGAAGCTCTTATTTTCCTGGGATCTTAAAATGAGTGATAAGGGAAACATGCATTGACCTCATTTACCCAAAATCCTGTTTATCATGTGAACATTCCCCAAAATGATTATGTGCCTAATAAGACATTTCTGAGAATTAGCATTTAACACCTAAGGTACAGCTATCTCTTCCTAACCTTTTTCCATTCACAACAAGTTTTATGTATAAAACAGAAACTTGTTTGCTATTAGGCTGGCACAGGGAAGGCACAGGTCAGGAGCAGACCTAGCAGAAAGGACTTTCCAAAAACCACTGAAATGGCACAGCCACACACCCCCACACACAGGGAGCGGGGCAGGGGACAGGGACAGATCTCAGGAGAGTGTCCCCTCGGGCTGAGGGTCTATCTAGTCCTGCAGACAGGTACTCAAATTAGCATGCTTGGGGAGAAAGAGAGGGAAAGATTTAATGTAGCAAAGGAGTTGTGTGAAAGAACAAACATACCACATTAAAAAAAAAAGGCAACAGGCATATGTCCTAATTTGGAAAAACAGGCCACATTGCCATGGCAACTCTGAATCTCTACAAGGCAGCCAGGCATGTCTTTAAACATGACGTTAAATAGTTCAACTTGAAAAAGAAGAAAGAGAAGAGAGTAGGGGCTTTGCCAGAGAAAGAAGATGCCAGAAGCCCTGCCATGGGCCAGAGGGAGGTGCTGCCCAGGGCCTGGCCATTCTTCAAGGGAGAATTCAAACAGTGAGGTCATGAGTCCCCAGCTGGTTCTTTCCTCTCTGATTTGGGCAGGCTGGGGACTATATTTGCATATAGTTAACCTGCAGCTTAAGACAGATTTTCACAGAGGCACAGACACACAACCCAGTGCTTCTCAACCTTTCTGAGAACTGCCACTCAGCTGTGGACATCAAACCTGCGGTGCTCAGGCCGGGGACTGTGGTGTTGGGCCCAAGAGGGTGGGGGTTTGGCAGCCCTGAGGGCAGAGGAGAGCAACAATTTGGCCACACCGGTAACCCATTCTTGGCACACTGGTTGGAAATTCTGGCCAAAGGAAAGAAAAAAAAAAACATTTCTTTATAAAAAATTAAAAAGTCACCTTGAAACCATGCCTACATGAAGTTATGCCACGTGTGGTACTTTGGGATTGAGCCGGTGATGACAGGAATTCAGAAAACAGTTTATTGAGTGGCTGTGAACCTTTAGAAAATATGAATAAGAATATAAAACTGTTCTCCCATCTGGAACATTAATTACTCAAATTATACACTTAATGTTCAGCATTTATTTTGCCTTGCAACTAATTTTCAACTATAATGTCTGCCACATTACTTTGCTCCCTTTCCTTTTAAAAAGTCTCTTTCCTGATCCCTGGTGGCCTTTCCTGACTTGCCTTTGCCCATCTCTCCAGCTAGGGGCCATGGGCTCCCCCAGGACAGCCCCAGCAGCCCAGGGCCAAGCCAGAATCGGGGAAGGAGACAGGAACCAGGACCCACGGCTCACCCAGATGCCCAGGTGGAGTGTGTGCATCACAGGTAAACTGCGGAACACGTTCTGCTCTTAGCTTAGCAACAACAATGATGAAGGCAGATGCAAACTGTTATCGCCAGGCCCACCTTCTCTCCCTTTTTCATTCATTGGCTTACATCAAGTTATTCTCTGTGGATTTACTCTTAGCACACAAAGCTGAACTTTTCACCGGCTCTGCTGTGCTCCATCAGACAGTTTTCTGTTTCCTACACATCCTACAGCCCAGAATGGGCCTGTCTTGTCTTAAAGGGCCAGGCCTCAGGCAGAAGTCCAAGACCCACAGGAGGCCTCCGCAGATCCCAGGCTAGAGGAAACCATGCTTTTCCCACCATAAACCCCTCTCCCTTGCCCATCCCCTCCAACCTAGAACATATCCTTCTCTGAGGTACGTCCTCCTCCATCACGTGGCACATGCATGGCCAGGCTCAAACCACACTGTGCGAGTCCTAAATTTCCTTACTTGCACAATAACCTCTGCCCCCCAGGACTGTGAACGAGCTGCCTGTGCAGGAGCAGGGCAGAGCCTGGGCCCATCTGCAGGCCCAAAATGGAAAGGGTTCAATCCTGGCCAAACCCTGGAAGGCACTTCCTTCTCTGTGGACCCCACAAGATTGGTACTTTTACCCTGTTTTAAAATGAGGAGCCTGAGATTCTAAAAGATGAAGTAATTGCCTAACATTAAAAAAAAAAACTAACATTAAGCAGAACCCAATTTTGACACCTGCACCATCCTGCTCTTAGCCACCACCCTACTGTCAATGGTGACACAAGATTTCCACACAGAGGGGTTTGGCGGGGAGGGGGTTAGGGGTGGGGTGGGCAGTCTGGTTGGAAGATGGCTCAGGAGTTGTGCAGAGGACACGCTTCACAGCAAGCAGGGTCTGCATGGATTATGCACGTTTACTTGGAGCAACCTGTGGTGGGGGATGGTGCTGGCAACCTGTGAAGGGGCTAAAGGCTCTGCCCCTAGCCTTTCTTGGTGCTGCCGTGAGGGCCCTTCCTTTCTAATAAATACAAATAGGTGTCTGTTTAATGGAAAATATACCACATATTCCTTGAGTGCAATTCAGCCTTTTCTTAGCTGATCTCTATGAGCTACCAAGGGATTTAAAGATTTAGGAAGAAGATAGAGAAAGAAAAGTGAGACTGTTCACTGTTATAAAAATTAAACAAGCAAAAGGCTGCATATCAGAGGTATGAGAATGGGAAGAATGGGATAAATGGCAAATGGACAAAAGGAGAGAGGAAAATCCAGTGTTTAACAAACCCACCCCTGAAAATCCCACTTAGGCCAAAGCCTGGAACACAGCTTGTCATGCAAAGCACCTGTGTGGTCCATTTTCCACCCCTGAGGCCCCTGAGGTCCCTTAGAAATCTCAGTGTCAGAAGAAAAAATTCCAGCCCAAGTCCATCTGATCCAGAGAAATTTCCATATCAGAGCACCTCAGCCCCCTAGAACTCAAAGACTCGGGCACTGTTTTTCTTGCCAAACTCTTACGCTTCCTAGCTTACCCTCCCAGTTCTCTCTCCACTCCTCAGCTGAATTAACCTGCATTTTGAAAATAACCGAAATATCCATGCATTGTTCATCGCATTCCTTACATGGTGCCTGGGGGTTTCAGTGCCAACCTTTTGGCCTCCTCCTCTTATAGGGTTCACGTCTCTCTTGTCCCCCTCACCCAGTCCCTCTTCAAGGACTGGCAGGGTCAAAACACTCTCTCAACCACTAGTCACTGATGATCCGGTGGGACACAGAAGAATTGCTAACACGGCCTCAAAGCTACTTACCAAGTCAATTTGAGGGGAGGAGGAATGGTGGAAGAAGCCAGACGTTTTGCTCAGGAGACACGTGTACCTCAGTGGAGTCACAGAGAGGAAACTGCCGGCTTGCCCCCAGTGCCCTCCATGCAAAAGCCTGCATAAGCCCTTCTCGTTGCCTGCTTCAAGGTTATTCCAGGCACTCCAGCACTCACATACCTTCCTTGACAACCTGACTTCCTTGGAAGCCCTCCTCTGGGGAGGCCATCATGTCTGCAGTCATTTGGCGAGGCCCCCAATGCCCGAACCACTTTTTTGTCAGCCCTTTCACCCATCCGTTCTACCATCATGTGGCAGAAAAGGTGACCCCAAGGCCTCTGCAGATAGCATTTACCACTCATATGCTGAGGGGAACCAGCCCTGGCCCGGTCAAGCAGGCATGTGCAAGAAGGTGAATGAATCTGCAAAGAGAAATGGCAAAGAATCCTGCAGTTTCTGCAGTAGCTGGGCAGGCTGATTTTTCCATCACTTAAAATTAATTATATAGCACAAATGTGCACACACCTCCACAGAATAAGGGAGACAGTTTGGAGGGGCTAAGAAGTACCTGAGAGAGAGTGATGGGGCCCAGGACTGGCTTTACCAGGAGTTATTTACACAGAGGAAGGGCTTGAGCTAAAAGCCTTTTCCAGATGACAGAAATCTGTAAGTGGGTCAACCAGGTGAAATGTAACCACACATAACAATCATCGTGGTGAAAATCCCTGAGTCCTTTTCAATTCCTTCTAACCAGAGTAATAATAATACCTAACGCTTACATAGGGCTTACAGCTTAGCAAAACACTCTTGTGCATATTCTATTATTTGAATCATTATATCATCCACTCACATTTCATGGGCAAACAAACTCTGGCTCAGAGAAGGTCAGTGATCTGCCCAAGGTCGTGCACCAGCAAGGAGCAAAGCCAAGTGGAAGACCCAGTGTCATACAAAGGTCTTGTGACTACACACCTCAGATTTACACCACTGTTGTCCACAGTCCTCAGAGAAACAAGGACAGGCCCAAGAAAAGCCCAGGAGCCAAGAATCACACGCATACAAAAAGCCACCCAACAGCATCAATTGGCTATTGAAAATTTGCTTTTCCTAGCAAGTAATAACCAGGTCAGAGCTTTGACTTTGTCGAATGGAGCAGTAGTTCATACAGTGAAAATTAAACATCTCCGTAATAGAAAATCTGCAAATGTGCATGTGCTTATGTTATAGAGAAGTTATCCTTTATACTTGAATCTTTCAGAGTAAAATGTAATGTTTCCCCTCACTTATCCAGAGGAAGAATGAATTTATCCTGGGATGAAGAACCTAACTACCTGTAACTCAAATGGTGAGGCATGTTGCACTTCATCTCTAGGAGGACACAATGCGTGCTACCTCAGTGCAGAAGGCACTGCTCTGGTTCATTCTGCACTCTCGGTTCTGCCCCACTGCCCCCTTCCCTATCGCTGGGGCCAGCTTTGCTCCCTCTGGAAACTGTTCATGAGGTAAGAATCCAGGCATTCCAGAAACACACAGCTGGAGAGGAACTCAAGCTCAACTCATTGGAAAGGAAAAAAGAGAAAACCGCAGAATATGACAGATAAAAGAGATTCCAGGGCTGAGCAAAGGGACTTGGGCACTTCCTTTGAATTTGTAAGTGGCAATATATGAATGCATCAGTGCAGAGCATTCTTGTGATTTGGAGCTAAAGATGCCTGGTTTAAATCCCATCCATATGTACCTCTTACCCAATATGCAGCTTTGACAACCATTTAATATTTGTTGGCTCCAGTTTTTCTTCTATAGAAAAAAGGGGAATAATACCTATCTCATAGGATTATAATAAAATCAAAATAATATCATTAAATGAATTTGTAAGACATTTAAATGAAAGAATTTACAATGTACTCAGTGAAGTAATAAAATAAAATACAAAGTAGTCAGTGAAGTGACTCCTCAGTTCAAGTTAGATCACTTTCCACCTTCAATATGTCCAAAAATCACTGGGTGTTTCTTTGTTGACTTAATTTTAAAGGAACACTCCATGGTTCACTTTTATCTTTGGTATGCGACATCTTCTGGTTTGATTTGGCTTTCTTCTTGAGCTTTGAGTTGTTTATCCTATCATTTTTTACACATTTCTATAAAGTATTTGTATGAACTCCTTCAGTTTGGTTCTCTAGGGGCCAGAGCAAGAAGTAAAGGAAAATCATAATGTCCTATATCTATGCATCTGTTTAGTAATCTTAGTCTTTCTGTTTTTTATCAGTAGGTATTGGAAGAGCATGAGATAACTGTACATCAATGAGCTGACATGTTAACTCAAAGCAAAGAAACACGATTTTTCTCAGCCTAAGTAGCCTAGCTGTAGGTAAATGTACAGTTACCCTTGGGTTTTTGGAACAATGAAGATAACTTGGTGAGCCTCAGGGGATACAATTCTCATGTTATGGATGAGGGAACTGAGACCCAATGAATGAAGTGACTTGTCCCACATCACACAGCTAGCCATGACACACACCTCTAACCCAAGAAGTCTCTCAGAAAACCCCTTCTCTATACCACAATTTTGAAATAGTCTTCCAGCCAGGAAGTGGTGTCTACATTTTATTTTCTTGGATTACTGATGAATCTGTTACACAGCAGAAATAAAAGGCTTGCTAAAGTGAAGACAGAGTATATCTGCTCACTCCCCCCAATCCCTGAGCCTCATCAGTCAGTCACTGAAGGAGATTATGATAAACTGGAGAACCTCGGAGTCACCCTCTTCACAGTGCTGCAGTTTCTGTCAGAGAACGGGAATGAGCAGAGCCCCAACCTTTCAGGCTCCAGACCAACAGTTCAGGGGATGCATCTGGACCCACAGCTCTCAGAAGTAATTTCCTTGCTCATGCTGCCTCTGGCAACAGCATCCACACTGGTGCTTCCCAAACACTGGCCCATGGATCAGTGACAATCCATGATAAAGTTATCATCGGCCCACAGAGAAATAAGAGAAGTAAGACCAGTGCAGTAGTTATTGATACAGCTAAGTGAATACAATTTAAAATGACTGTCCTTTACTCTGAGATCATGTATTTCCTAGTTTTGTTGTGGTTTTAGTATTCAGGTCCTTTCCTTTAAAAAAAAAAACAAAACACTTTTTTTATAAGGTTTTTTAAAAGACTACCTTTAATTGGGAAAATAAAGACTCACCATGCTGTATCATGCCGCCACTGCCATCATCATTATAAAATAATTAGTCTGTGAACCAAGAAACCAGGAAATGTCTCCTCTAAGCAACCACCAGCAGAGGCTGTTGGAAGTGCTAAGTCTCCCCTGACACTGGAGCATCCCCAGCTGAACGGAGGCCCGGGGAAGGGACTGTCACTGCTGTGGTCAGGGAACCTCTGGGAGCTTCATAAAACCATACTCAACAGCCTCACCACTCGGGAACCTTCTGAATTTGGTTTCATGAGGTTTGCATTGTACTGTATTTGGGATTTTTGTTTTAATTTCTTTGCTTCCATTTTTTACATTCGACTAACATTAGTGGGCAACGACCTACTCAGAACCACCATCTAGATGAACAGTTCTTGCATGCATCATTTTTTCTCAGCCCTATGAGGCAAGCCTTTAAAGTGTTCAAGCTGACCATGGCTGGTTTTTATAACTCACTGCTGCAAATTTTTCATCATGGCCTCCCATACCTTAGTTTCTCAAAGGTGGTCTTGCTTATGTAGTCTGTGAGCCATTTTCTCCTTCAGTGAAGCACGCTGCACATTACTGTTGATTAAAATCCTGTTTACGTTCACATATTTTTCCAACCTCACTATTGTACTCCGAGTGACTTGCCCCATATCTAACACATACTAGATGCTCCATTATTTTTGTTGAATGAATAAATTAATCTCAGACCCTTTTCAGGGAGCTGATCATAAAATAGTCCAATGAAATTATCAAAATGTGGACATCATTTGTGACTACAGACCTGCAAAGAAAGCTAACTTTCTATAGTTCATAATGGAAGTTGGGTGAAAGTTAAGATCTAGGAAAGTGATGGGTTTTCACCAGCAAAAATAATTGAGAGGATTATAAGGAGATACCACATATAAAGTTTTTACCCACAGCAAGTGTTCCATCAATGCTCAGCTTCTTCCCTTTCCAACTCTTTTCTGCTGAGCTGCTCACTGGAATGCTCGGGTGATTTATTTTTTATTTTTTCAGGAAATCTGCTTTATTGCAATCACAATACTGCTTTTAAGAAAACTATAGTATCAACATGGGGCCAAGGAAAAACACCATTTTACCATTTGTTGTGTTCTTCAGAACACACACACACACACACACACTTATAAAATTTTGGTTGACCTCAGATTGCTGATTATTATGAGAACAATTTCCAGCTAACTGTGTCCACATCAAATACTTCTGGGCCTTCACATTTTATTGAGTTTTCAAATTTTTCCTATTTTTCTGGATGATCTAAATCAAAAGCATTTACAAAGTGAAAATGAAATATACCTTTTTCTCTTAAAATATGTACCTCCAGGCTTTCACAAATGTTAAATCAGAGTGGCAGGACTTTTAGGAACACTAAGAAGCTGCTAGAAAGTGAGCACTATTTAATTCTAAGAACACCTAATAGTTGATAAATACTAAATTGCCAGAAGACATCGATTAGAGAGAGAAGTACCAGCATCCCAGAGTCACACAAGATTATTAGGCCCGTTTTTGTAGAAGGCTTTTTTTTTAATACATACAAGTTGCAAATCTATCAAGATCCTATCATTTGCGAAGTCCAACATGACTCAGACTTTTATAATTTGTTTGCCACAAATCACTAAATCTCTGAAATGTGTCGTGTTATACTGGCGTGCGAATCTCTTTCTTCTGATGCCTATGTATTCTATTTACACTGCCCAGTGTAAGATGGTGTTTAATATCCATTTTAAAGCCAGTGTTATCAAAATACATTTCAGCCTACATTCAATAACTCTGGAGTAGGCCTAAAATCTAGTACATTTTCTCCTCGTTATCACCTCAGTAAGAGTCCCTTGCCAGGATCTGGCTAGGAGGCTTGTATCTGACAAAGCTTAATGAAGTGTTAATGAAGGGAAAATGTCCCAGCCCATTCTGGGCTTTATTCAGGACAAGTTTAAGTGTATCCTGGTAAAAAGCTTTAATAGTAGCTCTTTTTTTCCACAGAAGAGTACCAATAAGGTGAAAGGTTGCAGACCTAGACTTGTTATCTTTTGCTCAACAGGTATTGCCTTTTGTGCATGAACGCTATGGTTTAATTCTTGTCCTTATTTTTAAAGCCCTCTGTATGGGCCTTTACCCAGGAATTCCCCACCCTAGACAACCGTCCAACCTTCTAATATGCCCAGGCTCCCCAGCATACATGCTTACCCTATCCTGTTTTTTCCTTCCCTATACATAACTTCTTGATCTCTCCTGTCCCATCTGAGCTCTTCACTCCATTGAAACCTCATTTGCCAATGTCTACAAAGATTTCCTACAGCCAAACCCTCTGCATTCTGTTTGGCTCCCCTGTCCTGGCCAGACACATGGATCTGTCATTGCCACTAAAACATACTTCAGTGTGGTTTACATGGTTCTCTTCTTTCATAGGCACTGGGTTAGGGGCCAGAAGACTTTGATTCTAGACCTGCCACTTAACAATTTCTTGGCCTTCCTCAAGCTTCTTGGAGCCTCAGTTTTTTAGTCTGGAGAATGGAGATGAGGGTAATAACTACCTTCATTTTTCAGAGACACAATTTAAGGCTTTATTTCCCATCTTGCAGAATTGTTGTATCCAGTTGAGACAATACCTAAGTTCATGTGAAACTGTAAAGCATCAAAACACGTAAGCTCTGTTTGTTTTTTGTTTTTTATCTGTACCCCATGCACTGTGAGCTTTCTTTCTGATCTTGCCCTTGCTTTCCCTCTCCTTTCTTTCTGGAAGTCTTGATGCTCTCCGCCTTTGAATCCCCAGTTGCACACACATTTTTATGTATGTTTGAGTCCTTCTCAGTTAGTTAAGTATCTCAGTTAGAGAGATGCTTCAGATAAGAAGGGAAAAGGGTAATAATGTCAGGGCACCATTTTTGGAGAAAAGAGAAGACTGTCACCTGTAGGCAGCTGGGAGCACTCTTTGATCACTGAAGAATCTCAACCAGATAGAATTTACTTTATCCAAATTTGCTTTCCATCTGCCTGTTTGTGATTATCATAAATTCATGCAATCCCCAAATATAGGTCTTCTACTATACATGGTCCAAAAACTCATTCAATGGTATTTACTCTGACCAATACCTGACAGATTCATTAATACACTTTCATCAATTATCTCAGACCACATTTAGTGCAGATACAAGGGAACCAGGTTAAAAGAAGTCATTCCTTCCCTCCCCATCCCAATTTCAATTTGCTCTTGTCCCTCATCCCTAGTCAGAAGAGGGGAGAGTAAACAGTTCTACTACATCGTATCACCTTCTAGACTATGAGCCACTAGACTGGACTGTTGTTTTGCCAGGGTAAAAGTCCTACCAGAGACTGACCTGGTAATCTGGAAAATGAGGCCAACTCCAGGAGAACTGAGGTGTGGCCTCAGGCAAGTCACTTAATCTTTCTTGGCCTCAGTGTCTTCTACCATGAAATAAAGGTATTGCACTCATTTCTGAAACCCCCTTCCAGGACGATGGTCTTTGACCCAGTAGAGCAAGGTAACACATTCACAAAGACTCTCGGGGAGGGACAAGGACCAGGAAGGGGTAAGGATGAGGCAGTGTGCTCCTTCCCAGGAATTCCCTTTCCAATCTTCCCTGCACAGTGGGCTGCAACCTTTCCTTTACAATCATTCTCTACCCACCAAACCTCAAAATCCATCAAAAAGGATACAGTTTAAAAACTTAAAATTTGACAGTACGTTTTCATATTTTGCCCCTGTTCCTCCTCTCCTTCACTGATTTTTTTTCCTATTTTTTTCTTTGTTTACTTTTCATCTACTTTGGCTGACTACTATACCTTTTTTGTGGCCTGCCCTTATTCATTTGCTCCCCTTTCCTTCAATCAATATCTTCTCTTAGACATCAAATCAGAAACTTCTAGACTGCATTTACCTGCCTGGCTTTTATAGTTCATTGTTGCAAAACTTTTTGAGATGGCCTCCCATATCTTAGTTTATCAAATTTGGTCTTCCTTATCTAATTGCAGTGCCATTTTTCTCCTGTAGTGAAGCATATTGCATGTTATGAATGCAGTATCTTCATTTTGCAGATGAAAAAGGGAGACTAAGAGAGAGTAGGGGACTTGACCAGTCAAACAGGTATTGTTGGTTACAACCAAGGCTGAGAAACAGACTTCCTAACTTTATAGTTCATTCAAGGCGCTTTCCATTGCAACCCCACAGCCACTAAATGAATATTTCCCTTCAACCTCAAGGAGTACCTGAAGGAGAATCAGGCCCCCCTCCCCTCCAAAATGGGCAGGAGCATTGCATCCACCATACTACCTATTTGGTCCAAAGTGATTTTTTTTTAATCAGCCCAATCCCTTTTCCCTTGATTCAGATATTGGTAACATCTGTCCCCTATTTTATGTCATCTTATCTGTATGTAATTGCCTATTGTGTCTTTTTTTCAGTTCTTTAACAACTGAGATTAAATCTTACATAGACTCCTGATAGCTGCATTTCCACCTCAAACCCACTCAAACTAGCCCTTTTCCTCCTGTCTAGTGCGCCTGCTGATAGTCTCCAACTCCACCGTCGTCTAGCCCAGCGGTGCTGTTAGGCTGTATGTGAAAAAGGTAATTAAATAATTTCTGTAATTATTCTCTCATGCTTATAAATAATTAAGGGCTGCACATTCTCCCGGAAGCCATGAAGGGCCCAGAACAGTGAGTGACAGGGGAACACAGATCCAGAAATGTGCCTTGGCAGGGAAGAGAAAAATCAGTGAGGGGGTGATGACAGAGAAGGTAAGAAACTGAGAAACAGGAGAGGGCCAGGAGTCAGGAAGGAAAAAAACAAGCACAAAACAGGGAGAAGAGAAAGGGAGGTGGGGGCACAGAGACACTGGTTATAATGAAAGGCCAATTACAAAGGAACAGGGAGACAGAGTCGGGAGCAAAAGGCGAAGAGAAAGCTGAGAGGCCAGGTGTGTGTGATCGTTATCGCTGGGACTGCACAGCTGAGGAGACTAAGGCACAGAGAAGGTAAGTAACTAGGCTAAGGTTGCGGAGCTAATACCGAAGAGAGCCAGAATCTGAGGCCAGGTCTGTCCGGACCCAAATTCTGCAATGTTTTTAGACCTTTAAAAATATAAAATGTGAATCTACAATGATCTCAAAATAAGAAGTTTAATTAAAATATATTTATATATATGTATGTTATTACGGATAATGAGCACTGTCCATCCACAGCTCTTTGGCCGCGTCCCCACTGCGACCAATGGTGTGGAAATGGAAGGCGGTGGCTGGAAGTCGTCTCTGCCATGCAGTGGAAGAGAGCTAGCAGGGCCCTGCAGAGAGAGGATATATCCTTGGTCGGCCTCATGAATGCCAAGTTCTAACCAACTGAACCAACTTGCCACAGACTATAAAACTAATGCCTGACAGCTCCAGAAGTCGAGAGCAGACCTCCTGGGAACTTCTAACTACGCGGGGTCCCGAGGTGGGCCATTGAGGGACCTCGACACTCACGGGGTGAAGCACGGAGACGGCTGCACACACCGCATAAAGTGTACGTCCTGTGAAAGAGTGGGTCACAGGAGATGGGGCCAGGACAAGGGGAGAGAAGGACAGAGAAACACGAACCAGAAATGAGACGACGGGGGCGCAGGGAGCAGAGGGAGGAGGGAAAGGAGGACGGAGAGGAAAGAAATCAGAGAACCTAGGGGAGGGAGAAACACAGGCTGACCCAGACACAGGCAGGTGAGGAGCTGAGTTTCTGGGGGCTTAGCCAAGAAAGGGGGATCTGAGCCCTGTCTAGTTTGGACAATTAAAATGGGCTAGAAATCATCAGAGGTCATGGATTCATCTGGGTTTCCCACTTCTACTCAATTGTCTTCTACTTCCCAGAAGGAGCTCCAGAGGGCCTTCTGCCCAGGCACCCGAGCCCCCCAAGGCTCTGGAGCAGGTTCTGTGCTGCCCCCTGCTACACCCTACACCTACACCCTTCTCACGTAGCGGCCCTTTAGTGTTTCTGCTTGCAGCAAGCTCTCCCAGCAGAGCCTAGCCTCATGCTGGAATGGACAAGGCTCCCTGTGAATGGCATGATATGTGGGAGTCAGGAAAGTGCCTTCTGTTTTAAAGGTATAGTTCCCTGATGGACCAACCTGGTATCTGAAATTCCACTAGCACAAATTCCTTCCTCTAAGTTAAACTATAAATGCCCATGGGAAGGGTCATGTTGCTCTTGTCTATTTAGACCCTAGCAAGGACTTGGTCGCACAGACTGTCTCCCAGTTTGACATGGAACAGGGACCTGTAAGGAGGAAATACTGGGGGCTACACAGAGGACAGACCCAGCACAGAGTCCCACAGTACTTCCTGGGGAAGCCCATCAGTGAACTAGGCAGGGAGCAGGGGGCAGGGGGAAGGGAGTCCACAAGGCAGCCAGGAGGCAGAAAAAGGAGACTGGACAACTCAAGAGGGCGGCAGTTGTCAAAGGGAGATGGAGGCGCATGGGAAAATAGAATTTAAAAATGATTAAATATGAGCTCTGAAACCATAAATCTCCTAGAAGAAAACACAGGCAGTAACCAAGCTCTTTGACATCGGTATTAGTGACAATTTTTTGGATCTGTCTCCTCAGGCAAGGACAACAAAAGCAAAAGTAAACAAGTGGGACGACGTCAAACTACAAAGCCTTTGCACAGCAAAGGATGCCATCAACAAAATGAACAGGCAACTTACTGAATGGGATATTTGCAAATGATATATCTGATAAGGCATTAATACCCAAAATATATAAAGAACTCATGAAATGTAATACATAAAAAAAACCAATCTAATTAAAAATGGGCAAAGAATCTAAACAGACATTTTTCCAGAGAAGACATGCACATGGCCAAAAAGCATGTGGAAATACGCTCAACATCACTAGTCATCAGAAAAATGTAAATCAAACCACAATGATCTATTACTTCATATGTACACATAAAACATCATACGTAATAGCCCATCAAAATAGCTATTCTCAAGAAGAAATAACTAGTGTTGGTGAGGATGTGTAGAAAAGGGCACCCTCATGCCCTGTTAACAGGAATGTAAATTGGTGCAGCTGCTATTGAAAACAGTATGGCAACCCCTCAAAAGATTAAAAATACAACTACCAAACAATCCAGCAATTCCACTTCTAGGAATTTATCTGAAGAAAATGAAAACACTAATTCAAAAAGACATATGCACCTCTGTGGGCATCGCAGCGCTATTTAGAACAGCCAAAATATGGAAGCAACCTAAGCATCCATCAATCAATGAGTGGATAAAAAAATGTGGTATCTATCTATCTATCTATCTATCTATCTATCTATCTATCTATCTATCTTCACATACAATAGAATATTACTGAGCCATAGAAAAATATTAAATCTTGCCATTTACAACAACATGAATGGATGTAGAGGGTATTATGCTAACTGAAAAAGAGAGACAAATGCTACAGGACTTCACTTATATACGGAATCTGAAAACACAAAACAAATGAACAAACAAAATAAAACAGAATTCTACTTATAGGTACAGAGAACAAAGTAATGATTACTTGGGAGTCGGGGGCAGGATGGGGAGATGGATGAAATAGGTGAAGGGGATTAAGGGGTACAATCTTCTAGTTATAAAATATATTAGACATGGTGATGTAATGTACAGCATAGGGAATACAGTCAATAATACTGTGATAGTTTTACATGGTCACAAATGGTAACGAGGCTTACTGTGATGACCATTACATTATGTATATAAATATCAAATCACTATGTTGTATACCTGAAACTAATACAGTATTGTACTGTATTAGTTCTTCAATTATTCTTCAATATAAAAAATTATTTTCCAAGGGCTAACCACTGAAATCAGAATGATGACAAAGGTGGCCATGGATGCTGTTTGGAAGTCTCAGAAACATGGAAAAGAACCCTATTCAAGCCCTACCACTACCTTCCAGCAGACAAGAAACCAGCTCCAGAAATGTGCAACTCTTAGAAGCATCAGAGGCCTTGCGGCAATGACTAGGGATCAAGGGATCACAAGAGCAGAACACACCAAAGAAAGTGGAAGTGCCCTTCTGCAGAGTGCGTAAAGAGCTAACCCTGTGTCCAAACCCCTCCCTCTACTTAACAGATTAGTTTTCATAATAGTCACTGAACTGGTCTCCAAGAAGAACTGAAGACACCGGAACCTGCTCGAGGGGAGCTCCCTTTCATTGACCAGAGACTTCCCCAGGGCCCAGACATTACAGGGCCAAAAGGGAGAACCTCCTGAGCCCCAAAGGCCAGGATACTTTCCTCAGTAGAATCAGCCACAAGGTAGCCTCAGAGAGCAGCAGTGATCAGAACCCAAGTCATCGCAAGGCAGGTACCCCTGTCTGGTGGCTTCTTCTGATACAGATGGTGGAGGTGTCTGTGGGAAAATGGCACAGCAGGCAGGCAGGATGAGCACCGGGACTCAGGCTTCCACCCTGTCTTTCAACCCTGCTGGGCAGCCCCGTGGTGGGGCCTGCTGCTCAGTCTGTGCCCCAGCTTGGCCTGAGAAGAGCTTCAAGGCCACATGAGTGCAGCAAGGCTGCTGCTGTCTGGCTGCCGGTGGTTTCAGCTGAAGTGCCCTGCCTGAATTCCTCCATCACTGGGCCCTAGACCCAGCATGCGGACTCTTCTTTCCTGTTTTCAGTATCAACTTTGGCTTCCAGAACCATGCATCCAGAGTAGGAGACCCTATGTGATCTCCATTCAGAGGGGCTGTTGGGGGAGGGCTCTGGCAGAGATTCCAGGCAAGTGGCCAGCTGGGGCCAAGGGGAAGAGAATTATTCACAGGATCACAGATGTTAGAGATGAAAAGAACTTGCAAAAACACATCTCACTCATCCATCCCACCTTGCAATGCAGGCCGCTTTCCAAGAGCATATGGCCTGCTCCCATCTGGTTGCAAAGGCTCTATCATTCCCAACAAACAGGGAGTGAGTGGCTTGGTGGCGTCCCTATCATGAGAGGAGGAGACGAACAGGCTCTCCTCCTTTGGGAAGGGCTGTCATACTGTGAGATAAATATGCCTCTCACATGCATCACTGGAGTCCACCTGGACATCTGCCCCTCCACCTTCCCACAGGACACCTTTCACATGCCTGAATACACTCTTGCACATAACCAGGCCTCTAATCATTGGGGAAACCTACAGGAAGGGTAGATGATGAAGGCTTAAGGCCTGGCAAAAAGAGGTGCGGCAGGAGAGGCTAAGGAGGTCCTCCTGGTGAAGCAGCCCTTGGGAACTGGGAAGGATTTGGTCCAAGGCAACAGCAGTTATGGCTGATTCTCTAAGACTGTTCAGGAAGAAGGAAGAGATAGTTTGCTCCAAGACCTATAGCCAGCCAGGCCAGAGAGGCAAAGACACTATTACATCTTTGTCAATTTCTCATCAGCTGGGATGGAATCTTAGGCTGATGTACATCTGATGTCACTTTCTCCTGACACACAGCAACCAGAATAAAATAACTTTCTAGTCCCAAAAGCACCACTGAACAGTTTGATCTGATCCAGAAGTCAAATCCTGAGGCATCCACTTGGAGGTGTCCTGGGCTCAGGTTCCCTCTTGAGGGTTCAGAGTTTGGAAGGAACTGGCGCTCCTGTGTGGCTTCCAGCCCAGGCCCCATCACACTGGGAACGGACTTGGTGGTTTGCTCATCCCCATGTTCTGCCTCTTCAAATGCTCACTCCCTTCTACTTCTTGCCTCTAGTCCCAGTCTATTCTCTCCTTCAGAGCTGTCAGAATGTTTAGGTCCTAATCAAGATGGAGCAGGAGAGGGAGGAATCACCTTTGCCCAAGTTCCGTTTGACCGCTGTTTGGACAGTTGGCATATTCCCCTCCTAGGCTGAGCTAGGTGTCCACAGAAGACTGAATTAATGAAAGCGTTCAAGAGAAAGTACAGCACACGGCTGAAGTACAGGGGCTTTACTGTCAGCCAGACACGGGGTCCTGTTTCCACTCTCACAACTAGACCGTGGACCAGTTACTTTCCTTTCCCATCCTCGGCCTCTTCATGTGTAGAACAAGGAGAATAATCCTGCTGCCTAAGTCCTAGGGCTCCTTTGAAAGTTAAGTCAGCTGAGTGCAGGTGAAGCACTGCCTCATATGAAGGGTACCGCTAACATGGAGGAGGCACGTGGTTTTTTAAAGAGGAGGGGGACAAAATAAATTGACTTGTTCTGAAACTCCAGACTTAGCCCACGCAGGTCTCTTACAAACCAGGGAAAATCTAGGACTCAAAACAACACCCAGAAGAACATGTTAATGGATTCTAGACCAAGGCACGTAACAGCCTGCTCTCCAGCTAAAAGTCAGAGACAAGAACCTTGAACCTAGCGTCCGACGGGCTGATGTTCTCCATCCCCAATCCCAGGGCCTCTCCTTGCCATTTTCATGGGCTCCAGCACTCCCTGCCTCCCATATTCCTTTGCTCTCTTCCTGATCTCCTTTAGCTTCTCGTTTCCTCTGACCCCTCTTCCTCCTTCTTAGTCATTATTAAGCAGACACACGAATATGGGGACCATAAAAACTCAATGAGTAGATGCTAATCCATTACACAACTTCATGATCTAAACAACATGCCCTGTTCTACTCACCTGTGGTTCCCGAACCTGCCGTGTCTCAGAAGCCCTTGGGGGAAAAGTTCGTAAACACAGCAACTAGCAGGGCTTTATTCCAGACCTATTAAAACAGAATCTTTGGGGATGGGACCAGAGAATCTGTGTTTTTTTTAGTAATAATAATATTTTTAAAAACTCCTCCATTGACTCTCAGGTCCAGTCAGTTCAAGAAGCACTACCAGACATTTTACAACTAAACTACAGAAACTTCTTTCAAGCTTTTTTAAGTCCTTCATTCCCACCATACCCTCAATTTATTATGTCAGGCAGCTTTATTTTCTGAGAATGTGCAAAGTGTTAGAAGGCCAACGGGTTGGAGGGAGCTGGGGGGCCTCTGCAGACAGTGGGTCTATGAAGGCAAAAGAAGTGAGGGTGCAGCTGGGAGGCAGTGGGAATAAGGACAGGTGGTGGGAGCAGGAAGGAGGGGTGGGCGGCGGCATGCTGCCCAAGCGACAGTGCTGCCTGGCTCCCCACAAACTCTGCTGTCCTGGCAATACAATGCTCAGAGGTTGAAGGATGCTGCTCCCCACAGCTCAGGGCAAAACCTCGTCAAGACAGCAGAATGCATCCAAGACACATGGCAGCAGGCCAGGGGGATCTGGGGGGCATGCCGCAAATCCTCAGTGCGAGGCAGGCCACCCTGACTGGTTGCAACCTTACACTACCTCCCACTCTCAGCGTCCACACCTCTCAGCCCAAAATCTTAGCCCGGTTGCTCCTTCCCTGGGGCACTCTTCTCAGTATTGTCACCCCTATCTGGAAAGAGGGGAAACTATATCAGGCTGCAGCTATGTAGGCACAAGTACAGGAACCGGCCCCAGGACACTGCTGCATGAGAACTCCAACAACTCCAAAAGATAGGCAGCTATTTAGAGTAAAGCCAATCAAAATGCTCCTCACTTCCTACAGCATTTTGCTAATTTGTTTGTAAGTTTGTCAACAAATTTTGTAAAAACCGAACAAAAAGTCACATTAATCCACAAATACATCAAAAGAAAGTGAAGCCTGATTCAAGAGGAGCTGTATTTCGATACTACTAAAAACAACAATAGCAGCCATTTCTTCAAAACCAAGTATGTACCTGGCAGAGGAATGAGTCTTTTAAAGGTAAATTTTGTTTCATCTTTTAATAGCTCTTTGAAGTTAATAACATGAAGCCCATCTCAGAAATGAGAAAAAAAAAACTGATCACAGAAATCACACAACACAGCTAGAGGTCATCCAGCTTCTGAAAGGTGAAGACAAGACTCAAAATGGCTTCAAGGTAAATATTCTATCCACTGCACTAATTGCTTCCGTCTGAAAAGACACCAAGTTACATCACTCCTCTCTTAGACCTTCTAGAATGAATTGGAAATATCCACCTCCATGCCAAGACTCTCAGGCCCACCATGATCTGGCCCCCGAGTATTTCAACCCCATTTTCTACCATTGCCCCCACTGCCCACTACCTTCTAATTCTACTGACCTTCCTCATACTCATCAAAACAAATAAACAAAAATATACCCACACTTCAAGGCGTTCACACTTGACTCTCAGCCAGAAAGCTGCTCCTCAGATTTCCATGCATCTTGATCCTTCTCATCATAAAAATCCCAAGGGCTGCCTCCTCTGAGACCTCCCCTCTTCCTGCTATATCCATTAAAACATTCACCACTACCTAAAAAAATGAGCTAAAAAGATACTGTGTATTTGGTATCTTTGTTTATTGTCAGTCAGTGCATTCTGAGGACAGGTCTCCCTTATTCACTATCTTCAGGACCTCGACACCCATTGGATACCTAGTAAGTATTTTTTTCAATGAACGAGTTAGTATGCTGTTTTCTAAAAGAAGTTTCAAAATCTCTTGCTCACCTTTGGAAACTTAATTGCATTGATTAAAATTAGTTGGTGATACCTTGCTAATTAGTCTGTCATATGAGTGAACATATGTTTATCTTTCAAATCTCTTACAAAATGTTTCTTTCTTTCTGCTTCCTCCTTTGAAAGAGAGCCAACAAAGTCAAGACTATCCCTGGCACCCAACTGCTTTGCATGATAGAAGTTCTGCTCTGTTACCTCAGACGGCGATCCTAACTTGAAGCAACCCTCTCATCCGTTCTGTTTGCTGGAAATGAAGGGGACATGAGTGTCCTAACTGGAGATGTGAGCACCAAGGAGTTGATGGCTGGTATCTGCCAGATGTGGAGAAGGGAAGGGTGGTGGAGATAGCAGCCTAGAGATCAGGAATGTATTTGCCAGTAACCAGAGATTAATCCTCTCATCCATTTTCATTTGGGTTTAAAATACTTTTCTCTTAATTGCAACTGACATCTACTGCACTTAAATAATCAATTAGCTCACTCATACACTTAATAAATATGCAGTAAACGCTTAGTAGGTGCCCAGCTATGTGTTAGGTTCTGGGGATACAAAAATGAAAAAGACATAGTTCCTGCCCTAACGAAGCTTGTAGTCTAGCAGGACAGGCAGTTAATTTAAAAAGTATCATGATTAATTACAGCTGTGATAAGGACTATGAAAATTAGAGAATGAAAGAATAAAAAGAAAACCAGCAGGAGTTTTCAGGTGAGGGTAGAGAAGTAGAAAAGTCTGAAAGCATGAGGACTTCAGATTGGGGGGCGCCCTAGGCAAGATGCGGCATCCTGGGCACTGGGAAGAATAAAGATACAGCAGCCACATCCGAACACAGGCGCGTGCATGCCCACGTGTGGGCACACGAAACCAAGAAGCACAAACAGTGAGAAGGGCAGAGGGAAGTTCTAGGGCTAGAAGCCAAACTTTACTGCCCTGCCAAGTTCCACCAAGGCCCCCATCGGCGGGGGACAGCCATACAGAACACACTGTCGGCACGGTCCCAGGCCCGGGGCAGTCCAGGACGTCAGAGCGCCCCCTCCGAGGAGCGCCCCCAACGCGCATGCCCAACTTCCGCAGACCGAGGTGACTTCGGGTCATCCTGCTGAGCGGCGCTTCTGTTGCATCACCCTCCTCGCCCACAACGGGGACTTACTAAAAACCTACAGACCCACTGTTACTGATTTCTACTATATGCCAGGCCCTTCCTAAGCACTTTTAATAGCCTTTCGGAATAACCTGAAGAAATAGGGTCTGTTTGTGTCCTCATCTTACACATGAGGAACCTAAAGTTCAGAAAAGTTAAGTACTTAGCCAGAGGTCACACAGTAAAAACGGTGGAGCCAGGAAACCAGAGAGGCAGTAAGACTCCAGAGCGCCCCCTCCTAAAGAGGGGGGTGTGTCTTACTTTCATAGGGCTGCTTTAACAAATTAGCACACACTTAGTGGCCTAAAACAACAAAAACCACCCACCCTAGAGGCCAGATACCTGAAACCAAGGTGTCCACAGGGTCAGGCTCCCTCTGCAAGCCCCAGGGGAGCACCTTCCTTTGCCTCTTCCAGCTTCTGCTGTTTACCTTGGCTTGTGGCTAACGAACTCCCTCTGCCTCTCTTTAAAAGTTCTCTCCTTCATGTCTATGTCTTCTTGTCTTCTACTCTCTATAAGGACATGTCATGGGATTTGGGACCTGCCTGGCTAATCCAAGATGACCTCTTCATGAGATCCTTAGCTTAATTACATTGGCAAGGACCTTTTTTTTTTTTCAAATCAGGTCATGTTTGCAGGAGTTAGAGGAGTTAGGACATGGACATATCTTTTTGAGGAGCCACCATTCGACCCACTGCACTGTGTATATAGAGCATGCAGTTTAGTAATTGCTAATTGTTTAACAGAAGTTAGCTGTCTTGATGCACCAGATGCTATAGCCTGTGCTGGGACTACAAGAACTATTAAAGCATGACCCTGGCTCACAGTGAGCCCATTGTATAGCAAGTAAAACAGATAGGTAAATCAGATGGGTTATAATGAAAGCTTAGATAGGGCACAGGTGGAGTGCAAAAGAGGAAATAGTAAATTCTGTAATGATGAGAGTCTGAAAAGGGTTCACAGAAGAAGTGCCCTGACTTTTGAAAAGTGAGTAGGAGTTTCTGGGTGGGAGAAGATACCCTAAGGAGAGGTGGCAGCACAATGCACAGAGATGTATAACAGCCAGCACTGGGCAGGGCACTGTAAATAACTTAGTGCGGCTTGACATCCTGTTCAAGGGTGGGGAGGTTAAGGAAAATCCTGGCAAGGTGGGCCAGGACCAGAACAAAGAGGATGTCCTGTTCTGAGCTGTGGGAAGCCCGCGCAGAGTTTTAAGCCCAAGTGTAATGATCACACTTGAGTCCTTAAAGAATTGTACAGGTAGGCTACCACGGGGCAGTCAGACAAGAGAGAGAGTGCCCACACTGAGGTCATGCCGGCACATGGGGGCGAGGGGATGATACCCAAGCTCCCTGCAGCCTGTATGATGCAGAAGGGGAAGGAGTGGTCTGTCTTGATTCCCAGAGTGGGTACCCACTCCGTCTTGGTTTCTATAATGCCTCTCCTCCTCTGCTTTTCTTGTTCTCTTCTTAATGTGTCAAAAACTTTTGTTAGCTCTTCATCATCTCCTCCTCCGGTCAGGGTGGTGGGTACCCTGAGGTTCTGTCCTGGACCCACTTCTCTCCTTCTTTCACCTGTTGCTGAGCCATCCCATCCACCCTCCTGCTTTCACTCCCCTCACCTGCTAATGAGGCTCATATGTATCTTTCCAGCCCGAATCACTTCCTTTACCTCCAGTCCCAAATCCCTCTGCATACCAGACATTTTCACTTATATGACCAACCCGTTTTCTAAATTCTACTCATTCTCCTTCCTGATGTCACCAAATCTATGACAAATCTAATTACTCTGGTCATCATAATTTTTGGAATAGCACTAAAAGGGTCAGTAGTGTCCAATGCTGCCAAAGGTCAAGAACGACTTTAAAAGTCCATTGGATTTTGCATTTTGTAGAAAGTGAGAAATGAGAAAATGAAATAAACCATTTCAGAGCATTCCTTAAGGAGCCCAACTGTGGAAACAAGGAAAGAGGGAGGGAGACCCAGCGGCAAGGAAAGCCTTCACATTTGTTTGTGTATTAATGAGAGTGATCTGAGTGTATTCAGTGAGGGAAAAGTTGGTATTCTGGGTCAGACTATTCTTGACTGTTGGGTACCAGCACACACCCCACAGAACACTCAAGAGTCCTGGCCTCCAGGTTCTCAGTGCCAGTAGTAAATACACACACACACACACACACACACACACACACACACACACACACACACACGAGTTATTCAGACATCCTCAAAACTCCCCCGATACATTTCCAAACATCTCCTGAAGACCACTAAGCTAGAGAAAAATACCATCAGGGGGGAATAAGTTGATAATTAAGGGAGGAAAGAAAATAACTAAATGGCCAGGGTCCCAGTTCTGGAGGACATCTGAGGGGATCGGACCAAGAACCAAAAGCAGGGTTTGGTGTGAACACGGAGAAATGGAAGATGAGAGATGTTTTGGCTTTAGAATCACTCAAACATCGGTAGAATTCCCAGGCTGTCACTTCCTCACTTTGAGATACAGTGTTGACTAACCCTAAAACTGTTCCTAACCCTCGCCCCTTGCCCCCTCCACAAGACAGCCTCATGAACCCCCAGGCTGGCCATGAGACACTGGGCTCCTGAGGTCAAGGATGCAGGGAAGCCTTTTCCTGGTCTAACGACACCCGCTGCCTTTCCCTTCTTTGAGAATGGGCACGCTGCAGAGGCGGAGCAGCCTCCTCGGATCCAGGACAAAAATACCAAGAGCCCCAGAGGGCACCCTGACATCACTGCATCGTGAATCACCCTGGCTGTTGCCAGGTGCTTTGTTCTCAGACCCAATAAGCACTGTTTGTTTAAGCTACTGTGAGCAAGGCGCTACCTAAAGGTCTTGGGCAAAACTGTTAACCTCTCTGATCTACAATTTCCTCATCTGTGAAACACAGACAAAATAAATGCCTCATAAGCTCAATGAAAGAATTAAATAAAAGAACAGCTGTAAGTTCACATAAGGTGACTAGCCTCCGAGCCTGACAAAGTAAATGATCAATTGATAGTGGTCCTGTTTCTCATTGCAACTTCATAACAACCCATGATAATTTGGGTGTTCTTTGTCCCTGTACACAAAGAGAATGGTAGCAATACATTTTTTTGTCCTCAGAAAAATGGAATAAAACTAGCCTTTAACATTATTCTCATGCATGCTGGACCCTTAAACCACAGAATCAAAATACAATTTTGAATAAAATATAGATCTAATGTCTAATTATAAGGCAAAAAGAATCATTGAAATCTCAGAAAGGGGAATGAAAATATATTCTTGGTGTAGAAATCCTAATCTAAGGAGTTTTTTAGCAATATCAGTGTTATCTATTAAAAATTGGCTGTTGAGATTTAGTAAATTAAGTGCCCTCCTGTTTCTACAACATATTACTACTTCCTAACCTAGTACCTTTAATACTTCCCTCCTTTAATAATAGTTTTTTTTATATATCAACCTCTGCAAGTCTATGAGTGACTCTGGATTCAACCACTATCTTATTTTGCTATGCTTTCTTTTTTAATGTTCTTGACTTATCTTCATTGCTTATATCCTGTGTGTCTCAGTTCATTGAAATCACTGTTATATCTCCACTTTGAATATCTTGAGTCATGATCACGGCACCATCCGTAATTGCATCACTAGAGGTGGGACCCACCGAGCTGCTGCTTACCCACCCGGCCTGAAAGGGAGGGAACTGACATCCCATTATCTTTCAGTTAATGGGAAAACATTAGGATCTCATTTTCTTCAAATGATTTCCATAAGGTCTGATATATGAAAATACAAGACAGCATATCCTGGAGGCCTGCTGCTTACCAAGCACTGGGTAGTGTTTCATAAGGCTCACTCTCCACTAAGAACTAGGTGTTATTTTGATCCCCGTTTTACAAATGGACATTTTGAGAGGGAGTTGAAAGAGCACAACAAAGGTCACATGGCTGGGAACGCACAGAGCTCAGCCTACTGGCACCAAAGCCTGCCTTCCCTCCGTGTTGTGTCACCACCTTCCTGTGGAACCACCCTCCCTTTCCTGGAGGATCTAAGAGAAGTGGCGGCTCGAGTGTTACTTTCTAGCACCAGCACCTTAACTTCTGTGAATGCCTACAGCAATTTCTGGGGCTTCAGTTCTTCTAAACATTAAAACTCACCTGGACATCCAGTGGCCAGTCTCTTGAAGGCAAATCCTAGGTTCAATTTTAAGGGAGGGGTGGTGGCCAATAAGAAACCCATTCCCTAGATGTAAGTGTAAAGACCTGGAATTCATACAGGCTTGAGGGCTGCATCACTGCAAAGCCTACAGTGTCTGCCCACCCATCTTTCCCCAAAGTATAATTCAAGAAAGGAGAGAAAAATGGGAGAGGTGTTCTGACCTCCAGATAGGCAATTCCAGCCTAGTTTTTTTCTGACATCCTCAATGTGTGGCCTGGGAGTTTTAAAGTCAACCAAAAAAGTTTCAAAGTCAAACATGCTTGGATTCAGATGTCAGACCCAACATTTATCTAGCTAGATGACTTTGATCGTGGTACATAAACACTCCCTGATTTAGTTTCCTCATCAAACAAAAGGAGGTAATCCTACTTACCTCACAGGGTTGCCTAAGAATTAAAATGCTCATTCATGTCATGCCTGGCACAAAGCTGGCATACTGTATTAGGTTTTTTAACCTCTTGACTTTCCCATCTCTATGTCTTAACTCTCCTCATCCAAGAAATGTTATATACCACCACAGTTTGCTCTTGAAATATTCTGTCCCTGGAATACCACATGATGGACAAAGAAAATTAAGGTAAAAACTAAAAGACACCAACATTAGGGAAGAAACAAAGTATGAGTAGCATAGCCATGTTGGTGTCATGACTACGCTGGGGAAGGAACCCACATTAGCGACTAGAAGGCTTTTCCCATGTCACACACCAGTGCTGGCTCACCTGCTCTATCCAAACACATGCCCATTATTTGGGAGGCACAGAAAGGAGCAGGGAAGAGTGAAAAAAGACAGGGCCAAAGAAGGGTAGGGCCACCTTCCTAGTCCCAGTTGGGTTGCAAAATGGGGCTCTCTGCTCAGAAAATGAGAGTGCTACCTGCATCAATGTTCAACCATGCAATTTGGGAAGAAAAGAATCACAGCAACAGACTCCTGAGTAAGAATATTTTCTCTCATCCTTCAGTGAGGAACAAATATGAAGTATGATGCATGTTTTCACTGTTGAACGTCACTCTGATCAAACCATCTATTTTCAGACTCTGAGCCCTTTACTCAGCATCCCCTTTTCTCTTCCATTCTTGCAGCATCAAAGATTGGATCTTGCATCCTCTTGCCCGATCCTACTGCAATTTGCACTTTGTTTTCCTCCCTACCTCCTGCCCAAGCCATTTTCGTTGGGCTTAATGCAAATGATGAAGTGGTTGTCAAAGCTGCCATTCCCTGTCACCACTGCTGTTTCCCTCACCTACAGCATCTACTTATACAGTACTTTTCCAGAATTTTCCACATATTTTATCTCATTTATCTTCAGAATGTTGTAGGTAGGGTACAAAAAGTAGGTAAGGCAGAAAACAAAATTTAAACTTTACGAACTATGAACTGTATCATATAGCTTAGATTTGTTTGCCCAAATTTCCAAAGCTCTTGAGAATGGAGACTAAAAATCAGGGCTTTTAATTCTTAGTTTGTGGCTTTGTGAATTGTAATAAATAGAAAGTATGAGCTTTAAAATAGGTACTTCTGGGATTTGAATCCCAGTCCCATTGCTCATAAGCTGTGATATACTGAACTAGTTATTTAACCACCCTGAGCTAAAATCTCAAAACTTGAGAAAGATTTCAGTAACTCAGCAGAGAAACCTAAAAAGAAATGGAAACACATCTAGCTTGAGTTCATTATCTGGATTCAGATGGGCATCCTAAATCCAGGATCTCAGGGAGAATAAAAGCAATTGTAACAAGGCAAAATAAAATAGACTCTTTATACTCAGGTGGGTAACTGCCAAAAATCACCTCATACATTTTTAATCGGTCCCCATTACTACTCTAAACACTCTTCTGTGAGGAGCACCAGCAGTTCTCCCCTCATTAGAGCCCTCCTGTCAGGGAGTGGGGCCCAGTGGGCTACGGCAGGGCTATACCCAGTGAGCTCAGCTTCCGCAGAGGGAGGGGCAAGGCCAAGCTCCACCCCCACCCCAGAGCACCCCCCAGCTTTCCACCTGAGCTCTTTCCTCTTGGTCTCCAGCTCAGAAGCATCTCTGCAATTGGCTGTGATGCTATGCAATTCCCATTTTTTCCTATGTCATGAAATCTTCTCCCTTTAAATCACTCCGTATAACCCTCAGCTTAGTCCTAGTGAATGCTGGGCTGGACACTTAGGGAAGCACTTGCTATGTATTATCTCATTTAATCTCCACCAGCTTTGTAATGGGTATATTATTGTCCCCATTATACAGGCAAGGAAACCATGGTTTCCTTGGTAAATGCTTGGTATGTACATAGCCCAGATTCCCAGATCTAGGAAGTGATAATTAAAGCAAGCTCTTACTCCAATTTCTGAGCAATTAACAGCTTTACTCAACTAGTTCCCATGTTTCTATCTGCCATGAGATAAGGTGCATTTTCTCTCTGGGAAGGTAGAGAGCCAATTAACATTTTTATTGCTCAATTAGCATATGCAAAACACATGAGCACAAGCTATCATACCAGATGCGGAACTTGTATCTCTCTCTACTTTTGTCAAAAATCTTCATAAGCATGCTTTCTTCCACTACAAATTCCTTGAATCAGAAACTTTATTCTTGTAATACACTCTTCCACAAGCACACTAAGTAATGTGAGTTTTATTTGAAACAAACTAATAACAAAAAAACACTAAGTTCAAATGGAGGGGCAGTTACTTATCTCCTAAGAGGATGAAGCAAATGGAAGGCCTATTAATGGCTGAAAAGAGATGGACTATGCACAGGTTTAAGTTTTTGTAATAATGGAAAATATTTTACAAATAATTAAAATACGTCCAACTTATTTCCTTACCATGTTTGTGAAACTGAAGGCAGTCCAAGTTTGAATGACCGCATTCACAATAGCACGTTAATTCTTTATATTATAACCCATATTGCATGATATTAGAATTGTAATTATTTACAAGCAGTAAATTCAATTAAAAAAAATGGAAGGCTTACTGATCATCCTTCGATGGTGACTATACCTTAAAGGCTGTGCCTTAAATGCAGCAAAACTGTATTTCTTAGATTTTTCTGCATCAGTTCCATTTTCAAAGGTTTCGTCCATTGCCCCATGGCTGACTCACAGTTGCCTAACTCTGTGTCCTCATTCTGTGTTTGTAAAATATGGTCATGAGACTTAAAAATAAACTTCTATTTAAAAAAAAGAAAAACCTGGCCTTGGAATTTGAGGTGTTTCATTTTTGAAACTTGCTCCAAAAGCTTATTTCTCTGAGATCCGGGGGACTCATTTTATTTGTCTTCATGCAAGTCCTGTAAGCCTGTGAACTCCCTCTGCTCAGCTCCCGGGAAGCGTGGCGCTGCTGCCCTCTCAGTCCCTGGGCACTTGCACCCCCGCCTCCCCTCAGGCTTCCACCCCCTCCTGGCTGAGCCTTCAACTCTTCAGCTTCCGTCTCTCAGGACCAGCTTCTTTCTTCTTTGTCCTCTTTCCACCTACCTTTCAGAAACTCTACTTTTCAGGTCAAAAGTCAGTTATGCATTATTTAGACTATTTTAGGAAAATGCCTAAAAATCATTGCTCACCTCCTTTTTTGGATGGAGAAAGAAAAAGATAAGGTGGAATATTTGTGTGTGGTTGCAATGGCGGGAGGGGAAAGGGGAAAAAGACCAGACTGAGAATCTCATTACAATGACCTGAAAGAATCTGCCTCACGAGATTCAATCCATTTCTGTAGCCCTAGAAGTGGTGCCCAGTGGTTCCTCTCTGGAATCCTGCTACACCACTTATTCTCATGAATTCTCAAATCAGATTCCAGTATAGCCATTAGGAATCAAGTGATGGATTACTGTTAGAAAATTAAAATCCACAACACTGCTATATAACAGAGGACAAAGTCTGGATAGGGAAGTATGTGAGACCTTAACCAGCCTCTCCATTGTCTGAAGAGTTAATAGAGCCCACGGCTTTTGTATTTACCAACCAGTATTAAGGTCCTGGGTGTCATTCACCATCTACATCATTTTTGATATGTTATGTCACCTCTGAGCCCCAGTTCCCCCATCTGTCAAATGCAGATAAATAACACCACTTAACTCCTGGGGTTGTTAAAGGTATTAGATAATATATGCAAAGCACAGTGTGCCCAGCATATGGTAAACAATTTAAAGCACCTATGATATGCCAACGAACAAAAAAAGGCCAGTCTCTCTCCAGGGTCTGCATTTTACCTCAAATCATTATATTTTTATAATGCATTTGTAAGAGAGAAAGCAGAGAAGCAACCAACCAGAGGAGCCAATTATCTTTCCCACTGGGTGTGGGGTGGGGGTTGGGGGGCCCTGAAATACCACAGGTTGCACAGTAGCCTGGATGACCCAAAAAAGACAAAATTTCACCTGTTAGGTTCATCTCAAAATAAGTATGCACTTATTTATGATTCAAACATATGGCTCATCCCTCTTGGCATTCTTTCAGTGCAATATTGTGCCCTCAAAACACTGCTGCTAAAATGTAATTTAATTTGCTAGGGACAATGATGGTAAAAACAAAACAAAACAAAAAAAACTACCTGAAGCAAAAACTCAACAGGTTTTGCCAGAGTCGGTCTATATTTTCTATTACTCCTATATTTACCCTAGTTCCCTAGGAATGGGCTTCTGGGGCCAGCATGTTTTTCTAACATCTTTACCTGTGCCTATGTGAATGGAACAGCATCTTTCGCATATGCTACCGAAGTTTCTCCACTTAGTACTTTCAACGTGACCTTTCCTAGATTGAATAAAGGAAGCCCAGGAACAGAAGCTGGTCATCTCTGCCTGCTGCCGACAGATGGCGGTAATGATCACGCAAGATTATCTGAGAGCTAAACCCCGCACCGCGGTGGTTCTCAACTGGCCAAGCAGCAGACTCCGGTGTCTGTGCTAGGTTTTGAAGTGTTTACAAACATCATTAACCCCACAGCACGCCTTTTAAGTACAAAACTAAAGACGGGGTTGAAAGCGATGATGAGCAGCGTAAGATGATAATGAAGAAGTAGAGACAATTTTTAAAACCCCAAGTGATGAAAAACAATAAACTGCACTTGTGGTGAGATGAATCATTCCAAGACAGGAAAGACGGCAAAGGATAACACAAACGTGAGAAGTGCTGTTACCTAAGCAATAAGCGGTGGTCAATAAAGCAGGGAAAAATAACCAAGTGAAAAATGTAAAAACAAAACGTAACTACAAGCAAAACACTTTCTGTGCAGTTAGGGAATAAGCATCAATGTCAGATGCTATTTAGTTTGTCATATGACAGTTAATTTAACATGAATGTAGAAGAGGCTACAATTTATTTGAGACCTTAAAGAAGTGGTTCTCAACCTTAACGGCACACAAGAATCATCTGGGGAGCTTTTACGAATCCTGACACCCAGGCTGTGCCCCAGCCGACAATCAGAATCTCTGGGGCTGGGACCCAGCGGCCGATAGTGCTGAAAGCTTGTCAGGTGATTCTAATGTGCAACCAAGGTTAAGAACCATTGCCTTCAAATCTAATCATGGAGAAAATGCAGCTGCTATTGGTTTCAAGGATTAAAATCCATTCAAACGTGCAGATCAACGTGTAATGAGCATGGACACCTTAGCAAGAAGTACTTTCCTATAATATTTGCATCTTCAAGAAGAGAAATAATCGGCCTCGAGAGATTTTTCTTTTCCTAGCCTTGAAGCCAGTAGAGGGTAGAGAATATGTATTACCAAGGAAGAATAGCACGTGCCTCATTTTAAAGTTCTGAAGGAGCTATTTGCACACATATTTGAAGGAAATCTGTGACAAAACTACAAGTTTCACCATCTCTTAGTCATTTCTGTGAATGCATTTACAAATGAATACACAAACCTGTTCAAAGCTATAGGGGATCTAGATACCAGCATCTTTCCTTCACTTTCATCTCCAAGTGATTAGACCAGTTCCCTGATTATCCACTCATTCTGATTACCCTCATGTTTAATAATCAAGTTCCACATTAAAACAACGGCATCATTCAGCTCTCAGTACACCCCCCCCCTCCACCAGCTCTTCTCGCCGAGCCCCCTTTTACCTTGTCTGCCATGATCATAGAGGAGCCCCCATGGATGCCCAGGATGGGAGTGAGAGTCTGGGCAGAAATGAAGTCAAGGATCTGGGCGATGGCTTCCTGGTCAGTGTCGTCAGCGAACACCACCCCTTGGATCTTGCGGTCAGACATGAGATCACAGATGCGGGTGATGATGCTCTTTGGGTCCGTCTCGTTCATGGCTACCAGCTCCACCCGGGGCACCACGGAGAGATGGTGGAAGTCATCTTTCTCGTGGGCGTCCTTGATGGCCACTTCGTCTGAAGTGCCCACAAGGATGACGGCAATGCCAATACTGGGGGGGCTCTTCTGTGACCGAGCCCTGCTGCCTGCCACGGCCAGCACAGCCAACACCAGCCAGAACGTGGGAGAACAGCACTCTGCTCGGGGCTTCATCTTCAACTCGTCGACTCCCTGGAAAAAGAGAGAGAGCCGTGAAATTACCACCCACAGGACGTGACCTGTCTTTGCGGAGGCTGCATTCTGCAAGCCCAGCGCCTTATCACCTTTCCCTGATCATCAGGCCCAACTTCTAGCTCCTAGCCTAGTCTCTTATCTCTTGGGTTTGCACAACAGAGGGAGAAGGAAAAAAAAAACTTTCAAAAGTATCGGACATCCTTAAGGAAGACTATAAAGATGCTATGGCCATAGCAGCAAACAGGGACTAATGAGGGAAGGGGGATGCATGAGGTCTGGGCAGTCAAGCCAAGTGCAAACACAGGAGGCCCCAAGAGGGGCTCCTGCCGCTGAATGTCCCTGGCCCTTCTGTCTCTGCCTGTCCGTGAATAGCTCTTGGGCCCATGGAATAGCAGATGCCAGGCAAAGTGAGCAGCTAGAGGGACATGGCAGAGGCTGGCAACAAAGTATGGCCTGGATAAGCTGGGTATAAGGAGCTGCAGAAACGAAAGCTCCACTTTCTAGCTGCCTCTACTTCATGTTCACCTCAAAGAGGACAGGGACCTAAAAATTCTTCAGCAAACGTTTTAGCATCTGGCTCTTAATACTACATCAGAAAAACAATCAATATGTGGACAGTACTTTTACAAACATCTCAACTGATCCTTACCATAACCCAGCAGAGGGAAAAATAAGAAGGATATTATCACCCCCATTTTATAGATGGTGAAGCTCAAAGAAACTGTTGAGTCCAAGACCACAAACCAGTTACATGGAACAAACATGAATCCAGATCTTCTGGCTTTTAGGCCAGTCTGCATTCCACACTGGCTCTCCCATCATCCATGACTACAAGAAATAGTTTTATTCTGACTTGTTTATGCATCACAGTATGGTGATTGGACAATACTATCGATATGTGTAGTAGTGTTTGAGCCACGTTTGAAAAACTTTCCCCGGCATATTACAGCAGTGCCTTCCCTGAAAGGCAGGTTCCATGTTTGCCTACAATTCACCACCTCTTACAACAAACTCCTGCCTCTTACATCCCCCAGAATCTTAAACTATGCACCAGACTGAGGATACAGCTCTCTACAAAGCTTGGTCATTTCTCTCTATATTTCTCACCTTTCTCCAAGAGCCCCTCTTATTTGAATAGAACTGGTTCTGCTTACATTGTTTTGATTTGTTTTGAATAATCACTTATTGTACATCTGCTATGTGCAGTGCATTCTATTAGGCATTTCCTCATAGGCAATCTCTTGGGTCATCACAGAAACCTTATACAAATACTCATTTCATCTCCATTTCTCAAATGGAGAAACTGAAGCTCAAAGCAGTTGTGTAATTTTCCCAACATCAAATATTGTAATACTAGCTAGCATACCAGTCCATAAACATAACACTTTTATACTGCACAGAAGTATTCTACAAATTGTACCCCCAAAACCAGAGCCAGGGATTCTCGCTCTTCTACAGAGAGAGAAATCAGAGATGAAAATACTGTTTGGTATCTTCTGCTTGTTTGAAAAGAAAAGGTAAGATAATTAGGGATCTGAAAACTTTGAGAGTTTAGCTAACAAAAGGAAAAGAAGAAGAAGGTGTTGAATAAAGAAAGATAAGGAAGGATTCAGGCTGAGCAGAGCGACTGCAAAGAGCATTAATGATTTGGGAGTAACATGCTGAGGACATTTTGTGGCTGAAGAAGCACAAAAATCCAATCCAGTTCTTGGCAGAAAATATTTTGGAGCTCTTGATGTTGCAGTCATCCTTCCACACTGCCAAGGAGACTGGTATCGATCGCCCCGTCTACAGCTTGCGAACAAGATGAGTAGCTCAGTGGTTCATGCCTGGGCAAAGTTCATTCCTGACAGTTTTCTGGTCTTCATGTCTCTGTGGAAACAGGGAATGACAAGCCCTGGAAACCGATGCTGATGAACTGTACCCAATCTAGTAAGAGAGACGGGGCCTGAATTCTTCTGGAGCTTAAAACAAAGCGGCCCTACACAGAATTGAGCAGCACTGAATATTCAGAGGAAGACAGATGGTTTATCACCTCAAAGAGATGTGGGCAAAATAATAATAACAATAATCCATTCAATTTCAAGGACTGGTTCTCAAGGAGAACCAAAAGATTTAGAATTTGGCAAAACTAGCGGCTAACTTCATTCCATTGGGATTCCAATCCTACTGTTACAAATCACTAAATCAGATTCCCTTACACTGAAAAGTGGCCCACTCTGCCATGACAGTTTATTAACTTTAATGTACTCTGCACTCTCCCACTTTGATGTTTTATTTGCTTTCTTTAAAATATCTCACGTTCCTCTATTGCTGCTCACACATATATTATACTTTGTTATGCAACGATTAGTTGTGACACTCAAAGAATAGAATCTGGTTTTACCGAGTGTCTCTTTTATACTCTGGCTAGAGCAGAGCACATTACAAGCAATACATTATGGGAGATACCAGGAACAGAGGGGCTGTGAGACAAACAAAGAAAGCTGCTTTGAATGCAAACTCAATTTCACACGTTAGAAGGGGGGTCAGTTGAGAGAAAGCATGCACTCCAAGATAAGCAAATTGGTTTTGCTCCCTTCCACCGACAGACCCTGCGTGGCCTTGCTACACCTGCTCTCTGCAGCGTTGCCCCCTCCTCTCTACTGCAGTTCACCCTCCCCCCAGAGAATCAAGCTGCTTCCTTTGGGCTCCCACCACAGCCTGTAAAAGTCCACCTAAACATCTGTAACAGTTAATCATTGTTACATGATAACATGCCTGCCTATGCTAACTAGTTGGCAATCCTCTTCCGGAAGGGGACTTTTTCAATTCAGCCTTAATTAAGCACTTACTGCCTTAGTGTTCTTAGTGTTGGGATGCAACAGATGCCAGCGCTACCCTCCAGGACCACAGTCTAGTAGAAGGTTCAGACCCGCGAAGAAGGCCTCGTCTCTCTTCTATTTGCATTCTTGGGGTCTAGTTCAACCTCATACACAATCAGGAAAGACTCAATAAATGTAGCCACTGAGTTCCTACCATTAAAAAATTGTCATAAATGACGATTTTCACCTATAATGGTAACCTATTTTATATATTTTAGCAACATTTTACCTATAACCTACCATATGCCAGATACTCTTATTGCCAATTTACTTACATGTATTGTTCAATCACATGTAAACATTGTAAGTCATAAATTTTCCTTATATGACAAATAAGGAAACTGCTCTTCTGAGAGGTTAAGTATGTGACCAAGATCACACAGCTAATAAGAGGTGATCAAGTTCCAAACCAACATTTGCACCCCCTCAAACCCTTGCTCTATTATGCTGCCTCTCAGCATGAGTGCATGCATTAATTGATTAATTAAATCAAGCACCATGAACACTCTGTATTCTAATGTTAACTAAGTCCCTAAGGGTGGGCAGGTCAGCTAACCACTGTCCCTACCTCCTCAGCAGTGAAATGAGGATAATATCCCAACCTAAATACCTAAAAGAGCTTCTGTGAGGATCAAATGATAATATGTATATGGAAGTGCTTTGAAGAATATAAAATAGTCCATAGATGCAAAGGATGTTACCTTAAAGCTTCCATAGAAGTTGTTCAAGGAGACTAGCTATTTATGAAAGCAAAAAGCCAGCCTGTGGGAGGTGGGAGAGAGGGAATGGCAGACAGAGGCTGAGCGGAATGTTAAGAGGAACCTCACAGGGGGCAAGTGGTATCAGTTCCCTGCTGGTTTTAGCTCCCTGAAGACATGTCACACAACAGCCTCAGAGCAGCAGCCAACACCACTGACAGTTTACTAGTCAAGCATAGCAGAATTCAAGAGTCATTCAGGCCAGGGTCAGTAATGGGAATCAGTAGCACGGGGCACCCCCAAATTGTGCTACGAATGCCCACACCGGGGTGCATAAGCAGAACCAACAGCAAGGCAGCAGGATTAGAGGCTGACTGGCAGCCTCCTGGCCCTCTGCCTCCTTGACGCTTCAGCTGACCAGTCACCAGACCTACAGCCTCCAGCTGGTGCAGGGTAACTAGAGCAGGAACCGGTCTACACTTTGCCCATGGCGGACTCCAAGGGAAGTTACACCTGAGAGAGAAGCCAAGCCCATCCTGCCCTAAGAGAAAACCGACCCCCGAGCAACCCCAACGGGAAGGATAAAATGTGATTTAATAGATGATTAAGTCAAATTTTCCAAGCACCATCCTTTAATGCAGTCAGGATACTTTTTGGAGTGACCCAATTAAGAACTGTGATTAGAATATGATAGGCAGTGAAGATTAGAAGTGCCAGAACTATGCATGCACCAGATGCAGTCTCTCATGTTACCAATAAAAACAAAGTTAGGCTACATAGGCCTTAAAATTTGTCACATTAGAGAGTGTGGGAAACCAAGTAGTCATACACTGTAGTCAAGGGAAGTATAAATGAGTATAACCTTTTTGGAGATCAATGTGGAGATATCTATCAACATTTTAATATCAAGATAAAATAAAATCCAAAGGTGAAACATCAAAAGTGACAATGAGAGATGTTACATATTAGTTCAAATAAGTTATAATCATCATCATCATCATAATCAAGTGTGGTTTATACCAGGAATGCAAGGATGGCTTAACTTTAGAATATCAATCAAAATAATAATAACCACATTAATGGGCTAAAGAACATACACAAATATCTCAAAAAATATATGAGAATCACATTTGATTAAGGGAAACACCTATTTATGATTTAAATGTTAGACTATTTTTTTTAAGTCTTTGATCATAGGAAATGAGGGAGATCATTAATCTTTACCTCTTAAGAGTATATACCAAAATCTCTTGATTATATTCTTTTCAACATTGAAAGAAAGGCAAGATTCGTGCTAACACTGCCACTGGAGATGGTGGTAAGTAAACAAGTCAGGAAAACAAAAGTTTCAAGAATGAGAAGGAAAGAGAAAAAAACTAGCATTATATGAAGATAACATGGCTATTTACATAGATAATCCAACAGAATTTTCAAACTATTAGTATTAATATTGAGTAGAGTGAAATTGCAAGGTAAATAACACTCTCAGAAAACATTACTAGCTCTCTTTTAACCAACTAGAAAATATAATTGTCAGATTAGCAAAGGCAACTGCAAATTATTTAGAAATCAACAAAGAATGCAGAAGACCTCTGCAGAGAAAATTTGAAGCTCTGTTAAAAGGATATGAAAGAAGACCTCAACAATGTAATCATACACGGCATTCCTGAGTGTGATAACAAAGTAGTGTAGGGAGTTCTATTTTCTCCTGAATTCCAAATCTGTACCTTCAAGGCAATTCCTATCAAAATAACAGCAGGGTTTTTAAGAAATTTTATTATTCTAAAATGCATATGAAGAATAAAGTTACATAAAGGACTAATTAATTAAATAAGACAACCTCATCTGAACCAATAATGAGCTGAGATGTATGATCAACTCAACTCTGCAGAACAGATCCAAAACAAATTTTATAATTAAAATTAAAAAAAATTTTAAGTTCCAAGTCTACTTTGGGTTTTAAGTTATACTTTCTAAATTCAGCTATATAGGATCAGAGCAAATGAGCTGAAGAGGTGCGTTTGAGTCAAAATGCTTGTCTTGGGCAGTAGAGGTGTTCACCAACCTTCTGAAACAGAAAGTGTGGGTGTCACAGATACCAAACATCTACTATGTAATGCCACTCTGTATATACAGGACTAATATCTATTTCTAGCAAATGAAATACAATGCCATTTATATATTCAGGGCATTTGGGAACCCAATTTCAATCCTCCAAATGCATTTAAGTTCTGCTAACATCATCTAAATCTGTAGAAATAGCACATAAGGCCCCAGCCTTTGATTTTAGTTGACTTAGAACCTAACATTCTCTCCTCCTTGTTATTCTCTTCCTTATCACACTATTACCATCATCTATCACTCTTCTAGAGCTTCTGAGCAGCCTTGCCCTGGTCCTTCTTCAGAGAGGAAGAAGGGGGTAAATCCTGGTAGTCTGGGGGAGGCCTGGGGAGTGGGTCGGGTGCAGAGATGGTGTCCCTGCAGAAACCAGTGAGGAAAGAGATGTCTCCCTGGACACCCTCAAGCGTCTCCAGATCTCATGTGGTGACCAACATGACAGTAAACAGCGCTCCCTGGTCAACACAGCAGAGCATAGCCACAGCAAGTAATGTAAACAGAAAACCAAAGAAAGCAGAGCCTTACTTACTATTGCTTCTAGACAAGTAGTTTGATCAGAGAAGAGGATAGTTGGGAGAGAGGGAAAAGGCACAGGGAAAAATTATCCAGACCCTTGACCCAGCAATGAATCATCTAGTCCTTGTACATGATGAGTAAGCATGCCCTTCCAAAGACCACAGCCCCTTAGATGCCTAAGAGAAGATGGCCTCATCATTACCAAGGGCTCATGTGGCATTGAATTCCTTGGCAGGGACGTTTTCTTGCTAGGATTTATGTTGAGCAAGAGCCTTCTTGTTCTAAACTTGGTCGATGCAGACCTACCACCTGAGCTCCCTCCTTGTTCTACAACATTTGCAGTGGCTGAATCCAGGCTTCTCTACCTGGGCTGTTCTTTCCTGCTATGTGCAAAAAAGCAGAAGTATAGCTTCCACTGTCACCCAGGTTCTTGACATATAAGGGTTGTAGAGATAACTAATAAAGGATTATCAATCACTTCCAATGTGTGCATTTTAACAGAAATACATAATACAAACATAGATGATTATCTGTAACTGCCGCTCATGGGGCTTTTTCTTTAATAGTCTGCAAAAGCAGACACCAAAATTGTTCAAAGTTTCTCTTCTAACATCTGCACACGGTTCTTAATTATAATTAATTTATATGCCTCCAAGGACAGTGTGGGCAGCCCTGCTGAAATCCAAACCTTTTGAAACCTGATTCTGATTACTACCATTTGGCAGCAGATTAGGGCAATTGCACGTATTGGTTCAACAGCAAAATAGCATTTTCAAGTGTTAATAAAAATTATTGGCTTGTCACTGACTACTAAGAGGGGAAATGAGCAGTAAAAATGGGTGATGAATGATAAAAAGAGAAGCACAGGGACAGGGTGGCAAGAAAAATCCCACTGGGAGGGAGGTCAAATATGATATTGAGAAGGCAAGAGTGAGCCAGGGATGGGGCAGGGACCCCTAGATCTAAAACATTTACCCATAAGACATTGGCGTTTGGAGATGCAGATAAACAACCTGTGCTAAACAGGTTTAAAATTTAGGTGTTAAAAAGGGCCATTTCCAAGACCTCCAAGATGACCTGCTTTACTGCCTAAGTATATTCCAGGCCCCTGTAACCCTAAACAAAACCTCTTCTGCAAACCCCAGGTCCACCCAGCAATAAAGATGGTGCTGTGCTGTGGCAGAAAGAACAAAGCTTTGGATTTGAAAACACATTTGACATTTACTCTTAACTTGCTGTGTGATCTTGGATCTGTTTCTTTACCTCTCTGACCCTCAGCCCCTTCATCTGTGAAATGTGAGGTAATGACTATTTTCACAGGATTTCTGTGAAAACTGACTGATTTGACAAGTACTTATTGAATGTTTTCTATGTGCCAGGGAATGTGCTAGGAGATGAGATCCACTGAATGCAATCCAATTTACAATTAGTCTAGTGGCCAAAACAGACAAATAAACAGGAAATTACAGTACAATGTGATAAGAGTTACCACAGGGCCTGCCCAGCGCACCACAGGAGGCCACCTAATGCTGCCTGGGAGATCAGGAGAGGAAAAAGCTAGGTTCTAGCAGGTGAGCAGGAAACAGTAACGAAAACAATAGGGTGAAATCACAAAAATGATAAAATATTAGCTCAAAGGGCACTACGATACTGTAAAGAAACAAAGACCTAGAAGTCAAAGATCTAGAAATGAAACTTGGCCTTGACACTTACCCTGGGGGGAAGGGGAGGCAGTAACTAATTATCTGGACTTTGTTTTCTTCATTATAAAATGGGGATTGTTATCTTCACCTCACAGAGTTGTTGTGAATATTAAACAATTTACTTGAAAGCATCTAGCAAATAGCAGGTACCTGGCATTTATGCACTGAATGTGAATATACTCTCTCCAGAGGCAGATAAAGGGCTTCTTTTGCTGTGAATTACTTAGGAAGGACTCAGAGACACCTTCCTCCCACCCTGTTCTCCAGCTTTACTAGAGTTTCTACTGACCTTAGAAAGAGGTTGTTTTAAAGTTTGCCTATAAGCAACAACCCAATATCCAATATAAAAAATAAAAATAGACTTTAAATTCTACAGCCGGCCAGCACCTACTCCCCTCTCTCCCCATTGGTCACCAAATAGCCACTAACGAAATCTTGGGCAAAGCAATATAACAACTCCAACTATATCAAAATAGTCTCTTACTATCCTTGGAACTAATATCTGCACTAGTAGTCGTGATTCTCCCTGCATGGAATATAGGAAAGGACAGCCCCACTCTCACTCACTCTCACTAGGAAGGTACCTTTTCTTACAAACCCTAATGAAGTGAGAGCAAGGATCACACCTGTCCTCTTATCTATAATACTTAGAAGACACTCAGTCCTTAGAGCTGGTATATGGTAGATGCTCACTAAACATTTGTTGATGATACTCATGAATGAACTAATGAACAAGTACCTAAGAATACCTACAATTAGTTGACCCTCTCCACTAATGTTGACACTAAATGAAGGCACTGTTATACGTTCTGTGTTCTCCCAGGGCTGTAATATGAAGGCAAATACTGTAAACATCAATACCATGTCCAACTTCTTGACATTGTGTAGGGATCAGTCCTAAGTCAAAGTTATTAGCTGAAAATTGCCTATGTATCTGAGTGCTTACTGACGTGTGTACATATGTATGTAAATCAATGCCTATATGTGTACAAATTTGCTCTCTTTTACTTGGTCTCTCAGTTCTAAGACAGTTACACTGATGAAGCATGGTGCCTATACATGATGCAGCCTTCATTCAGGGCCTAGGTTTAAAATGAGTCTCTGAGGCCATTAAAGCCTTCACAGAGAATATGGCTACAAGGCCGAGGAAATAGGGAACAAAAGCCACACCATCTGAGCTGGCTGGTGATTAGGCCAACTCTAGATGACTCCTATATTCCTTAATATAAAATGCCATCTTTATTGTTGCCATCAATACACATATTTGTTGACCACATGACCAATCATAACTGAATTCTGAATCTACTTAAATCCCTCTAACATCACATGTGAAACTGAGCACCTACTCAGAGGATAAGTCATAAGTTGAAACCTAACTCTCTAATTTCATGTCTTTTTTCCTCTTCCCCTTCCTTTCAAGCTACTGTATGAGAAGAATGCTGTGGTACAAGCGACGTAGAACTGAGCACCAGGGACCTCAGGCCTGGTAACAACTGTGGCATTAACGAGCCACATGACTTAGAATGACTCAACCTCTCAGTGGCTCCACTTCTCTATCTGTGAAAGAAGAGAAATGGGCAGATGTTCTCCAAGTCTCTTGCAACTTTAAAACTCTGTGAATCCCTCTGACTTTTGTCATCTCCTCAAGATCAGCTCTCTGCTCTTCTCTGCTCTGAGTCCGGGGGGCAGACCTATCTGGGGACATCAGTGGACTTCCTAGCCCAGGGCTTCCCTCTGAGTTTGGACAGAAGCACACGAGCAGAGGAGGTCAGAGCGAAGACAATGACCTGGACTAGGGTATTAATCCTGCGCCTCCCACCCCGAGGGCTTGGAGGCTGGCTGTTATCACCTGGTCAAAGGCCACAGTGTCCATAAAGTGACCCTCTCCACATGGCTGTCTCCACACAGTTCTCCCTCCTTCTAGACTCTAGAAGTTGCACCCTCTTTCCTCCCTCAGGACTACAGGGGTACTTTCTACACCAGATTGCTTCCAGCTCCAGGATGCTGTGCTCCCTCTTGCAGTCTTATGCACTGCCCACACCTAAATGGGCCTTTTCTAAACTCTCTTCAAATTAAACCAGGTGACGGTGCCATCTGCTTCCTGCTCTGACCGTAAATGATACAGAGTCCTCCTGCATTCCACAGTAATGCCCACAAGGCTCTCTGAGGTTCAACCAGACAACAGCAGGGCCTGAGTTCCACCATCACCCACCACTAAATAAAGTGTGGCCTCCCCAAGATGCTTCCTGCTGATCCTCAGGTCCCGGTTAGTGTCATAAGCAGCAATGCCCTCCAGGTGCCTGGCCCTCTACAAAGAACAGATCAACATCTGTAGAATCTTTCAAGAGAACAGCCATTGGGAGCCAGCATTTTGAGAGCGAGAAATAGAAAAGCATGGGCAATCAGAAAAACACACCAGCAATTACCAGAAGGACTACAGAGCACAATTTCGAGAAAGGCAGAACATTTTCACAAAGGAAAATGTGGTCATTAAATTGGACTTTACATTGTTGAAGAAACAAACTAGTTAATGAAGCCCTAACTTCCCTTCTTCCTTCTCTTTGCCTCATGAAAAAAAATGGGTTTTAGAATCAATTTTCACTGACAAAAGTCAAAGCATAAACGAAGAAACACAGCAACACAAAAAAACACAAAGGCGATTATTTCAAGTAAATATCTGACGGTTAACTTTTTATTTTTTCTGAATATGCAGAAAAGAAATGAAGATAGTGAAAAAAATAAAAAACTGTGACTCCCTTGATGTGATGATGATAAAATAATATAATGGCAATTTGGTCACCATTCACATTTTATTTTGTTTTTACAAAGCAAGTAGCTGCTGTCTGAGTCCAGCATTTTTATGCTGTTGGAACAGCATGTACATCAGGCCTCAATTACCACGTCCACCGTCACCACAAAATGCATGGGCTGAGAGCTATCTGCACAGCAGGAAGCAGGGGATCTGCGAGTTTCCCATTTCAAACTAGATTTTGAAATATGAGATGATGGATATTAATTAAACTTACAGGGTGATCATTTCAAAACATAGGTAAGTCGAGTCAACACCCAGTCCATCTCAAACCTACACAGTGCTGTATGTCAGCTCTATCTCAGTAAAACCGGAAACATAGTTAGATCTGGAAAGCAAACAACTTAACTTACGGCCTCAACACGGGCTCCTATCGCTTTCCCCCGTAAAATGCAGTGAGTCCATGCACGCGTAGGGGGGGCCCCGCGAGAACCGCAGTGAGGCGCTCCAGGGGGTTGAGACTGGGACTGGGTGTCCCCCGTGACGACTGTCCGTTCCTGCATGGAGATGAGGGGAAGGACCACATCTCCTTCAGTAAAGCCAGGGCATTCCCCGCTTCCAAGGTTTATGAAACTACAGGGCCTCCAGGGGCCATTGGGGAAGTCCACCCGGCTGGCCTCTTATGGAAATTCCTGCTCTGCCTCCTGATAATAGCCGCCACTGTTAAGACCCCATTTTATAATGCTTAAGAACCGAAGTGCCTGTGAAATCCCATTCACTGAAGTGTCTTTGATTCAAACAGTATTCATGGGAACAGCTCTCTTCTCGACATGAACGTGTCCCTGTGGTCACATGATCCTGAACACAAGCACCCCGGACTGCCGCCCGAAGCCGGCCTTGCAATCAGAGGCACCCCTTTCCTCCTCTCATCTCTACCCTAAATCCACTCCCTCCACTCTTTCTGCGGATTACTGCCACTTGGTCGTTCAAGGAGGGTCCCACAGCCTCACTGAAACCCTTCCTCCGTAGGCAGGCTTTTTCCAGGTTTTGAATTTTCTCTTGCCTCACTTTTGTTGAAGAAATGGGCATAAGTTGGTGTGTGTATGTCTGTCTGTGTAAAAGAAAAACAGAATCCCTCGCCTTCATTTCTTTTTCCTCTCCACTCCACCCTCTTGCTTCCACCCTCACCTGCTTCCTGGATGCCTTCTCTTCAAAATGTCCTTGCCTCGAGTTCTTTGTGTCTTCCCACTTTCATCCACTCCTCCTGACCAAACCTGTCTTGACACAGGCCACTAACAGCATGTTCGTGAACGACTCTAGTTGCCTCTTTTTTTCCCTGCTGTTCTGATTTTCCCCGGCTGTGCTTGATAAGACGTATCATCCATTTCTGCCCCGTTTCACCACCTCCCCCGACGCTTTCCCTCTGCACTTCATGGGTCTGCTGGCCCTGAAGGTTCCCGGATGCCTCCTCCTTTCTCGGGACCACTCCTTTTCTTTCCCCATCTCATCTCTCCAGAGGGCTTCATTCCTACCCAGAATTTAACCAGGACCCCTACACGTTTGCCCTCCCCCAGCTGAGCCAGCGACTCAAATCGCACTCAGTCCTAACCTACAAAGGCAGGCCTAGCTTTACACGCTGATCCATCTGTTAGTTGCCTGGCCTCACTTGAAGGCTAACATGTCTGAAATGGTTCACAGTTCTTCACGTGCCCTTGTCATTTTCCTTTGTCTAATTTATATTCAGGTCAGCGTCAAACCCTGCTGCTGTCTCTATTTTAGCATCAAATTCTTTTTTCATCACCTGATGCAAAGTCCTAATGTTTTCATACAACCATTTCCTCTGGCTTCTTCTCTCATTCTACGTCAAAATAGCCTCATCAGAGTAGTTTTCTTCTCCTGTTTGCCCAGCTACATTTTTCTTTCCTTGACAATCTATATCAAGATCTAGAGATGTAGCTTAACAAAGACCTAATGGATCCAGTCGGAGTTCCACAGAGTTTAATGAAAGGAGCTACTAAGCCTTAACCCCTGCATCCAGTGAATCATCCATGCCTTGAAACTCACTCATTCTCCTACCAGCCACACCATAGTTCATTCCCACACCAGTTCTCCAACTTTCCATCTGTCTCCTCATCTAGACTCAATGTGGCTTTTTACACAAATCTCTCCAAGAGATAGATGAAGAAATAATGCAGAGATCACCTTATTACATACAACACAAACTACGGCATGTGTCACATTTGCAAGAGGAAGGGGACACAGTGGGTGCCCTAAGGTGATCCTGGGCCTATCAAGAGATGCTCCACAGTTTGGAGGAAACACAAGAGCTCTGGCAGAAGGTGTGCAAGATAAGGGAGCGGGCTGCGTGGAGGGCCAAGAGTCTCCCTGGAGTTGGTCTGGACCAGAGACTAAGGACAAGGCACCAGAGCAGAAATCCCCAGCTGATCCAGGGGGAGAAAGAGCAGCTGGATAAGCCACACACTGAAACATGATTTTTTTCACAATTGGCAAATATGATCTGTATTTTTAAAGAAGCATTGAGAAATAGTGGGAAAAGCCCTAAATTTCAGAAGGATTTACATGGGAACTTAGGCATATCACTTAGCTTCTCTGTACCTCAAAGAAGTGGCTCATCGAAATGTGAGAAATAACGCCTATTTCACAGGGTTGTGAGACTTATAGGAGAAAATGGGTATGAATGGAACATTGAAGGGTACTGTGTGAATGTGGAGGTTTGCTACTACTAAATGGAACTGACAAATAAATTATTCATACATGCATCAGTATGTAAATTTTAACTAATAACAAAATTCTTTTTTGGGGGGTTGAGTATAGAGGTATAACCTGCATACATTAAAATTCACCCTTTCAAGTACATGTACGTGCTTTCAGTTCTCTAAGTTTTGAGAAATATATATATTATGCAACCATCACCATAATCAAGATATACACTATTTCCATCATCCAAAAAGTTCCTTTGCAATTAATCCCTTCTCTTGCCGCTGGCAACCACTGATCTCTGTTCTTATAATTTTTCCTTTTCCAAAGTGAACTACAAATGCAATCATACTGTATGCGGCCTTTTTGTATCTGACTTCCTTCACTTGACATAATGGCTTTTGAGATATGTTGTATGTATGAATACTTTATCCTTTTATTGATGAGTGATATTCTTCTGTATGGATGTACCACTGTGTGTTTATCCATTCACTGCTGATGGACCTTTGGAGTGTTTCCACTTTTGGTGATTATGAACCAAGCTGTTGTACCATTAACATGCAGTTTTTAGTGTAAACATATGTTTTCATCTCTCTTAGGTAGGTACCTGGGAGTGGGATTGCCAGCTTATATGCTAAGAATGCTTTATAATATTACAAGAAATTGCCAAACTTTCCCAAAGTGGCCATACCACTTTGCATTCCCACCAGCAGTTTCTCCATATTCTCACCAACACTTGGTCTTATGACTTTCCTCTTTTCTTCCTTTCTTCTTCCTTCCTTTTTACTTTTTTTTCCCTCAAATTTTATCCATTCTACTGAATATTTAGCAATATCTCATTGTGGTTTTGATTTGAATTTCCTGCCAACTAATGATGTTGAAGATCTCAAGTGCTTATTTTACCATCCATATCTCTATTTTGGCAAAGTACCTTTGGATCGTTTGTCTCCCTGTTGAGTTGTAAGGGCTCTTTATATATTCTATACACAAGTCTTTTATGTGACATATGTATTTTGCACACATTCTCTCCCATTCTGTGGCTTTTCATTTCCTTAATTTGAAATGCCTTTCAAAGAACAGAAAGTTTTATTTTTAATGAGGTCCAATTTATCAAATTTTTCTTTTACAGTTTGTATGCTTGTATGTCTAGGCAATCTTTGCCTAAACCAAAGACACAAAGAGTTTTCCCCTAAAAGTTTAAGTGCCATAGTTGTATAGCTTAGCTCTATGACACATTTTAAGTAAATATTTTACATAGGATAAGTAAGGTATGAGTTGAGGTTCTTTTTTGGGGGGAGGCAGATTAAAATCAATTGATTATATATGTGTATGGGTCTGCTTCTGAACTCTCTTCAGCATGACTGATCTCCATATCTACTCTGTTATTACCATACTCTCTTACTTACTGTTGCTTTATAATAAGTCTTATATTCAGACGGTGTATGTCCTTCAGTGCTTACTCTTTCATTCCAAAGTTTTTTAGCTGTTTTGTTTTTCTATAGAAATTTTAGAATCAGCTGTCAATTTCTATAAAAAAGCCTGCTGAGTTTTCTTATTGAGCTTGTGTTGAATAAAAATGTGACATATTTAACAATGTTGAGTCAGATACTTTATAAAATGTATCCCTAATAATATCATGTTTTTTTATTTTATTGAAATAGATATATTATAGCAACAGTAACCAAAAGAAAGTAGGCATTTCTCTTTTTTTTCTTTGCAGTATAATTGACATATAACATTACAGATCTTTCTCAACTTATGATCAAGGTAGAGCCTGATAAACCCACCATATTCTTACATCCAAAATGCATTTAGTACACCTAACTTACTGAGCATCACAGCCTAGCCTGGCCTTCCTGGGCCATGCTCAGAACACTTACATTAGCCAAGAGTTGGACAAAATAATTTAATACAAACTTATTTTATAATAAAGTATTGAATACATTGTGTAATTCCTTAAGTACTGCACTGAAAGTGAAAAACAGAATGGTTGTCTGGGGACAGGATGGTGGTTAAGTGTATCAGTGGTTCACCCTCATGGTCACGTGGCTGACTGGGACCTGAGCTCACAGTCACTCCCCAACATAATGTGAGTGTTGTACCACAGTGCTAGCTTGGGACAAGGTCAAAACTCAAAATTTGAAGTACAGTTTCTTAGCTGAATTACATATCATTTTCACACCATCATAAGGTCAAAAAATTGTAAATTGAATCATCAGTAGTTTCAGGCATACAACATATTTTTTCAATATGTGTATATAAATATCATGTTTTTCTTTCCATAAATTTAGTTTTTAAATTTAAATTTCTAATTGTTCATGGATAGTATATATAAATGCAATCAATTGTTTATATTGACCTTGTATCTTATGACCTTACCAAACTTTTTCATTTCAGTAGTTTTTTTTGGTATATTCTTTGCTACGTTCTATATAGAAATCACAAAAAGAGAGTTTTGTTTTTTCCCTTCACTTATTTTTCTTGTTTTATCATCCTGGCTAGGACTCTAATGCAAGTTTTCATAGGAGAGGTGCAGGGAACATCCCTGCTTTGCTTCTGATCTTCGGGGCGAGCATTCAGCCCTTCAGCATTAAGTAGGATATTCCCTATAGGACTTTCGTAGATGCTGTTTGTCAGGGGAAGGAAGTTCCCTTCTATTCCTAGCTTGATGAATTTTTTTCAGTCATGAATATATATATATAGGGTGTTTTTTATTTGTATCCTTTACTGGAAATATTTTTTCCACCTTTGCTTCAAGATTCCTTCTATGCACTTGGCTGCTGTTGGAGACTTGAGAAGATGAAAATAGTGCATTTAAATTAGCACAAGGTAGGGGTTAGTTAGTCTGTGAGACTGACTGAAGATCAGCACAAAGTCAGAACTCCCCGGGGGAGGTTATAGCTATTGATGTAAAAGATTATCAGGCCATAAAAAAACTGCTGGAGAGAAGCTAATAGATCCGAAATTGATGAGGAATACAACACAGTAAAATATGCAGAAGGTGGGAGACTAAAACTATACTGAAGTTGTCCCCCACACCAATATTTGGGGAAGGAGAAGTCAGTGATGGGAGACGATTTAGGGAGTAAGTTCTGTGTGTTTTACATCAATTTCCAGGTGTGGGCAGTACACGGCCTTGTAGAAATCCTGTGGACAATGAAAGACATATTAAATCACAGGAAAAGAGCGGCCAGGGCCAAAGGACGATTTAAGTGTTAATTAAATGAAGATGAAATCTCTCTAAATTGTAAGTACAAATACACATGGTTAAAAGGAGATCTTCCTGTCTGTCAGAGTGTGGTTAGAAACTACCCCAGACTTTTTCTTTCCATTAATGTGAGAATTTCCATCTTCTCCTTTCACGTCTACTTCACTCTCCACATCAATGTTCTGCCAAGAGCCACAGCCTGATACCGCCTCCACTTACAGCTGCACTGGGTCCGGGAAGGGCTGGTAACAATATCTAAAGGGAACCTTAACTAGGCTTTTATATGTTGGCTTCGGAATCTACCAACCTTCCTAAAAGATTTGACGTTCTTAAGTTTTAAACAAGAATCTTAGAAACTGTCTTTCAGAATACAACTGGTTCATAAGATAGAATATTCACGAATGGAAGGAGAAAAGGAAGACGAGGCCTATAGCTCATTGGAGAACTCCTGTTGAATGCAGTGTTTGCCCTACTAGGATCTGCAAAGCATTTACCACAGAATTACAAGCTTTCGAAAGAATCTGCAGTTACCTAGGCCTGACCCCAGAAAAGGGGATACAGAATCTCTGGAGATGAAATTTGAGAATCTGAACTTTTCACAAGGGTCCCAAGTGATACCATCATACCCTAAAGACAGAGAGCAGATGATCGGAGAGTGCATAACCAATCGTTCCCCATGCCAGTCCGCCAAGGCACACAAGTCTCGAGCAGTGCTTCTCAAACCATGGTCGCAGTGAGCATTTTTAAATGGAATAGCATAGAATACATCAGTTCCTCTCATGCAAAATCAGTTCATCTCATCGATTCATCTCACACCTTTGAAAAGCCCTGGGGAAGTTCATATGGAGGCTGCCGGGGAAGAGGTACACAATGTATCGCCTGTCCCCACAGCTCCCTGCCACCCCACCTGCTCTGGCTCCTGGACTATGGCTGGGGTCCTGTCCAAGTTTTTAGGAAAAGTGGAATTTGAATGCAGAGATGCTAAATAAGTTAGCTGTGGGCAATAGACTTGGGAGGCTGGACAGACAGGTGGGCTGAAGCCATCATTTGGAGTGAGTGATTTTTGAGCCAAGTGTGGATACGCACTCAGGGAAGGCCAGGTAGCAAAGAGAAAACAGCAGACTGGCACAGAGAAACAGAGATAAGATGTCAAGAGTTCTCACAGCTGGGCGGGGGGCAGGTGGGAAAGAGACAGACAAGGTGAACAGCCAACCTGCTTCCTTCAGGCTGGTTAATGCTCAGCCCCCTCCAGCCCACCAGGGTCCTCCTAGGCTCAGACTCCTCACCCTGTAATTAATTTAACCTCCCCAACTCAAGCCAGTTCCGAGGACTTCAGTGTTTTTCAACCAAATAATTTAGGCTATGACAGTGCCATAATAGAGGTACAAGAAATAAATCCTCACTCCTAAACACTTACATGGTACCGACTGTGTGCCATGCATGCTCCAACTGCTTTATATGTAGTGATTTACTTAGTTTTCACACAACTCCATGAGGTGGATGCTATTACTGGCACCCAGTCAACAGATGAATGAACTGAACCTCACAGAAGTCAAGCAACTAACCTAAGTTTACACTGCTGCTAAATAGAGGACCTGGGGTATATACTGAGGCAGTCATCTAGAGAACCCAAGCTCTTAATCATGACTCTATACAATCTCTCAAATGCTGGCACAGGTTAAGTATCAAGATGGAAAATAATTATGAAAATAAGCTGAAATGCTTTTTTTCTGGGAAAAAAAACTGTCAATGATTCCAAAGAAACAAAGACACAGATAAAGAAGAAAGATTGTAAAAATTTGGATAATATAAGTCATTTTTGAGAAACTTCTTATTAACAGGTCACATTTACACAGGCAAGTCCATACATTGTAAATGTATAAACAGCTCAATGAATTTTTATAAAATAAACCACCACTAATGTCTTTAAATGACTCCATGATGAAGTAAGTATAGAGAGATCTTCATGAAAAAAAGGGGTGCTTACTCTCTCTATCCCTGAAACTAGTTCCAAAAAAAGAGAGCATTATATTGAGGTGGGAGAAAAGACACTGAATTGAATGGAACTCTTCAAAAGGACTGGCAACTGAGAATGAATGGAAGCAGAAAAAAAGAAAAGAAAAAGAAATCAAAACTCCTGAAAGAATAATTCAATTCTTAGTCAAAACGACCTGCTGACTTTGGGGATTTATTTCAGTCTTACTTACACGTACCCACTCATCAGGACAAGTAATAATTATGCAAAATGAGTAATGAAGACTGGGGGTTTGTGGAGCTCATGTATTTTATTTCTTTGGAGCAATCTCAAAAAGGAAAGAAGGCCAGTAAATGCTTCTCTGGGCCAATAGCTCTTGGCATTTACTTTTGAAGCCAGTTTTGAGGCCAGGGATTGCATGTACACAGCCCCTTCTCCCTGACGTGTGAAGGAAGCCACGTCATGTCCTTGAACGTGTGGTGGCAGTGGGCCTGCCTTTGCAGTCACAGGCTTAGCCCCCAGACCCATAAAGTCCACAGTCCACCTTCGTCTATTGGCTCCTTGACCCAACTCCAGATCAGCTGAGCCAATGATGGAGTAGCTGAATTGGCATGGGCAAGAGAAGGCAGAGAAAGGAGAGCGGAAGAGGGAAGGAATGGAATGACAGTAAAAGGATACAGAGTTGCATTTAACCAAAATTAATACACATGACACCTCTAGGCAAAGAAAAAAAACAATTCTGCCATCTATCTATTAGCTTGGGATAGGGCATAAACAGGCTTTTACATCTGAGTCAACTGAGGGGACTTTAAGTAAGCACACTATAATTACCCAACTTAACATTTGGAGCTTCAACTTCCAACTACTTTATAATCTTTGCCTAATTAATTTTCACAAAACCTTTGCAAGGGGTGCATGTATTAAACACCCACTTTGTAAATGGACAAACCAAAAGCAAGAGGTTAAGTGACTTACCTAAAAATGAAAAGAAAGGCTGGCATATGAAATCAGGACATGAACAGCAGCAAAGTACTTCTGTTCCCAAGACCATGCCAAACCCATATTTTTCTAAATTGCTTGTGTTCTCAACCTCCTAGCGCTTATGGAATGGCACCAAAGATGGATTTTTGCACTCGTAAAATGGGCATACACCTGGCTTTCATTCAAATGACAAAAAGAAGTGCATTTCCCACAAGTACATATGAGACTGGGAAGTTAAAATACTCAGCAGTAACGTACAGAAATGTGCGATCAGGAAAGCAAAGCTCACATCAGCCCCAGTCATTCTTCAGCCTTGCTGATCAGCAGACTTCACATTTTCTAGGCTTCTAAGCAAAGCCTGATCAAGGCAATAATCTGAGACCTTCCAGTGAGCGGGGATTGAACTGGTCTTCCTATTGTAACCCTGTCTGCACTGGGCCCCGGGAACTGAGATCCTGCTGCCCACAGCAGCCCCTGTCTATAGGGCGAACCTTGCCTGCTGTTGCCTCTGACTGCTCCACTATCCCGTACGGCAGCCAGAGCTTGCCTTGAACTCCAAGTCCACCAGCAAAAGCCCTGACCCTATGCTTGACTCTTGTCAGTTTCTTCCTTCTACGTGAACGCAAAGCTCTCCAAATTCCCAGGAGGAACTGAGATCCTCGTGCTATTTGGACCCTATCATTCATTGCATTGTCCACCACCTCCCATCTCTACTGCTGGATCCGTACTGCTTTCCCTGGTCTCACCCACCCTCTTCATCTCCCACTCTCCCCACTGCCTACTGCTAAGATCCCATGACATCTTGAAGTCAAAGCTTCGTGGACAATGGACTTAAACATTAATGATACTATTTCAACACTGATGAAGAATGAGAGTTCCTCTTTCCTGATAAGTGGCCACTCCTTATCAGTAATCAGTATCAGTAATTGCTTCTTGCCTTAGCAGTCTGTTCTATATTCAGCTTCTCTTTCAGGTTTCTTGACCGCTTCTGAAAACCATCCTGGAGATTTGTAAACTGCAGAGTCTAAACTGGTTCTCGTGATTTGACTGCAGCTGACTGGGTAGGCTGGTGCCACCACCACTCAGCGTGCTGCGAGGTAGCACTAGAATGTCTGTTCAGAAGATGCTTAGGGGCAGCGATCCAGTTGGAAAAAGAAGTGAGGGAACTTGCATAACAAACATTTTTACTTAGTGTATGTGTATTGAGGGAGGTGGTGCTGTAGAACAGGGGAAATCGAGTGGATGGTGGGCATCAGGTCCACTGTCCTGCTCACCAATACCTTACTGTACACTGTGACTCCCACCACACCCAGTTAGATGTAAGAGGGCACTACCATTTGGGCACCAGACAGACTGTCCACCTTGGGACAGAGGCAGTACCCTGGGCACCACAGTCTCTGAAGCTGCAAACCCCTGTGGGTCCAGGACCCACCCAAGCAGATTTACAAGTGAGGACACTTAAGGGCAGTGGCTTTTCCAGTCTTGCACTCTAGCCAAGCCACACTGTCTCTGCTCCCTGTCAGGGTACTGATGCACAGCCCCCTCAGTTGATTGCCATCTTTCATCTTCTGGAATGTGATTTTTAAATGTGCTATGTATTTCATTTGTGTAGTGTCCTGGATACTGGATTGGAACACAATTGCAGCAGATTACACTATTTATCTTTCATACTTGAAGACAGAGCCTCTTGAACTCAATATGCAAATGCATGTGAAAAATATGCAAATCTGTGTTTTCTGCCAAGATGCTGGCATTTTTCTTTTAATGGGACTGTGATTCCTATTCAAGAAGGAGTAGCATCTTCCTTGCATCCCCCTGCATCAGCACTCCACCCCCACTTCCTTCAAGGTCTTGACCAGATTGTAACTTCACTGAGCTTCAAAGCCCAGAGAAAATTACAGGCTCCACGGAATTACACGTAAACCTATAATGGTTATTCCATTACTTAGCACCCTTCAATATGTATGCTACAAATGCAATCAGGGTCACACTACTTCATTGCCAATTTGGAATTTTATTCTTAACTTCATGGAATATGACAGTCTCCTTAATAATTCTAAATTTAAATGTTCTCACCTACTATACAGATGCAGCCACAAAATCTTTCTAAAGAAAAAAAAAGCAGTTTACAAAGCTTTTAAAGTGAAATTTATCCTGGAGCTGGTAAAATGTGTCAGAATGTAGCCTCAGAATAATGAGTTACCTGTATCTTACACATGCTGCCATAACCACCACCAAAACTACAAGGAGAGAGAGACATGCTCAGACCCAAGAGAAGCTACTGAAGAAACTAGTCAAATGCAGTAATTATTTGTCTACAATGTACAAGGCACTCTTCTAAATTAAACGGAAGATAAGCCTTGCTCTTTAGAAGCACACGGTCTAATAAAAATGGTAACTAAAATTCATTTAATACTAGTTTTCACAGCCACCAGGCTGGGCACTCAATGTGGGCACATCATTAGTTCCTCCTGACAATCGTACTCCTGCCCAAGATCTTCCAGTTAAAACGTGGCATAGACCAGATTCAAATTCAAAGCAACCGTCCTCATGATTCACATACAACTATTGAAACAAATTCAACTGAAATTTCATAGGCCAAACACAAGTGCCCCCAAAAAACCAGGGCAAGGGTCTTTAAATTCATTCAGAGCTATAACAACCTAGGGGAAGAAAAGAATTAGAAGTTTCACCTCCCACTGGCCCAGTTCTAGTTTGTATTTTATGCTTTTATGTCAAATTCAATAAAATGTCCTCATGGTTCTCTAGTCCTAGTCCCTTTATAAAGAATATTATTTCTAGAAATGATTTCAAATTCTCCTAATGAAATATCACACAGGCTGCATTTAGCCTTCCTATATTGGGAACAGAATAAATGAGATTCCTTATGTGATCCGGGGGCCTGGGAGGGCTCAAGATTCCTAGGCACTGTCAGCTGAAAAAGTACACAGGGCCAAGTCAAGCGCCTTCCATTCTCTCCACTCCCCAAAACCTTGCTTATTCCTTTTGGTTCTGCAGAAATGGGACCGGCAGGGCAATGCCCGCCATGTTGGATAAAGGCTCTTCTCCCTGTAAAAACAAAACCGTCTCAAAACCCTGGTGGTACATGAGAACATAGTGGGGTGCCAGAGCTTCCAACAGGACTCTCGAGGGCCAACTGTGGGCCACCTTAATCATAGGGTCCTCTTGAGTTGGGCTGACTATTTAGATCCTCAGGAAGACATAGCGTTACTGAGGTTTTAGAGAATGAACCTTTAAGCTTTCTCCAAACTGATTCACCTTGACATCCAGAAAGTACATTCTCTATTACAGAGCTAGTATATTCAAAGCTCAGTAACAGTCATCAGGGATGGGAATCTAGAGTCAGAAATTTAGTTGTGACCTGACCAAAAACACTCCCCAACCTCTTGAGAATCATTCAGCTGGTGCTGAGTTTGTTCAATATTCAAATGACTCAATCAACCTTGATCAATGGCTAGCACTTGACCCATATTTAAGTGCTTATGTATAAATAAATTTGATTACATTGTTTTCAACAGGTTTTGAAGTACATCTGAGCAGTCACATTTAAAAATAGCTAACACTCTTTCACCACTGTTATCAATAAGATATTCATGGGGCCTGTACACAAACTGATTTCTAATCATATGGCCAACTACTGAACAAGTGGGTGTTCCTGTTTTCTTATGCTGGTGAAGAATGATGCAGAAGATAGATGAGGTTGTAGGGTGAGCAGCAGGAACTATTAAGGTGATATATTTCCAAAGGAGTTTTTAGTAACACAGAAAATTCCTTACATTGTGATGTCATATGGAAGAGCAACATGAAAAATTTTTTATTCCATATCAAATAATCTATAATAAATACACCAAAATATTAGATGAAAAACATTCATTAAATTCTTTGTTTTATTGTTAACTAATACCAAACCACAAAACCCTAAGAAGGTTATAGATTCCACACATCAGTTACCTGGAAATCTGTGGGAAGATACACATGAGCATATATCATTTTATTTAATAGGTATGTACCTGAAAAACTATACATAAAACTTAATTCTGTAAGTTTATTCCCCAGGTATTTGAAAACAATCTACTCTGAAGCATATTATAATAGCTTGTATTTAAAACTATGATTTTGAGAGACTAATGCCCAATAGAAAAAAAAATCAACCAAGAACAAAAAGCAACTTAATATGCCATTTTTAAAAGAAGGGATTTGCATTCATCTGATTTATACACTAATGACACAAAATTATGTTTATAAAGGTAATAAAGAATTTAAAATATACTGCAGATATGAGCAGAAAATTCACCAAAGAGAAACTACAGATTATCAACAAACATGGAAAATTGTTCAGCATCACTGGTAATTACAGAAAGAAAAATTAACTCAGTAGTAGAGTGTAATTTTTACCTACCAAATCATACTGACCACTTGTTTAGTTTTTAGAATAGAGTAGCCAAAGATATGGTAGAAAAAGTCACTCTCCCATATTGCTACAGGGAGTATAAATTGATAAAAACCACTTTGGAAAAGCCATTTGGCATTATGGATCAAGAGCCTTAAAAATGTTCATACCTTTAACCCCGTAATTCAATTTCTGGGAATCTGTCCTAAGGAAATAATGTAAAATACAGACAGAAAAGCTTTATACACTAAAATGTTCACTGCAGCATCATTTATAATACTGAAAAATTGAAAGTAATTAAATGGGTGACAGTAAGAAGGTGGTTAAGTAAATTATGCAATAGCTGTATGACAAAATGCTAAATAACCTACAAAATGACGTTTACCAAGAACTTTTAAGAACATAGAAAACCCTTATGCTGTGATGTTAAATAAAAATGGCAGCACAAAAAATACCGGTATGATTCTATCAATAGAAAAAATGCTGGGAAGAAAATACATCAAATGTTAACAACAATTATCTTCTTTTTTGTTTGAATTTGAGTGCATTTTTTTTTTCTTTCTGCCAGCTGTCCCATTTTTTCCCTAATATTCCACAGTGAGCATACATGTTAAAGTTGTATATTACCTTGTGTTTCAAATATTTGTACCAATCATTTAATAGAAAAAAATAAAGAAGAAGAATAAAAGTGTGATAATGCAGAGAAACATTAATGAGGTATCAGCCTCTTCCTGTCCCCCTTTAGGTACTTCCATTCAGTTCTGAAGGCCATGTTATGAGTTGGCAATTACAAGCACTATGAAATACCCCAATGAATAAAATTAAGTGCATAAATCTGCCCAGGGTCACATATTTCTTACTTCTGACTTTTAAAGGCATCACATAATGAATCACGTTAGGAAGAATCATTTCTGCAAAGTGAAAGTCATGATCTAATTCTGAATTACCAAGCTTATTTAAAGGGCTACACCCTCTTTTGTGTGCAGGTGTACCCTGTGTAAATATTGGGCATGTGTATGCATCAAGTAAACACAGACAAAAGAATGTAAGAGTAACTAAGAACTGCATGCGTTGATGTAGTTCAACCCTCTCTCTTGCCAGATGCAGAAACTGAGACCCAAAGAAATTGTGAGTCTGACAAATTATGAGGCTCAAATTATAAGACCAGGGTCACTTGGCTAGCCAGTGCCAAAGTCAGTGTGGCTGGGCTACCAGTTTGGAGATGTTCCCATTAATTTACTTTGCCAAGTTTATATATATACCCTAGTGTTATACAGCATAAAAAAACTGGAAAGTCGAAATTAAGTTGCCGTTACACCCAACTCTCACCTTACCCAGAAGATGAGCTCCTTCACGTTAATCATTTTGCACAATAAAGGGACTTAAAAGCTGTTGGAAGGACGTGGCTGAGTTCACTGATTTGTGCCTAACTGTTCTGGGTGGTCGCCGGTCCCTCAATTAGCAGAAAAAACTGAAGGTGGAGGCTAAAACAGTGTTTGTTTTGTTGGTGTTCTAAGGCCAAAACAGCTCTTTCCAAAATTTGAAAGGCCAAGAAATGCAGAAGTTCTTGAAAAATGACATAGGTGGATAAATAATGTAAACTGAGCTCTGCAGATAGTAAATATTTTACTGTTGTACAACATTAGGCTGGCTATCTGCTTTGTGATTCTTGGTATCTGTGATTAGCATATGCCAAGTATTTCAAGGTGACTTATTAGGCTCATTATCTGACAGCTTCAGAAAAAGTTTTGAAAGTAGATCTTTAGGTATTTTTATGCTATGCCAGTTTCTCTGACTTCGGGGTCTAAAGAGGTGTTCTTTTGGCTTAAGATACTTTTGCCTATTGATTAAGGTAATTTTGCATGCAGCAGGGGTTGACTAAATCATGACTCAAACCACTTGGGCAGGACACCTAAATTCCCTTTATAGCCAATGAGCTTTTATCAAATGTATGTGCATATATTACAGTATATATATTTTATATTTCATCTATACTATTTAGGCAAATTTCATACACAAATATTTTCTACACATAGAAACTCAATGTTGATAATAAAACAGAAAATAACATGCAAACAGAGGATCATGGTGTGATTTCAGAGGAGAAGGTGGAGGGTAACAGAGGGCCCTACCAATGGAGAGGCTGCTTTACCTGGCAATAAACTCAGAGTCAAGAACAGCAGGATCATGCCAAGGGAAGTGAGTAATAGTGAGGAAGATGCGGACAGGAATGCAGAGCTGATGAAGCTAAGGTGCAGGATGAGCTTGGCTGTGACAAGTCCATGGAGGATTATGATTAAAGATCAAGGCAGACATTTGGAATAGAATCAAGAAGTGGACAAGTTGTGTAATGAAAAGAGTGTAAGTGGTGGGGTTAGTCCTTCTCAAGGTCTACAGTATCACTACTGGCCAGCGATGGCATGCAGAGAATCCAAAGTTGTGAAAATAAGGATGATTTAAGAAAACTATCATTAAAACCACAGTGCTGTTTATAAAATGTGACATCTGCAAAATGAATATAATGTACAACTCCATGGCAATGATTTCGGTCAGTCACCTTAAAGAAGTCCATTCTGTTATTTTTATTATTACTCCAATGGTGATCTCATGGTTCTGTGGACAAGTGATGCCCTTGAAAAAGAAAAGTCCAGAATATAAAATGCATTTTGGAGGACCTTCAGGACTGTATACATAAAGACTATTATCACTTCATGGGCAAGTTGAGTTATACACTACAAATTTCACTATCTAGCAAGGATAAACAAGTGGCAGAGTAAGGATTTGAACCCAAGCCCGCCTGATTTCTAGGCTGGGGCTTTTAGCCACGTGGGAGAGAACTCTCTGCTGTTACTGTATGGTCACTCTGTGGCCAGATCATCCTGCCTGCTGAATGCAGTGAGAATCCAAGGGGCAGAGCACAAACCTAGTCCTTCCCTTGTCTGCCATGCATTTACTGGTACATTCACTAGTGCAAAGAGAAACAACGGCTAGCATTACTACTACCACCACTCACCAAGAATTATGTTTTGTCAGATACTGTGTTAGGCTTCTGCAAGAATTATTTTCCTCATTTTATTGATGAGAAAATTTAAAATTCAGAGAAGCCAACAATTTGCCCTGAGTCAAATCTGCTTATGAGGTGAAGCCCCACATCGTGTGACTCAACCCAGAATATGTTATTAAAGATTAGGATGCTGGAATCAAGACCACACTGATTAAACTGATGTATGACAGTGACTCGCACCGAGCCCCTAGCTCTCCCAAAATTAAAAAAAAAAAAAAAGTAAGTAGCTTCTTTCAAATGGAAAAACAGCCCTTAAGAAAAAAAAAAAAATACTGAGTGATGTTCAGTAGAAATAAGACAAAGACATGACCTGGCAAAACCAGTGGGTCAGCGTCAGGTTGAAGAACGCTTAGTGGCAAGGCAGTTGGGGAGGTGCCTTACGCAAGCCATGGTCAATCCAAATGAAAATGCAAACAGGCAGGCATGTCCACAGCAGAGTCTCTTTTGCCCCAGCAGATTTGCTAGGCAACAGAGCACAGTGGTTAAAAGTGCCAGATGCATACATTAAGAAATCTATAAATATTAAGTACATGTATTTTCTATGTCAGAATAAAAAGTTAAGCCCAGTGATTCATCTGTAATTAAATAAATCAAGCAGAGAAACTGCCTAGTATCCACTTTCTGTTAGGTGGTATGAATGAAGAACAACATATTAAGATGTTGAAAACTTTTCTTATTGGGTCTGATGCTAACAGGGACATAAATAAAGTTGCGTTTTCTTTCAAGAAATCCACAGATGTACTTTGTAGAAGATGATGTATCTACAAGATTAGTTTTTATAAATTGAAGAATAATTTCAAAACAGTATCAAGTCTAGGAAGACCTCATACAGGTACATCCCTAAACCTACATAACAGCCTTACTTCCCATCAATTCCCCACCTTCCTCCAATTCATTTACCTACAGGACTCAAACAGGTGTGTCTTCCCAGGTCTATGCAGTTTCATGACATTGCAGTCTTTGAATGATCTTTCCCTGCCTCTATGTGTTGAATATACTCATACCACTCTTACATATCCCTCCTCTATAACTTCTTTTCAAATATACTAAAAAAAAAATACAAGCAGCTTAGGGCTTCCTTTCTTTTTTATTGCAATATATTCATATAAAAAGTTTGTGAGATATTTATCCCCACTCTCCCAAATAATTCTAGAGCAAAACACTCCTGTAACTACTGCCCAGATTTAAAAAAAAATATTTTAACTATCCCCAAAGGCCCCTGTGTGTCCTCCCCTTTTTATAACCTTCTCTCTCACCAGTGGAAGAAATCATCAGCCTACTGAGTATTATAAAAATCATTTTCTTCCTTTTCTTTATAATCTTCACCTAATGACACATCCCTAAGTAGTATGGCTTAGTTGTTTTATAACATTACATAAATAGAGTCGTACCATGTGTATTATTTCACATTTTGCTTCTTTAACTCTATATCACACTTGAGAGATTTAGCCATGGTGTCAGGAGCACAATGATTCATTTACCTTAATTGCTATGTACTGTTCCATTCTCTGACCATACTTCAATTTATTTATCTACATTGGAATGTAAATAAGCCCTTTGGGTCGGTTCCAGTTTGGAGCTATGCTGACACATCAGCTCTTATCCAAGAACCCTGGTATAGTAACACATGAGGTTCTGTAAGATTTTTACCCACATCTGGGATTCACAGGGGACACACATACCACACACACACACACACACACATATCCTTCCTATGAATTTCAAGCTTACCCTCTATATCTTTCAAATTCAACAGATAATGTCAAACTATCTTTCCAATGTGGGCCACTTCCACAAGAAGTGTACAAATATTCCTCTTAATCTATTTTGCCACCAATACTTGGTATTAATTAGTACAAATATTTTAATCAATCAGTTGAATAGACAATGGCAACTTATAATGGTGTTAATTTGTAATTAATAATGAGGTTAACATCTTCTTGTATGTTTATTTGCCATTTAAGTATCCTCTTCTGGGAAGGGCCTATTAAAGTCTTTTTACTACCCATTTTACTCCAGGGTTGTCTTGTTTATTCTTATTAATTTTTAGAATATTCATTTATTTATAAATTATGGATACTTTACATAGCTATAAAGATATTAGCATTATATAGTCTGGATATATATTTCTTTATAAAATCTAAATCAGTGCTATCCAATATGGTTGCCAATTGTCACATGTAGCTATTGAGGACTTGAAATGCGGCCAGTGAAAGTAAAGAACTGCTTACTAAATTTAATTTAATTTAATTTAAGTAGCCACATACTGGCTACCAGATTGAACAATACAGTCAATCCTAAATATGAGTCTTTTGTCAGCTATATATCCTAGAAATGTATTTCCCTACTCTCTGTCTTTTCATTATCTTTATGGTATAACTTGATTACAGTCATAAATTTAATGTTTTTGAACATACCAAACTTGCCCTTTATTATTAGAAAAATTTTTCCTTATATAAAAAAAATTATCCTACTCCAAGTACCTGAAATATTCTTCTAGCTTTGATGAGGTTTATAGTTTAACCTTTCACATTTACATCTCAAATTCACCTAGAATTGATTTTTGTATGTACTGTGATTTCATTTTCTTTTAATGTAGATGCTCATTTTGCCTGGACTAATTATTAAAAATAATAATTTTTTAAGAAATATTATTATTTAAAACTAATAATAATTTTCTAAACCAATCTGCCATGCACCTCTATCATCTATTAAATATCTATATAACTGGGGCTCTGTTTCAGAAATATATTATTCCACTCCATTGATATATTTATATATCCTTGCAAAAATATTGCACCATTAAGCTTTAAAATAAGTCTTGATATCTGGTTGAAGCTATTCTCCCATCTTAATCTTCCTCTTTAAGAGTGTCTTGATTACACTTAGCTGTTTGCACTTTCAAGTAACTTTTAGAATCTATTTGTTAAACTTTCTCCAAACAAGAAAATACTATATTTTTATTGGGATAAATTTAATTTTAAATCACTCTAAGGTGAATTAGAGTCTTTAAAATGCACAGTCTTCCAATATATGAATATATCATATCTCTCCCTCTATTTAAGTTTATAATATTTAATATTATTCTGTCTGGTCTTCGCAGACATTTTTGTTAGATGTTATTCCAGATAATTTGATGGCACTATAAATGATATATTTTAATTTCATTTGTAAGTATTGCTGGCTTAAGGTTATAATTGATTTTGTATTTTTATCAGACTATACTGCTGTACTGTCTTACTAGTTTAAATAAATATATTTAGATTATTTTATTTCTGCATATACAGTCATATCATATGAAAATGATAGTTTTGTTTCTTTCTTTCTCTGTTTTTAATTGTTTTATTCTTACTTTACTGCATAGACCAAGACTACTAATACAGGATTCAGTACAATTGGCAATGTGGTACATCTTTGTCTTCTCCATGATCTTGAAGGCAATGTTTTCTGTATTCCACAATTAATTATCATGTTACTTATAGGTTTTATTAGACACAGCTTATCAAAATAAGATGATCTCTTCTACATCTTATTAAGGTTTACTAAGAGTGTATCATTATCATAAATGGAAGGGGAATATTTCAAATGTTTTTAGTGCATCTATTGAAATGACAATATTTTTCCTTTAATCTGTTAATGTGGTGAATTAAGGTAATTGATTTTATAATATTCAACCAACCTTGCTTTCCTGGGAAAATGTTTGGTGATAATACAGAAGTGATTTCAAAGACTGTTGATTTGATTTGCTATGATGCACTTTTTAAATTTTGCATCTGTATCATGAGTCCAATAGGCCTGTAATTTCTTTCCCATTAACAGTGTCCTTAATGAGTTGGCATTTAGATTATGTTAGCCTCGTTTTAAAAATAAAAACAAAAAACAAAAAACTAGGGATTGTTAACTCTTTTTATATTCTCTGGAAGAGTTTACATAAAAGTAAAAATTTTCCTCCTTTAATGGTTGACAAAACTTGCCAAAGAAGCCATCTAAGACTGGCACTTTCTTTTTAGGAAAATTTATTTTACTACCAATTAAATATTTTAAAGATCATCATAATCTTTACATGTTTTACTTACTTGTGAATCAGTTTGGTGAATTATATTTTCTAATAATTTTTCTATTTCAATTTAATCAGCATAGAGATTTTAAAATAACCTATCTTTTTATCTTATGTAGCATTTACAGTGTTATCCTCTTTTTCCTTCTTATATTGATTACATGTGCCTTTTATTTTTTTGTGTGAACATCCTTGCTAAATGTTTATAAATGTGTAAAGTTTTTTAAGAAAAATTAGACTTTGTGAATACTTTATATACTTTTTATAAATTTCTTCATTTATAATGCTACCTCAATTACTTCCTTCCTTCTATATTTTTCTAATTATTTTATTTCCCTTTCTCTAACTTCATGAGACAGATATCTACCTTATTAATTTTAATCTTTTTCTTTTTAAATATAAGCTGTAAAGACTAAATTTCCCTCTGAGCACGGTTTTATCTGCATCCCACATGTATTGATATATAGCACTTTTATTATTGTTCAAAACAGTTTCTAAACTACTATTATGATCCCTCCTTTAACACATGAGTTATTTATACCAAATATGTGAGATTTTCTTGTTATCCTTTTGCTACTGATTTCTAGATACTGTGATCAAAGAGAAAAAGGCCTTTCTGACCTTGATTTCAGTCCTTTGAAATTTGTTGAGATGTGATTTAAGTTCTGGTAAATGATCAATTTCTTAAATGTCCCATATATTACTAAAAAAAAACTTGTATTCTGAAGCTTTTTATTTCATATATCTGTTATAAGTTTGTTAATCATATTGGTCAAATCTTCTATATCCATATTGATATTTTCTTGGCTTGTTCTATCCGTGACTTAGTTTTTTTAATCTCCTATCATAATTGTGAATCTTTTTATTTCTCCTTCTGCAACTGTTAATTTTTTTATTGTATGTTTTGAGGTTATGTTATTAGGTTCATTAACCTAGAAGTTTTAAATCTTCTTAGGAAACTAAAATTTTAATCTTTGAAGTGACCCATCCACCTAAAGCCTATTTTATCTGATATTAATATAGATACATCAGCATTGTTTTGGTTAATATTACATAGTATATATTTTTCCAATTTTTTATATTTTTCTTTTCAGTACCTTTATGCTTTAGATATGTCACTTATAAACAGCATATCATCAGATTTTTTTAATCCAAACTGATAATTGTTTTTTTAATTAGAGCATTTTTAGTTTCTGTAATTAATGGACTTATTTATCATGTTATTTAGGTTTTCTATTTGTCCACTTTTCCTGTTTCCTTTTTTTTCCTCTTTGTGTTGATTGAATATCTTTATCATTTTTATTTCTCATCTGCTAATTATAAATTATACACTGATGCTATTGTTTTAATAGTTCTCCTAGGAATTAAAACATGTCTACTTAATTTACCAAAGTTTGAAAATATTAACTTTAATATCTTTACCCCTCTTTCAGAAAACAGAAGAATCTTAACACATTTCAACTCCATGAACCTCCCAATTGAATTTATATATATTTGTTATCAAATACTTTTCCCATTTTTAATCTTATCACAATTAGTCATTTTTAGTATTGTTTTAAATGGTTTGTATTCATTTTGATTCAGTCAAATATTCACTGCTTATTCTTCATTCTGTCTTTTACCTCAGACTTTTCCTCTTGGGCTCGTGTTCCTTCTGCTTAAAATACAACCTTCAGAATGCCCGTTAGTGAAGGTCTTTTTCCCTGTTCCCTCTGGATAATTCTTCTGATTGATCTTCCAGTCCACTAATTCTCTTTTCAGCTGTATATAAATCTGCTGTTAAACCAATCATATGACTTTTTACTTACACATATTTTATTTTTTGCTCCTGTTAGTTCCTTATTTTTTCCAAGCAAAATGGTTTCTGTTTTTAAAGAGTGGGTAGCTTATTTCACAATTCAATTACACAAGTGCTTTTCCGCAAGATAATCACAATACTTCAGACACAGAAATCCTGTATGCATATTATCCATCATCATGCAAAATATTTGTAAAAGACACATATTTAAGGGTAGAGAGTTAACAAAAGTAATGCCATTTTAATATTGCATGAATGAAATTGAGTTAACTGGAATATTTTTCATTGTGAATACATGGTAGTGATTAATACAAAAAGTATTAGTAGAGCTTTGTACCACTGCCTTGATTCATACTAAGGCATCACCAGTTTACCCACCATTGCTTTTGAATCACCAGTGCAAATGTCAAAATGGTAAAAAAAAAAAAAAAAAAATTGCATATAGTATCTTTGCATTATTTTAACAATAATGTTGACTCCCAGTCCCATGAGAGAGCCTCTAGGGAGCCCAAGGGGACTGAAGACTACACTTCGAAAACAGCTTTAAACAAAAGCTTCCATTTTGTTTAAGTATACCTTACATTCAACATATATGTATTTATGTATTCATATACATATAAACTATGAGTTAGTCTGTATTGAAATCCCAGATCTATCACTTGCCAGCTGTGTGACCTTGAGTGAATTATTTAACCTCTGTGAGCCTAAGTTTCCTCAACTATAAAACGACAATAATAGTGTCTACTTCATAGGGATGTTTAAAAACTAAATGAGATTAATTTATGTATAGCATTTAGCACGAAGCCTCACAAATATTAACAGCTCAACAAATATTAACTATTATCAATAACTATTACTTTTTGTTAAGAATTCTTTTTTAAACTAAACTATGAAGGTATGTTTTCAGAATACAAAGCTACAATAGCCTCTCAACAATTTTCCTAATTAAGAAGTAACAATACTTGGCCCAGTTTACAATTTTAAACAGTTGGCCATTATGCAATATCCATCACTGATTATACTTTTATTCATATTCTGATAGCATAGTTTTCAATACTCTGCCTACTTACGCATACCACCCAACTTATGAACAGGATAGGCAGTTAGTTCCTGGTTGAGCTAACGTTAAGATGGTGACACTTTCTGATGCTTAATTGGGCTTCTACTTGATGACTACTCATGAAAGTCCAGAATTTTAACTGGGTATTGTTGATAACAATAAATAATATCCAATGTTTCCATTACCTGACTGTCTAGTTTCAGAAACACAACTTTAGACAAAGGTTGAACAATAACAGATCTGAAGATCTAGATTCACAGTGAAAGTTTAGTGGCGAGGCAGTCACTGGATTTGATGGTGGGTTGTACAGTGTTGACTTGTAGGCTTGAATGCAGCAGTAAAACCTCGACTGAGTGCACCGTTCCTTATTACCCTCAAATACGAGTTGAAGTCTACTTTGTTCAAAATATTTGAGAGTGCTGGTTTTGAACTTGATCTCTCTCCAACAAAGACTAGCTCCTCCTTCTCTTCCTCTTCCTCCTCCACATTATTTACTTTCTTCTGCCATGGTTCCAGCAATTCTTCTTCCCATTCCATAGAGAGATGTTATGTTTGAATTACTGTTGTTGCCCATCAAGCTGCGGAGTTGACTTTTTGTAAATTGCCACCCGCATACATGTGACCCAGACAAGACAGCAAATTATATCTCAGTTTTCCTTCCTTCTCTCCTGTAAATCTGTCCTTTACTGGTATGATTTGCAGGCCTCAGGTACTTAACCGTGAGCAGAGCAGGCCTGCCTGACAGTCCCTGAGGAGGAGAACAAAGACGAGGGAAAGTAGGAGCCATGACTCTACATATGGAGCTGGGGGCAGGGTGGAGGCGCATGGCCTCATGGAGTAGCTCAGGATTAACCTCCACAGGTCCAGGCCTTCTTTCTTCTGGCCCACGAGGGAGGCTGGCCTGGTCTGTGCATTCCACTGCCAGCCCTGGGAGGCAGCCGTGCCCTGCACCCACCTGCAGCGAGCCGGAGCCAGGGCCTGGCCTGCCTGAGCTGTGGATGCCCACCTGCTAACCTGCCAGCCCAGGCCAGCAATCCTGGAATCACTGCCTACTTATGCAGTGCGGAGTTGTTCTCAGTAAGTGTCCTGAGACACTTTATAAAAATCTTGTAGAATTCATTTTACACTTTACTGGTTCTTGGAGATACTTTTAAGCTTGGCTTTTACCTCTTTATGGTAAATATAGTTGTTTCATAATACACGTCTGGTGAGTCCAAAGTCAGAGATTTTGCTGGTCTGTCTCTGCACCCTGCTGTTTCTTCTGGTCCATGCTGGTTTTGTTGGGTTATCTTGGATGGTTCTTGGAGGTATCTTCCTCCAAAGAAGTTTACCATTTGCTTCTGCTACGTGCCTGAGAAGCCGACCAACCCAGAACCACCTCAAAGGAAAATCCCTTCTGGAGGGTTCTTGATCATTCATTTATGCAAATCAAGGTGGCAAGTACTCTGCTGGGTTAAGAGCCGGCTGTGGTTACAGCCTCCCAGGGACAAGTTAGTTTCCTTTCATTTCCCCAGCCCCAGCCTCTCCATAGAGTTGCCTGGGATGTGATGCAGGTCTTCCTAGCGCCAGAGAGTCCACCTTGAAATGGGCATTTCACCAGGTTCCCCACGTGGGCTGAGCTCCAAGCTTTGCCTTTAGCCCTCTCCCTACAGGCCCTCAAAACTGCAGCTCAATTTCCAGGATTAGCAGATTAGGTAAATGAATTTACCACTTGGATTCCCACTGAAATCTTCTTGGATTTCAGTCTACTGATTCCTCATTTTCTTATAGCAGTTTGATGCTTTTATGACAACATCCTTTTCATCCAGTATTTTTCTTTTAGCCAGAGGGTTAGCCAGTGAATATACTTCTGTCACTTAACGCATCCCATCTTGTATCTGGCCTCTGAAGCACAAACACACCCCAGGCCCTCCGGGCCTTACCTCCTGTTCTCCAGTGGCAAAGCTTAAAGTGAACCGCCCATGGGAGGCCAATTCTTTACCACCCTTCCATCTCTTTCCATCTCTTTATTACATGGTTTTGCTATGTTCTATCAATTCCAAGAACAACATTTTGAGTTTCAGGAACAACTGGGTTCTGTAGAGACAATTACCCACTTGATGATATGAAGATGAGTGGTTATATCCTAGAAATGTGTGGTTTTCATATGGTCTGTGTCTGTGGTAGATGGTGTATGTGTGCTTGTGAATGTGTGTTTTGTGTGGGGGGGGGGGGGGGCAAGAGAGGGAGAGAAAATGTGTGTTTAAGATTTAGTCTAGAAAAAATCAATTCCATTTTGTTGTACATAGGGCTTTACAACTTGAGTGGGCATGATGACATATCTGGATAATTAGAATAAACTGTTTCAAAAATGTCATTGTCAAAATGTACAGATGACCCAAGAAGCCAGTCCAATAGTAAATAGGATTAATGCATACCATGATGATTTGTAATTTTAAATAATTCACATTTTCTATGTATAATTTAGACATTGTGTGCAGGACACTTACTGAGAACAATGTTTGCAGTAATCTACTTTTGGGGAGATACAGCATACCACGTTACTTGGCTGTTAGTTATCTATGCAAGTTCCTTAACATCTTTTAGGGTCGGCTCTTCATTTATAAACCAAAGGACATGGACTTTATTGTGTAGCATTCCTGCTAGCATCACATTTCTTCCAAAGATTTATTTGTAAGATGGAAAACCATTTAGAAAAAAGAAGCTTTTCACATAAACTAGTTACATGTGGCAATACAAAAGAATCTCACAGATAAAATATTAAGCAAAAGCTTCCAGGCACAATAGTATGTACTGCTTAATTTCCTTAATTTCCTATGTGAAGTTCAAGAACAGGCAAAACTTACCTAAGGTTGACAGAAGTCTGAATGGTGGTCACATCAGAACAGGGCATGAGGGAACTCTCTGGCTGGCTGGAAATGTTTTATATTTTTATTTCTGGTGGTTGTGTGGGTGTAAAAATACATAAGAATTCATCAGTCTGTGGGATTTGTTCATTTTGCTGTAATACCTCAATTTTTTTAAAACAGTGTATAAACAACCCAATAAATTAAAAGTGATGGTTTATTATTTCAATGTGTCTTAAATTCAGGATAAAACAATTCATCTTTTTCTTTTAAAAGTGTGCATGAAGGGCATTTCACTTATTACTGCCCATGAATGCCATAGTTGAAAATGTGTAGGATATTTTAAAATCCTGAAATTTCATTTATTTTTTAAAAAACCCTAATTCAACTTTTGCCAGGTCAGAATGGCATTCTCACCCATCCTACCCCATATTCTAGTTGTTTTGAATTCATAACACTGTCTATGTTCCTCCTCCTAAACATCACAGGACATCCATGCCATTTAAATTATTCTAGAAGCTAAGTATCCCCAGTTCTCTACCAACCTCCCTCAGCCAAGGAAAAAATAAGGCAATCACACATAAACAGTCCAAAGAATTGCAAATTTAGAAAAAACAGCTTTCATGCTCAGTTGTAATAGGAAATGCTAGAAACCCATAAACTATTGTTAAACCCGTATGCTATCTTGAGACAGGTGAGCCTGTTAATAATCGCCAGCATTATCAAGCACTCCCTAGGCAGCCACAGCATTTAACTGGCATTATGTCATCAGATAACCATAACACAACTCCTAAGATAGGTACTAGTATTATCCCTATTTTATGGATGAGGAAACTAAAGATTAGAAGGGTTTAAAAGAATTTCCCAGGTTTATATGGCTAGTTACTGGCAGGTGACAGATTTAAACTGAAGAAGCTAGATAGATTCCAACGCAAAAATTTTTACCTATCACACTCTAGGTTCTTCCTTCTAATGACTGAAGTCTGTCTCCCTTTACCTTGAACCTCCATAGCACAATTTAAATCCCCTTCCTTATGACATTTCACATGCTTGAAGAAAACTGTGATGTCCTGCCCTGATTTTCTCTCCTAGTAGTTAAAAACAATCACCTTCTTCTACAGTTTTTATACAGTTTGTTTCAAGTCATGTCCAGTTGCTTGAGACGTCTCACAAAATTCTCCCCAGTGTATACATTGAGTACTTAAAACTGAAGAAAGTACGTCCCGAGTGGTCAAATAAGTGCACAACACAGAGCACACTGCTGGATCTCCCCAGAAGAGAAGGACCACTGTCACTGAATCTGGAAATGCCTGGTAAATAGTGGAAGTGATCAGAAGGAGCCCAGGGACTGTGTGTGTACACCATGCACAGTATAAACAGTCTCATCCTCTGTAACAATGGCAGGCTCCAAGAAAGTGACACAGAGACCCCTTCTCTCCTTCTACCTTCCTTAAGCTGGATCAAAGCCCCGGATCCTTGGGCAGCACAAAGGGAAAATTGTTGGTGCTCCGTTCCACGGCACAGGCAGACCACATTACATGGGGCTTTGTTTAAAGTTGACTTACTACTTCCTACACGTGTAGAAATCCATACAAAAACCCAACACGGCCTATGAGATAACCCAGGTAGATGAAGGTGAACACTGTGCATTCCTGAGAACTCATCTCTGGTAAGGACCACCTGGCTCCAACTCATGGAGGTCAAGCCTGTGGTTCCTGCTGCAGTGGCAGTAACAGTGGTACCCACAGGCTAGGGCCACTGGCTGCATGTTGAGTGTCCCAGTGATGGAGAGCCCAAATGCAGGGGAGGGCAGGAAACATTGAGCTTTGTTCTTAAATCCAGTAAAAGTTTGTGATCAAAGTCTCGGGGAAAGATAAAAACTGGACGCATCATAACAGGCAGGGCCAAAGGGGCACCTGGCACCTGGTACCCGGCACTGGTGCTCTGTGCAAATCTATTGTATCCAGTGGCCTGATGGCTAATGTGTTAATTCATTAAACTGGGACAGAGACTAGAAAGGTTCAGGAGGAAAGAAGACGGCCTTAAGGTGTGGAGGAATGCCAGGCATAATAAAGATAAATGTGACAATAAAGATAAAGGAGGTGAATGCGAGAGAGAAAAGGATGTTGCAAATAAGAGACAAACTAATGGTAGCTATTCTGATTTATGTAAATACCAGAAAAGAGAAGAGGGACCTGAATTGGAAAATATCAATCTTTGTAAAAAGCTGTTTCTAAAGACAGGATGACAGATTGTCAAGATTACTGAACAACAAAGAAATACCACCTCTTATATTTTAAGGAACAATCTCCAATTAAGTCAACTAAAATATTTACCTAGGACAACCAAGAGCAGAAGTCATTTACAATATATTTCAGGAATGGGTTTTAATATGTGCAAAAGTTCGAATGATTGAGATTTTTCTTATAAAACTTAAACTTAGACAAACTGTTTCCAAATCTACTTATTCTTTCACTGACAAAAATAACGATGCTCCTGGGGCTCAGATCTTATTATTATTAAATACTTATTAAGCATCCCTGGTGTGCTGAATGCTGCACATAATAGATGGATAAATACATCGTGTGCCCTCCCTTGAAGAGCTTAGAGTCTTACAAAACTGATAGGACACACAAATAAACACCCCCAAGTTTTTTCCAGACGGTACTTTCAAGGGTCAGCACCACTGTAATGCCTTGGTGTTAGTACAAGGATGAAAATTGAATGGATTTGTTTGATGAAATGGGAAAAACATGGGGACATAATTATTCTAGCAACCTGCAGCCTTCTCTCTGGACCCAGGGAAGGCGCAGCTCCCTCCTGCCCATGGCCACTCCCTTTACTTAGGCCTCCCTCCATCCCAGCTCCGCACCACTGCTCTGCCCAGACCTTCAGCCTCTCCTTCCTGCAGGGATCACCAAGGAGGCCTTCAAGGGTGAGCTCTGCCACCAGCTCACCTGTTCTGGGCAATACTCCCACGTGCTGTTCCCAAGGAATTCTTTCTAAAATGCAAATTTCACTGTGTCATTCCTCTGTTTAAAGATTCTTCGATGGATTCCTGCAACTCCCAAGATATAGTTCAGATTAGTCCCTTAGCGTGACATAAAATGATCTTTGTGCTTTGCATCTTCCCTGGGTTTTCACTCTCCTCTTACAGAGCCCATCGACTCCAAACCTTCTGCCCTGTGCTTGGAGGCTTCCAAATTGATCGTGCTTTTTCACATCTTTGTGCCTTATCTTCTGCTGTATCTGGCACTTCCTCCCCATCTCACCTTGTCTAGCCAGTTCAAGCAGCATCGTCACTTAAAAGGCATTTCCAGCCCCTCCTGGGCTGGCCCCCCATCCAGGCCCCTTTTTTCTTACATGAGACCCTACAGTATCTTTACTGAGACACTCATATGGTGTTGTCCGTCTCTTCAACTAGACCAAGAAGTCCTCCAGAAAACGCTGTACCCCATTCTGGTTTATATCACAAGCATTTAGCACAGAATTTATAAGAGAAACAGTAAAAGGCAATGAGCCTCAAGCAGAATACAATGACATTTTTGCAGAAAGGAATGAATGAAGGATCACAAAGGGGGTTCAGCCTCAAGGAGACCTTAGAAAAGCACTGGATTCCGAGCCTCAAAGCCAGCGCTTTGGTAGAAGCTAGAGGCAGGAAGAAGGGGGTGGGGGAGAGAACCCAGCACTGACCTGCACGGGGCCTGGGCCAGGACAACAAATTAGTCTCAGAAGTCTGCCCTGACCTCCTAGCCTGGGGACCAGGAACCAGCATAAGGAGTGTGTCAATATTATTCTTCTTCACACAATTCTCCTTGGCTATCTGCTCACCTCAGCCAATAAATCACTGTAGTCAGGCTTTCTGGAAGGTCCCTTGTCGTCCACAGTCTGAGGGAAGATGACCCCTCAGTCTTCTTCCTCTGACTGAGGGATGCTCTCTCCCTTGGTCAGACTCCTAAAGGAGGCCCCAGACTCCTCCTGCATCCCCCCCCACACACAGGCACCCCCACAATGACAGGATTTCATGCAGGGTGCTGGGGGCAATCTCTGTGGTCTCTCCTCTGCAGGAAGCAGACACGCAGAGGAAGGTACCAGGGCTCCTGCTCCATTGTTTTCATCTCCTTATGAAACGAGCTCTTAGCTGGATAACAGCAGGCTTGACCACCCAGCAGCCAGGACAGCGAGGCCCGGCCACACGGGGTCACGTCAGGGACCCCCGAGGCCCAGGTAGCAGCGGCCACCTCCTCCAGCGGAGGCCCCCACACCCCCCGCTCAGGGAGAGTGCGCGCGTGGCCAGCCCTGGGAGTGTCGGGTGGTCATGAAGACGGGGCTGGCGCCTGCAGCCCTTCCATCACAGGCTGACAGCCACTCCGGGCGCCATTTAGCAACTATATGCAGTGAATGATAACCAACTGGGGTCTCTTGCCGCTCACAGAGAAATGGGAGAAAGAAAAACAAAAGAAAGGGAAGACAATAAGTGAGGGAAGAAGGAATTCCTTTTCACCTGTTTAGCAGTTAAAAGGAATGATGCCTGAACAACACCGTGAGGAATTAATGCTGCGGCCGCAGGTGTCGATTTATCATGACTGGCAGGAAAGTGCACCCTCCGGTCCACCAGGACAGGCTCACCTGAGCCTGCTGCTCAGCGCCATGGGCACAGGGTGAGCATGTGGACAAACTAAGGCAGCCTGGATCTGTCTGGATCTGAACCTTCCTTTGCAAGAGTCACGGTGACTGCATGTCGAAGGAGCATGGCCTCATGATTCAGGGTGCTGGGTTCAAACTCCTTATTTCTGTGCGACCTGGCTTCTAAGAGATTCAGTTTCCTCAATTGTAAAGTGGGGCTGAGTATAATACCCTTCAAAGATATATTTGGGAGGAGTCAATGCATGTGTATTTTGAAAACTACAATCTAAGTGCCAGCTTTGAGTATCTCCCAATGCCTGCCGCCCTGGGGAGGCAGAAGGCAGAGGAGCAGAGCAGTGCAGGATGCTCAGTGCAGATCCTGGGCCCCTCCTCCTGCTCCCTGCTGAGAAGAGGGGAGGTGGCTCCGGCCCTGCCTGTGAGTCAGACGCTCGGCTTCAGTGGCTGTGGGTCGCACCTCACCTCACTCCTCAACCCTCCTGCCAGGAAGAAAAGCTGGCGTCCTCCAGACAAGCCCCCCACCTTCCACCCGAACCAAGAGTAACAGTGGCAGCAAAGAGCCCGTGTGGGAAGCACACAAACTCAGTGCCCAGCGGCCACCAGCCTGGGTGGCGGATCTCACATGCATCTTTAGCTCTGTCAAAGCCACATTTACCACATTGCCTTTTCTTTTCTGAAACAAAGTCTTATAAAAGTGCAGGAAGAAACTGGCAATAAGACATGGTTTTAAAGACTACCATCTTTTGCTCAACATCCCTGATACCCTTCATGTGTCAACCTTATTCTCGAACAACCCAAGACACACAGAATGGCTGAGGTGAAATGGATGAGATGACAGTTTTTAAATTCTGACTCAACCAACAGGGCTCCAGAAACTTCTAAGCAGTGTCCCCATGGAGAAGCTGTTATCCCAAGAAGGGGCTAGAATGGAGTGCCAGAGGCGGGAAAAGGCTCAGAAAGGGCCCTGCACTGCTGGGGCGGCCCCTACTCTAGGAGGCCATGAGTGAGCCATTTCATCCTTTAGGCCTCTGCTTCAACATCTGAAAAATGAATAGTTGGAAACTCTCTGCTAGTCTGTAATACATCACCTGAAGGTGGGTTTGGCTGGGCCTCCCAGAGGTCCTCCTGTTCATTCAATGTGAGTATGAAATACTAGACTGGCCTTGCACCCCTACTCCCCACTGTTCCCTACTGCCCTCCATGTGGGGACTTTCAGCATTTGCATCGGCCACCTTGCTGCAAGGCCATCTGAGATAGCCACACTATCTTCCTCACTGTATGATCTTGGGCAACTTTCTCTCTCCGAACCTGTTTCTTCATAAAACAGGGATAATTCAAGTATCAACTTCATAAGCTAGTTGTGGGGATTAAATGAATTAACTTACACAAATGCTTAGAATAGTATCTGGCACATAACAGAACCAACTATATAATTATTGTTATTATATTTTCATCTCTGACTCTAGATTCAGCAGATTCTCATTCCAGTCATTAAGCTTCCCGTGGAAGAAAAATCCACCCCAGCACCACCCCTTGACAACAGTCTCTTCAGCACAAACCAGGCTCCAAGGGCTAGAGAATGTAGCCAACAGGTTGATTTCTTCAAATTAATGTCCCCCCTTCTGACTAACAGCCCTTTGCCCACCTGCCCCCCCATTCCTTCTCCCCATCCTTAGCACCAGAAAAGCACTGAACTTGAGAGTTAGAAGCACCAGTTTCTAAATGGAGCCCATGTGGCCTTCTGCATGTTACATAATGCCTCTGAGCCTCAGTTTTCTCACCTGTAAAAAACGGGCAAGTAGTCATTACCTTAGAGGCCAAAATAAGTTAGAGGTAGTAAGGTGAAAGAGACCTACAGAAGTCCCGGGATAACTCACACAACAGCCGAGTTATATTTCAAACTGAGTTTCAACCGCTCCCATTTCCCCCATGCCAGTAGCCGTGTTTTCAACCTGCTAGTTATACCCAAGGTCATCACCCAACCCCCGGCCACACGCAAAGCGACACTATTCACTGACCTTCCTCTCTATTTTAAGCTGTGCCTCCCAGGACTGCTCCTGCACATTCCGGAAAAGTCAGGCATCTTGCAGATGTAACGCTGTAGGCTCCTCAGTCCTTGGGGCAGCCCTGACAGGAGGGCTTACTGAGATGATGGCAATTTACATCTGTGGTGTCCAACACAGCAGCCACGCGGGGCCAGGGAGCCCTTGAAAGGCAGCTCGGCAACTGAGAAACTGAATTTTTATTTCATGTAACTTTAATTAATTTAAATGCAAATAGCCACATATGACCAGTGGCTTCTATGTCCTGTATTGAACAACACAGCCATAAATCCACCCCTGTGGTTGCCGAAGTGCTACCTCCAGCCACTCTTCGAGAAGCAAGACATCTGAACCTTCCAGTCATTTGGCTGGTGTCTCTCTTTGGACTTTGCTACTTGCATCAAGGCTGCCTTGGTAGGACAGGAACATGACGTCACTCAAAGGCTACTAACAATGCCCCTTTAATCACGAGGCAACCAGAAGACTTGGTTTTAAAGTGCAAGTGAAGTCCCCATTTCCCCTGGCTCATTGTATGTAGGGCAATGCATGTTAATGACAAATTTTTGACAGGCCAGGGGAATTGCCCCTGAAGTGGGATTACTTAGTGGGGGGTCTCCCCAAAGGGCAGAGCTTTCAGGCCAGCAAACTAAAAGCCTGCATGGGGACTGACAATGAAAGGCAAAGTGCTCGGAACCTTTTGGAAAATGAGATCCCTGGCATGTCTGTTCCACTCCACTAGAACTGCCTTACTTCACAATATTCTTTACATCGATCTTGCCAAGATCAGCTTCCAAGAAGCAATAAAGAATATTAAGTTAGATTTTACTTTAAGTCAGAATGTTTGTTAGGTTGCAAATCATAGACGAATATCATCTTTGCCACCCTGAGATGGGCCCTAACGGATTGGGACTTGTTCTCTTCTCTGGAATGCATGAGCCTTGTGTCATGAAGACCTTCAAAGCAGAGTGCCTGATGGGTTGTGTGGATTGTTCTCAGCCACTTGCCCTAGGCAAGAATGAAATGGAACAGCACAAGCTCTGGCCCCAGTAAGAGAACTCTGGGGATGGGAGGGAAAGCCCTTCTGCTCCTCTGATCAGCATTTTACCAGGGCTTCACTACAGGCAGGAAGGCACAGGTGATGATGTGGCTCCCAGCTCAGAGGCAAATCCATAAACAAGAAACCACCACATGCAAGGTGCACGGTCCACACGAGCTGTCTGGGAACATGGAGAATGGAAGAGCACAGGCCACCGGCAAGTCAAGGAAGGCTTTACCAAGAGGTAGCCTTCGAGCTGGAACTTTAGATTAGGTGGAAATATGCTGGGTAAGGAGGGGAAAGAGGGAGATGTATTTCAGGAAGAGGCCATGGGAAGAAGAAAATACATGGTGGTTGAAATGAGCCTTCTACCCTGGGGGCAAGCCCAAAAACTGGTCCTGTGTTCATTTTGGAGCCTCTCAGTCTTCCTGGCTGCCCCGTTGGTCCCATTCCAAATTCATGCAGCCAGTCCAAGAACATCAGGTTCCCGTGGGCCACACCCCTTGATAAGAACACTCCAAATCAGGTCCTGCAACAAAATCCCATAAACTTTCTGGGCAAGGCTGCTGCTGCTCGGACAGAGCCTGACAAGCCCGGTGTGTGTGACTAGTGCCTGCTGTTTGTTGGCAGACACCCCACGGTGCTGCCCCAGGTGGCCAGCTGGCCACAGGAGGAAGATCCAATGGTTTTAGAAGGAGCTAGCCACCCCAAGGGTGGGCTGGCTGTGCTGGGAAGTGTTGCAGAACTTAAAAGAGAGAAGACACAATAAAAGACATCTAATTTAATGAGAAGAATACCCGAAGGCTAAAAGCAGCTGTAAAGTACAGAACAATAGACTAATGCAGAAAAAGACATGGAAGATAGCAATGACCGTGGTAAATGTGAGCTAGCTGGAAATTTTTCTCACATTCCATTAGCTTCTTAAAATCGACCTTCTAAGCCATGCTTAGGAGACCAAGTTTTAACAAGGTGCATTTACCCCAAAGTGCAGAAAGAAGCTAGAATATTCACAGGAAACTATGTAGTATTACAGATAAACACATACTCAAAATTAACCTATAATTGTTGGATCAAAACATTTGCTCTATTTTGTGAGACTATCTCATTTTAAGTGACAATTTCAGAATATACAAAAGTGCTTCTTCCTGCTTTTTATTCTATATGCTAGAAAAGTATCTCGTTTTTTGGTAGGGTTTTTTTGTATCCTCTTATAAATTAGGTCACCTCACCAGGCCTTTGGGCATGCTGGGTGGATTTTCCCAAATAAAGACATCACAGTGGTCAGCTGGCAACACCAATGATAGAATTCAGGTCCCCAGAAACTGGAACCAAGGAGGGTAGCACTGTGAAAAAAGCACTGGGCATGCTTTTAGATTTAGCTTTTGAAGGCAGGCCCACCCTCGTCTGTCTCCTTGCGGGCATTTAAAAAGACAAGTCTCTTAACTCCTCTGAACTTCCATTTTCTAATCTGTAAAAGGGGAATAGTAATACTTGATTGGATTGCTGAGAAGATTAAATATAATAAGTGAAACCATATGGAAAACAGGAGTCAACAGCTCTTAGTTCAATGTAATCTGATAAATACCACACATTTATTCATTAATAGGAGTTTGGTGCTCTGAAGTCTGGACATGTCAAGTAAAATGTCCGCACAGCTATCAAAAATCCTGGTTTCTGATCCCTCACCTAATTAGCAGTCACTGACCAACCCCAGTTCCATTCCGATTTTTCTGTTAATTTCACATTCTGCAATGAGACTTGATTAAGGGAAAAGAACATATTAAAGGGATGGTTATTTGCTCCCTCCCCTGAAAGCCTGTGGATAATTGATTCATAGACCACCCATTATGAAGTTTGAGTCTCCTTTTTTATACATGATTTATATTTCCAAAATGTGTGATCAAAATAAGCTGGAAAAGGATCCCTTTGCCCCTCCTTCCTGCAATGTCTTTTTGGCACAACTGGTTTGAAAATCAGGTTTCTTTCTCAAGGATCCTTCTCAATCTTTCTACCTACTCAAAGCTATTGGCAGCTCAACTAACTTATTTTTATTTATTTCACTTATTTAATACCTCCATTGTTCTCCAAGGAATAAAGCCTTTTACCTCCACTAATAATAGAGATTCACCTACTTTCAAATATCCATTCTGGGGAGTCCCACAGTGAGCCTGATCTCCTTTTCCTCCACATGCAGAAGCCAAAAGCTCTACATTTACCTGCCTGGTTTCAATGTATTAACAAGTGTCTTGCCTGAGGGTTTCAGCCCTGAGCAAGTTCACTATGGATTCAGTGAGACCATGCAATGACAATGGAATGTGGAATGCTCTTGGGGTAAAAGGGCTTATGCCCGGCTTTATTCTCCCAATCCCATCTGCACCCAGCAGTCTGCAGGTCTGTGATCCTCCTCTGCCTCTGCCTCCTCCCAGAGCACGGGGCAGAGCTCTCTACATAGCGACTCAGTCAGTAATAGCTCATTGCCTATGGGTGTGCAAGCATTAACCTAGCAGTGGCCCAATTACATCATCAAGTAGCTTAGGGTCAGGTGGGGATCCTGGCCATAGGAACTTCCATTTCCCCCACAACAAGCATATAACCAGACCTTCCCATAAATAGGCTAGGAGACCTGGCTATCCTTGACTCCGATGTTCTCAAAGCAGCTAAGTTTGGTACTTGGAAACCTTCTGAATATAGTTTAGAATTTTTAGTTCTAGAAGTCCCAATACCTAATCCATATAGAAAGCAAACATAGCCAAGTTTAAGATTATAAACTCCTATTCTTCATAGATTCCATTCTAACCATTCTAATGAAACACACATATAAATTAAATCATTTGTCTCTCTCACAACTTCTCTAAACTTCAAACTCTTCTAAACTAACATTCCTTACTACATACTTTTAGAAAGGTCCCAACATTTTGGAAATCATGGCTTTGTCTGACATGAAAGATGCCAGGTAGCAGCCATATGGCATTTTTTTTCCAGGCTTAATGACAACTCTAAAAATAACAAAACCTATGTGATGTCATTTTTTTTAAGATGGTCCATCAACTTAAACTAATTCATTTGAGTAAAAAGTGGTAGTGTGCATTTATGCAAAGGTAAAAAGCATCAAAATGAACCAAAGAAAGCTTCTGGCCAAGATCTTGCTCGAAAATTGGGAGCTGAAAAAGAGAAGGTCTTGGAAAGGAATGGAAAGGCCCACCATTCTGATGGCTGATGGGAGCTCAGGGACTTGGAAGAAAACAGATCTTCTTTAGGCATCTGGAAAATGAGGTCAGTGATGTACCAGGTAAACTGGCTGGAGCATTTAACTCTCTTTCCCAGAGAAGGAAGAACACATTCCCGCAGAGAAGCATACCGCAAATCCTTTCAATCAATTCATCTTTTCACCCTGCGTCTCCCCTCAAAAGTTTCTGAAAAGGCCAAGGAAGATTAAAAAGTCCCCAGAGAAATTCAAATGCAATCCTGAGCCACACAGTCCTCCTCCCCAAAGAAGGGACTGGAGAAGCAGGAAGGCAGAGAGGAAGAAGGTGAAGTAAATAAGAGCCAGTGAAACAAAATGCCCCCAATTCTTCACACTTCCCATGGAAACATCATTCCTCAGCACATTAGCTTCTCAAGGAGAAGGTTTAAAGGGATAGGGTTGCATTAGAGAAGGAAAGGAACGGGATGGTGTATTGCCTAATCCTGGGCTGAATGTCGAACTTCAACTGTGCTGGTACCCTTGTTGACCCACAGCACCATTCCCGCATCTCTAAGCTCTTCCTGGCACGCCAGGTCTCTAAAGCCTAGAAACATCCTTTACTAGATGCCCTTGCTACAACATGTCTGATTGGGTCCCACCAGTGAGAGGAACACCTGGAGGTAGATAACTGGGTGCCAGCATGTGGCAAAGGTGGGGTCTGTCTGCGGCATCAGGCTTCTCCTGAGAACCCACCCCTTGCTTCACTGCAGGCCCCGCACTTAATTTTTCCTGAATGGGGCTACCTGGCCTTCATTCTCAAGGTTCTGTAAGCCTCAAATTCCTGGTATTAAACCACTTCCTCTTCAAAATACCTATGGTGGCTTCTGTGACTCCTGACTGATACATTAATCAGCTCCATGCTTCTTAAGTCAGGGTACACATACCAATGCCTGAGGGCGCCAGCATTTTACAGGCAAAAAGAAGCATGGTACATACACTTGAGCTGTAATTTTACTTGAGCCATACTTTCATAGTATCTATTTTTAGGAATTTATTTTTATATTAAAATAATCATTGATGTAGAATGGAGGAAAGGACATTTTAAAATAAATTTTTAGGATAAAATACAAAACTTAAGAGCAAGTAACTCTTGCCGAAGGCCACTTCACACTGCACTCTCATGTCTCTATGCTCTGTACTTATGAGTATCTCGGTCAAACAGTGAGAGACAAAATGCACAGCTACCTACCTACCTACCTACCAATGCTTCTGTGTTCCTGTTCCAGAAGGGGTTTTAGCTGGGATGGCAGCCCCATGCAGGTTGAAAGTCTGTACACTCTCTGTGAACAGCACAGTCAGGGCAGGCAGTGTGCAATTAACCAAGTTTCCATATATATCCTGTCTTACCTACTGAGATGCAGGATCCTTCACGGCAAGGAGGGCACCACAACTACACAGCTGTGTATTATGCACGGCATGCCTCCAGCAGCGCATGGCCTGTGGTAAGCACGCAATATGCATCTCATTCACTGAATCTGAGCAATCAGGGGCTGGATGGATAGGTGGATAAATATTTACCTATCGCAAGTGGCAACACAGCACAGAGGTGGAAGTATGTAAAATACGTATTATTAAATATGTAATCTTAAACAAGTTACTGTGCCTCTAAGCCTTAGGTTCTGCATCAGGAAAATTAGGAAAAGAAGTATACCTGTTTCGTAGGCTTGTGAGGGTTGGGGTGAGGGTTCAAGAGAGATGACACAGGCAGAATGTCCCCAGAAACATTAGCTGGTATCACTACCAATTTTCTAGGGATTTGAATAGCTTAAAATAAACTTAGATTATACCGCTATACTGAGTTTAATTCAATCTGTCCTCAGTGGTCCAGAGAGCACTCAAGTGCTTCAGCAGGTCATTTGAACAGAATTTGTGCCTCTAGTTCATTAGCCAGAATGGCAGTTAGCGGGGTGCCCTGGGGTCCTTGCTCAGACCCGCACTCACACAACGGAAGCTGGCTAGGAAAAGCTGACGTTTTGGCCACATGGCCATCTTCCAAACGGAACTGTTATCTGGGGTAGGACTACAAAATTAGTAGAGAGGAGCACACAGTCAATGAAATAAAATACTTGACTCTAAAAAAGAAACTGATAGAGCAGCTCATGAAAGTTTACTCCTTGCATGAAATTCAAACTGGCAGGAGGGTGAAGCTCATCACAGAGGCTAAAATCCGACTAAAGGCAAATGGACAATTATCAATGATAATGTACACAGTCAGAGGAAGAGCCTGTGGGGAGCCTGTGGCACCCGTGGTCAGTCCACTTTTATTTAACATCTTAGTTAATGATCTGGAAGAGAGATAAACAGAAGACTAAAGAGAGAAGCTGAAGTGGACATCTGTTGGCCTTGCCTGCAAGGCACCCATTCTCCAGTTGGTGGTCACTTGTGCTTTACGAAATTCCCTCCCCCAATAGAAAGCATCTCCAAGGGACTGTCAAACAAGGTGGCCCATGCTGGGCCAAAAATATGCCCTCTCCCTAGAGCATGAATCTAAAGCAATTGTCATAAGGTTTAGAAACCATAGAGCTGTCAAGTATCATTTATTCTAATAGTGCATCTCTGTGAGAAAAAAAATTAATTCCTGCCACCTAGGTCATTAGAATGAGCTTTTCCCCTTTTCTTTTGCCTTGTAATCTAATACACTTTTCTCTACCCCCTCAAATTAGTCATCATCATTTCTGTGGACTGCAACCAGAAAGCCCAACTAATAGACATGCAGCTTCTACCAAATCTGGAATATGCACCCTATTTTCCTGACCCTTTAGCAATTCTTAAAATACTTTTAAAACATTAGTGTAAGAAATACCACTACAGATAGAGTAAGCAATTCAAAAATCACAGTGTTTTGATTCAACCATAAAAAATTCACATTGACATTTTTCTGGGTAAAAGAAATTATTATAAATGTTCACACAACAGAAACAATTGCCTGACCTTAGAACGGAGGTGAAAGCAGAGAACCAGACATGAGATTGCAATAAGGTGAGGCACTTTTAAATGCCATTAAAGCTCTGCATGGTAATATGACATACAGTACAACATATCAGACATTAGCCAAGTAGAGCCATGGGAAGTGACCTTGGCACACTGTCCAAATTATTAGCTGCATACGTTCTTCAAGAGAGAGAAGGGGAGGAATAATCCCCATGTGGTTTAGAGAAGTATAACTAAAATGAAGCAGGCTCTCCAGGGTGAAGGGATGAATGCTAAAGATACACTAGCTTTGTTTCTCCTGGGTGAAGAGCATATACGGAGGAGGCCAAGAGCCCCTCTATTAAGTGCCATACTTGCTGATTACAAAAATCTCAGCTGCCCAGGCTCAAAAGAGGAAGTGAGAACTGAGGGTGAGTCCAGCCTACCCTCAGCACCACTGGTTGTTCTCAGTTCCCCCACAAGCTCTCCACTGCCCCGAGGACAATTCACTCTTCTGCTTTGGGCCAGAGGAAGCTGCCTGTCAACAGTTAGAAAGTCTTGCATAGAGAATTTGGAAGGGAAGGAGAAATTTTCTTCTTACGGTCGGAAAGAATCAAGATCTATTTCCTAGCGCATGAGGAGCAGTGAATCCTACCCCTACTGTTCTTTCCTCCCAGAATCTATGAGTATGTGCAACACCCTGGCTGGTGCTTTAGACAGACCTGAGGCATACATCACATACAACATATCACAGGCATACATGGTAGTAGGTATATTTTATACAGCATAAGATATCTAATATTGTATCAGTTAGGGTCCCAACTGAAAACAGATGGAATCCCAAGCACGGAGGCTGAGGAGGGTTTAATAGGGAGACTATCTGTGAGGGTGCAGGCAGAACCAAGGGAAACCCACAGGGGGGCTGGAACACCTGCGTCAGGCACTGATCCCAACCAGCCGTCACAGCCCGGGACCCCTGAGGACGCAGGGGAGAGCACTGGCAGTGGGGCCCAGCAGGAGCTGGACCTGCGAGGGGGCCAACCTGAGGGACCTGCAGCCTGTGGGAGAAGAAGGAAGCCATTCTCAGCCCCCAGCACAGTGGGGAGGAAGGAAGCTGCGAGAAGAGCCATCCAGACCCACCCTCCTGATGCTCTCGCCTTCTGTGCATCCCATTGGCCGACCCTATCAGGTCAGTAGGGATGCCCGCTGGTCCAGCCTCATGGCTTAAAGCAAAGTGAAAGGCTGGAAAGTGGATCTGGAGGGGGCACTGTATTGGTATCTCGATGTTGACCTCTCATACCATGACAACCTTTCACATGTTCCTCCAAAGCATGCAGTGCCCATTTCGTCTCTTCTACTTCTGTGTGACATCTTCTTGGCCTCTCTGAATACTAATCTACATTTTCCTTCATGTTCTCAGCTATAAAAAATTAGGGGCTAGGGTGCAAAAGTGGTATTTTCTTCTTCTCACCATCCATATGCCAGCACAGTCATGGACAAAACCTTCCTTAAAATGACAATCATAAAGGAAAAATGAAGGCAGTGATAAAAAAATGCTAACTTCCCCCTAATGCTTGAAAGGAAAAAAGAAGGCTCTGCTTTAACACGCGAAGGGAGAATCCTTGTCTCCTCTAGTGTATACCTGAAGCAAAAGCCACCCCTAGGCTAAGAGGCCAATTAACAATAAAACACAGAGGAGCTGGAACAGCATCACCTTCCTGCCAGCTCTGTTCGCCGAGCCCCACCTCGGGGTCGGCGGCTCTCAGGGCCTCCAGTCTCTGCAGACTAAGTTCAAGGCCTCCTGGATGACGACCCACCCAGGGCTCCAGTCAGGTTTCTGCAAAATCCTCTTACACAGCACGTGGCAGAGCAAGAAAAACAGGATTAAATTAAGGGGTAATTTACGAGTGCTGTGCTAGAAAAAAGGCTCTCACGAAGTGAGATCTGTTCTGTCCTGAAAGGACTGCTAAAGGGAGCAGCGCTGTCATCTGGGGGATGTTTGCTGACGGAATCCTCAAAGCACTGCTTGCATTCTGATTCCCACCATTTCAAAAAAGAACACGTTCCCAGCTTGGTCACCAGTAGGTCATCCACTCTATCCTGGCCCTGACAGCGGCACCAGGAGCTGTTTTACACATGAACTCATTGCCCTGCCCTCCACCGCAGCCTCACGCTTTTGGGAAGGACCCCAAACACCCTGAACCTTAAAACACCTAGAGACCTTAAAACCCAGGCAGCCCACCAGTCATCTGTTCCACCTTTAATTTCTGACTCTTAAAATTCAAGCATTCTGAATCAGTTTTCAAAGCTATTAAACCTATTAATAGTAAGACTGTGATGAGCGAGTTCAAAGTCGGCACTAATGACCTGTTGATGATGTTAATGGTTTTTGCAATAAGTACTGGGAATGACCTACTGTTAAGATACAGAATGACCGGCTTTTACATTTTACATTAATCCATTAACTCTTCTCTCATAATTCTTTCCCTAGTAAAATATTTTCTTCCTAGCAATTTGAAGGGTCATGAAGTTCTCATAGAGAAAACTGAGGTATGCAAAAAGAATAAATTGTCATGACGGAGAACTGCAGGAGGCAAGGAAAGAAGACATGAATGAGCAAGGTTCTGAGTTCCTGTTCTATGACACTGTGGTTCAGAGAGGAAGTCAGTCCAGGGAGGGCACACTCTGAACCGGGAGAGGCCCGAGAGGGGTGGAAATTCCAAAGGCAGGAAATGGGAAGGTGATGGCGATGGAACGAACCATCTAGGGCCCAGCATGTTTAAGGAACCGTGGCTGCGCACACCGAACTGCAAAAAGCAATGTCCAGCCCTGGTTTGGGTTCCAGGTTCTTCTCTCTTGCTCTGGACCTTGCTTCACATTGGGGCCGCTGACCCTTGCCTACTGATGTACCCTCAAGCCACCGTCCACACCTAAATAATGGACCCAAGTCCTCCTGGCTAGTTTTCTCCTCTTCCGCTCGACAGCAGGTACTCAGAACCCACTTTGGGCAATGACTCTCCTGCTCCAGTTCCTCCCCGAAACCATCCTGTCCCATGGGTAGACCCTGGGTGAGAGCAGGGAAGAATGTGCAACAATCAAAGCCCTGGGAGCAGAGCAAGTCTGCAGAGAATTAACAAAGTCAACAACTTTCCCTACCTGGAGCCGCCTATAGTTTAAAAAAGACAAACTTGTATAAAAGGCATTTAAGGAGGAGTAGGCTTGTATGGGAATTCACGAACCAGGATATGTGGCTGAGGGCATTTGGATGAAAGATAAAACAAGACAGAAGATAATACCCCAGGAAGAGTGGGCCACCATGCATCTTAGCCTGACAGAGGACACTGAAAATACTTCCTGAAAGAGATCACAAAACTGGCAGAAAGGCAAGATAAGTTAGCGATAGGAGATTTCAATTATTTAGACAATGCTGTAAGTTTAATTCTTTTAAAACAGGGCATCTGATCTTACTACACTGATGGACAATGACTGCAATGGGGTATGTGGGGGCACTCGATAATAAGGGTGAATGTAATAACCACATTGTTTTTCTTGTGAAACCTTCATAAGAGTGTATATCAATGATACCTTAATTAAAAAAATAAAAGGGCATCTGATTGTTCCTCCTGATAGTAGTGTTTCCCAGAAGATTAAGAAATCTTTGAGGAGAGCTGTCAGAGGGGGTTTAATGTTCCTCCTTAAGGAAACCTGAGCAATGGGGCAGATACGTGTTCTTGTAAAGTGTCAGATAGTAAATACTTTACACTTTGTGGGCCACATGGTCTCTAGCTATTTAACTTTGCCCTTGTAGTGCAAAAGAGGCCACAGACAATACATAAACAAGTGGATATGGCTGTGTTCCAGTAAAAATGGACTTACCAAAGCAATCAGCAGACCGGATCCAGCCTGCAGGCTGCAGTTTGTCCATCCCTGTCTTGGATGATTTTGTAGAACTAATGAAACTCCTATGAGGGAATGAGCACATCCTACTAGAAGTCATACTAGCAAAGAAAAGGGACATGGTGGAGAGTGAGAGGAATTTTGTAGATGATTTCTGAGGGAAAATTACAAGTTGGAAATAATAAATTTGAGCCTATGGACATTTTTAAAAAGGCACTGTGACTCAAAAGAGATGTATTGCTTTAAATGACTTGATTCTGGCTGTATAATAGCTAATAATCCCCATGTAGAAGATATTTAAAAGGAACAATATGGATAACCAGAATGTTCTGTGATTGAATCAAATTATGTAACAAAATGGGTAAGATCAGGATGTACTCATGATATATAAAAACAGGACAATTAAACATAAGGATAAATTTATAAGAAAAGTCTCTAAAGCTTAAAGAGAAATGGTAAAAGATTTTTTAAAACCGTGTTCAAACGAGAATGATCCAGAAAGTGACAGAACCAGCTTTCTATGGTGATGGAAAGTTAAAAGATGACAGGGAGAAGGCAGAGGTACTCGACTTTCATCTTGCTTTTCATCTCTTCCACCAAGAGAAGGATCTTCAAACTGAAAAAGGTAAAGCAATGTGGCTAAGACGAAATGCAAACCTTATATGGGAGAAGACACAGTAAGGAAGCAGTGAGTCCGTCAGACCAGGACAGAAGGTACCGACTGAGAACAACACAACCCAACCACCACAGCCAGTGTTGACTGACTTCTTAGGCATTCTGCTAAATACCTGATATGCTTCAACTAATTTAGTCTCCATGACAATGGTACATATACTATTATCACTTTTTCCTCCTTTATGGATGAATAAGTAAGAGATTAAAAACATGTCCATGCTCCCAGCTAGTAAGTAAAAAGTTAGGTCTTGAACTCAAGTCTGACTAGTACCAAAGTCATGCTTTGAAGAATATTTAAATAACCTGAAGATTTGTTCAAGAGTCATTAAAACTAATCCTTTAGAGGGCTGGATCTTTCAACTGGAGACTGATATTTGACCAGCTCTAACTTGCACAGATTCGTAGAAAAGCTCTAAAACAGACTGCAAGATATGGTCACCAGGAATCAGCATAGGTTCTCCATTGGTCCATTTCTGCCCTAGGCTCTCCATCTGCCAGTAATAATAGCATCCTAACAACAGAGTCTCTGCCCAGCTCCAACTCTGAATCTGGGACAGCCAAGCCCTGTGACATGCAGAGGAAGAGCTTCCCCACTTATGATAGGTTTCTGAAAACAGCCTTCTGCCGCTACCTGGTGTTAGTATGCTAGGCTTGAACAAAGGCTGAGTGCTCAAAGATGCATCACGCTTCAGCTTTCCTCTACATCCTATCACCAGTGAACAACTGAGACTGCCTCAATGACCTGTCCAGGTCCCCACGTGCAGGCTCCCAGGACAGGGGTTGGGATCTTAGTTTTGCCATTTATAAGCAGTCATGAAACCTGGGGTAAAAGCTGCTTAACTTCTTTGATAATCAGTTTCTTCATCTGCAAAATGAAGCATCCTAGCAACACAATGTTAGTATGATGGCTAAAGTCAGAAAAGTACTCTGAACACCCCAATATGGTGAACAAATACTAATTATCATAAGTCATTATTAATCTTATTTTTAAAATAGAACCTTATCATAATCTTTGTTGATAACATTGCTAGCCTGGTGATTCAGAGAAATGTAAACATAAGGAATCTTGATTTCAGGAGGCTATCTGGCCAAGTTTCTTCCCAGGAGACCTTTGAGGCCATGGCAGAGAGCAGAGGGCAGGACAATAGTGCCGTCAGGGAGGCTCACACTGGAGGAGAGGAAATGACCAATCCACCTGGGAAGAGCTTCGTAGACATACGTAGGCAAGGACAGCATCCACCTGGCCCTGACCTTGAGCAAGCAGAACCAGACCCTCTGGCTTTATGGGCCCTTCCTTACTCTTGAATTGTGCTTAAAACAGCCTTTGACCTGTCTACATCTATATTTAATACATATCAGTAATTTACAATTTATACCCACACACTTCCACAAAATATGTGAAGCAACTAACATGTTTATTAATGCCTTGGATGAAGGCATTGAAACCTGCACAAGGAAGGATGAGATCAATCCCTGAGGGACAGAATTTGGACACAAAACAAACCTGCGCAAGCCAAAGCAGACAAGATGAAGAACAACAGTGAAAACCACCAGGTCCAGTACTTACAGGAAAAACAAAAGTCTATATAATAACAGCATGGAAAAGCAGCCTTGAAAGAGCTCTGGGAATGCTTCGATGATAACATCAATCAAACTTTCGATGGGGTTGTCAAAAAAAAAAAAGAAATGCAGTCTATCTTAAGGCTGCAATATTAGATACAGAATACTTAGAATGATGGAAGTCATTCTCCTGATGTTTCCTACATGGGACAGATCACATACACAGTTCTGGGAATTTCCTAGAAACGCTTGAGCTCATTGAGAGGTGGTTTGACCTGCTGGAAAAAAAAAATCAAAAATCTGAAAATCTAAAAAGTATATCACGATATAAAGAGTTGAAAGAACCAGCATGTAAGCATGTACAGTGTGTGCAAAAGAAAATGAGGACTAGGGCATTCATCTCCTTATATTTACAGAACACTCTTTACTCACATTCCATTCTCCCTTTAACCTCCTACTGAAAGGTCACCAGTGATTCCCGTATCCCAAAGCCACTGGCCAATTTACCAGCCCATGTTCCTCACTCATTTGCATTCTACAGAGTTGACTATCCCTTTATTAGTGAAACACTTTTGCTGTTTAATGACACCACAGTATCCTGCATTCTCCCTACTTTGGTAGTCAGTCTTCACTGTCTCCTTTCTGCTTCTCCTCCTTTTCATAAATTCTAAAATTGGAATGCTCCAGGACTCACTAACTGGTGGTGTGTTTTTTCTTCTAGCTGTCTGGACTCACTCCATAAGCGATCACATACAAATTTATGGTTTCAAACACCATCTCTAGGCTGGTGACTCACAAATTAGTATCTCCATTCCCAACGTCTTCCAACCTGAAGGCTCAAGTAGATTTCTACATCAAAAAATACCTCAAAACAATTCAGACATAAAAATTCTGAACTTTTTTCTGCACCAAATTTCCTGTTCCTCATGCCTTCCCTAGCTCAGTTAATAGCACTGCCATTTACCCAGCTGCTTAGTCATCCATGATTCCTCTCTTTCCTTCACTCCCTCCATTTGCAACCCACCTGCAAGTTAAGTCAGCGCTGGAATGAATATATATCTAGAAACCAACACTGCCCACCACTTTCACAGCTACTACCTTAATCCCCATCATGTCTCACCTGGACTACCAAATAGCCACTTACATGTCTGTTGCCCCTCACAGACTGTCTATACTGTAGCTAGATTAAAATATAAAGCAGACCATGTCCTCCACTGACTTACCATCACACAGAAAAAACATCCAAGCCTCTTACCATAGCCTAGAAAGCGCCACATGATTTGGTCCCTATCTACCTCTCCATCTCACCTTTTACCATTCTTATGTTCATTACACTCCAATCATATTTGAACTCAAAGGGCCTTTGTGCATGCTTCCAGCTGTTGCTAGTCCCTGGACTAGTATTCATCAGTTCATGCTGAATCCCTGTTTCTTCCCGTATTTCTGTATGTAGTCAGTTCATCAAAGTCTCTTCAATTAAACCCTTGGAGTGTGCCATTGTGTTTCTGCTGGGACCCTGACTGAACACTACGTAAGGCCTAAAAGATGACTTTCTTCCCTGGGGCAGCACCTTCTATGCAATCAGTTTAATGTGACAGCCATTTATCTCCTTTATTAGTCACTACTTGAACTCCAAGACCAGTAGAATAATTCAACAATGATCTATTTTTGTTTCCAGCTAATTATTGAATCACCATCACCCCAGGCATCTACCTGACACAGACTCACCCAAATATACTTACATTTATAATTCCATCCTAATCTCACTCTCCACCTACCCTCACTTCCCAAATGCAATTACATCCATTCCCCTGCATAGTTCAGGTGTTGCTGGTACTTTTGAAGAGAGGATATGGCCCTAGCCAATCAGTTAAGGCTTGGAGATGGGCCCCTGGCCCAGCAGAGAAAATGGAAAGTAAATCAAGAAAGCAAAGCAGAAGCTCTGTGGTGGAACTGGATAGTAAGTGCTGAAGAAAAGGCAGAGGAACATGGCCCAGGCCTGCTTTGCTACACTTGGGGCAACCTATCTGTGCCAGATCCTATCAGCAGGAGGGCATAAAGATACCTGCCTGGGAAAAGCCCCACTTGGGAGTAAATTGACCTAAGCTGACAGAATGAGGTTCACCCTGCCTGAAGGGGTACAAGACTGGTAAAGGTAACAGTGGATATTTACCTCCTCCTCAAACCTGCCCTGTCCTCCTCAGTACCTCCTAGTCACCAGCCTGCTCACACTGCTGACTTTGCTGACCCATCTGTTAACCATCACCGAGCCCCTCCTCTTGAGGAGACTGTATGTCCAAACAGGGCATGAGCTCTTCCTTCTATTTGTGCTACTTTCTCCACAGCACCTGGCATAGTGCTGAGCAACAGGGGACTTCAGAATATGTCTGTTAACTCACTGCCTCATCTCAACAGCCCACTTCAGTTACTCTGACAGACTCAAATCTAATATTCCTTGACAACCCCTGCCTACCCATGCTCTTCCTCTGTGAATGTCTAAATCCCCTTGGCCAACTCATTCCACTTATAATTTTTTCCAAAAACCAGGAAGTTCCAATAACTAAATTGCCCGAAGTTGCATGCCATTGACTCTCTTACTCTGAGAAAACCATTTAGAGACTAGGTTAGATAATCTAGTTTTCAAATACATTATTTCATTTTCTCACAATAATCCTTAAGGTTAGTTACAACAGGCATTATGATTCCATTTCAGAACTGATGAAGGCTGAGAAAGGTTAAGAAAGATACCCAACACTATAGGGCTTATAAATGATTTTTAACTCGGATTTGAACTCAGGTCTCTGTTACCTAATGCTGCTCCTTTGTTAGCACCTCTCTCCCCACAGGTCAACACTGTCTCTCCTCCATAGGCTACTACATGGTTGTAACATGATGGAGAGACAAAGAGAACACCTGGCCATAATTCACAGCTGCATCACTGGTGCAGAACCAAGACCCCAATACACATGGGCTGAGACCTAAATCTCGGTTTCCCCTTGCTGCTGCACACACTAGGGAGTAATGCTCACCAGCACTTTACCTGGAAAGCATGGCCGTCAGTTCTGATGCACTCATAGCTCTGGGTGCTCACATGTCCCCATTCCCTGGTCATCTGTCAAGGCAGCCTATGAACAACAGCCAGAAAATAGTGTCTGTTCTGGTGCTCTCCCATGTCTCCAGCTAAGAAAATTCAGTCACAAGCACCAGCTTGATGTCTTATTTCTCCTGTTCTTTCCTCACTTGAACAGATGAAAGACTTCTTCTCATCTGCTCTCTAAAATAAAACCCAAGGTGTCTAATAATGGACACCCAGGAATTCTTGAGACTTTAAGACAGAAGTGACAAAAGGAATACATGGTCCATGGATGAGAAAAGCATATAAAAACATGAGATAAGTTTGGGGTTTTCAAGAGCCCCAGCTTGGCTGAGTGAATTTAGCTCTGCTTCAGTTTTTCAAAAGATCAGCATAGGTGACCAGTAAGAAATTATAGGAGTCCTCTGTATCATACAAATTTTGAAAATAGGCAAGAGTTAGTAATTTTCATGCTAAAACAGGGCTCACAAAACTACCTGACTACACACCAACTTTAGAATATAACGTGACTGCACTTTCCTTTGGGGGTTCCCATATGAATGAATAGTGCATTTATGAAGCAATTTATCTCATCCTTAGAGGAGGAAAACATTCTGTGTGGTAACAATGACATTGAGTGATATTCCCAGAACACTGGCTCTTGTCAAGTCAGGAAGTATGTGCTTTAAAAACATGAACTCTTAAGTCAGATTGTCTTGTTTGAATCCAAACTCTGACCCTTGCTAGCTGGATTTCTCACCACAATTTACTCAAACTTCTGCAAATCAGTTTCCTCACTTATAAAACTGTTATAACAATAGCACCTACTTCATGACCTCATAGTGATAATTAAAACAGATAATGTATATAAATAGAAGAGTACCCTGCACAGGGTATACATTCAGTAAGTGCTAGCTATTAGTAAAGATAAAGGAAGTTGAGGGCTTCTGCTTTTTGAAATAATGGATTACCTGATATCTGATTAGCTCTCCTACTGAAAACAAGTGTAAAACTAGACAAAATATATGAGGCAACCTTTTCCAGGGAGTAGACAAAAAGCAACATAAGATTTCAATTCCTGTAAAGAGGGAAACTCTTGTGATTACCCCAGATCTTTGTCTACATATAATTTCCTGACTGGAGTGCAGAGAGCTGAAGTCCAAGCCCCGCACAGTGGTCAAACTGTAGAGGAGGTAGAGGTCAAAGTTCCCAGCAACTTAAGAAGCTGGAATTTGGAGGATGGACTAGCAGAGATAAACGTACAGAGAGGAACCCCGTAAGTTCAAGATGAGACCCCCTGTGAGTTGTTGGCTGAAGTCTGGGTATATATCACAGGGCAAGACACAGAAGATTTTTTAGATAGTAGCTACTACATCATTGAAAGTAAAACACAGATACTAGAAGTTGAGCACTAATGAGAAAAGGAAATGCTGTAGCTTGTTAGAGTTACAGCCCTGTAAGAGTGGAGATTCCAGAAATGACACTCTTGAACAAGGGCCATACCCTAAAATAAGACTTACTCCAACCTACACTAATAAAGACTAACTCCAAACTCTAACAAGATCTATATGGAGACAGAATTAGGAAATTGAGTTTCACCAAGTTAGAGAGGCTTGGTAGATACCATGGGCTTTTCATAGATATGCAATAACAAAGCATAAAACCAAGCCTGCTCAAGTTCAAGGTGATTAGCCAGTATTTAAATTGTAAGATAAAACAAGAATTCATACTTTTCCAAGGGAAACAGCAGTATTCAAAGTCTCTATAATGTATTATCCATACTGCCTATCAACTTAAAAAATCACTTATACATACAAAGTGAAATTAAAATGTGAACCAGACTGTGGACTTGGTAAGCAAAAACTTTAAAGCAGCTATTAGCAGCTACTATAAATGTGTTAAAAGAAGTTCAGGAGGAAAAGATGCTTAAATAATTAAAGAAAATGTGGTCTTAATGAATGAACAGATAGGGAACCTCAGTAGAATAATACCAATTACATAAAGATACAAATGAAAGTTCTAGAACTAAAAGGTATAATAACTGCAATGAAAACAAAAGTCACTTAATAGGAGATTGGAGGTGGCAGAGGGTTGATGAACTTGAAGACAGAGTACTAATATCACTGATTGATTCTTTCCTTTTCTTCATCCTAGCACTCTGCCTAGAGACAACTTCCTGACCACAGTAAAGAGAGCTAGAGTCCAAGAGCAGCACCAAAATAAAGGAAAAGAGTGGAGGAGGGGATTGAATAAAAATGAAAGAGTTATATATTGATATTCACAATATCAAACAATTGCATTGGCATAATATCAAATTGATATCATAATACCAAAAACATACACATAACTAGATTTTTAAAAGACACAGTGAGATTAAAGCAGAAAAAAATTTGAAGAAATAACAGTAAAACACCCAAATACAATGAAACACACCGACTTATAGTTCCAAGAACTTCAGCAAACCCCAATCAGAGTTAATAAAAAAGAGAGAGTCACATTCAGGCACACCATAATAAGACTTCTGAAGACCAAGCTAAAGAAAATAACTGATGATCAGAAGAAAAAGGAACTGTATCTCTAGAGCGCTAAGAGGAAAATAGAAAAACTGTCAATCTGGAATTCTATTACTAGCAAAAATAACAGAATAACAGATATTTTCACATAAAGAAAGCTCAATGAAAGGATAGTCTTCAGGTTAAAGGAAAATAATACCAGATTTTAAAAACTCAGATCAATAGGAAGATATGAAAGCCTCCAGAAATGGAAAATAAAAATGAAAAATACTATGATGTCATTCTTCTCATGATTCACATAAAACAACAGTCTTTATTAAAGCAAAAATGATTATAGTGAAAGCCAGGATTTATGGAATATATGTAAGTAAAAAACAGGATAAAGTCTGATAATGGACAAAGTGTACAGTTGAATGAAATTTTGCTGCTGTAAGGTTACTATAGTAGTGAAATGAAAAGCATGAATCAGAACACAGGAAGTGGTGACGGGGAAGTGAGAGGTGTAAGTAAGAAGTGAGGAGGGGGGAATAGGAAATAGGCAATGTCATATGTAAAGTGTAAAGAGATACAATATTGACTCTAAATAGACAGCAACCACTAAAAAATACAATAAGCACAGGTATAAGTAAAAAGTCAATAGAGGAAATAAAATGGAAAACACTAATATATTATTAACCTTCAAGAAGGCAGAAAAGAAACAACAAAGAAAGGAGCAGAAGAAACAAATTAAATCCAAATTTCATGACAGTAGACATAAACTCAACCACATCAATAATTATATTAAATATAAATACACTAACACTCCAATTAAAAGGCAGAGATCATTATGCTTAATTTAAAAGCAAGGCCCAACTTTATGCTCTTCATAAATAATGCATTATAACTATAAAGGATATTCAGGTTGAAAGGAAAAGGACAGAAAAAAAAAACTATACCTGCAACTACATAAGCCAGGCTTTCTATTCCTAGACATATGCCCAGAAAAAGACTGGACATGAATGTTCTTTGCAGGCCTATTCATAACAGCCAAAAACTGGAGGTAATCTGCAATAGCCATAAATAGGTGAATAGACAGACAAATCATGGCATAGTCACAAATGAAGTACTACTGCATAAAAAGGAAGTACTGATATATGCAACATAGATAAATCTCACAGATATTGTGCTGATCAAAAAAAGCTAGATTCAAAAGATTTCATAATGTCTACTTCACTTATATGAAATTCTACATCCAGAAAAAGTAATCTATTAAGGATTACAAATCAGACTGACGGCTGCCTTGGGTGGGGAGTTGGGGAGCAAAATGGACTGCAATGGGGGATGAGGGAACTTTCCTAGAAGGTGGAAGGGTTCTACTTTCTGATTAGAGTTCTGGTTATGTGTTTTTATCTATCTGTCAAAGGTCATTATTGATCTGTACACATAAAATATGTGAAATTATTTTAAGTAAATTTTACTTCAATAAAGTTGATTTTTAATTTTTTAATAAAGATAATTAAATGTTTCTCTCCTCTTTTTGCCATCACCATCAAACCTGACCAACTCACATCCATCCCGGAAAGAGAGAAGAAAGAAGTATAGGATTAGAATAAAATAAAAATACACTTCAAAACAATTAGACTGTTTCCCACTACCTGTTTATTCTGCATGTAGTCTCTGAACCACCACCTATTATTATGATGATTGTTACAGAACAACTTTATTGATCTATAGTAGAGCTGAGTTGCCTAAAATCCAGCTTCAAAAAATCTCTATTGGATCCAGGGCAGTTAAAAACCACAAAATGTGTTCTTAATTCAAAGAACATTTCCACCCCACCTGAGGGTACACAGAGTACAAAGCTAGGAAGGGTGGAGGGTGCCTCTGTGTTAGCTCCAGCCTTGACAATGGAGGTGGTAAGCAACTACAGCAACATGGAAACCCAGGGACACAGGTTCATGGTCCAGAACAATGTGCCCTGCAAGCTTATGAATGACTGGAGAAAAAAACTTGAAATCCACAGATTGCATTACCTAATTTCGCCAGTCCCCTGAGATGGTTACAGTTTCACCATTATAAATGAAACCAAAACTTGAGTCATTTGCACTAGCACCTGCTTTCAGAGCACTCTGTTCCCTCTCTGCTCCCGGTGCCACTCACACCCAAGGCAGCTGCTGGGAGAGTGACCCAGACACCCCCATCCATTGTGATGAGGTCTACCTAGACCGCTTTATGATTTATGGAAGAGCAGAATAAGGAAACCTTCTACCTTTAAAGAACTCCATGCAGCACAGCCATAAGGCATTTTCCCTAGTGTTTTTTTTCTCATCTTACCATTCGTCCTCCAATCCACCCCTCCCCCCAACAGATAAGGCTCCAAACCACCAAAATGATAAAGTGTGAGTAGAGATTGATTTATGAGGGTGATACAAGGGGTATCACTAGGAGATAATGGGGTGAAATCGAGCAAAGGGAAATGTAGGCTGAGTATCAAGAAACATTTGAAACTCAACAGAGTATGAAGCAAGCTCCCAGGAGAAGCCAGGGAAGCCCCATGGCTGGAAAATCATCAGACGCTGAAGAGTGGGTAATAATCGGCTGTGGCCGTGCTAGATGGAAACAAGGGGGCAGAGGTGACATTTACATTGCATCAATCTCCTAGACCTGCTCTGCTAACTAAGTCCTTCGGTGAGGAGTGAATGTTCCATTTCTGTGTTCATCCTTTCTGTCTCTCTCTCCCTGTCTGTGAATCCCTGCACACACACACATACATACAACCCCATCTCACAAACACCCACACTCTCCATATAGCCTCCAACACCATGGCTGGGCCCAGGTAACTCACCAGATAACTTCCCTGCCCTGCAAGGTTCACACTGACCCTCTCTCTCCTGACTGTACGACCTCACCAGCCTCACCAACCTCCCCCGCTCTCACCATCCATCCAGTCCACCCTCTCTTTCTCAGTTTCTTTTCATTCTCAGTCTTTCTTTCATGAACAATTGTATTTGTAGCTGGTGCCCCGAGGGGTCCCGCTGGCCAGGGGAAGGCAGGCACACGCACAAGAAGATGGGCAAGAGGGGGCCGAGAAGGAAGGAGATTCACACTCTTTGGTGGTTCCTGGATAACGGGAAGCCAGTTACCAAGAATGATCAGAACAGGATTGCTAAACAATGAGGATTATCTTATATTCCAATGCCTCCTTCTGTTTTTAATACTTTGAAATCACATTATATTCCCTCATTGAGTGTGGTCAAAAGCTAAAAGTGCCTCCAACTAACAGAACTCTCCCAAGACCCTGGGATCAAAACGTTCCCCTAAAGAAAAGCCAACAACCTAGTCACTTGCGTGACAGGCTGGGGTAAGGCCACCAAATCCTCCTGCTGTGAAGATGGACAAGGGACAAGAAAAAAGGCGTACTGCCGCTCTCATTTCAAACCCTACGTAAGGCACAGGGCTGGCTATGACCCTTTGTTTCTAAGTCTAAGGTATAAAGCTCTACTGCAGGATGAGGACGTAAACTCTAGGCAGCATGATTTGCCCGCCCTAGAAAGTCAGGGATAGGCTAGCCACCCCCGGGGCTGAGATTCAGCAGCAGCATCTGCCCTTCACCTTGATCCACTGGGAAGAGGTAACAAAGGCATGTGGCGCTCACAGCATAGCTGAGCATAGCCACAGCTTTCCAGTCTGTTAGTGTCCCACGAACGGGTGAAAAATGTCACTTCCAGATCTGTGTGCGTGCAGACCATGGGAGCCAAAGGCTGAAACCACGAAACTTGAGACTGAACACTGATCAGGTGAGAAGGAAAGTGAGGCTCAGGAATCCTCTGATGAATTCTACACAGGTTCTTGCAGCGTCTATTAAAGACACCTGGAAAAGCTTCAATGTTGGCATGTTACTGCCCTCTCCTGGGCAAAAGGTCAAAGACGGGACAGATGTGCAAGTCACAACTGGTTCAAGTCTGTAAGGTCCCAAGGCAGTTAATCTTTAAACTAGTCTTTCATCAGCCTTTGAAAAGGGGCTGCCTTTGTAACCATCTTCTACAGGCAGACCTCTCTCCCCAACTGCCACCATTTTACCTTTCCCACTAGAACTGAAGGCTTCTGAGAATCACAGATTTCATGAGTGGGTCATAGGTAGCTGTACAGAAAGGACTTGGAATAGGCCACTGGGCAGGACAGCCCAGAACTTCATAAAGTCCTACTTATCCACTTTTTAAGTAGCAACCCCTTTCCACTGTTTATTACTCTGGAATTGTTCACCTGGGCCTGGGAAAAATTCTGCTTCCAATCCTCAGCCCTCCACACACCCCATCAACTCAAGCACACACCGTTTTAGAACATAACTTGTACAGCCGAATAATGTAATTAAACCTAATTCATTTGCAAATCTTGAGGGCAAGAATATCTTATCAAAATTAATGAAAACTCAAATCTTTTGGAAGTAATTATGACTTTTAATGGCTGTACAAATAACATTTTAAATGAAGACACATGTGAATTCTAAGTAAAATAGAACGAGGCTAATTAATTAACAATGTCCTGATTGGCCTAAATTAGGTAATAATCTGTTTTTTTTTATAAAGTCCTGAGGTAAATCACTTATTTCCAACTCTTCATTTCATACAAAGTATAAAGATCAGGTCCAAATTCGTATAAATTAAAGGAATCCAAATTAATGGGAATTTTTAATGCAGTATCTTTCAATAGACATGATAATCACTTTAAAGGATTCTCATCCTCAACAAATATTTATCCGGGGCCTGCTGCGCACTAGCGTCGTACTTGGGGAAAGGGCACAATCTTATTATCGTGTCTCCCATGAGGATGAATCACAGAGAACTGGGAGCCTCTGTCAGTCACCTACTTGGCCTGAACCTTGATCATGTCCCCGAGCTCGTGGGTCACTGCAGAGGCCCCGCCCATCCCTGTTCGTGGGGACAGTACGTCCTCAGTGGCAGGCAATACGGAGTGTCGGTGGACTTTGGGGCGGCCAAGGCAATGAGGGGGCCTGATTTCTCGTCTCAGCGCGGCTGCTTCTCCTCTCTGGTAGGAACAGCAGCAGCCACCGGCAGCACTGCTCTGTGGATGTGCCTGGCAGTACCCCAGACCCTGGGGGACATTATTTCACTCAATCCTCCAAACACCCCTGTAGATAATAGCTTACCATTCTCCCACCATTTTAAGCATGAGAAAAAAGAAGTATGCCAATGTAAGCATTTTGCCCCAAATTACACAACCTTAAAAACTACAGTCAAGCCTTAAATGCAAGTCTGTCTGAGCTTAAATTTAAAGTCCAGGCCAGGAACTGGTAGACCACACGACTGCCTTCATTTCTGAAACTGAATCAACTGACCAGGCATGCTGTGCAAATCAGATGACAATTTATAATACAGATTTCTGAATGATAACTTGCTTACGTAAAAGATCATTAAGTCAGATCACATCATGGACCCACTCGAAATCCCCCACTAATTCCCTCACTGAATTTAGAACAAAATCCTAAGTTCTTGCCATAGCCTGCAAAGCCTCACACAAACTGGCTCCTGACTACCTTTGTGACCCACCTCCCCTATTTCTGCCACATAGGAAAGGTACTCTCAGCACAGCCTCCTTTTGTTTTTTCTTTAAAATGCATATTTCTGCTTAAGGGTCTTTGCATTTGTTGTTCCCTCTTTGGAGATGCTCTCAGCCCAGCTGTTTAGATGACCCACCTCCTCAATTAGTTCATGACATCTTATCCAAAAGGCCTATCCTGCCCGATCTGTCTAACTGAGAAGCTGGTATCACTCTGTATTCCGCATTTGTCTTCAGTTTGCCTAACAGCGCTTCCCACTCTCTGTTACCACTGTACTCACGTGTGTGTACTGCTGTCTCTTCCTTGGCAGTGAACACTTCGCAAAGGCAGAGCCCTGGCCTCACTGCTCCCTGCTGTATTGCTGGCACCATAACAGTTCGTGGCACACAGCAGACACTCAATAAATACAGAATTAGTGAATAAATGAATGAATCTAAATTCCTCTATCAGTATATCCAGATTTGTCTCCTTTTCTTTAATTTTCATGTATAAAGCAAATCTAGAAAGGACAACCTCAGTTCCATGCAGTTGGGTCTATTCATTGCCCACTTAATCTGATTTTCTCCATTCCCATCTAGATCTTCTCATGCATCACTCCTCAAAACCAGAATACTATCCTCTGAAGTGCCACACACCCTGTTCCCTTGAGAGCCTTCAATGATCTCTGAAAAACGCTTCTCCAATCACATGCTGATGAGGACAGGTGACAATTTCAAGACCACTATCTCAGTTGCACAACCCAAGCTTTCCCAGGCTGAAACACCAAATGACTACTGAGGGCTGCTACAGGTGGACTCCCTACCCCTGCCGGGGCCCCCCGACAGCAGCAGAGCTGTGCAAGTTGGCCTCGTGTCATTAGCTGGGTGGCCTACTGCACCTCTGTGTACGGGGTTCCAGCACAGCCCCACGCAGCCAGAGACACAAATGAGGATGAGGAGGAAAATGGCAATAATCAGTCAGCGCCTCTTTGCATTCCACACTCACTGCCTCGAGTCTTCTCACCTATGGAGGCAGACTTTGTACTCTTCATTTTCATATGATAAAATTAAGTATCACTTGCCTAAGGTCATGAAGTGAGTTAAGGGCAGTGATACAAAGCCAGATGCGACTTGAGTCCAAGGAAAAGCATTTCTTTCAGTTTTAAGAGGGAAATATTAAGGCTTTACCTAATTACTCCAGCATTTTTCATGCAGTTACTCATGTATCTCAGACTGTGATAGGTAACCCAGAATACAAAAGAAATGTAAGGTATCCCAGCCAAGAGGGAGAGGTCTGCGCCATCCATTCAATTACCTATATTCTTACATGCTCGGAGCTTTATTTTTTCTAAGCTCTAAACTATTGGGTAAATGAATCAGAATGGTTCCTATAAACCATGAGCTGTTTATCATATATCACTTTGCAGATGGCTTTGGCCAGAAAAATAACTGCTTTTCTATTATTATGTGCTTTTCAAGAATTGAAGGATTTGATACAGTTCCTGAGTTTACACTAATAATGAGCAGGGGCTCAGAGGTGTAAGCTCCGAACAGACTGCGGCAGGCCAAAAAACACAAAAACAAAAGAACTGCAGACCCACCAAACCAAACACATCCAAGCACCTGTCCCTCTTCTCATTCTAGCAGCTTAACCCATTGACTGCATGGTCGCCATGCCCTGAGCGAGAGTGAGAAGTGGCAGGGTAAGCGTTTTCACAAGGTGTTACAATTTTTTAACTAACCTACACTTCCCTTCTAAAGACTTTGTTTCCTGTACCACTACAGATCCCTGCTGCATTCCTGGCTGTCGCCGCTCCAGCTGTGTGATCCTGGAGAGAGCGCCTTCAGGAACTCTTACAGCTGCCAACACCTGAACCTCCGTCCCACCTGTGAGAACAGTGCTAAGTTCCTGTGCACACGATGGCAGCGGACTTCCTATACACCACCTCCACTCCTCTCTCTCCAGAGCCAGCCTTCCCACAGACAGAGCGGACAGTGCCCGAGGTGAGGCACCCCTACAGCGAGACGGGCTGGCGAGGGCCAGCAAGGAGGGTCTCGACACCCACGAGGGCTGCAACCGTCCATGTGTCTGAAGAACAGAATCGACCATCCAAGGGCTGTGTCAGATACAGGTCAGTCTGACCCCGATGAAGTCTCTGAGATCTTGCAACACTAAAAGCAGGTTCTTCACCTGACTTTGATTTCAGGGGCTTCATACAAGGCACTGATACTTGGGAGTAAACCATTTATCACTAGACTTCATTCCAGGGACTGACTGTGCAGAGGCCAAGCAGGATAGCCTAGGATGCTAAACCACTACCCGCATTAGAACAACATGGTGATGCAAGGTGCAAGGGTGGGGGTGGGGAGGACGAATATGCCTGATTAGGGAATGGGGATAGGCAGCTCTGTGGGGCACTCAGAGGAGGATGCACAGCATGCCACAGAGACACAGAAAAATATCGGTGGGTCAAAGAAAGGAAAGTCGGGCTTTGAAATTAACGTAAGTATATAAAAACTGGGGTTGGGGGAAGCTGTATGAATAGTGCCTTTAAATGTTTTGGTTTAGTTGCCCACTAAAGGGATTTTGAGCATTCTGTACCTCTGTGCCCATTTTTAAATGGACATTTTCATTTTGTTTTTTCATCATAATCTAGATGGTAGCAAAGGATACAATTTCTGGCATATAGTAAATATGAACATCTTAAAATAAACTGTTAACTTTTAAATGTATTCAGTGGAACATAAATACCATAGTAACTTGAAATCTACCATCATCCACTTTTAAAACACAAGACTCTTCTTTAAGTGTCACAACTTTTCTATCATTCCTTTTTCCCCTGAACTCTTAAGGTATTTCTCTCTCATTTCCCCAAGATTTGTGGTAATGTGATGTATATTATACTTGAAAATACTAATGATCACTCTCATACTTCTTTACAACCAAAACTATGTACATAAATTGAGGTTTATGATGATTTTGCTTTACATGTACTACAGCCACTAAGTTTTTTTCCTGGACTCAAACAGCATTACAATTATTGTCTGTAAACATTTGGTGAAAATAACATAAAGTACAAATTTTGATGGATGAATATTGAATGTAAATAGCAAAATCTTATTAGATTGTATGTGTAGTTTATCACAATTTTAAAAATGCATGTGAAAAACTTTATTAGAAAGATTTCTCTATTTAATAAACTATATATAAGGGTAGTTTATGAGGTCTTGAATAAACCAAATTTCCTCTAACACCATTATTTCTAATCATCCCTCCTGTGGCCCTCCCCTGGAAGTTTTTCTATCTTAGGGCAACGTATATAATAAAATTCTGGGTAAATGAGAGAGATGGTTTCCTTCTGTAAAGTGAGAAAAGGGGAACCCCAAAGGGGAGGTAGCACTTGCTCAAGCAGATCAGTTTTAGGGAATAATACACTAGAAAAGTGAAGATCTAGAAATTAAGTCCCTTAAAATTATACATGCTTTCATACTCCATGGAAGCCTTCATGTGCTCACAAAAGTTTCTGTTCTCCAGTTTGAAGGATGCTGTGTTTGAGAACTTCTGGAACACTGCAACCTGTTGTTTTTCCCACTGACTATGGTCTTGTCAGTGTACCTAATACATCATGAAGTCATACATACATTCCCCCATCTATGTACATACCAACAGTAGGAAAAGGCTAAGGCTCACTGTGTGAATGATCCTGGGATTACACCAGTCTGAGCTTTGTGCTGCTTTCTTCTCCTCATTGACTCCCAATAGGGGAGAGTCAACAGCTTGGCCCAACAAAGCCTGAGGATCAATCTTTGCCAGGGCCATTGTAACACCCTCCAAATCATGCTTCCCCTCCATGGAGGGCTATAGTCAGTGACAGGAGCAAGACAGCCACAACCCACACACGTTTTCCCCACACATCCAAGAGCAATCCTATCCAACATCCCACAACATAATACGACACCATCTTCACAGACACGCTCCACCCTGTATTTGTATGTCCAATAATCCATCCCAGCCTCTCCTTGTCATCCTGAAACCCTAACATAAAAGGTGACCCCTGATCCTATAGGACCTCACCTGTGCCTGTGGCTCATTTCCCAGTAGCAGCCCAAATCCTCTGCCAATGACCCAAAAACATCATCATGGCAACCGTCACTGACACTAAGCACAGAGCTGAGGGCGAAGCATGGATTTTTCTCCAAACCACTTCCACAATGTTAAACTCTTGTCATCTATCACCCTCTAGGCTCACTGGCTTGTTCTAGAGCCAAGGAAGCTGCATATGGGGTTTTTTTATTCAGTGATGCTTTTTAGTAAGTTATTTTCATTAAAAAGTAATATGAACAGATTTTAAATATTTAGAAGAGAAGAAAAAGGTTACTTATAATCCCACTATGCTAAAATATCTGCTTTAGCATTGTGGTCTTTGAAGCAGCACATTTAAATCTTTCACTCTTCTCAGGACATCTTTACAAGAGAGCTACGGCCGAAGTGGCCACGTTTCCACCCAGACCCTCAAAGCATGGCATTTGTTCATTCAAGAGCCAACTGTCTTTCAGTTAAATGTAGAATAAGCACTATTGGTGGAGGAGATGATGATACCCAAACTAGCACACGGGCAAATATAATCCAAAGTGCCAAACTGCTGTTGAATAGAGACCAAAAAAGAAAGTTCTGGGGCAAATACAGCCCCATCACCTCATAGCAAAAGCCTAAAGAAAGTCCTTGCCAGGGGGCACCCTTCAGGTAAATGCTTTCTTTTCCTAAGGATCAGTCTATCCCTGTCCCAGATGTTTAAATGCTAAACTCAAAAACGTACTATGATAAAAGAATAGCAAACCTTTGTTTGCCCCCTGTGGGGACAAAAGACACTGAAATGTGTGCCTTGCTGAGGCTGCACTGTAAATAGCAAAGAAGTCCTAGTTTCTTTTGTTCACACAGTGCAGTCCTAGAGATTTGGGTCTTGGGTTTCTTTTTATATCCTCTCAAATTCATTTTTGCCAGAGTCATCTGGTTCTGCTCTGATGCCAAAGGCTGTAACACAGTCAGCGGTGGTACTGCCAACGCGGGTGACTTAACAAGGACTGTTCGTCCAAAGCCATGTTTCTGACGGAAAGAGGAGGCTCAGACTTAACACACTTGGATTCTGCAAGGCACAACTGCACCTCTAGTTATAAAATGTGAAATTCCTCTGAATGTTGGTTACATCAACCCCATCAGCATAACAACAATAGTATGTCTCCATGCACAATAAAGACTCAGGAGGTGTGGTCCTCAAACAGGCAGCCTGAAGATGAGGAATGTAAGGAAGAACGGGAATTCTGTGGATGTGCGAACGTTTGGAGTGACCAACAAACTGAAGGGCAGCTACTCAGGAAACACATGGACCACAGACTCGCCATACTACTGCAGACCACTTCTTTGAAAGCACAAAATGCTTAGGAAAGGAGCGCTTGGCTAAATCAGCCTACAGAGGGTGCTCCCGGAAGTCCAACTACTTTCCCTTATCTCAGCTCCCCAGCAGGGCTGGCCATTTGTTCTGCAGCAGGTGATAGCAGAAATATCTGCCTGGCTGCTGGACATTGGGGGATCCTTATTTCAACTCCAAGAGCACTCAGAGGTGCAGGTTCAGGCTGAAGAACCCAGAGGTCTGGGGAAGACGTCAAGGGGGAAGGTAGATGCTGACTGCATTTCAGCCTGATCAGCAAGCAAGCCCCAACTAGGAGAAAAGGCTGTCAGAGGGCCCCTCAGAGGCTCCTGGCTGCCACAGAGAAGTCTCAGGAAGAGAGTTCCCACCTGTTCCACCTCCAAGTCTCACCCACACCCTCCAAGTCCTCTGAAATCAACAGCAGAAATTTCCCTCTCCTTCTTCTTGTCTATTTTTCCCAAGGCTGCCGCAGGTTTCCAAGCGGCCGATCTGAACACTCCACTGGAGTACAACAGGGCCCCCTGAAGTCTTTAAAGGACTTAAAGCATGAAAGCCACAGGGGCATTCTGCAGTCAGCCCAAAGCCACTGACAAGGGCTGCTTCAGCTACGAGGAGCGCTACCGTCCTGAGGTCACACCATCTAAGACATTTGCACTGTCACTGGCCTCTAAACCCAGGGGTCAGGCATCCCATTATGGACAGAGGATTATTAACAAAGCCTTTTATTCATGTACATGCCCAGCTATGGTTGAGGAAGACTGTACACCACGATATCAAGACAGTGGTACTTTCAGTACGGTACATATTGATGGGCAAAGAGACAAATAAGAGATGGATCCAGCTTGAAGGGAATCAGCAAAGCCCACCTTTTGATATGTACCAGGCTGTGCTGTGTTTGCACAGCCTGGTACAGAAGACAGAGAGACAGCAAGCTCCAAGCTAGTCAAAGTCATGTTTTCTATGTAACTGAGGAGGAATTCAAAAGAGGACAACCAAAACGACTCTGCATTAGGAAATAGGCACTTGAAATATCTCTGGTCACGATGTGACAGGATTGATGAGGGAAGACTGAGAGATGGCTGGAGGACAAAGAAAATCTCCCACTTGATATAGAAGATAGTGATCAGTCTGCTATTTCCAATGAAGCTAAGAAATGGCTTTATACTGCAAAGGAAAAACACTCTATTAATATATGAAAGAGGAGCCTGTCAGAATGGGGCTTCACGCACCAGAAGACGACATTGAAGAGGTTACAAAAGATCCATCCTTGTGAGAAATCACTAAAACAGACCGGCCAAATCAACCCATAGGTGTTTACTGAGACCCCAGCCAGGCCTAACATTATGCGGTGCAGCGCTGTAGTTGAAAGGGGGAGCTCTTCTGTCAGAAGAACCTGGGTTCAAATACCAGCGTGGCCACTTACTGGCCATGTGACCTTCTTTGGGCAAGTAATTCAACTGCTTTAAGTCTTCCCTTGGAAAATGGGGGTGATTAGAGTACTTTAGGTCATTAAATTACTGTGAAGATTAAATGAGAACATGAATAGAAAGCATTTAGCATGATGTCTGCTGTGAACAACATGCTCAATAAATTACTGTCGGTGCTTATATTTGACCCCTTGCCTACCTAGAAGCTCCTTGCCCAGGGATCTAGTGTACCACATCACAGTCAACAACAAGAAATGAATAAAAAGGATTTCTCATCTGTCAGAGACATTGTCTCACATGTCTCGGGGGCCCCCGCAGGACACAGAATGCCCTTTGCCCCCCTGAGCCTACAATCCCTCCTCTGACTCCTGCTTCAGGCACAATTCCTCATAAAGAGTTTCTACTTAAAGTTCACAGAGAAAAATAAGTTTTAGGTACAATATCACTGGGGTAGAAATGGTTCAACCAAAGGCCAGGTTTTTAATATCACCAGAGTCTGTATCAGAAATAAGCTCAGCACAGTTGCTCTGATTGACATGCAATATAGAAAAAAAGCTAAGCTTGATCAAGAAGGAGGAAAATGAAGGGCAAAATCTCCACTCCAGACATGGTGCTCCTAGAGATAAAAGTTGCAAACACTTCCCACTCTCTGGTGAACACTTCCAGAAGAGTGAAGTCAAGGGAGAGAAGGAAAGTGGCTTTCAACATAAAATACAGAACATCCAGTTAAATTTAAATTTCAATGATAAGCCACAAATACTTTAAGCATAAGTATGTAAATACTGCAATAGTTGGAATATACTTACATTAAAAAATTTTGGTTGTTCCTCTGAAATTCAAATTTAACTGAGTGTCCATGTTTTGATTTGCTAAATCTGACAACTGGAAACATGGTATACTGAGCCTCCTATATGCAGGCTGACCAAGGCCAGAACGAACTAGAAATGATGAAAAAACAGAATGATCCCTGGATAGTCTTTTTGTCTGGTAGACAGGCTAGTGAGAATTTCTCCCAGGGGTAGATAGGAACCTTGAAGCTAGAATTAAAAAATCCAATGTGAAAAGCATTTAGCCTAAATGTAAGGGGTGAAAAGGTCCCCTTGGGCAAATTAGCTTATCTCATTAACAGGATATTCAAGTCAAATAATCCAGTGTGTATGTAGAAAGCTCACTGCATAAGCCCATGCAATTCATGGCTGGTAGAGCTGGATAATTGCCCCCATTTGTCAGAACTCTAGGAAGTCCTCAAGGAAATGAAGGGTGCATCCCACGTGCTCTTGAGAACACTATACCTACTTCCCTCCAGCACTCACCACACAGAACAGACTCACCCATTCATCTGTCTGTCTGTCCCTCTAGACTGGGAGTCCTCAAGGGCAGGGACAGAGTCTCATTTTCCATGAAACCACACCCCAAACAGTGGGCAGCCACCTCACAATACAACTGGTTGACCAGCATGGTTCCTGTAAGACAATTCATACTAAGGTGCTAAATAGATTTTTTTTGGAGGGGGTTGCAGGAGAAATAAGTCAAAGAAAAGGAAAGAGAAAAAAAAGAAAGAAATCCATTTTCATTAATTCTCATGAATCCTCTTAAAAGATTAGATATGTTATTTTACAGGTTTTATATATATATATATATTTTTTATGTTAACAGTAGATCTGAGTATATATATATATATATATATAGCAATAAGAAAAAAAGAATTCCAAAGATATTTGTTGAGTTTTTTTTTTGAGAGGGGGAGGAGTGGAGTGGTGAAGGAAAACATCCACATGTATATAATGATATAAAAATTAAAATGTACACAAGGACCTTAGTGTGTGTCTATATGTGCATAGCATGTGCACATACAGAATATACTACAGGTTCCTTATAAGGAGTGAGAGATATTTGAAAAAACATTCAACCTTCTATCTTCCTAAAAATATTCAGACCTCTGAAGCACTCAATTCTAGACTCAGCTCTCAGTATTAGCTCCCACAGTGTTTATGAAACTATAACCCAATGCTGCTATCCACTAACCATTGTACAGCACCTCCAGGAATCCACACTGGGATATGGAATGCTTCTCGTGAATGGCATCCCAGAAAGGAAACCAAATACTCTCAAAGCTTCATACTGCCTCGGGACAAGTCTCCATCAGGAGCTCTGTTTTCCTTCTCACAGAATCTCCTTCACCTGTTTACCTGTCTCTCTCCTTACGACATATCTTCCTGGGCACCTCCCCAGTATGTCTTTCTTCCCCACCAATCTTTCTTCCTCACAAATTGTTGAGTAGTCATTGGCTGTTTAGAAGGCCAGAAATATCTCTCTGGCCCTGTATATAATGTATAGAATAACGTGTGATCTCCGACACCCCAGGAGCTGGGCAAGACCATTTACTAGGTAAGGGAAGAAAATTTAAGAACTTCTATTTACATGTAATTTCATCACACCCATTTTTAATTTGTGTCATTGTGTGTGCCTTATAATGGACATGACATCTTAGACACTATGCACATAATTATGTACTAAATAAATATCCTGGTCACTCATTTATATATTGCTGTATAACCAACCACTCTAAAACTTCATGGCATAAAATAACCATCTTATTATGCTCACAAATTCTGAGGGTTAGGAGCTTGGACAGGACACAGCCGGACTGCCTGTCTCAACTCCATGACTTTTGGAGCCTCAGCTGGGAACTCAAACAGCTTGGAGGTGACTCCAAGGGCTGAGTGCTAGAATCATCTGGAACTTCATAACCTACACGGCAGGCACTGGGCTCAGATGGGACTATCTACTGGGAAGCCCACATGTGGTCCCTCCATGGGGCCTTTTGCAGCTTGGCAGCCAGGAGGTCTAGAGAGCAAGCATACAAGAGGGTGAAGTGGAAGGTCTGTGGCCTTTCCTTACTAGTCTCAGCAGTCACCCAGCGTCACTTTCTCCATATGCAATTGATAGAAGCAGTCATAAGGCCGCCTGCCTCCGGAGGAGGGAACTGGGCTCTGCCCCCCGACGGGGAGTAGCCCGGTAACACTGCAGAAGAACGTGTGGGATGGGGACTACTGTTCCTGTCACCTTTGGAAGGTAATGTGCCTCAATTTTCCTGGTGGCCTGAAATCTGCTCCCCTCCCCCCTCTGCACAGCTCTGGACTGCAGGGGCAAAGCCTGCAGACCACATTTCCCAGGCTCTGTGGCCAGACAGATGCTGGTTAGGTTTAAACCATGAAATACTGCCAAGAGATTGAATGGGTGCCAAAAGGGAAATGAGGATAGTCTGCTTTGCTCAGCATCTTCCCAGTGCCTGTGTCTCCTCCATGGTTTCCATTCTCTGCTAAGCAGGTGCCACTCATGCCAGTTCCCAAAAGACAACTTCCATCCTGTTCCCCATGACCTGAACATCAATGAGGCAACTCCTGCTTTGCTGATCTGAGGTTGCGTGTAGGGTTGGCTATTCCCTGTTTAGCTTTCAGCTCTTGCAACCCCTTTCTAATTCCCCATATTAAAATCTCCCATCCCACTACCTAAGGTGAACTCTGTTTTCCTATGTAATAACTATACACATACTGGGGGACAATATCCCCAAATGCTTTACTAATCAAGACATAGAATCAAAAAAGTATGTAGACCATTGTAGTTTGGAAAGCTCTGCCACAGGAGTCAGGTTCCAGCCCTGGATTAGGCACTAGCTGTATACTTTGACATTTGCTTTAGTCCATAGGCTTTAGTGTCCTCACCACACAATGAGTTGTCCTTTCCACACTGACATTCTAAGATTCTTACTCTTATTCTTATTCTTATTCTTATTCTTTCCAATAGGATCTGGCCTCTAGGTCCAGGCCTAATAATACTCTGACTTTGAGTCTGAATGTTGCACTTCAGCACTAAAAAAAAAAAAAAAATGACCGGAACAAACAACAAACATAATTTTGCTACATGATTCAACAAAGGGAACTGGGCGGGCTAGATAGCCGTAGAGGCAGGCCCACAGCACCGATGGCCCTTGACGATGCACTGAAGGTAAGACAGGAGGGTAGAGCCAGGCGTCAGGTTAGGCCAAGTGCTGGGTTACCAGCTCGGGGAGTTCCGGCTCCCCGGCTCCGGGTGAGAGCCAATGCCTGCCACTGGGCCCTGCCCAGTAGGCCTGGACATCAGCACACTGAGCACCATCAAGCTCAGGGGAACCACTTGGAGATGTTCAAAACCATGTAACAAAGAACTTTTCTTCTTTAAAGGGAAAAAAAAATTCTTATGACATAAAAGGAGCACAGTTTGTTACAAAAGTAAAGAAAAACTGCAACTGAGCCTGCCAAGTACCCTGTCACAGGGCAGATTGCACTTTAGAGAAGTGCCTTCATGGAAGAGCTGAGAGAGGGACAAATCTGGGTGGTGCCCTGCGTATGCTTCCGGGTGCACAGAAAGGATTCTTCCCCCAATTCACCCTTCCCCTGTCTCCTTCGCATCCCTGGAGAAGAGGACTTAACAAAACTAATTGGTAGATTTAACAAAACATCTTTAAGATATTTGAAGGAAATGAAATACTGCAATGAACTATCAACAATTTGACAGCAAATTTTAAATCCAAAACCTCTATGCAATTGAATGTTATTTGAGACAAACGAGTTATATGTTGAGCTGGCATTCTTTGGTGTAGAGAGATTTTCATTTTCGAGCTACTTCTTGTAACAGGATTTGACCTGTCAATCTAAATACTATTCAGAATTCCAATTTAAGAAAATGCACATTCAAAAACCAATACCCTGAAATGACATTAAAGATGCTGAAAGATGAAGACAAACTAAAGTCCCACCGCATGTCTGCAGCAGGCTTCCAGTCCGGTTTACGCCGCTCCCCTGGGGCTGTCCGAACAGAATAGAACCTGTGAGGTATTCAAATCTGAAACTTCACTTTGATGATCTGAAAGAGTGAGAAGCAAGCTGAAACAGTTTTAACTGAAGCCCAGCGTATTTATTCTACGTAACTTTGTTACGTAGAATGAACATACATGCTCTGCATCAAATGGTTCTGAGACAGCCTAGGCAGAAACCATCACATCCACAGGCTGTCATATTCCTTTCCTGGATTCCACATTTGGGCCTTCCCAGATTAACCAATCCTTAGAAACAACAGACCAGGTATATAAAAAGCAAATGAATAGACACAGGGAAGCAACCAGGAGTTTCCATTAAGAAACCAGAATAATACCACTTAGCAAGCCTACCATATGCAATGTACTTTTTCTAGATTCCATGCAGAATAGGGAACTCAACAAGACACAGCCTGGCCCTCCAAGGGCCTCTGTCAAGTGGTGGAGTCTGCCTTATATATTAATAACTGAAATAAGACTTCGGTACCAAGTGCCATGGAGAACATGGAGCAATACGTGAGAATTTGGGAGGGAGAAGTGTGCTGCCTGACTGAAGGCTACAGAAAGGCTTCTCAAAGGAGACGGGTCTCCAGTTGGGACCTTTGAGAATGGTGAGAATTCTGACGCAGCCAGGGTGGAGGGTCTGAGGAGGCTGAACCTGACCCAAGGAACAAAGGGAAGGCCTGGGCAGAGCCAAGGAAGGCTGTCAAGGGCACACACCGAGCACACAGATGGCGGAAGTGACATGTGGAGGCTGCTTGGACCCCAGGAGAGCCAGTGGGGGGGGCAGTGAGGGCTCCATTCTGCACTGATAATGAACCATTAAAGGTTTCAAAGAAGTCAGATGAGATTAGATCTCTGATTTAAAAGACAACTCATGGAAATTTGAATTATGTTCTTAAAATCTATATTCCTCAGGGAAAATTTTGTAAAAATCTCTTATCAGGGCAATAACTCTTTCTCTCTGTCACAGCTGCCCTGAATGCTCCTACCCTCGCCCTGTTTTAAAAGCCTCAGTCTGAGATCGAGCGCCTTGTTCCCCAAGTCGCGGCCTCCAACTGCTCATTCCGCACAGACTCTGTATGCCCTGAGTAGCGTCACGTCTGTCTGCCCAGCAGCGAGCTGAGGCCCAAGAGCAAAACCTGGGGTCTCCTGAGGGTTGACCTCCTGGAAGCCCAGGACTGAAGAACAACTTCTAATTTCCTATAAATGTTCATGACCATAATGAGCAAAAGGACACATTTTTACACAGATGAGTAGCATCTATGCCTCTTCAACACTTCATTTCAAGATGACTGTGTCCCACAATTTCTCTGGACTCAGAGAATCAGAATTCAGAACCCTCCCTCACAACCTGTAATTAAGACTTAATTTCTAAGGAAAGTTCTTTCTCCTGCCACCTTTCATTTCCATGCATAAACAGACTCAATTTATCTAGGATAAAAGCTCCCAATGCCTTATGTCCCATAGCTTAAAGAGAGCTCAATGCAGTTTTTTTTTCTTGTAGGCATAAAAATTAACTAGATTAAAATTCAAGTTGAGCAGAATATGTGAACAAGAAAGGTGGAAAAAACAAGCAAAGAGAGGGTCAGGCCATCCCAAGCCAGCCTGTCACCATCCCACTCTCAGCAGCTATTCCCATGGGGGTTTGTCATTTTCTGATGCTGCCCAGCCTCAGTAAATACAATAACAAGTACTTTTGAAGCAATGCAAGATATGAGAAGAAAGGGATGTGTATACACACACTGACGCACATGGACACCCCAGAGAACGACGGCGAGGGAGAGCGCCTAAAGACACTTCAACCACAGGGCACTTCTGAGGTGGTTTTCAGTGGATATTAAAGACAGAAGCACCAAATGAACTCATTTACATCCCCTTAATAGCCTTCCACCAGACACCTTGGAGAAGGCTGGCCAACTGCCACAAGGCCACATCAGGGCCCCCTCCCTGCCAGCCTCCAAGGGGCAGCTCAGTGCCCCCCTTGGCCTGTCTCCCATGGGGAGAGGCTGAGGCTCCCAGAGCTTTGCGAGCAGAGCTCAGTGGGTTGCTGGGAGGAAAGAGACCCCAGAACTGGCAGCTTTTTCTCCACAGATGCTTCTCAGCCAGGTCACAGTCAGCTTTCTCATCTCCTCTCCCTCCCTCTCTCTCTCTCTCTCTCTCTCTCTCTCTCTCTCTCTCTCTCTCTCAGTCTCTCTCTCTTTCTCTCTCTGTCTCTGTCTTTCTCTCTCTCATATAGGCCAGCCTCTGAGGATGCTGGTCCCCAGCAAGCACCCACGTTCTGGTTCCTCATGGTTTGCCGTGACCTCCCAGCAGGTGAAAGGGAAGGGAGATGAAGTGAAAACCCAGATTAAGCAAATTACTAATTCTGACAAGTATAAGAACACAGTGAGTCTAGAGCTGTGATGTCCAGTATGGAAACCACCAGTCACACACGACTGCTTAAATTTAAATTCTCTAGTCACACTGGCCATGTGTGGCTAGTGGCTATGATATTGGAAAGCAAAGATACAGACCACTTCCATCACAGCGGAAAATTCTCCGGGACCGCACTGGTCTCGATGTTGTTATAAACAGCTCTATTGCACCTCGGATTAGGAATAGAAATGTAGTGTTGGCGATAAATTGAAGAGAGCACTAATTAGGAGCTCATTCAAGGCCCAGCTTTATTTATCATGAGCTTTAATGCCATCAGGGAACTAGCCCAATCTGTAAAACAGAAGTTTTGAACTGGATAGTTGACCCGCAAATTCTTTACCTTACAGAGAACGATGAGCAGGTACAAGGGGAAAACCCTGAGTTCACAACAGTCCTGAGTTCTGGGGCCAGTGCCCTACCTTCTCCTGGCCTTAGTCTCCTCAACTGAAGACCGCAATGTTACTATCTACCTCCCAAATCAAAGGAGATAACATATTTAAGACTGCCCTGTTTGCTGCAAAATGCTACACAATAGCTATTACCTGCCTAAGTTAAAGCAGAGAGTACACAGTGCTTTAAGATTTCCACTTCCCTTTATGCCTTTGAGGGCTCTCCTTTGCCAAGTGCCCAGGCCCAGCCACAGTGTGTTTCTCACACCACACCATATCCTTGCTCCCGCTGGCAGCCTCTTTAGCAGAGCCATTTTGTTGCCTATGTCTGGCAGACCCAGATTTTCCCCCTCCTCCTCCCAGCCACCACCAACACAACCACAAGGAGCAGAGCAGGTTATTTTAAAGTCACCCATAAAATAGGCCCTTGGAGTTCCTCATGGGCTTTGGGGGAGGGAAAAAAGACAGTTATACAGACATCATTTATTGAAGCCCTTCTATACCCAGGGCATTTTATTTGGGCTTTGGGAATTAGCTTTAAAAAAAAAAGGTACTAGCAAAAAAGGTGGAGGGATTAAACACACACATTTGGAAAAGCTTCAGAAATACTTAGGGATTCTTTATACACATCAGCAGGTGTAAATTAATATAGGCCGAGTCTAATAGTACTTAAAACCAAAATGAGATATCGGGTAACAAGACAAGGAGAATCTGGTGGATTATTCGGGTAAAGTTTCCCAGGGGAGCTCAAAATCCAGCCAGCTTTTGAAAGAGGTGACAGACATGGTTTGGCAAAAAGGAGAGAAGAAGGCTAAGAAAACACCAGGGCACAACGACAAGGAGAGCAGGAGCTCCACCGGGTGAGGGCCCAGAGGCCCGTAGGGGGTAACGCACATGCTGGCAGCGGCCAGGGCAGGAGGCCCAGGCGAGGGGCGGTCAGGCCACACAGGGCTTCATGCGGAATCCCCTTGGGCCTAGTAGGTGGCAAGGGAGAGCCACTGCGGATTCTGAGAGGAGGAAAACAGTGCTTCCTGAAGACAATTCCGGCAGCTGTGCAGAGGACGGAGGCAGGGAGGCCTGTCAGAGTCCTGCACTGCCATGGAAATGGAAATGAGGATCAGAGGAAACAGGGAAGGGGAAGAACTGGCAGAAAGCAGTGCAGACTGGGAGTGGAGGCTTTTGGCAGGATGGCCGGCGGGTACTGGGGCCAGAAGGGTGTGCCACTGGCGACAGGGGAGATGTTGGGAAAGGATGGCCATCTGGATGGAGAAGAGAGAGAAACACCGGGTCTTTGTTTTCTTTCCCTTTAGCATTTTCCAGTATCAAATGTGCCAGGGGACATTTTCTAAAGAACCACTGGAGACGTAATCAGGAGGCTGGAAATGGAGATTTCAGAACCACTGAAATGAGTTGGTAATTGAAACCATGTGATAAAATGAGCCTTCCAAAGAGTTAAGGACTGGGAAAAAAAAAAAAAAAAACAAGAACAAAAACAAAAACAGAAATGGGCACCAGAGTACATGTTGAGAAAATGGTGGCAGTTTCTGGGGCCAAAATGAAGAGCAGTGCTCCACAGCCTCATCACTACTGGCATTTGGGCTGGGTGATTGTCTCTGGGGGCTGTCCAGTCCACTGTAAGACATTCGCAGCATCGCTGGCCTCTAACCACTAAATGATGGTGGCCTCCCTTTCCTCTAGTCGTGAAACTCAAGAATGTCTCAGAACATTGAGAAATTCCCCCAAGAGGCAAAAGGACCCCCTGTTGAGAACCACCAATGTTGCAGTAATAATAAGATCTGGCATTTATTGGTTAAACACTCACAGTGGGCCAGGCACTGTTCTAAGTATGTCACATGTATTAATTTATTTAAGCCTCAAAACAACACTTTGAAACAAGTGTATCATTATTATTATGGCCATTATATAAATAAGGAAGCCAAGACTCAGAGAGGTATGTGATTTTTAAAGGTCCCACCACTAGAAACTGACATCAGGCAGTTCGGCTCCAGGGTTCATGATTTTTATCGCAAGGCCCTTCCACCTTTTTGTGGAAAGGAGGAATCATATGCAAAAGCACTCTGATGACACATGCCATGGAAGCCATCTGGGGCTGGGGAGAGGGCCTTAGGGACCTGCACAAGGTCCCTGAATGCCAGGCCTGAGGCCCCGGGGGAATGTTAGGACTGGCCAAGAAGTAGGGACCTCAGAAAGTGGGGTTGCTTGGGGGTAAAACGTGAATTTTGTTTTGGACAAATAAAGATTTTAAGGCAATCTCATTGAACGCAACTATGAAGAAGCAGTAGGAAAACAGATTTTCTTAATGTCAGGAAAGGTGGGGGGTCTTGGTTGTGACCACAAAACTCCTAATGAAAAGATGGCTTGGGTCAGAAACAAAGGCTGTCAAAGTTGTGAAAGATGAAACAGAGGCCCCTCTGAAGTTTCCAGCAAACAATGAAAGACATGCATTTTACATTGGAGAGAGAGTGACTACGGCCATTTCCATCAGAGAGTACGGATCACAGCCCGCTGTGATGAGAGCGTCCACTGTGAGCAGGAGTACAGACAGGAAGGCTCAGGGAGGGGATGTTTTAAGGACTGGGCAGGCATGTGACCCTGGGGCTCATAAACAAAGGCCAGTCCCCCATCACTCAGAGTGATGACAGCATTCTGGAAGGAAGGACTCTGAAGCAGGCCAGTGAGCTCCCTTCTGGGACTTCCTTCATCAGCCCCCAAGAGGCTAACTCATCCCTAGATACTCCAGGACATGCGTTACAAGTTGATAGGTCAGCAGAGGAGCCCTTAAATTCAAGTGGATGAAACATAAAGTGTCAGAGTAGGGAGAGGAGGGAAGCAGTATGAGATTCCACGTTGACAAGCCAAGGCCAAGCGATCTAAGTGAAGGAGGGAAGCAAGCCTGAAGGTCAAAATGAGAGCAAATCCAGGTCTTGGGTTGGGGGGTCCAAGAAACACTATAATTTAGGGAGGGAACATTGCTGGAGATCTGGTTAGAAGTGCAATGTGGATGAGGCGGAGGATGCGTCTTAGCTGTTAAGTTGATGTGCAATGGGAATGTGCACAAATCCAAGACACTGAAAAGCTTCTTTAGTGTGTATTTTGAAATACGGCAGAAAATGCAATAAAGAACAAAAATGTTGAGTATTTTAACTGAATAACTAAATAAACACTGTTTTATTAAAACTAGAGGAAGTTCTTTCCCTCTGAGAAATCTGAACCATCCACTTAACAATGAAAAATCTAAGAACAGTTATTTCCACAGCATGAGGAGCGGTGTGCACACAATGGCAGGGTTCAGAGCCGTTATTTAATCAAGCCACGGTGTCTTCCGGAAACACTGGTCCATTGCAGCAGCAGGTGAAAATGGCCAAGAGTTTCAAGAAATCAGGGACTGTCTTCCTCCCTTAGAGGAGATGTTGCAAGTGGCCCCATTGGAAGTGAAGCGGAACTCTGCATGCCTAAGACAAAGCAGCAGGTGTGGGAGAGCCCGGCAGAGGGTCTGGAACAGCAGTTCTCAAACCTGGCTGTACATTAAAAACCACCTGGGCAACAATTCAAATAAACTGTTGCCAGGTAGGCAATCATCAGTGCCCTTGTGATGATTCTTTAAAGTTTCTTCTACCCTGAGAAGGAATGAGTTCTCATTCATATTCTCACGTTCTCTGTTTCTCTTACACATACACACACACACACACACACACACACACACACACACACACACAGATGCACACACACCTGCACGCACATGCATGCGATGAACTGGCTCTTCGAAGCAGCCAGCAGCAGGGCACACGGCTTTGCTTGGCAGCAGCTTCGTCCTCCAGCTGCATCTGGCCCAGAGCCCAAGTGCACTGAGGAGCAGGCTCCCTCGGCTCTTCTTGCCTCCACACCCACCTCATGCCCAGCTGATTCAACACCAAAGGGAGCCCAGGACCCAGTGTCTTCAATATATACCATCCCTTTCCCCACGGAAACAGAGGGCTTCACAGATCTCACCACTATCCTACCAGCCTGCAGTTATCAAACTCGGATTTTAGCAAACTGCATTCATTTGGTATAAAATTAACCCTGAATTGCCTACGCAGCTTTGTACAAATTACCTAACACCAAGGAAAATACAAAATTGACTTCTATTTGCCATTTGAGTGCTTGACATTCTGTGAACTCCAAATGCTAATTTCTTCCCAAAATGTCTGTTTGCCACCATTTAGAGGCAGGAGTAAGACAAAGAGATGTACACAGAGCAAGTTAGAGACAGCACACAGCCGCTCAGTGCCAACTGGATCGTCGTCGTGACTTGACACCCAAGGAAGCCGGGGAGGGGACGGCTGACCTCCACAAAGAGGTCGCAGAGCTCCCCAGAGTCCAGATGTCTCTTCCCCGGGTGGCAGAGCAGCCGTCGCTTTCTGACTCTCCCCCAGAAGTATGCTGAACCTACTGATGACTCCATCATTGTCACCGCCAGGCTTGGACGGTGGACCCAGGCAGTGGGGACCGCCCCTCTCAGGGACCACAGTTAGGCGCTACGTTAGCACGAGCCCAGGCCCCATCATCTGAGAAGCGGATGCCTCCTCACATCCCACCTGCTCTATCCATGCCTTTCTGCCCTTCCTCTTCCTTCTCTCTCCCCCCACGCCCTGTTTTCTGCCTCAACACACGCAGTGGAGGAAGAGCCAGAGAACTTGGTTGGAGTTGATGTTCCGGGTACGGCACTTGCCCCTCTTTTGTCAATCTCTCCTTTTTCCTCTCTCCTTTTCCCTGCTACTGCCATTTATCTCTAATAACCCCAGGATCTCAGCCCCCTAGTCTCTCTACATTGCTCTCCCTGGATACACCTACTTTCAGGACTTATTCTGAATCAGCCCTCCAGTCCCTGAGATCGTCCTGGGCCACCGGATTTGGTCCACATCCCTTTGTTTCCCTCATAAGCAGAAACAAACATATCCAGCTTCTCTGTTTCTTCTCCTCTTTGCAAGAGAGCCGTGGTGAGGACCGCTGAGGAATAGGCTGGGCTAGGCAGTCACGCAGGAGGAATGGCAGGTGGAGAAGGCCAGCAAGACTGCCACTTCCTCTTTCTCCTGCCTCCTGAGAACTTCCCGGCACTGCTCACACGATGTGCATGGAGAGAAAAGGGAGCCAAGCGCCAGGCACATTATACACTTTACCTCATCTAACCTTCACATAACCTGCATTTGACAGAAGAGGAAAGCTGAGGGTCAAAAACTAAAATGCCTTATCCAAGGTCACTTGGTGGAAAATAGCACATTCAGGATTCTGAAGTCCCTCTGATGTCAAAGACCTGGCTCTTGAGTCCCCCAGGCTGCTTATCTGGGCAATGGTGACGGGGCTTTCGTCGTTTACCTCCAGACTTTCGCTATTCAAAATCTAGGATGGCCTTGGGGCAGAAGGCACAGCCGTTTCAGCCTAGAAATCCTGAGGATACTGGCACCCAGACCTCCTGGAAAGACGCTGCCTGACGCCCAGGAGAAAACAGAGACAATGGTCCATTGTGAGAAGGAGAAGCAGGGATCCAGAAAGGTATTCTCCACGGAATGCCCTATGTCAGGAAGGAGGTGATTCCATCAGGAATCTTACATCTTGGCTGTGGAGTCTATAAAGGGACTCTCCCTCTGGCCAGAATTTGCTCTCAGGGCCTGAGACAAGACTCCAGGCATCAGCTGGGGCAGCCTGGGAGAGGGCCAGCACCGCAGAGAGCAATAAAGCTGGTGTTCACTTATGCCAGCTCCATCTGAACCACAGTCACCTCCTCCGGAGCACTCAGATCCCCTGGCTCCCAGGTGGCCATACTGGCTTCCTCATGGCAAGGCCAGATGGCCAGTGCTCCCACATCACTTGGCTTAGACCACTTTAAAGACACTTAAATCCTGCCTCCTTCTCCAGCCATTTCTGCACATGTCTCAGCTCTTCCAGGACAAGCATAACACCTGACTCCTCAGCAAAGACAGCCTGGAGCCCCAGCCTTGGCCACCAACCTTCATAAACATTCTGCGACTGAATCCAAGAGGCTGGTTATCGAATAAAGGAGTCGGGGTCTCAAGGAGAATTCTTCCCCATGGTCCCTGCCTTCCAGAGACAACTAACTGGAGGGATATCTGCCAGGGTGCACCCTCATCACCTGGTCTAGAGTGAGGCTTCTCACTCTGGTGTCCACGGACAGGCTTCAGGGATCCTAAGCCCCTACTCTGAGTGGAGATTGGGGAGTGGGCATAAAAGTAGGTTTTCTGGGAAAAGGATCCAGAGCACATACCTTAGGAATCACCAATCACATGCACGTGTGGCCCGGGAGTGGGCAGGTGGCAAAGATAAAGCAGGAGGCAGGATGGGCAGTGGCTGTGAACGGCTGTGTACCACGGCTGCCAAGCCAGCTCAGGCAGTACCTCCTCACCCTCAGCCAGGAGCACAGCCCTCCTTCTTGGGCCATGAGGCAGCCCTAGCACTTCACTGTCCCTGTCCTGTTAACAGAGGCTGACTTCAGATCCCCCCAGGTGAGTGAGCACCAGTCACTCTTGTGTGGCATCACATCTTGTGTAGGGGGCAGCCACACCCATCACTGCATTGTGAGAGCCATCTATTTAACCCACCCTTTTTCCCTGTTTAAAAGGTAGGCTCTCAGGGGAAGGTGGGTGTAAAACTTTCATTACTTTTTCTTAATTACATGTATCAGTGTCCTACAGCCTGCCAAACCTGGCCTTCTCAAAAAAAATCACAGATCTAATAGGTTTGTTCTTTACAAAGTCCATTTGATGGTTACTATGTCCCAGTCTCTTCAAAGTGCTGGTAACTAACTACAGGTGAATCTCAGAGATAGTGTGGGATTGGCTCCGAGACCACTGCAATCAAGTAAATAATAGCACAGTAAGTGAATCCAAAGAAATTTGGTTTCCCAGTGCTTATAAAAGTTACGCTTATACTTCACTGTTGTCTACTATGTGTGCAATATCATTATGTCTAAAGAAAAAAAAGTACATACCTTAATTTAAAAGTAGATTATTACTACATAATGCTAACTATCATCTGAACTTTCAAGTAGGAATAAGTGACCATGGATCAGCAGAGCAAAAATAATAACAAATTGAAAAGTTTGACATATTGCACAAATTACCAAAATGTGACGCAGAGACACCAAGTGAGCACAAATGCTGTTGGAAAAATGCCACCCGCAGACTTGCTCAAGCCAGGGTTGCCATAAACCTTTGATTTGTTAAAAAGACAGTACTGGAGCCTGGGAAGCACAATAAAGCAAAGTGCAATTAGATGAAGTTTGCCTGTACTAGGTTCAATTTTTTTCCAATTTAACACTTATGCTTATGAGTTCGTAATTTCCAGCCATCATATCTTTTTTGAAAAGGTTATATGCTGGCTCTCAGATACCATTCCAGTCCTCTGTGATTTCCTCAAATGGCAGCCTTTGGCCCTGCAGTGACCAGTTCCTTGTTAGAGGCATTTTAGAATCCATCATTAAGACCTGAGGTTATTTATTTTACTCTCCTTAATTATTGTTTTAAAGTTCTCTCCAATGTTACCAGTTTTGTGTTCCCTAGCCCATGGCAGAATCCAGATTATGCACACACATACATGTTCCCATCAACCCACACGTGTGTGCGGTTGTGTGTTAGTAACTAGTTCCCAGTTATATTTCTAAGAAAGTAAGGATATACCTCTGCCTTATAGAAATCACTTTTACCCCTTTATCTTTATCTAATTCCTGAATAATTAAAGTTCCTATTTTTTATTTCCCATCTCATCTGTTCTGAATATGAAAATAATGTACTTCATTGTGGAAAATTTGGAAAATAAAACATAGAGAAATAAAATAACTTTCTTTCCCCAAGCCCTTGTATCTGTTGCATAACATATTGACCTTGTCTTTTCAGGTGTCACATTTACTATTTCTAAATATGCTCACCTGCCCATCAAAGTCATTTTTCTTTTTAGAGTAAATTCCTTCTTCACTTAGGCTTCCTCCAAGCTTTCTCCACCAGGGTAACCAGCTGCTCTCCTCAGGCTCTCAGGGCTGAGGTAGAGGAGAAAGAGCCCTCGATTTGGGTCAGAAAAGCTGGCAGTAAACTCAAACTCTTTTTTCTTCTTGTCTGTACAATTTGGGGCAACCCTAGAGCACTTTGTACCTCAATTTCTCTAACTGTAAAATGGGGGTAATAGTCCCTGCTCAGAATTCCTTTCAGTGGGTTCTTGAGAAGATCAAAAGGTCTGCTGGGAAGAAAATCTCTAAGAGAACCCTCAGTAAACTGTAAGGCACTGCAGAAATGTGAGCAATCATTTCCATACCCAAGTTGTCTTGTCTTTAACTCCATTATCTTCTTTCATTGGAACCTTTCCTTTTCCAAAACTTATTTGCAGGTTTCCTTACAACTATTCATTTTATTCCATGTTTGATCAGTTTATGATCACTTTGCCCAAAGCTCCCTTCAACGTTTAAATCCTAGATTAATTGGCTCCTAGGTGTGGTATCTTCTGTATTTTTTTGTACTAAGAATTCATGGTCTCTCAGTTTTACAGGAACATGTCAGTTTGGGGCCTAACTTTGTTCTCTTGCCAGCTATAAATTGCTGAGATACTCAAAGTCATCCATGCCACTCTTGATCTGGGAGCCCCTAATGCAGAAGTGACTGCCCCACACGTGGGTCCCTGTGCATTACATCCATGGCCACCCAAACTGCCTCTGACTAGGCTGAGACCAGGGGCTGGCATAGTAACTAATACTCACTGAGCGCTTACTCTGTAACAAGTACTGTTCAAAGTGAAATAACTCACTTAGTCCTCACATTAATTGAAATGCCAGAATTATTAAAACTTCACCTTTATAGATAAGGAATCTGGGGAGAGAGAGAAGTGAAGACATTTGCCTAGTACACTAATAAGGGGCAGAAGAAACTCTGGCTGGCTGACTCCTGAGTTCTCTGCTCTCAGCCACTGTTTCCTACACCTGCCACCGTGTTAGGCCACAGTAAAAGGATGGAGGGACACGCAGACCAGGAGCCCCGCCAACACTCCTCCAGGGCGGCTGGAGGAGATGGTCACCAGGTAAACATAAGGAACTGAAAGGTGAGGGCAAGCGTGGGCAGTACAAGTGCGGGAAATAAACCCATTTCATTTCATCCTTTGCAAGACTCAGCAACAACCACACTAGCCACATTTCCAGGCATTTCTGGAAAGTGGTCCTGGGTGAGTCCTCCAGCTAAATCATCAGCCCATCAGGAGAACAAGGGCCACAAATATTCATACAAATGCAAACCCTAACCACTCCTCAAGACCTGCTGTGCCCTCCCTTCTCTTACATCCACTATCCTCATTTCTAGAACCAAACACACAATATGCTTCTTCCTAAGTCTCTTAACTGTTCAAGTCAATCAAAAGCATTTACTACAAAGCCATAGAGCATAAAGCTTAAGAGTGTGAGATCGAGCCAGACGGCTGGGTTCAAATCCTGGCTCTGTCACTTAAGTTAAACAAGTTTTAACTTCTTTGTGCCTCAGAATCCTTATCTATAAAGTGTAAGTGATAATCATACGTACCTCCTAGGGTGGTTGTTAAATTCATTAATGCACGTAAAGCACTAAGCACAAGGCCTATAGCACTCACACCGTGTTAGCAGCTATTTATTACATGGCTACTGTGTGCCAGCACTCTGTTAGGCACACACAGGGTAGAGGGCAGAGGCTGTCCTGTCCTTGAGAAAGTCACATTGCAGGGTGGGCAGGGTAGAGACACAAGAGTCATTTCAAACCGGGGTCTACAAGAGCACAAAGAGGGTGGTGACCCCAGCCAGCCTGTGGGAACAGCACCTGGGGTAGAGGATCCCTGAGCCGAATCTTGGAGTTAGAAACGGAGGGAAGCTGTGAGGTAAGTAGGTGGGGAGGGCACCACAGCCAGAGCGGGAGGCATAAGCACAGAAAGGCCTGCAGTGCAAAGCAGCCTCTCGCAGTCTCCTCTCCCGGTTTGTGTCGCCATGTCCATCTCCACTCTTCTTGGGTCATGTAAAGATAAAAGATAAGCCTGGAAAAAAATAGTTCTATACATAAAGCTAGAAAGAGTAGTCTGGTTCTCCTTTCTGACAAGTATGTGTCTAGTTTTCTAGATAAATACTGTGAAAGAGAAGCTGGGAAGGAGATACAGACCACAGATTAAAGCCCCCGGTGACGCTGCCCTGGTGCGGCTCTGCACCCAGCACGCCGGTGCGTTTGCCAATGGGGCCGGCTTCCCCAGAAGACGCTTTCCATTCTCTTGCCCACTGGGAGTGGACGTGCTTCACTAAGAGCCATTGGAAAGCTGTTTATTTTAAGCAGGATGGAGTTTTAATAATGGTATCATATGTGCGCACATTGAACTTACGGTTTGAGGGAATTCCTTAAGTTTCCTCCTCTGATCCACAAAACTGTCTCCCCCTAAGACTTTATTCTACACATGAGGGTCAGTTCAGCAAGGTTTGTAACTTGCCTGAATCACACAGAGCCGAGGTGGGCCTGAGATGGACCCTCGGCCAGTGCTCCTTCTAATACCACTTGGCTTCAAATTACTGAAAAGCAGTTTAAAAACATACATGTGGCAAAGCCAGGGCCCAGAACTCTATGTGGCACCATGAGACAGCCTATTGCCTTTGGTAGAAAAATTAAAACAGAGGAAATTTAACCTTTGCATTATGTGTGTATTTTACATAAAGCTGCCCTGAGGCAAGAGTTGATGCAGATATTTGAAACACAACTAGTTCCCTCAAGTTTGTAGAATGAGGCGAGTATAACTCATTGAACAATAATAATGATTCCTGTTAATCAAAAACCCAACAACTCAGCATATTCCTGACTGCCTCTCTCGTACGCTAATCACTGGTCTCCACTCAGAGGGAGTTCACAAATGGGCTTAAGAAAGAAATGGGTACCAGATTGTGCGTAGTCTTCAAACTGTTCAAGGTTAAACAGTAGAGAGGAAACGATTTCCTTCCGAAGAGCGAAGTGCCCTGAAGTTTGGAGGTGGAGTGTATTTACAGAAGGGTGGGCAAAGGCAAGGGAGAGGGTGCCCAAGCTTCAACCATCATGTGAAATAAAAGATGCTGATTGCCAGGGCCAGGAATTTCTCACTTTTGGTCCTCAGGGAATTAAATTAAGGTCCAGAAACTGACTACTTTGTAGCAATCCATTTTTCCATTTGAAAACAACTTTACCTTTTGCCAAGAGTAGAGCCCAAAGAGAAGGGATCTAGAAGAAAGTCACTTCAGCTGAAGTTTCAAAGCACATGGCAACTGACAGGGTCCTCTGCATACAACAAAAGCCTGATCTTTTACAGGGAGATGGTTCTATATAATTTAATGAGTCAGGGGTTAAAATCGGAGGACATGCTAGAATTGTGGCTTGCTGCTTACAGCTGTGTGACCTTGAACTCTCTAATCCTCACTCTGATAATCTAAGAAACAAAATAATAATGTCAGCCTAGTGGTAAGGATTAAATGAGATAATATATATTAACATAACCTGGAATATAATGGGCATACCACAAATAGCTATGACCAATTCAAAGCCAAATTTCAACAGAAAATTGTCTTAAGCAAAGGTGAAGCAGTTCCTCTTCAATAACTGTAACATTTAGTCTCAGAGCTGTCATTTTCAGCATGTTCATCTCACTGCTTATCTCTAAAATGGTTACAAATTCCAGCTACCTAATTCCAGGACCCTCTCACTGCCTTCCCTAATCATAAATGCAGATTTATCAATAAACAAAATTCCTGGCTATGATGACGGAAAGATATTCATACATTTCAGAGTCATCTCAGGGTCAAAGCATCTCTGTAAAGAGGTACAGAATAAAAAGGAGAGGTTGAGAAGGTGAGTAACCATGCTCCTATTTATTCCAGAAAGCCCAGCACAAGGAAGGTGACTGAGATGAAAAGGCCCAAAAGCCAGCAAAGGAGAAGGGCAAGGAACAGAGGGAAAACAGAAATCGTACATGAACAAATGACCTGGGAGAGCTGATTTCTTGCTGGAAAGATCAAGCAAGACATCATGGATGAGACAGCCTTGGAGATGAACTTGAAGAATGGACAGTATCACCTGAAATCTGGAGGGAAGGGGAAAAGCATAATTAGTGGTGAGAGCGAGCTTTTTGAAGAAATACCCTAGTGGAGCACATGCAAGATGAAGCTCAAAGAAAGAAGGCTCCAAGAAATGGGCATATTTTCTTTCTGCCAGCCTCCAGCTAGCGTGGAAGATACTCTCACCCACTCACTCGAGTAGAACTCACCTGAAGCATCAAGAAGTGCTTAGATGGCAAGGAAATGAACACATAAAAGGTATAAGTATGTCATCCTCCATATAAAAATGTTATCCTCCATGCACATTCATTTCCTTCATCATCTATATCAACAACCAGCATTTTCTAAGCATGCCACTGAGGACATAAAATGACATGGAAGCATGGAACATATCCTCACGGAAAAATGACAAATTCACCAACCAAAAGTGATTTCTCTTCCATTTGCAGGCTCCAAGAAAACCCATTCAGTATTTTTTCCTTCAAAAATTCAAGGGGTCAACATTCTGCCACCTGAAAAAGACTATCCAAACCTGAGCACCTGTGTTTGGCCAGAGTAGGATTCCTTCTGGAGTCCTTCTTCCCATGTGACCTGAAGGGAAAAAGCGGGACCCAGATGTAGACGGAACCAAATAAGGACCAAAATTTTCCCCTTGCCCCTTAAGCCCAGAAACAACCCTCGAGTTTCTAGCAAGGAGACAGAAAGGAGAGCCATGAGCCTTGAAGATATCCATGCAGGCTGCACAGGAACTCGTGGATAAAGCTGACCTGCACAGCAACAAAGCCCAGGGAAAAGGCCGAAGTAGATCAATGATTTGGGTGTGTTTCTTACACAGGGCCACCCAACAAATGTTTGGGAATTCAGAGCAGGGAGCACACTTCTCAAGTTTCTGCTAGAGTCGGTGCCTCACGCCTCTGCATATCCCACCAAACACCACCAGAGTCCCAGCTATACTCATAACCTTTCTCTTGCGTCTCCAACTGCTATTAGCGGATGTCCAAAAGGAATCCGTTTTGTCTCTGATGTTTTCTCTTCTTGAAGGAAGACAGATCCCTACATCTGAGAGGGAGGGAGCCAAAAAGGAAAGATGTGAGCAAACTATGAACCCAGCCAGCCTAATAATCAGTGATTAGAGCTACAGGCAGAGAAGAACTAAGCTTACTGCCTCCTACCCTCTTCCTCCTCTTTGTGCCTTTATGATTCTACTTCAGGCACTGAGAGGGAGGGTAACACAGCTAGTGAATTCCAACCAGCACAAAGATAATTGCACCATTCACACCCTCACCAGTCAGTCAGGGTCTGCTCATCCAGCCCCATTTATTAATAGTTTTCCTGCATTTATAGTGTTACAAAGGAGTGCAATGAGGCCTTCTCTCCGAAACAAGAAATGGGGCACCCTCAGGAAAGACGAAGTGGAACAGAGGGTGTTTGCAGAACCAGGGGCCACTAGCCCTATTTGCAGCCATGCCTGTGTCAAGGGTGTCAGGGAAAGCAGCCCCCTAACTTCCCAGCTCTGGGTCAAGGCTGAGAGCATTTGGGCACAGGGGTGGGGGTGGGGGCAGCCATGCTCCCACCCCTCCACAGCCCAGCCTTTGCCCACTCTGCACACACAGCCTCTCACACCCCAACCACTTCTCTGGACCTCCAGCTCAGGGTCCTCTGCTGGGCGTGGACCAGGTTCACAGTGACAGGGCCTCATTCCACACATTAGGTGCCAGGACTGCATGGTGGGGGCTAATGGGTGTCCAGTCATCTTGCCCAGCGGCTCTCACATACGGCCCCACATTAGAATTCCTGGGGAATGTTCTTAGACAACCACGGTGGGATCCGTGCCTTGGAGGGTTTAATCTGGAGAGGCTGGGGGTGGGGGGCCACAGCCCAGGTGCAAGCATGGCCATTTCTTTGCTCTTGTTGCCCAGTTTTTTGCATTTAGTTTTGGTGAAACTCTGCAGGTGGTTTGTCATTGACCTGGCTTACTTGAGCCTGTTTCACTGTCACAGAAATGAGAAAACCAAGGTCCAGTGTCAGGGGCTTGTGCACAGTCACAAAGGACAGTACAGGAGTAAGAACCAAGGAGCTCTGACCCCCGAGGCCACCCCCTCAGTGTCATTTATGCTGCTACTGGACACCCCGGGAAGCCTTGGCATTTCTGAGCACCCACTACACACCAAGGATGAACTGTGGGCTCTGCAGGTGTGTGGGTAAGGTAATGCTCTCCACTGGCTGCTCAAGGAACAGGCCTTCTAAAAGGGCTGGGAGGCCATGGTGGTGGGGAAAGTGCTGGCAAGAGGTTCAGGGGCTGTACTTCTGCCACATGTACATGGCTTTAGACCACGTGGCCAACTTGAGAACTATTTCCACAGCTTTAAAATGGTGAGTGCAGAGAAAGATGGATGATCTCCAAGGTGCCTGTCACATTAATATTCTTGTTATCCCATGTCACACATACACACACCCCCACGTGCATGACTGTACCTGAACTCCACACATTTAATGTACTATGTTGCACACCTGAAACCAATATATCACATATCAATGATACTTTAATACAAAATTTTTAGATTTTTTAAAAGACTATTTTTGATTACTGTGTTTGTTAAGTTAAGTCACTGCACAAATACACCTGTACGTACACAAGTCTAGTGTGTGGGGTGTGTGTTCTGGACAAAAGACCCCAGCTACTGGTATCTGAGTGGCCAGGCTGAGGCCCCTGCACGGCAGGAGGGCTGCTGCCGAAGGTCCGTCTGGGCATCCTCACAGAGTACGATTCACTTGGGAGGAGGGTTAAGGACGTCTCCTAAACTTCAGCTTCCTTTCAAGACTCTCTCCTCCCCTCTGACAATGGAGTGCCTTCATCAAGCCATTGTTTTTAAGTCCCACTTCTCTTGTTTGTCACAAAGAAACAAGATCTGATTTCCTAAGAAATTCTAACCAGCCGAAGCCCAGAGAGGGTCGATATAAAGATTAATGAGAAATTTAAATCTGACATTTCTTACTAAAGAAGAAAACTCACAGTCTGAGTACGACAGGGAACAAAGACATGGAGGACCGCCATGGAGGACCGCAGGTGTAGAGCATAGCTTGGCTTCTATGAGTCGAGGGAGTTAATTAGTCAACACCTTAAATTGTCCTCACCTGGGAAGCTCTCGGCTACACACATTCCCTCCCCTATAAAGCCAGACTCCCAGCAGGACCAACACCCACGCTGGCCTTTTCCTTCCAGGTCTGCCACCGCCCCCAGTCTGGCTTTACTTCTCCTCCTCTCCCCTCTCCCTATTCCTCTAGTCACAGCCTTGTCACTATTTCTCCACCACCCTGCTCCTCAGACCCCTTTGGAATGAATGTCCCTTAAGTCAGCCGGCGGTGGTATCTGCTCACCCACATGCCGCCCTACCCAGAAGGCTCTCTTTGCAGGTAGCTGCTCTTTAAAAGCCATCCAGCCAAGCTTGTGGTCCTGTTGTTAATGAAATGAAGACAAACCACAATATGCAGAGAAATGGTGGATTGGGGGAGAGGAGGGGTCAGGGAGGGTAGAAGGATGGGGAGCAGAAAAAAGATGCAAATAAAATTCAGAGGAACATGCATTTCAAACCTGTCTTCCCCTCAGGCACAAACGCTACAGCTTCATCAAGTAAAAGCTGAAGGTGTCTTTCCATCATCTCTGCCTGGCCATGCCCAGGAAGAAAACATCTAAAGCACTGGGCCATCAGAAAAGGCTACCAGGAAAGCGTCTTGTGAACTCCCTGGGACTGGCAGAGGCCTTCGTCTTCCACCACTCCCCTTTGCCACTAAAGAAAGCAGCTGGTGTCTGAATGGCTCTCTACCTCACTACTCTAGAAACACATGGGGCCAGGCCGGTCCTTCATTCCGAGCAGCTTGGCTTGGGCAAGGATCCAGCTCTCTCCCTGGCCACAGACCAGCAACAGCTATCCCCTTCTGTACAGTGGCCGTCAGCAAGTTAGCTGCAATCCAGTAGTCCAAGTTGAAAGCTGTATCACGTGTCAATTCTAGAGGCAAGCCTAATAGCCTAACAAACAGGGCTAGGATTCATTAACTGTAGAATCATGAAAGCAGAAGTTAGAGCCTCTTCTCTCTCCTTTTTAGAAGGCCCTGACTTTCTTCTCTGGTCTTATCATTTGGAATTCAAAATTCCTAATCAGTGAACCAGCACATGACTGTGTTCCCTTCTCCCCAAGTGAAGGGACCTGAAGAAGAGGAGCCTTGCCCTTTTACACCAGCTTGCCTCTCCACCTGCTCTCTGTCCTCCTAAAGTGACTGTTCCCTCTTCCCCTACAAAACTCCCATTTACTCTTAAAAACATAGCTTAAATGTCAATTCCTTCATGAAGCTGAATGAAGCACACCTCATTCTCCTAGGCTTCTCTTCTTTACAGATCTTACGTATTATATGATGATCCCCTTATATTTCTCCCCTATTAAATCATGAGCTACAGGAAGGTATAGACCAGTGCTGATTATTTTTCATAGCACAGTGTTTGACAAATATTGGTTCTTAACAAATGTTTGTTGAATAACTGAGCAGAGAAAAAGACATAAAAATAAATAAAAGATAATGTGAAAGAAAAGAGACTAAGAGACATTAGTAAATAGATAAACTTAGAAGCAAGAGAACATAAAAAGAAAGAAAATAATCAATTATGAGACGGACCAGAGTTAAGAATTCACAGAGGATGAAAGAAGAGGCAGATGCCATGCAAGGGTGCAAGAGTGAAAGGAGAGAAGACATGGATGAACTCAAACACACAGGTTCCTTGCTGACATTTTCTTTTCTTCTCAAGAAAAAAAAAAACAGAAATGCCAGAAGTCCCAAAAGCCGCATATCTGTGTGGAACTGCCAATGTTAACCATGATAAAGAATCAGCTTCATGAATGATGTAGACCTGTGCCACACGGTCCAGCGAGTTCGGCATCGCCTGGGAGATTGGCAGGAATGCAGAATCCCAGGTCCCACCCCAGACCTACTGAATCAGAACGAACAAGAACCCCTGGTGGCTCCTACATACAATCAAGTTTGAGAAGGGCTGATGTAGACTCCTGAAATCCACAGATAACCTCCCTATCTCACTCTAATCAACAGTGTGGTTCACAAAGCATTGGCCCTAGCAGCTACACAACCTTAAACAACTCACTTGATATTCCCAGATCTCAGTCTCTTCATCTAGTAAATGAGAAAGGGCAGAGTAAATGCACTCTAAAGTGTCACAAAGCTCTGATATTCTTGATCTAGCATCCTACCTTCAAACAGCTACCATTCCCTCCAGAACAAACAACAAAGAGCCTCATCCACTAATTAATACTTCACTTTCTCTCTTCGCTCATTCAGTATTTTCTCAAATATCTGTTATGCATCAGTCACTAAGTTAAGAACAAATGATTCCATGATGAATAAGCATCCCTCCCTGTCCTCGAGGAGATCACAAACTTCTTAGGGGAACAGGGCATATAAACAAAATTAGGGTATTGCTAATAATCATGAACATCCACAATGCAGAACAACTGCTCCACCAGGGGCAGTCACGGAGGGTTTCAACAAGGGGTCAACATACACACCACATCCCTTCTCTGCCAGCCTCGGCTGAAAGAACTAGAAAGTGAGAAGACAAAAACAAGGTGGCTGGAGAGTATCAGGGAACCAACTTCAGGTTCTTGAACACACCTTTCTGGCCTCATGGAGCCCCAAGAGCTCCTCCACACAATGGATTTTGTGTAAAGGCCACAGACATGCCATTAACAGCCACAGTGCATTCTAGAAACCCACCTCCTCTGAGTTATGCCTACTCCTTCATCCCGACCACATTCTGTTCTTCTATCTTCCGCATCCCTTTGAAAGATAATATCAGTTCAACCACTAATCTACTCTCCCTGGAGACTTCTTGTGGTTGCAAAGAGGGGATGCACTTTAATAAATGTGAACAATTCATTAGACCAGTAACTCTTCTGATCTATATTTATTTACAGAGAGAGATGATACTGGTACCTAATTGTATGCACAGTAACAGAGACTGAAAATGTAATTTACTCAAAGGAAGAAATTTCTAGAATTCTTAAGTAGGGTATAGAATGGCTATAGCAAGGAAGAGGAGATTAACTTTTCCACCATATTCAGTCCTGACCCAGCAAGTTACATGAGATGACTTGTTTTGCCAGCCCAGTCTTCATTATTAAGGAAAGAAGTAAAGCGTTCAGAACAATAGTTTTCCCACCTTTAGTGCGGTGAGTTCCACCTCGGCCTCTTTCCCATCCCTGGCTTCTCTACAAGCTAATTTTGTGCTATGGATTCTTCACATACAGCCTGTCCTTTCTCCTGTTTCCTATATTTCATAGTCCATAAATATTAACTAAATTTTTACTTCAACTTGTTAGTAGTAGTGGACATGTCACCTTCATTTTCATATTCTTGAACAAGAAAATAGGGGGAAAAAATCTGCATCTGGGTTCACCATATTCATGGAGGAGATGAGAGGATGTTCTACAAGGTAATGATGTGTCCAGGGACTGCATCAGCTCAGTCCTGTTTCTCCCTGTCAAGCAACATCCCATCAACTGACTTCAGTCCATGAGTCCACCCCCCAGGCGCCCACTGTCCCTCCCCACACAAGGCTGGGTGCATGTATGTGAAGGTCAAGAAAGATGGTCAACATTTTGAAGCCATATTTCTGGAGATGAGGCAGGAATACAAAATCAAGGAACCTGCTGTTCATCCCTTCACCAGAGGAAGCCGCTCTTCCTGCTTAGCCTAAAAGGCACTTGGTGTGCAAAGTAGTGGCTGCAGGACATTTTTTCTTCCTCCTCCTTCCCTGTCATTCACTTCCTTACTTATTCTCTTTGCCTAACTCTACTCCTGCCATAAATTCCATATATACAGGCTCCTCAGACACACAGACTTTCCAGGGACGGAACCAAGGGAAAAAAGGAATCAGCCAAGCCTGCTCCTCTCCTGGCATGTTAACATCTACCTCTAAGCTGCCATGTGGGTCTGGTTTCAAAGACCCATCATGCTTTGCTACACCTGAAACACAGAGAGAGAAGACAACCATGTTGTTCTGCTTCCCCTGAAATCTCCAGTCTGACATCCTTAACCGTGCTTTCCTGGGAAGTCTTTAGCTCCCATTAGTGCTTTTTCTTAATTGCATGTCATGGAGGCTCCTCGACTGCAATTTCATTTGCTCTCCCTCACCCCACCAGCAGCCACATTTCTTTCCCATGGAGCCCATACTGTACGGGGGTGGGTGGCAGAAGGACAGAAGACAAAATAGAACCCAGTCAGCTCTTTGTGCTGTGAGGAAAAAAAGAAGAGAACAATGGCCCAGACACCACTGAGTCACTGCCTCCTGATGATGGGGGACACCTGGCTCCTCCCCAGGGCCTCCAAAAAGGCTGTGGATGTGGAACAGGTATAGAACCTGTGGGGATTCTTCCTTGAATCCTAACAAGCCCCTTCCATTTGGAATGTGTCTCCTTCTCTGTTGCTTGCCTGCAGCCTGGTCCTCCTCCTCCTCAGCACCCTCCCCCTTTAACCTAGTCTTAGGGCCAAAAATGATGGCAGGACCTGACTTAATCCCATTAACATTCAAGGGGAATGTGGCTGAGACTGTCAAATGGCCTCCTGTCAACCTCGTCCCGGCCAAACATGACAAAGGACCTAGTCCTTGTGAAGCGCTGCTGTAGGCACCAGGAATGCAGAAGGACATGTGCCCAGTGGACAACCACCCTGCCTTGCTCATCTGTACAAATGAAATCAATTCACATGGAGCTGCTTTTCTCACCCATACCTCTGTTCCATTCTGACATCAAATGAAGGGTGTATCCTCCCACTTGAAGGAGTAGAAGCCGGTGGGGAATCAGCTCAGGTGACTGTCTAAGGTGAGCACACACCAGATAACCTCAGCTTCTTATAGACATGGTAAGAACATGGTTCAAAGTGGGACTGCACCCTCTCACTCAGAGGACACCATGCTTACAGATCAGCATTTAAGCAATGAATGCTCAAAAGAATGAAACCTGGGGAAGGGAGTAGTGAATCTGGATTATATCCATCCTTTCCAGACAATGAAGAACTATCTTCTGATGTTGAGGGACAAGAACCTCCTGCTGCTTTGCCCACATCCCTTTAGTATTTTGGATTATTTCAAAGTATTGTTAGAAAAAAATGTCAGGAAAAAAGATTTGGGGGGAGAGTACTTTCAAAAAGACTATTGATGCTGGTGATTCTACCACATTATTTTGAGGATCTTTATCTCAACCCGATTCCTGCATTTGGGCACCTTCAGAGTTTGGGGATGTGTGGCCAGTGGACCAAGGAGAGGAGCAGCCAGCTCACCATCTTGGCCCTCTAGCCTGTGGACGGACTGATCTCCTCAGGAGTTGTCTTGGATTGCACGAGTGACTAGCTGAAGAGTCATTAGCTAAGTCTTTTCCATTTCTCCTGCTATTTCTCTTTTCAAGTGTATGAAAATACTGCCTGGCCACATTTCACATATTGTAAAAACTGATGAGAGGGGAAAAAATTAAAGTATTAGTTCTATTTTGAGGGTACAAGACGAACACATGCAAACGGCATATCTCTTTGTTTAACACAAAGACTCACGTGTCGAATTCTGCACCCCTTCCACATGCACAGCATTTTAGAACTCTGCAAGATAGCCATTTTGCAAGAGTGTGGAAGTAACAGTTTGCTGGGAGGATGTGTGGGTATAAATAGATGTGTAGCAGAAGGAGAAATTTATAGCTCAAAAATAATAGCACATGAAAAAATACAAATTAAAAGCATAATATCGACAGTATGCCTTCTTTCCAAGCTTAAAATTTAAGTCCTCTTAACCTGCAGCAGCCTTCAGTCCCAGGTGTTCTTAGACCAGCCTGATTCCCCACCTCTACCTGTCCCTCTGCAGTAGGCCTCCCGGGATTTCTGGGCCCAGTGTCAACCCTTTAGACAGCAAGTGGACTTCAGGGCAACAGCTACACTCATCTCTATCATTATTTTCATATTTTAATGGGCATAAAAAGGCTATTTCTCTTTTCAGGTGTTTGAAAATAATGCCTGACCGCAGAAGGGAGACTCAGAAAATAGAGAGGCAAGAGGGAAAAGCCAGCCTAGGGGGAAAAAATTTTTTTTTTCTAGATTCCCATAAAAATCAGAGCTCTAGCTTGGGTGAATAAAATGCAATTTAACTCAAAAATCACACAGGTCTCTCAGCCGTGTCCGCATACATATACCCTTAATGCCATCCAACACCTTCTGTCCCTGCACGCATGCCACCCACTACTGCCTCAAAAAACCCCAAAACCTGTTTGATGAGGAAGGTAAAGAAATAACATGGGAGATTTGCCCATTTGTAATATGCTTTTTTCCCCAAAAAACAGCAAATTTTTATCTTGTTACCTTTCTTCCAAAAAAATCCACTTGAGGGACTTGGAGAGAGAGATAAATAAGGAATCCCTACCCCAAGTGAGAAGAAAATGAAATAGAATGTGCCCTACCTTGGTTTGTAGAAGCCGAACCTCTAGACGGACAGATTAAGGGAGTGAGCATGGTGGGGGTGTCCAGTCTCCTCTTCTCGCTTGCATATCCACATAAGAGACGAAGGGTGAATGAAAGGAAGGTAATTTAAAATCCAATTTAGCGTGAATTTTGTTAAAATCTTGTGTCTTGAAGAGATGCCAGTGCAAAGAAAAAAAGATTGAATTCAAAGGTAATTCAGGGTATGGAGGGCAGCTCACAATGCAGAATCCAGTGATTTTTCCATATGCATGTGAGGTTAGTGGCTGGACTATTTCTCTTTTTTTTTTTTTTAAAGATTCTTCCGGCAATTACGGGTTTTGATTTTTGGAGCTTTAGTGGAGGAAGCTCTGTGTAGAGAAGCCGGGGGCCGGCTCTGTCCCTCCGTAGAGCATGGTCATTCCCAAAGCGTCCCCTTCCTACGGGGGAAAAAGAGCCGGTCAGGGTTTGATTGGAGTGTCCCCCCGAGGGTGCAAGAAATACATTCCGAAAAAGAGATCAATTTGTCTTAAGGAAAAGGGGGAGGAGACCCCGCATTTCCCACAGAGTGCACACGAGAGGAATAGAAAACAGCTGGCACCGGTCTATAAATAATTCAGAAAAGGTCTGGCTATACCATTCCTGGGACAGGCATGGCTGAGAGGTGGGAAAGCCAACCTGAATGGAAGAGGAAAGAGAGAGGGCGGGAGCGGAGGAGGGAAGTGGGAAGGCAGGAGGAAGGGCGGGCGAAGCGGCCCCGCACAGCAGCACACTCACACACACGCAGACGCACAGTCCCCACTTCGCTCGCCAGCGCGTGCGGCCCCCAGCCCCATCTGCAGTGCTGCTGACACGTCTGTCTCGCTCTCCCCATCGCCTCCAACAGCGGCGCCGCCTCCCACCCCGGGCTGGTGCTGAATGGGTTCTGATTGTGCACGGGGTGCACACTGGGCATTTCTTGGAAGGGGCACACTGACACGCGCGCACTCACGCCCCCGGCGCGCACGCGCCCCCGCGCGCACTCACACTCACCCCCGCGCACACTCACCCCCGCGCACACTCACGCCGCCGCCGCGCTGCTGTGCAGCGCACGGAGCTTCACCTGCAACATGTCGATTGGACGGATGGTCGCGGCGCGTGGCTCTGGCCCGGGGCACCGATACCCAACCTCCCTGCTCGCTAAAGGGGTTCACACCCCACCGCTAAAAAGACCAGAGAGCGCCCTACCACTTCACCCTAAAAAAAAATCTTAAAAAAAAAAAAAACCCACGTCCAAATGGCAGGCGCAGGGTGTGCTGGATTTTAAGAGCTTTACTGAACACCAGGTTGGTAACAGTTCCACTGCTTCGACCTTTATCTTCCTGACACCCCCAAAAGCCCCCAAATTGAGACTCGAGCCTCCAAAGCGAATATTTACATACCGGCTCTGAGCGCCTCGGCGAATGCAGTCTCCGGGAGGGGTGGCCGGGGATGGAGGGTTTTTCTATCCTGCAAAGCAGGATTAATAATCCGTCTCAGGGGTTTTGAAGTTCACGACTCTCCTTTGCAAAGCAAAAGAAAATGCATTCGGACGCCAGCACTTCTGGGGGGTGGTGATCAGAAATCACCCTGACGAGCACTTTCGATAGAGCAAAGCCCCGAGATTTCCTAGAGGTGAAGCCGAAGGAAGCGGTTTTTGAAAAGGGATGGGGGAACCTTCTTTTCTCAAAAAAAGGTGGCGGGGGGTGGAGAGGCAGGAGCCCAGATCCCAGTTGGTGAGGCTCGGAGCCGGGGGAGGGGAGGCGGGCGGGGGCCGGCTGTGCGAGTCAGCCGCGCGGCCGCGGGAAAGGACGGGGGAGAGGAGGGGGGAGAGCAAGAAAACGGGTGTTAATCCCCGGGGCCGTAGGCCGGGCGGGAGACCGCAGGTCGCCTGGTCTGGATGTAAGTCTCACCCTCGGAACGTGCCACACGCACACACACGCACACACACCCCTACCTCTCACACACTGGCTCTGGTGGGAGGAGAAACCCACGAAGCTAGGGAAGATGTTTCTGTTCCCAGGGTGTGTGTGTGCGCGCGCGTGGCCTCTTTCTCCACACCCCTCACCCCACCCCACCCCCAAACCCCTTCACCCCCTCACTCCTAGGCTAAGTCTCTGGCGGAGGCAGCCTCCCACGTCATAGGCCCGAGGAAGTGGGGTAGGAAGGGGGAAAAGCCTTAACCCAAGTCCGTGGCGCCTCCTGCTGGCCGCAGCGGGGAACAGCAATGAGGAAGGGCAGTTTGAGGGGTAGGGGGAGCCCTACAGGGCCCCCGTGGGCGGCCGCGCTGGGCTGCGGGAAGCACCTCAAAGGCGGAGCTCCTGTCTGAAATTTAAAACCCTTGCTTTATTTTCTGTAAATCAGCCACTTTGCCTCGTCTGTGCATCCAATGTACTGGGCGCGGTTTAAACTGTGTTCTTGCCTTCAAGGAGCTTAAGCTCTACTTTTGAGCGCGTGAGCCTGAACGTGTACAACCAATGGGAAACAAATCAAGGCAAATGTAAGGACTAAAGTATATATAGTATTGATTATATGTGTACTTTACTGAGTGCTAGTGACGGTTTGAGGAATCTGGAATTTTTTATTAAAGTAGATCCTGTTATTTAAAGACCTGGAGAAGAGAAGGTGATTAGACCTGTGAATAATCCCTATTGAAACTAGCATTCGTGGCATTTAGAAACCCACCCTCTTGTGCAAACATCCCTTCATTTCTCTCCCTCTTAAGCTGTTTTCTATTTTAATAGCACTTATCACCACCTGTAGTATTGTTTACTTAATATGGGTATTACTGTGTATGCATCATTTTTATTCTGATCTGTTGTCTCTTTAAAAATCCAGAGTATTAGAGGTGGAGCATTTTCATATTAGTTATATCATGCCCTTCTCCCCAGTATTCCTGAGCAGCAGCTACATAGTTAACAATCCTGTGTGAAGTGGTCCCACCTAGTAGCTTGGAGCTTTCATCTGTAGAGTATATCAGATGTGTACTGCAGTCCTGTAGACCAGACAGCACTCCTAACATATCTGAATTAATCTTTCATGTTTCCTCATTTTTGTTAGGCTGAATCACTGAATCCACAATTTTTAAGATACACATAAACATTATATAAAAACAAATACAGTGTGTTCACATGCAAATTATTCTTGTTCAGTAATAGTACTGCTGTTTTTTCTAAGACAGGGTAAGGCTGCCCTTCCACCTCTTTGGAGAACTGCAGAACCACCCCTGAGTTGCTGTGCCCTTTGGTACACAACAGCCAACCTCAAGGCCCTCTACATGCAGATTTCAATTGTTAAAACATGAATTTCAGAAGGGGTGTTGGATGCAGAAAACAAGGGCCCCATAGGTTTTCCTGAAACATTCTTCCCTGAGTCTTCCAGGAATACCTATTAATACCTTCCAAATAAGATCTAAACTCACTCAAGGGTTGATCTTTAATTTTTTTTTAACCTCAGAACCCACCTTTCCCTCCTGTCCCCAACCCCCTTCACCAAAATTATGCCATTCTCTTCTGTTTTCTTCTCTTCCCTTCCTGGACCCACATTTCTGTTCTATCCTGTTCACTCTTGCAAGTGTAGAGGGAAGAATGAACTCTCAGGCCCCCTTCTCCTAATTAAATCCACCCTCCCCTTTAATTTCCAGCTCAAATTCCACTTCCTCTAAGTCTATTTTCAGTCAACCAAGCCTGAACTGATTTCTGTAACAATTTCAAGGATTTATAAATGACACATGACACCCACCATCAGCCCCTTGGCTCTTACCCCTCATTAGGAAATGTGTAGAGGAATCTACACGGTCAGTTATCAAGTGCCAGGGAGATGCCATAGGCATGTATGACCCAGGCCCCTGAGGCACTACTTGCTCCAAACTAGACATTTGGTCCTGCACTAGGAAGCACTATTCCGAAAGGAAAATATTACTTCCATAAGCTATTTACATTGAACAACATGAAACTCTTGGTAATCAATCATGTACTTGCCAGTAATATGAAAAAAATATTACTGACCTACAATAAAAGGCACTTTCATAAGGTTAAATTTAACAATTGTATTCTTGGGTATATCTCCTGTCTTCCCAATTTGTTTAACTATTTAAGAAGATAAAGTAGACCCAGCAATTCCACTTCTAGGAATTTACCCAAAGAAAATAAAATCCCTGATTTAAAAAGATACATGTGCTCCTATGTTTACTATCACATTATTCACATCAGTCAAGATATGAAAGCGACCTAAGTGTCTATCAGCAGATGAATGGATACAGATGTGGTACCTATAACAGAATGGAAATATTCAACCACATAAAAGAAAGAAATCCTGACATTTGCAACATTATGGATAGACCTAGAGGGTATTATGCTAAATGACATAAGCCAGGGGGAGACAGACAAATACCAAAAGATTTCATTTATTTGTGGAATATAAAACCAAAGCAAAACAAAATGAACAAAAATCGTACAAACTGAAAAATGACTGGAGGGTACCATGGGGGAGGGGTTTGGGTGGGAAGGTGGGGAAAATGAAGGGGGATAATGGGGCACAAAAATTCTCAATCATAATATAAGTTGATCACAGAGAAGGTAGTACAGCATGGAGAACAGAGTCAGTAATTTCGTAACATCTATGTTGACAGATAGTAACTGCACTAGTTGGGTGAGGAATTAATAATGTGGGTATACTTGAAACCAATATAGGATTGTATATCAATGATACCTCAATTAAAAAAAGAAGAAGAAGATAGACGAGGCTAGGTTATCGATATATTCCCAGCACCTGGCCATGGCTGGCAACCTCAGGAGCTCTCCCAGTGAAATTTGAAATTGGCCCTTGTATGTGGAGGGCAAAGAGAGACTGAACAAAGAGGCAGACCACTCCAGATTGGTAGGTGGCAGGTTTAATACGCAAGGGAACTTACATCCAAGACTTGTCTTGAGTGGCCACAAGATCAGTAGACCTCTGCGACTGCCTGCCAGAATCTGAAGTTTATAAATGTAGAGGCCTTAACCAGGTTCAGTCATATATACCAACCATCTGGATATACTAACACCACATTGCTTTTTCAAGGCTGCATCTTTGAAGTGGCTTCTAGGTTGAGAATGGGGTAAAGTGTGTGTTCCATGGACAGGGAAGGGGGTAAGTCTCCCTCGATTGCCTGGGTCCAGTTCGTAAGTCAACTGGTGGTCCCATCCTATCAATATCTTCTTTCAACAGTGGCACAATTCCAGACATGAGGCAGTGGAGGTTGGGGGAGGGGAGGGTGTTAATAAATATTAAGGTTTTGAATGACTATTAGAAACCACCTTCCCAAGCAGTCTTGCTGACTCTGGAAAAGCTAATTCTAGGGACCAAGCAGCTTGTGGGTGGGAGGTGTATCTTTTCTCCATGGTATTCATTGTCCATTGCCCATTCAATGGAAGAAGACCTCTCTCCTTACTTCTCAGATTCCCTGTCACTCACTTGCACTACCATGAAAAACCTTTGCCTCCAAGGACTACAAAGCTTTCAATAAAATTATTTTCAAGGATCACCAAGATTCATGAATTTGAAACATCATTTCTCAATGTTGCAAATACACATTTCCTAACTCCTAGCCAGGCAGTACAGAAAGCAATATCCTAACCAGACAAGATGTTGGATTGCATTTCACAACATTGTTTATTGAGGTAAAAGCTCTTGCCTGAGGCTGCTAATGATACTGTTGGAGGTATTCAGCCAGGTCACTTGACCCAAAGCGGCTCTCAGGAGATGAAAACACTCTTGTCCATGGCCCTATCAGCAGGTGCAAAGCCCATGTCTTGCCTGGTATAGGAAAAAAAATTTATCTCACATCTTTCACATCAAACACTGGTATAAAGCACCTGAAGTTTACAATTCGGGGTCCCTCTTTAAGGAAAAAATGTAAAGAATTCAATGCAAAAGTGAGTAAACACTTAAAATGATAAAATAAATCATGACAAAAAATTCTTTGACAATAAACACATTTTGTAAGTAATAATTTTTGTCAGTTACTGCCTGACATTAATACTTGCTTTTCTATACATTTTGACTTTATACTCTTTGAGCACCTCTTCGCATTATGATTTATAGTATCACTTTCTATGGAAATAATGGAAAGAATCCAGTCTGTTCTTTACAATATGTGTTGAAAAATTGTTTTCCTTACTTACCAGTAGTAATGCCACGTAAAATTGTTGTCAAGGTAGAGAAAACCTTTATCAAATTTCTTTTATTTATAAGTTCTCAGGTTTCATGGATTCCAAGTTTTGTTGTGCAGTGACTGATCTTATATGTCCCTTGGACTGATGTCACTCATTAACCGGTTTGCAAATATAGTATGCGTTTTACATTATCTTCATCAATGTCAGTATTTTGTCTCAAAATAGCCAGAAATTTACATTTTTCCCAGTGTGTTTATTTAATTTACTCTTCTTCATTAACTATATTATCAAACAATCCAGAAGCCTATTCATTACATCTACTCAAAATTTTTCTTTTCTTTAAAGAATTACAGTCTTGGTATGATTTGAAAAAAAAAATGTTGCAACTAGCTTCTCAATGTCAGATTGATTTCCATTGATCAGAGTGTTAATGTTTATCTTTTTTGTTTCATATTCTATTAATTAATATCTGAATTTTCTTTCAGTTCTTTAATAATAATTGTAAATAATAAAAGAAGGAGCTCTTCAAACATGTCCCGAACAGCAGTCTGTTTAATTTCCCATTTGTTTTATTAAAGTGTCTCAAAATGTCTTTCCAATTTGCAGGTGAAATGGCACAATCATGTGTTATCAGCTTTTTGAATAAACTTTTTTTGCATTTCTATGTGTAGGTTTCCTTTTCCGGCCTATGAAAAATTTTAGAAACTTTAAGGTTGATGCACTTATGTTACAAAGCTTGAGCAGGTTTCGAATGGGAAACATTACACTTTCTTTAAAGAAAATTCTAAGTTGTTACATACTCTATTTGTGAGACAAATCTGAGAAGAGAAGAAAAGGTCTTAGAAAATAAGAAAGTGGTCAACAACTTCAGGTAAGGTGGAAGCAGCTTTTTCTCCAACAAAAGTAAGGGGATTGAGCCTTCGAAGGCATGCTGCTGAGTGATGGCGTGGAAGAAGATGGCACAAGGGGCTCTCCTGGAAGCTTTTTCTTCGTTGGAAAGCTGGTAATAACTTACCTCTACAGGAAAATAATTGCAAGCCACATAAATACAGCTTACTAAGCCCAAATTCAATTACACCCAACTCAACTTCCTCCTAGCTTCACCTCAGTAATGCTCACCACCACACCAGTGACACCCAGTGTGAAGGGAAATCCCACAGAGAGAGCTGGAGTGGAAAGAGACAGCCATCTTAAATGATTGCAATTAAAATACACAACATCTTCAAATTTTACTAAAACACTTGGACATGTTATTAGAACCTTTCCCACAGCCTTAGAATGGACCCCAAGTGAGAGGCTGGGACTCCAAACCTGTATTAGCTTCAAAGTCAGTCACCCCCTGCTCATTACCTAGTGTGAAAACAGACTACCAGATTTCTAGAGAAAATACTTTAATGTTTTTATCTTTGAAAAAATAATTTGTTGAAGGTTGAGTTGGCAACATGCATATTAATGCCTTCTGGTGACTCCAATCCATCTTCTGCTTGCGATTCCTGGAGTGTACAGGAAACAGGCAGAGCATTCAATTTTAATAACTCACAAGCATACTAAGATCTTGACTCCAGCATCATTACTCTTTTGAAAGAATCTCTATTTTGTTCTTATCACAATGATATTAATTATTCAAGTCCAGCAGTCTTTTCTCAAAGGGATAAACAACCTTCATCCCCCTGTCTGAAGACCTGCTGGTCCTCCAGTGATGGGAAAAAGTCTTCATTATTCACTGCATTTTAGTGAGCCCATTGTGTACATTGCAACAATACACTTCTAGGCATTCACATTGTGTGCTCAGGGAAACATGTTTTTAATACTTCCCTAAATGGGTCCCTTTCTTTTCTAAATTATATAAGGGGAGGCAGAAGGGAGGAGAAAAAGTGGAGGAATAAATAAGACTTTCGGAGAGAAGAATGATTGAATCTAGAAAGTAGGAGCTGTGAGACGCGATGTGAGAGTAAGTGTTCTCTGTACCAGGGAAGGGGAAGAATTTGCATGGTGTTATTTCCAGCATCACTCAACTCCTGCGAGAACACACCCTGAATGGAAATAACCCCCTATTAAGCACAGTTAGAGTTGGCACTGACTTACTGTTTTTTTTTCCTCCTCCAATACAGCAAAGATACAACAACATTGTATCTTACCCAGATGTTTTTTAAAAGAAACCCTTTGGAATCTTGATTTTATCTACCTGAACAGTTCTTTTTCTTTTTCTTTTTTTTCCATTTATACACTTTCAGGGGGAAAAAACTGTCTCTCATCTCACCACTGTGATATAGAGAAGATGCTCTTCTGGTGTTTCAGTATCAGCTCGTTCAAGCTTCTAGAGAGATGTGCCCTAATTTCTTTTACTACAGACAGTATGGATGGATGAGAGACTCCCTCTCCATCTGAAGGCATTTGGAACATCTTATTACCAGAGGCAGTCAGATAATGATGCAAATGATAAAACAAAATAGAGAGGAATTTTACATCTCTCCTCACATAGTTCCTGTCTCTTATCACTTTGTGTCCTTCTCTGAAATTCTGTAAGGTTTTTCTTCGTGAGCCATGTTTCAGTGCCACAGTGTTCTTTTACCGCTTTAGCATCTGCCTCCTTCATTCGGGCCTTTGAACCTGGAACAGTCTATTTCTCTAGGGATCGGCCACCTGTTTGCCACACCCCCTCCAGAGAATCCTTGTTTCTCCCGAGTAGCTTCTGTTCCCATGACCCTGCACTCTTCCCATTCACAGCCACTGCATTACATGGAGCCCAGTTAAGGGAAATAAGGACAAAGCAGCTTAGGGATCTGCTGCCTGATTGAGGGAATGATGAGCCAGCAGGGAGGCCTGAGCAGGCTGTTGAGGGGACACAGTCACAGGGCTGTGTGACCATCACATGTGGGGACAATGGTCCCACAGATCATATGTGAAATTAGTGTGAATTAAGCTGGATTTTATTAGGGTATGTACACATACACACACACACACACACACACACACACACACACACACACTAATGCTTTGAGGGAATTGTGAGCTGCCAGTCTGAAGCAAGGTGGTGGAGAGGGTGCGGTTACTTGACCTATGTCTCAAATCCACATAATTACCCTGACAGGTAGGTATGTCACACAAGCCCCACAAGGGCAGGGGTCTGATCCATTTTGTTCACCTCAACCTTCCCAGCACCCAAAGCTCTGCTTGAATGAATGACTTCCTCAAGAACCTAAAGATGAGGTCATTAAGTATTTAAAGAGGCTTTTCTCTGTCTCTCTAAGACCCATATTGCGATGACTCTGCCCGAACTTCTCAACAGGTTCCCCACCAGTGAGATTTTGTTCAAACCCTCCCCTGACATGCTGGTTCCTTCACAGGCTGGCCCCCGTTTCCCTCTCCTCTGTATGTCTTCATAGCATGCACTCATTTTTTATTTTGTTTTTAAATTGGGACATATTTTCTTTTTAAATTTAGAGTTTAGTCAAAGTGAACAGAAGGACAGAACAGCAGCAGACTCATAGACTCCAAGAAGGGACTAATGGTTACCAGGTCACCAAAGGGAAGGGTTTGGGGGACGGGTGGGGAGGGAGGGAGAAGGGGATTAAGGGGCACTAAAATTCATAATCACGATATAGGTAGGTCATGGGGAAGGCAGGAAAGCACAGAGAAGACAAGAAATGACTCTATGGCATCTTAGTACACTGATGGACAGTGACTGTAATGGGGGGGAACTTGATAATATGGGTGAATGTTGAAACCACAATGTTGTTCATGTGAAACATTTATAAGATTGTATATAAATCTTGTATAAGATTGTTTACAATCTATAAGATTGTATAAAAATAATTTAGAGTTTAGTTTTATCAAAGTTATATAAGCAAAGAGTTTAAGATAATCATGAAGTTCAACAGTAGTGCTCTGACCTAAAGGCCACTGATTTCAGCTCTCAACTGAAACTGTTTAAAATGTGTAAACAAAAGCTCTTCTTTACAAATATTCTAGTTAGTAAATGCTACAGGAAAGATAAAATTAAAGGATCACTATTACACAATCTCTAGTGTAACAATTTGAGCACTTACCCAGCTCTAAATGACACTCTTACAGTGCAACTTCTTAAGATTTTAATTCATTTGTTAACTAGGGACCTTATGGAAGACAAGAGTATTCCTCTCTTTCACAGACAAAAACAAAAAGTTATGTACCACATATATGCACATTTCTTATCATCATATCCTCCAATATACATACATCACAATTATACTTACATCAATATTCAGAGTTTACAGGCATCCCAATACTGTCCCTTATCAGATTTGGTTGTCCTACCTCTTTAGTCTCCTTTAATCTAAAATAGTCCCTTCATCTTATTTTGTTTTTCATGACATTAACATTTTTGGAGAGTCCAGGCCAGTTATCCTACAGAATACTTCAAAATCTGGAATTATCTGATTGTTTTCCTCTTGAACAGATTAAAGATAAACATTTTTGGCAAGGTGATGTTGTGAACTTGTCTGATGCACTATGTCAGGAGGTATGTAATGCCCATGTGTCCCATTACTGATGATGCCAAATTTGATCATTATTAATTTGAGGTTATTACCAGATTCCTCAATTGTAAAGGTGCATTTTCCTCTTTGTAATTACTACATAATCTGTTGAGTGAAAATTTGAGGTTTTCTCCTACATTCCTATTTCCTAATAACTGAAGGACAAAGTGTTAAAAATAAATTTTAAACTTCAAATAGAGTGTCTGTTGGTAGTGATATTAGTGCAATAATTATGGACAGAAATGAAAAATTACACACACACACTGCCCACTAAAAGGACTTTAGGCAGTGATAGTCCAATAACAATGAGTATACTTAGCACCCAGATCCTGGTTTCTCAATACTATACTCCCCTAAAAGGAACCAGGATCCTTGGATAAATGGCTGCTTCCATGCTGAGTAAGGGAAATGCAAGGTGAGCCAAAAACATCTTGTTTGGCCTAAAAGCAAGGAAGGGCTCTGAAACTAATGGAGACATGTCAAAAGGACACAGGATCTAGTTTAAAGGGTCTCTTTAATTTGGAACTATTGTAGCATTAAAAAAAAATAATGACCATTATTGACTATGACACATCGAATTAAAAAAGACTCTATTTAATTAATACTTAGTCTATAGGCACAGACCTGATCATCTACATTTGCCCTCTTACAGCACTAAATTATGTTTTCTACCTTTATCTTGCATCTACCTACCACTTCAGCATTTTATTAAAAAAATAACAATAATAATAATAAGGGAGAAATGTGGGATTCACAAATAAATCAAGTATAAAAATCAAACGAATAATCATATCTGACTTGATTGTTTATAGTTCATGATGCGTGATCAAAACCAAAAGTTTCTGTGATATGACTGCCCTTGCACTGTTCACCATGTAAGAACTTATTCCCTATGTAAGAACTTGTTCACCATGTAAGAACTTGTTCGTTATGCTTCAGAAGATTGGAGACTGTTGAGAATTAGGCTTGGGGTGGATTAATGATTGTGCATTGAGTCCCCTATACAGAATTTTATTGTTGTTAACAACCATTTGATCAATAAATATGAGAGATGCCCTCTCAAAAAAAAAAAAGACTCCATTTAGTCCACAGGGATACTCAAAGAAAATGGTAGTGGGTGGAGGGAAGAAAAGCTCTTCTTTACAAATATGCTAGTTAGTAAACGCTGAAGGAAAGATAGAATTAGAGGGTCACTATTACACAATCTCCAGTGTAACAAGGGATTATCAGTGAATACTAATACATGCTTTTTTGATGATGACCTTTGGCAAATCACAATTATACAATGTGCTTATTCTTGACCTGTTAAAGTTATCATGCCCTTTGTACATTCTCTCAGATCCTACAAATACCCCTTCACCTCCATCCATGTTTACTAATATATTTCAAAAACTCTTCCAAATTTCCTTTTATGTGAAATTTCTTTCATTCATTGGTACAGAGTTGTAAGCACTGATTCCTGTATAATTTAGTGCCTGGGGAGAAGAATCTTTTAGCCTCTGTTTAGGAGTAATTTCTGAATTTCTTCTTTGAACAAAAACATTTCACAAATTTCTTTTTACAAAATACTAAAGCATCTCTAAGTTAGCAGGTTTACTCAAAATTTTAAAATACTACCTTGCAAATCATTAGCCAAACACTATGTGGAAAGCAGAGTGCTAAGTATTGTTGGATAAACTAGAATAAGAAAAACTCATCTTTGCCTTCCAGAAGTTAACCGCTTAAAGAAAGGAAAAGAAACAATAAAATGCAGAACTCTTTAACCCCTAAAACAGAGGTAGAATTGAGATGCTAAGGCCCCAATAGTGTGGTGGATTGCTTTACTGGCCCCAATTCTTTGTCTCTTCATGTCACCACACTCTTTGCCATGTAACTCTGCAACACCCTCCCATTACTGGAGGACCTTGTTTCCTACACCTTGACTTCGGATATGATAATGTGAGTTGCTTCAACTAGCAGGATGAGGCTGAATTAATGGGGAGTCAGTTCCACATGCAGTTTTCAAGAAATCTGCCTATTTCTGCTCGAGTTCTCCAGCCTCTGCCATTGCCATGAAAAGAGATGTCCAGGCTAACATGTTTGTCCTAGGGAGAAAGGAGAGACATGCAGAACAAAACTGAGGTAACCTAACTGAGCCCAGGCCTACTGCAATCTTTAGCCAACCCATAGATCTGTGAAAATAAACTCTTGGTGTCTTAAACCACTGAGTTTTAGCGTTGTTTATGGGGCAGCAATTTTATGGCAATAGCTAACTGATACACAGAGGCAGAAAGGAAATCTTGCACCTCAGAGGATGTGACACTAATTCGAAACTTAGAAGAAGTAGATGTTTTTATTGATATAACTGACATATAACATTATTATTAGTTTCAGGCGTAGAACATAATGACTTGGTTATTTGTATATATTGCAAAATGATCACTATAATAAGGCTAGTTAACATCTATCACCACACATTGTTCCATTTTTTTTTCTTGTAATGAGAACTTTTAAGATCTACTCTCTTGGTAACTTTCAAATATACAATACAGTATTATTAACTATAATCACCATGGAATTAGATCATTCTAAGCTATAAGAAAAGGCATAGGCAGTATTTTAAGGGCATATTCAAGTAATAGCAAGTAATGGAATGCACAGTCCAAGGAGAAGTACTGAGGCAGGTTCTGGAAGCTACTGAATGCCTTACTAAGGAATCTGAATTTTACTTTACACTCAATGGTTCTGAAGAGGAGACGAATTTGATCTGGCCTAGACTTTTGGAAAATAATGTTGGGAACAATTTGGGCCAAATGTAATGGAGAAAAAGGAATCAAATTAAGAATGATAGATTCCCTACTATGTACTGAGTGTTTTACTGTAATTATCTAATATAATCTCTCAACAATCCTATGAAACAAATATTGATATCCCTTTATATAAATGAAGAAATGACATTAAGTAACTTTCCTCAAGCTCCACAGCTGGCAAGAGGTAGAGCTGGGCCTGCACGATAAAAGGGTCCAGCTGCATTCTCTTTCTACCATGGTCATTCTGCTTCCCAAGTATTGGGTGCACACAGACAAATTAGGAGACTATTGCTATATTCTAGGCAGTGGTAATGAATTCTGACAGTGGTAATGAGAAAAGAAAAAAGGGAATACATTTTAGAGAAATTATACAGTTGTTTTTATTTATTTATATTGCCAAAGTAATATTGCCAAGATACAGCAACTGGCTAAATATGTCTGGTAATGGAGCATGATAAGAAGATTCTACATTTTTACCTGAAATGTTGTAATACGTCTAAGATAGGGGACACAGGAAAATCAAATTTGGTGGTAAGAAGCAAAAGACACTAAATGTAATTATCATCTTGGGAAGCTTTCTGACTAGTAGTAATAATATAATAATAACTCCCACTGAGCGTTCTTCTAAGGCACGGCTCTTAGTGTTTTGCCTAAATTAGTTCACTCATCCGCAACAATGACCCTATGAGGAAGGTGCTGTTATTAACCCATATTATTGACAAGAAAACCATGGAACTGAGAAGTTAAGGAGCTTGCTCAAGGAGCAATGATGCGTGGATATGAACACAGGCAGTCTGGCTCCAACTTGACAACAACTACACTCTTGAGTCAGTCAATAAAGCTTCCAACATGTCAGGCCCCCACCCAATAACTGTGCTGATCAAGATACTCAAGCTTATGCTGCAGTGAAAAGTCCCCAAACCACAGAGATGTAACACGACAAATGATTACTTCTTGCACTCTCAAAATTCACTGCAGATCCAAGCCACCCACTAGGCAGAGCTCTCCGTGTACTGACAAAGCATTCCCTGGTGCGTCAGTCTTCTGTCGCCTCCACTGCAGCATGTGCTACCAAGATGGCAGCCGTGAGGAAGGACTAGTAGTAATAATATAATAATCACTCCCACTGAGCATTCTTCTAAGGCACGGCTCTTAGCGTTTTGCCTTTATTAGTTCACTCATCCGCAACAAGGAGAGGGATGGCGTTTCGTGAACTGGCAGCTAAATGTTTTTTCCTAAATGAGATATCTCTCATTCCTGCCCACGACCCATCAGTCAGAACTAGTCCGGCAGCCAAGCCCAAATTCATGGGATGGGAGAGTGCAATCCTAGGTAGAAGTGAAGCCCTAAGTATTGCTGAAGAGCAATGACATCTCCTTTCTCAACTCTACAGCTTCTTATAACATGCCAGGAATTAGACATTTGGGTCTTAAACCCCAAAGTCAAGGTGAAAGCAGTAATTTGAAAGGCATTTGAATAAGCATATGCATACTTATGTACCCTAGTTTGTACCTCCCTTCTCCAAATCCAGGTGTTCATGCTATCCCCTCTCACCACTCCTACCCAAGGAGTTGAAAAGATCAAATGACATAATCCACATGCCTTGCAAACTTTAAAGCACATCATGAACAGGACTATTCTGTCTGATGTTGGGATCTTTATTGACTCTCAGTTGCCCATTAGCCAGTCATTCAATAGTCACAAAGCAGGCAAAGGCATTCTACTGGGCCCCGTGGAAGACACAAAGTTATACAATACCATCCCTGCCCTGAAGGAGTTACATTTTAATTAAGAAACCAAGGGGTGTCCAGGAAATGTTAATAAACATAAGCAAAGCAGCAGCAAACACGTGACAATGAGCACTTCTGGTAGGAAATACTATCCCAGACATCGGTGAAGAAAAAAGTATGACATGCTTTGAAACAGTTTTATAGGAGTATCTTAACGGTTAAAGAAATGGTGAACTCAAATGTATGAAGTAGCCAGGTGTGTGGATGGTGGGGCTTGCAGAGAGCTATCAAAAAGGCTTTCAAATCCTGGGGTGGGGGAAATGCAAACACTGCGTGAAACAAACAAAACATAATTTCTTGGCAGTATCTAGCTGTGTAACTGTGACCTCTGATTTACAGTTCCTCTCCAGGGATAGTTTTTTGTTAATTAATAGCAAAGCCTTACATAAAAAAGGTAAATTTCAGACAGTGACAGTTCATGTGGTTTACAGACAGTTCATTAAGAGGTAAGGTAGATTGGAGAGGGGTGGTCTTCAGAATCTCTCTGTTGCCCTTGAGAAATTCTGCCACTAGAGAGTTTGCCTGGTCTAGTAAAACTAGTCAGTATAATGTTAATACATAGAGAACTGAAATACATCTTGCCTAAATTATCACAAATTCCAGCTTAGTAAGGTCAAATTAATGAGGTTTCCCTGTACTTTGAAATCATATTTGATGACATGATAAATGTTTGAACTACAAACTTATCAACTGTCTAATAATGTCAACATCTCAAGGAAGAACAAGGGGAGAAAAATTAGCTAACATGATTGCAGAAGGAACAATAGACTGGCTTAATTAAGACCTTACAAAGACACATGCTATCACACTATAGAGTTTCTAAGTTATTTTCAAGGTGTGTATTTATTCTTGATACCAAGACTCTCAGAATTTGGTTAAGCAGAACATCCACTTTTATGTCTTATCTTGCCCTCTGACCCCTAAAAATGAGTGACCATCCCACTTAATTTGAAAGGAACTTCAGTTTGAAACTATTAAAAGAGGTTCAAAAATCTTTTCTTCTGTATTGTATTAGTATTTTAACTACTTTACATTTAAAGAACTCTTTAGCTTTTACCTTATTATTAGAACACTAGCTATTTATGTCACTTGTCTCAATCTTTTATAGGTATGTGTGGATATGTTTGAATTTTATGCAGTCAGAATATAGGTGATTATATTATTTCTGCTCTTTTTTCATTTAAATCTACTTTTCATATAATTTCCTAGGTATCTACATAAGTTACATATTTATTAAGATAAAGGTTGTAATTTGCTAATTCATCCCTTATATTTTGTTTGCAATTTTTCAACATGGTGATTAATTTGCTATGAACATCCAGAATAAATAAATGCACTTTTTTCTGACAAATATTTACTTCGGATGCATCCCCCAAAGTATGATTATCGATCACTGAGTAATGCAATATTTATCGCTTTCATTTCCATTTTTTCTTAGGAAGATTTTACAAGGTTGCAAAATCTCACCTATACTTCTTTCTTTACTGTCCTACAAACTTGATTTTTATTATTTTATTTATATTTATTTATATAATATATATTTTTTATAGTTTCATGAAGCTTATTGGTTTATTGTTCATTATTTCTTATATGCAAATGGTTGCTCTTCTTTAGCCAATCATTCTGTGGAGAAGAAAAATTAACTTTATGTATCAATAATTGTAATATAGTTCTTTATATATTAATTATAATATAATTAATCATATTAATACATAATCGATTGATATTAATTATGGCATTACTATGCATATTAATTCTAAGTTAATATACTGATTATAATATGTAGCTATTATGTATCTATAATCATTCACTCTACATTTGTATATTCAAATTATACCCATCATACTTATTTTGCACATTACCCCTATTATAAAGTCTTAATTTTAAAGATTTTTCTATTAAAAATATATTTAAATACTTATCACAGAAGCACTTACAGAAATTCCTAACTATCATACTCTGCCCTTCCAGGAACTTTATCCACATTGGCCTAAATTAATCCTAATTCAGTGCTAAAAGTTTGACCAGCTCTAACTTTCCTTGCAACGTGGCTTTAGCATTCTGAATTTGCAAATTACCCAGGCAGACCAGTATTATAGATATTGAGTAAAGTTGGACCTGATACACAGTGAGAGGTTGTGCTTTTATAAAATTGATAAATATGGTATAGAGAACGCATGCCTATGGTAGCTCTCCATTATATGAGCAAAGACCATAAAATTTGTGGTACCACACAGCTACCTAAATCCATACTATTATAGCAAGAATACATTAGTAGGCAATACTTTCAGTAGCCATTCCAGAAGCATCCTAGGCAAGGTCACACCAGAAATGGAGATAAATAAAAATTCTCAATGACCAAGCACTTTGAGGAAAGGGCCACAGTTCCTTTTCGCAACAATGTTAACCCATCTACCACTTCAACGTTAAAGGAACAAAAGCCTCATCTTGAGAAATTCCCTGTACTTTCTTAAGCTTCATCCTTATTATGGAACAAAAAAAAAAAATACTGCCTTAGGAAGTTCACTAAAGCAATACTATTTCCTTTGCAAGAATTTATTTCCTATTAATCTCATCTATTCCCATGGTTTCCAACACGATTGTACAATAGTGATTTCCAAATATATGTCCCAGGCCCAGCCTTTCATCTGGACTGAGATTACATTTTCAAATGCACTGGAGATCGCCACCTAGATGGGAACTGTCTTTCAGGCACTCAACAGTCCCACCCTTATCCTCATTCTTTCTTCTCTTGTCCAATCTACTCCCTCTACTATATTCCTTCTATTGTGGATAATATCAACATTTACCCAGTGGTCCAAGCCACAGTTGTCAGGATGGATCTGACTTGTCTCACTCTCAGACTTCTCAGACTGCTTCAGTCTTCCTTATAAATACCTCCTGAATCCATATGATACTTTACTTCCTAATCCTCACTATTTCATTCTAAGTTCTCCATAGGTTTTCCCTAAATGATTGCAGTAGACTCTTAATTGTTCTTCCACCTTCCAGATTCAGCCATCTCCTATCCATCCTGCACATGGCATCAGAGACATCTTTTAGGAACATACATTGATCAAGTCACCTCCACTTTAAAATACGTTATCTCTCAGCACTTACAGGGTAAAGTCTAAACTGCTTAGCCTGACACCAACTTTTGTAGAATGTTTGTTATTGGCAAAATCCTACCAAAGGGTAGATAAAGACTTAGATTTTTGATTGTAGAGTAATGATGAACACACTATATCAATCACATCCTCATGTGCTCACAGTCCTATAGTTAATAATACAGATCTTATACAGCTAAGTGGAAATAGGTTGCATTCCACATTTCTTTGTGCTTTCATTTTAGGAATAGGGTTATATTCTTTAATATAATTTCTTTATTTTTTGGAGTAGAAGCTTATAAAATGTTATACAAATTATAATGATCTTTATTAACTCAATAGCGGATGCATTTATCAACACACTGAACTTTAATTTTGTGGCTATTTGATATATTATAGATGCTAATAAATGAATTGACTCTGATATGGAAAAATTCTGAAATGTCCTAAATTAAGTGACATAAGGGCAGGAGAATGAGGAAGAGAGATATGGGAAGGTTATCAGCCAATGGCCATGGGCCATTGCTAACCCAAAACTCCATGTTCTGGTATGAAATCATTTCAGTCATCATCAACACCCAGTCCCTGTGCCTTCTCTGTGGACTAAACACCTATCCCTGGACTTTTCCCACTTCAGATTAGCCTACCTTCCTTATCTGCAGCCAGTGTGAATTTAAAGGACTTTCTTTCCTTGAAACCCTCATAAACGTGCCCAGTTTCTTGAGTCTGACGGACAAGTTGTTTCTGGTTAACTGGCCTTGCTGCAAATGAAGCAGAATCTGCCTGTCCCAGGAGTCAGACGTATTCTGGCTAGCATCTGTAATGGCTCAAAAAACCCTTTATTTCAGAGATCTCTTGGTCTCTAGAGTTTTTGATGTGTCACCTCCATCTCATGGTGCATATGGATTATATCCAAATTACACAACACCGAAATTCCACTAATTGGAATGACAAAGCAAAATCAATGGGTCTTTGAATCACACTTAAACCTCAGAAAGAATAAGAAAAAAAAATTTTTTAATTGGGTGTGTCTGTCAACTTCTTTAGTACTTGAATAATCAGTCCTTCAAAATAAATTGCCAGTTACACATGTAAAAATTTTATTTTAAAATATTGTTAATTTCCAAACAGCAAAACTCCCTTTACCTTCATCAAATTTTATTCTAAGATCTCTTCCAAGACTTAACCTCTTCTTCTCCACTTGGCTAATTTCCTATTTTAGTATTTCTTTTCTTAAATAGAACATATGCAAAGAACCAGTCCATTCAAGGGCCAGGAAATGACAAAATTCTTCCTGTGCTTAAAATAAAAATGCACAGTTTAGATATTCAGGGTCACCCCTCAGATGACTTGCCTGTGAACATGTGCCTCTAAAATACATGTTAAATAGAGGCTTATTCTGTATTTTCTAGGGTTTTCTTTATTCCTGTCACTTGGTCTTTCTTCCCCTGTGCTCACTTTTAAAGGACAGGTGGCAGAGGATCTGAAAGAAATGAACATTCAGGAGATGACTGACACTGGGAGTGTGTTTTCCCTGCTCACAACCCCTCTGGACTCTCCTGTCCCTACTATACTTGAGGACTGTTTCCCTGTTTATATTGAAGAATGAACCCTCTTTGTTCTGCCACAGAGGGCCTAACTTCCATCCCCCTTCATGGAGTCACGTGCCCTGAGAATTCTAAGAATTCACAGCAAAATCTATCTGCAATATTTTCCCTAAACCTCAGCTCTTATTTTACTCTCCAAATAGTGACATGAGCCTCAATTTTTTTATAAAGATGTAATTTAGAATTGCATCCAGAGCTGGAGCTATTTTTCAGGCTGAGGGTCTTATTTTCATTAAAAAGGGTGTAAATGTGCACTTACTCAGAGTGTTGGGACTATCCCTTGGTCCTAAACATTGCTCCCTGTCACTTTTAAAAATTACTGTCTCAGGTCTGAGGATATTATCTTCCCGGTAACTCCTACTCACTACACAGATGTGATATGAACAACAAGTAAAGAATGTTCTAAAGTCTTCCACAAGCATTGCACACTCTACGTATGCTTAATAATTTTAGCATCAATAATTCTGGAATGAAATTTATAACAAGAAATGAAACCCACATGCTTTAGCACCATCTCAAAGTTTGAAAGTCAACTGTAACTTAAACATAACCAAGTCCAACAGAAATATTAATTCACACAATAAATTTTATAGATTAACTCATCAAAACATTTTTCTTTTTTAATTTCTACATTTAATTATAAGTGTTGATCTGATACTAGTTTTCAAAAGAATGAAGAAACAGTAACAAAAATAAAACAGCTGACAAAAAGGACAGCTTTGGGCTTATAAGGTAAATTACAAGCTTTCAACAGGGTGTTCAAAAATGCTACAAATTTAGGATTGTTATGCATGTTCAATTATTAAGGTCTTATTTGAAAAACAGACGATCATTTTTAATAATAGAACAGTGCATGTAGTTTTTCCAAATGAGCCATTTTGCCTACTTTTACTTTTAGGATGTTTTCAAAAGAAGAATCGGACAGAGCATTCTGAATTTGCTGGGTCTCTTTCCTCCTAGAAAAGTGGGGCGCTGACAAAATTCTTGCTTCCACTCTCTTGTGCTATCTTCTGGGCCCCAAAGTTATTCAGACCCAAAAAAAGAAGACAAAGAGAGACTTTTTCTTGTCAGCTTAAAGGTCATCCTCCCTTCGTGAACTCACTTCACTTTCATTTATCCTTCTACATCCTCTCATGCACTTTTATTTTTATCTTCCGCCTTCAAAAAAAGTCCTGGATATAAGAATACCATACAGTGGCCAGTGAAACACCCCAAAGAAAGAAATCAACAGACCCACATTCATCATTTTATCAACTCACTAGAAACAATAGGTACTCTCTTTGTTCCTTGCTCTGTTGAGAGAAGTATAAAAACAATTCCCAGGCTATCAGTTCCAACTCTGAACTGGGAGTTTCAAATTCCTGCCCAATGGTGGACGCGCCTCACTAGCCCATTAACTCTGTTAGCATTCCTAACTGGGGACCTAAGTAGATTTGACTGACTGGGTTCAGAGCATTAGTCAGTTGCAGATGAAGTGATGAATTGCTTTTAGCCGAAATGAATGGTTCTCTGGTTCTGCATACTTCAGCCTAAGCCTCCAGGGCATTCATCCTACCTAGAAAACGTGTCTCTGGATTGCTTCTTGCCCATTCTCTAGAAAAGTGAAATGAATAACAATTTTTATAAAAACTCTCAGGTTAAAAACACACAAAACTCAATATTATCTGGCCTAAAATAGCCTTTCCTAATATCTTACATCTCCCTTTAGCAAAAGAAATAAAGATTTTCTTTACATTTAATCTAGAAAGCTGTAAGACAGGCTCGATTGCTCTCTCTCACTTATTTCTCCTTGTCTTGCTTGTATCAGTCAGGTCACATTAGCCTTTGGAAAGACAAAGGAGACGTAGAATAGGCTAAGTCAGGCAAATTCCTTGAAATAATTGATTCTTCTAAATGTTTACTTAAAAAAAATCCCCAAAACACACACCTATCAGTATGATTAAATAGAAGTAAAATCCTGATCTATAACTAAACGTTTCAGAAAAATATTCATTGGTCCCTTTTTTCTTCGAATGGAAGAAGAACCATCACTTGGTAGCATGGATTAAAAATGCTATGATTTTAGAAACCGGGACATTTCGGGGGTTTATTCCCATGCTCCAGCACACGTACAGTCCTCCTGAGCAGTTAAATAAATGCCCACTGCGAGGAAACTCCACCACCATCTAGAAGCTGCTCCTTACAAGTGGGTAGTACAAAAGTGGGGGCAACAGAAAGGTCATTTTCATTTTAATATCATTTTATAAGAGCAAAATGGAAGCTTCAATAGTTTTATGCTACCAAATATGTTTTAACGATCTCTTTGAATCAAGAAAAAGCTTGAAGAATATGCAAATGAGATGGGAAGGGTCAGACTAGATTTTAATCATAAGGAGTTTGAGAATAAGGTAGGTGGTGGTCATGGGAAGAAGGTTTGGACATGGAGTTCCCCTCTTAATGTTTATGTCCACTTCCTCACATCTTTTTAGGAAGGTAAGTGAATGCGCTGGTGTTCTAACAGCTGTTGATTAGATGTGTCCTTACATCCCTTCTCTCTGGTGATGCCTCCATGCAGTGAGGACAACTATGAAGACAACTTACTGTGGACAGCTACCAAGTCAGCAGAATCTGGTTGATCCAGAGGGTGAAACCACACAGCTGGTCCCTCTCTCTTGCTCCTCACCTGCTCCTCAGTCCTGCCCAGGGACATCTCAGTCTTCTGACGGGCATGAGTAAGGAAGGGCAATGCCTTCACCTCCTTCCCACCTGGGATCTGCGATCCAGGATATGTGGCCAATGTTATAGCAAGGTATTTTTCTTGAAGGCCCCTTTGCCTTTCTTACATATGAACAGAGAGAAATTCAGGTATATAAATCATGTCCTAATGCTTGACCATTCCCACCAGTAGAGCTGGCCCTTCTTGCCTCCTCCTGGTATGCAGGAATTGTGCAGAACTGAAATTGCAGTCTGTTCAATTCGACACAGATTTGAAGAGACCTTGTCACTGGGAATGTGCCCCTTTCTTTGAAAAAGTACTACTGTAACTAAAATCTTTCCGGAGAGTGAAGTTTTCCTAACATTAAAACTGGTCAAAGATATAAAACCACACAAGTTATATTTGTACAATGAAAAATGTGCTTGAGCAGTAACTGGAATGTAGTCTTACAGGGTCCCTCACTCTGGCTTGCTTATCAGTGAATGCCACATCCATACACCATTGAAGCCAGGGGCTACCTCCCACTTCAGAAGAAATGCCAAGATTTTAAGAATCTTGAGGCTTGCATATTTCTGAAGTACAAAGCAACCAGACCCCACTGTTCTGTTCAAAAAATGGTTAAGTGTTTTTAAGTTCCTCAAATTACACCTCACAGGCAAAATGGTGTTATTCCTGCTGAAATCATTTTAATATTTGATTAAATAAATGCGTCTCCATGAAACTGGATCACTGTCTAACCCCATACACAAAAGTAAATTCGAAATGGATCAAAGACTTGAATGTAAGTCATGAAACCATAAAACTCTTAAAAAAAAAACATAGGCAAAAATCTCTTAGACATAAACATGAGTGACCTCTTCTTGAACATATCTCCCTGGGCAAGGGAAACAAAAGCAAAAATGAACAAATGGGACTATATCAAGCTGAAAAGCTTCTGTACAGCAAAGGACACCATCAATAGAACAAAAAGGTACCCTACAGTATGGGAGAATATATTCATAAATGACAGATCCGACAAAGGGTTGACATCCAAAATATATAAAGAGCTCACACACCTCAACAAACAAAAAGCAAATAATCCAATTAAAAAATGGGCAGAGGAGCTGAATAGACAGTTCTCTAAAGAAGAAATTCAGATGGCCAACAGACACATGAAAAGATGCTCCACATTGCTTGTCATCAGAGAAATGCAGATTAAAACCATGAGATATCATCTTACACCAGTAAGGATGGCTGCCATCCAAAACACAAACAACAACAAATGTTGAAGAGGTTGTGGAGAAAGGGGAACCCTCCTACACTGCTGGTGGGAATGTAAGTTAGTTCAACCATTGTGGAAAGCAGTATGGAGGTTCCTCAGAATGCTCAAAATAGAAATACCATTTGACCCAGGAATTCCACTTCTAGGAATTTACCCTAAGAATGCAGCACTCCAGTTTGAAAAAGACAGATGCACCCCTATGTTTATCGCAGCACTGTTTACAATAAGCCAAGATATGGAAGCAACCTAAATGTCCATCAGTAGATGAATGGATAAAGAAGATGTGGTACATATACACAATGGAATATTACTCAGCTATAAGAAAAAAAACAGATCCTACCATTTGCAACAACATGGATGGAGCTAGAGGGTATTATGCTCAGTGAAATAAGCCAGGCGGAGAAAGACAAGTACCAGATGATTTCACTCATATGTGGAGTATAAGAACAAAAGAAAACTGAAGGAACAAAACAGCAGCAGTAGCACAGAACCCAAGAATGGACTAACAGTTACCAAAGGGAAAGGGACTGGGGAGGATGGGTGGGAAGGGAGGGATAAGGGTGGGAAAAAAGAAAGAGGGCATTTTGATTAGCATGTATAGTGGGGGGGGTGGCACGGGGAGGGCTGTGCAGCACAGAGAAGACAAGTAGTGATTTTACAGCATCTTACTATGCAGATGGACAGTGACTGTAATGGGGATTGTGAGGGAGACTTGGTGAGGGGGGAGCCTAGTGAACATAATGTCCTTCATGTAATTGTAGATTAATGATACCAAAATAAAATTTAAAAATAAATAAATAAATAAACGCGTCTCCTAGAATAATCCCCCTACTCTGTCCCACCTTTCAGTGCTATTTCCTGAAAGAGGGAACCCTGTGTTTGTATCCCTAAAGTCTGCCATGAAATTGACAGTATTCCCTAGAATGGAATTACTTCACATTTGAGAAATAGGATGAAGACAAATGAAAAGAACTAGATAATTTTCTATACAGTTAATAGGCTAAGAGATGGCTTAGTAACAGTATTGAAAGATATAAACGTTTAGCCTAAGAAACATGATGACAAGCTTAACTTCATTCCTCTAAGGACAGGGTAAAAGAAAATGGACTTAAAACTACATGGAGAAATGTGTTGTGTTTGCATAAATATTTACATGCACACACACATATTGGACACACACATATACACACATAAATGCCAGCCTGTGTGTATTTGATTTGCAGAAGTTCAAAAGTACTAAATTCTAGAACAATCATATTATGCAGTTATAACACACACACTTATTGCAGGTCCTGTGACAAAAAACGTAAGTGGCTGCCATAAACAGGAAGATACATAACCTTGGCTCTGGAATGAGAGTCCATATCACTTGTTAGAAGAACCTTTATTTTGGCTTTATATGACATATGGATACATTGCCTCTGTCATCCCTACAACCCAACCTACTTAATTTTAAAAAGCTGTACAAAGTCATTATGAAGTACCTGTACATCTTCAAATATGAGAATATTCTAAGGTAAAGGACAAGTCCAAAAGCAAATAAAGGTTTGCCAACACCTTAGAGTCCCAAGGAAATATTTTGTTTTGCTGTTTTCTAACCTCAATCTTGTTTGAGTAATCGTGTCATTTCCTAAAACTATTTAAGAAATAATACTTTTTCTTCTATCATCTTCTCATGTATAATTCTCCCTCATCCTTCCCTCCACTTCCTTTAGATGTTGAGCCTTAAAGGATAACTAGGTGCCCTCCTGCATGTATGAAGTTGGAGAGGACAATAGGGAGAAGAGAACATTCAGAATAATTGCTTTCTGGAGATGACTGATGGAGATAAGGACATTAAACATACTTTGGTGGGATATCAGAAAGAAATGAGGGTGTGTTATCGGAAACTGGAGGAAAGGTGATCCTTGTTAAAAAGTGGCAGAACTTGGCTGAACTGTGTTGTACTTCGGAAAAGCAGAACTTACAAGAGATGAAGTCTTACAAGCAGAGGACATTTCCAAGAAAAGTTTTGAAGGTGCCACCTGGTTTTTCCTCGCTGCTTATAGTAAAAATACAAGAGGAAAGAAATAAGGAAGTAACTGTTAAAGCAAAAACGAATCAGCACTTGATTTGAGAGGTTCTCAGTCTGCCCATATAACAAAGGATGCTAAAAATAGGAAATTTTCTGTTGAGAAACCCTGCTCTGGAGAGAAAGCTGAGCTGGACCTTTTGCTGAAGAAATTAGGTGTGTGACTCATTTTCCAATCACCCATCTTAGCAGAAGCCTGGAATAGAGATGAGGTTATCCAAGAAGAATCTGTGGAGAACCCTCTTGTCTGATGGTGTGGATCCCCTTAAGATATATGGGAGGCCCACAAAGTTTGGATGATATACCAGCACAAACATTGCCCACGTGGATGGAACAGGGACAGAGACTGGGCAACAAGGAAGAAGGCTCTCTGCTCCTAGAGTTTTACGGGCAGGAAATGGGTCATAACTCAGCTGCAAGCATGTGCGAGTCTTCAAGAAAAGGGAAGAACAGTTCAGAAGGGAGGACTGCTGTGGGCCCAGAGGCAAAGGACACTGGAGCCACTACAAAAGGCACAACAGAGATGCCACTGGGGATGCAGAGAGTGACGGAGCCTCAAGCATTCGGGAGGAGCCACAAACCACAAGGGGTTATTCTCAAGCCTTGAAACCTAGTGGAATCCGACCTGCTAGATTTCACACCTGCTTGGTACTACGTGAACCTTTTATTGCTTCCTATTTCTCCCTTTTGTAATGTAAATGCTGTTAAAAAGCCAAATTCAATCAGTAAGTTTGAAGATCTAATGGATTTTATTAAGTGATTCATGAGCCACGCAGCATCCTGTCTAGCAAGGAGAGAGATACTCCAAGGAGTTGTATAACATGGAAAGTTTTTACAGAAAGGAGGGAAGAGCAACAAGTTATTAGCAAAAGAAAAGTTTAGTGATCGTTTCAAGCAAGGTCACCTGCCCTTAAGAGAAGCATGGGGTTTTAGGCAAATGACTTCACTAGGAAGTTCTAAACTGACTGGTTTAAAATTCCACTCCTAGGAGATTCAGAAACTGCAATTAGGTTAGCCATTAAGGCTCAGTTTGGTGACTTGGCCTAGGAGAATGACCCATGTTGGGCCTGTGTTTTTCTTTTTAACAATGTCCGAACTCAACTTGTCCCACCATTGTGTTTTGGAAATAAATAACTTGTTTTCTCTGTCCACAGGCCCACAGATGGAGAAGAATTCTGTCCCAAGCCAGATGATACCCAGAGTTTCACCCACACCTGACTTAAATGACTCAGATGATATTTGGGGTCTTTGAGCCAAGGAAATTTAGAAGAGATTTTGGACTAATAGGTTGAGACTTTGGGGAATGTTGGGATGGGGTGAATGTGTTTTGTATGTGGAATGGATATGAATTTGGGGGAGCCAGAAGGTGGGTTCCAGTTGGTTGAATAGTGGCCCCCCAAAAGATATGACCAGGTATATGTACAGGTCTACTTAGTAAAGGACCTTGAGACAGGATCATCCTGGATTACAATGGATCATAAATCCAGTAACTAGTTCTTAGAAGGGAAAACAGACACAGAGATCCAAAGACAGAGGCAGAGACTAGGGTTGTACCCCCCCAGGCCATGGAACCCCAGGGTCCAGCAGAAGCCAGCAGAGACAAGGGAGGATTCCTCCCCTAGAACCTTCAGGGGAACGTGGCCCTTCCAACACCTTGTTCAGAATCCTGCCCTTCAGAGTGGTACAACATAATAGCACAATAAATTTCTGTTGTATTAAGTTACCAGGTTTGCGGTAATTTGTTGTGGCAGCCCAAGGACACCAATACTCTAGGCATGGATAAATTCTACTGCCAGTCTGTCCTCCCAGACCACCACTCCCACAGCCTTATGTCTAGACACTGACCCCAATAGTCTGTCACAGATGCACCTCTACATTGTGGACATTTTATTCTCAAGCATCCCATTGTCCTTTCCTTCAACCAGCTTCAGTTAGAGCCACTCCCATGTAACAGGTATGATATTTATGTATTTAAACCTCATTTGGAAGCTGGAGTGGTCAGGGTACCAGTTGATTTTCTCCTAAGAGAATTCTGCACTCCTATGTAAATTTGTGGATGCAAAAGAGAACTGTTGGGTAGAGCATACCAGTTTCAGATGTCAGAGCTCCCAGACCCAGGTACATGGATGCACTACTTAGCCCCCCTACAATATCTGCATCCCAAAATGTCCTATGACATTAGTATGAGGGTTTGTTGTTTGAATTGTATTTTAACTTATCTTTGACATATTATGATTATTAAAGGCCAATGGCTTAGGCTATGAACTTAAGACATAGCCCCTAGAAAAGGGCACCCTCTTACACTGTGGGTAGGAATGTAAATTGATACAACCACTATGGAAAGCAGTGTGGAGGTTCCTCCAAAAACTAAATATAGAATTACCATTCAACCCAGTAATCCCACTTCTAGGAATTTACCCAAAGAAAACAAAATCTCTGATTCAAAAAGATATATGTGTCCCTATATTTATCACAGCATTATTTTCAATATCCAAGATATGGAAACAGTCAAAGTGTCTGTCAGTAAAGGAATGGATAAAGAGGATGTGGTACATATATATATGCAATATTTTTCATCCATAAAAAAGAAAGAAATTTTGCCATTTGTAACAACATGGAGGGACCTGGAGGGTATTATGCTAAGTAAAATAAGCCAGGTGGAGAAAGGCAAATACCATATGATTTCACTTATATCTGGAATCAAAAACAAAACAAAACAAAATGAGTGAAATAGCTGTAGTGTCTGGTGGTTACCATGGGGGAGGGGTTGGGGTGGGTAAAATAGGTGAGGGAGGTAAAGAGGCACAAAAGCTCAATCATAATATAAATGAGTCATGGAGATAAAAGTACAGCATAGAGAATATAGTCAATAGTTCTGTAACATCTTTTATACTGACATAATAAATGTACTAGTTGGGATGAACATTTAATAATTTAGATAACTGTTGAATCACTATGATGTATACTTGAAAGCAATATAATATTATATATCAGCTATACTTCAATTTTTTTAGAAAATAGCTCCTGTCTTCTGAGAATTAAAATCTTGTTGGTATAATACTTATTATATTACAATCATTTTAAATTAATAAATAGACTAAAATATACTAGGTACTATACTAGGCATAAAAAATTCTTTCAATAAGGTCTGAGGATCTAATATATAGTGACTGTAGTTGATAATACTGCATTGTATAATTGAAATTTGCTAAGAGAGTAGAACTTTAATGTTCTCACCAAAAAAAAAAAGGAAAAAGGTAAAAAGGTAAATAGTGATAGATATGTGAATTAACTCAATGGGAGGAATACTTTCACAATGTATATGTATTTCAAATCATCACATTGTACACCTTAAATATCTTATAATTTTGTCAATTATACCTCAATAAATCTGAAAAAAAATGCTTCATTAAATTCTCCAGAATAGTAATAGATGGAGGTTTTAGTAGTGTAAGGATACCATTGCATTGCTTGTATTTCTTGTTATATGGATGCATTCGTTTTTAACAAATAAACAGCCCTCCTTAGAGGCAGAAGAATTACAACAATTGATATCCAACAACATGGGATCCATTTCATGAATCAGAATTGGAGGTTATTTAACAAAGTCTTCAGGAAACATCTTGGGAAACAGAATTGTCCTCTCTGACTTTAACCTCAGAGATTTGGTATTTAGCCCAGCTTCATTTCAGAGCCACGTATGACTCTGTGATTCATAAACGTAAACATTTAATTTTAACTAACATCTGAAATGGTTCAGATAAACCGGATGCTGTAACAGCTGCTCTTCTGAGATGCTGTTTATAGTGAGAATCATTTCTGAATCAATAGATAATAATCAGGTAATTTATTCTTCTGATATCAGGAACATTTCATCTTCCTCTTGTGCTTAGCAGATGGATTCTTCAGGGATAACACTTGGTTGTGTATTCCAGAAAAAGAAAAGAATGCCTTAGATGATGTAGAAGGTTGTCTCTCCCTTAATCCTCAAAGGCTATTTGGGCAGCCCAGAGCAACCACAGCTCAAAGTCTTCAGGGGTTCAGGCTAACCGCAGCTTCCCTCTCAGCCCTCCTAACGTGTGGCTTCCACTCTTTAGGTTTATTCACAGTTCCAGTGTGGCTGGTTAATTCTGGCTATCATATCCTCATGAAGAAGGGAGAGAAGAATGCTCATCCCCTCACCTTTAAGGAGCCTTCCTAAAAGTCTTCCTCTGCTTGGACGTCATTGACCACAGCAATGTGTGCAAGGGAGGCTGAGAAATAAAGTTTTCAGCTGGGTACATTGTCAGGATTTGGTTAAGAAAAAACAAAAGTATAATAGACTCAGGGAAGGAAGCGATTAATAGCCTGAGACATAGCAGTTTCAACATATGCCATAGGTCAGTTTCTGAAGAAAGTCAGACATGGAGGTGCAGTGATTGTGCAAAATGTACCTCTCACTGGACACTCCACATTTATGTTCTATTCATCATCTTGCTTGAGCAGCCGCAATCCAGGAAAAGAACTTTCCCCCAATCAAAATGAAAAATAACTTTATATTTCAAATGTTTGGCATTTAAATAAAGACAATTTTAACAAGATAAAAAGAAACAGTAGATCCGAAAGTTAAAAAAAATGTCCATTGTCCAAGGTGCAGTACCAGAGCCTCCTTAATAATGATGGTAAGGGTCCAAATATCGTAAAGATCACTAGTGAGCCACCATCCACAGCTGTGGTCTCAGGCATATCTGAATGTCCTTGTCAGATGGAAGGTATAGCTCGATGAAAGTCTGTTTTCAGGGGGTCCTAAAGAACTTAGTGACAGGGAAGAATACTAGCATGGCGAAACTGGCCTCTCAGGCCAAGCAGGATACGGACTCTGAGAGCAGCATGATTGAGATGGCAGATCTATTCCCGACACGGCTCCCTTGGCGCAGGTCTGAATCCTCAGGAGAAAGACAATAAGTAAAACTGAAAATCCCTTTCTCAACTCTATCAAAACTTTGGCATCCAAGCAGCACAGCCTTAGGATACATCCAACACAATGTGACCCTAAAGTTAGGGAGGCATCTTCTCCCATTCCACAGTAGGCACCTCGACACTTTGCTGGGCTGAGACCTTGGTGCAGCCACCAGTGGACCACCAAAGTGGCCTATGCCCCACGGCAGAGAAGCACAGACTCCCACAGTACTGCCTGCTGCCTCTCTTTCTGGCCCAGGTATTTGCCAACAGATTTGTGGTGCTTGCTCACAGCGCGACAGAAGACCAGCTGAGAAGCAGCATTATCAGCCATACTGGAATACATAACAGCCACCAGCAAAGAAACCACCCTTTCCAGAAGAACAGTGAGAATACCAGGGGGATAGGTCGCACTTGAGCACATGTGAAACATCCCCGGGGCTGTGGGACTTGCTAGAGGGTAAGAGAGATTGCAAGACTTCATTAGAGTCTAAATAGTTGCATGGTTAGTAGACCATAGCTAAGATAATTTGAGGTACATATGTATTTATCCTGGCAAGAATACTCAAACATCAAAACTGAAACAAATTTAAAAGAATATTCTAAAGTTGATGCAATTTTAGATATTACAGAAAAATGGACAGTGGCTTTTGCTGCATAGTAGACACCCAAAATTAGAGACTCTCAAGACATACTTACTTCATGTCTTCAAGGATCAACAAATACTTATAAAGTACCTACTATACGCTACTGTGCTAATTGCCAAGGATGTAGTAGTGAACCATAAAGATGTGGATGACAGAGTCTAGTTGAAGCCAGTGTGAGGTACAGGCTGTAGAAGCTTGCAATTCAAGTTTAACTGCCCCAAGAAATTCACCAACATATTATATTTATTTGAAAAAAGTATATTTGGTTACTGTGACAGATTGAATTATTGTTCCAGTTTTTTCACTTCCTTCTTGTTATGTAATTATACATTATATGCTTTTTGCCATGTGACTTAACAGGTTTATTGAAGTATAATATACATACCATAAAATTCACCCATTGTAAGTACACAGTTCAATGATTTTTGGTAAATTAATACAGTAATGGAACCATCACCACAATGCAATTTTAGAACACTTCTCTTAGCCAAAAAGTTTCCTCATGTTGTATGCCATCAATCCATCTCCCATCCCCAGCCCCAGGCAATCATCCCTCTGCAGATTTCCCTGGAAACTTTATATAAATGAAATGACATAATATACAGTCTTTGTGTCCAGTTTCTTTCACTTAATATAATGGTTTTGAGATTCACTCTGTTGTTGTCTGCATCCGATTCCCTTCCTTTTTATGGCTGAGTAATATTTCATTGTAGGGATAGGCCACCTTTTTTCTTATCCATTTCCCAGTTGATCAACATGGGAATTGTTTCTGTATTTTGGCTATTAAAAATCATGCTGCTGTGAATGGTTGTGCGCAAGTATTTGTGTGTCTTCATTTCTCTCGCATAGATACAGACCAGTGGGCATGCTGGACAGGATAGTAAGTGGATGTATAACTCGTCAAGGAACCGCCAAACTTTCCAAAGTGGATATAACATTTTACATTCTCATGAGCACTGTACAAGGATTTTAGTTTGTCCCTACCCTTGCCAACACATCAGCAAGGTGCAGAAATTATAATACCACAGTTCCGAAATACACGTAGCAGAGACTGACAGGATTAAAGGATTAACAGACAATTCAATACTGTAAGATTGAAAATTTTGATATTCCTCTCTCAATAATTGATAGAAGAAGTAGACAGGATATTAGTCAGGAGGTTCAGGACTTGAACAATACCAACAACCAACTTGACATAAATAACAGAATGTTCCATCCAAAAACAGCAGAATATACATTCCTTCCAAGTGCACATGGGACTCTTATAACTTGAAAAAGCTTAAACTGCAGAATCTGTCTCCCACATTGTGTGCAACTCCTAATGTTTCTACTTAGGTTTTGAAATTATGTTTTTTAAATTATTTTTCAGCTTGCCTAAATAGGGATCACCCTGTGTTACTAATAGCTTAATGGTCAGCTAATGATTTAGGCAGAAGTTTGCTTAAATACCTGAAGTCCAAAGGCACTTCTACACTCTGCCAATCAATCTGTGTGTGATTGGGCAATGCATTCAAAGCTCAGCTAGTTCTCAGGTATGCCTTGGCCTTTACTTCCACTGAGTTCTTTGTTTCCTCTAAGCATGAGCATAGTTCATAGTCCCAGTCAGCCAGGAATGTGTGGAAAGCTAACTGAGCCTGTTGATGGCTCTCTCCCATCTAAGATCTCCCCCGTTAAGCTGGTCCACCACTTCCCAAATGCAATCAGAGCCTCAGGTCAGCAAGCTGTAGATCTTTCCCATTTGTTTCCCACTGAGGTTGCCAGGTTTAGGTGGCAAAGCCATGGGTGTTTGTCTCCAGCCCCAAGTTGCATCTGCCCACTCAGGGAGCAAGACTGCTGGGGTACACGGCCAGCACTACCCTGCTAAAACTACAGTTTTCACCAACCAGCCTGGGCTGGGGGAGGCAGGGAATCAGCTTCAAGCCAAAAAGGTGTATATTCCCACAGTTCTTACCTAAAATTCCTGCTATTTTTTTCAGGAATAAATACTTCTCAATTATTATCTGCCTTTGCTCAATTTCTACAGCAAATGAAATGGTTGTTATCTGAAAATGTTATCCAGTATTGTATTTGATGTTGTTTTGCAGAGAGGGTTCCACTGACCTCTTACACAACAGTAGCCGGAAATATCTACATGTGGCTTTGTAGTGCCTCTCCCTGGAGTGGCAAGAGCGTATTTCTTTGCCCCATTGGTTCTTGGCCATGTGACTAACTTCATCCAGTGATATACTAGGAGGAGCTTTAAATATACTCTCATGTTTTGGCTTGGTTTTGCCCTCCTGTGTCCCATCATCAGAAGAGCATACCTGGGATCGTCACTGGTCCTAAAATAAAGAAGCTTGAAGTAGATCTCTATCTAATCTTGAGCCTGAGGCCAAGCCCAGCTGAGTTGGGCCAAGTTTAGCCAAACCTCAGCTGACACCCAACTGACCTATAGCTGCAAAAATAAGAAAATAATTATTTCTTACTATAATTAACTGAAGTTTGGCAGCAATGTTGACTCATGCAGTCACCTAATAGATGGTGTCCTATCTAAGCTGTTCCACATCACCAATAAAACAAGGAAGTACCATGCTCTTCTTTATACATCCTTTTCAATGGATCCAAGCTGAAGGGTAATGTCTAGGTTATAAGCATCTCAAATGCTATGAGAGATAACAAAGCAATTAGCATGGATTTACCATGAAACTTATTACAGAGCCAAAGGAGAGCAATGGACAGGTATAAACCTAAAAGAGCCATTTACTTCTGAGAGTTACTGACAAAGAAGTATAGCAGTACATGGAAAATGCCACTGTGTCGTTTATGAGCCTGACAGACCACGTCTGAAGCTAACTCATCATTACTCTGCATTAAAACTGAGGGTCCATAACAATAATGCATCTACACTTGTGTTTTTCTGAAAGCTCTGTATACTTTGCACACATCTCACAGAGCTTCTTGAGCAGTTTTGTCAGTCCAATTCAATTCAGTGACATACATAGCAGAATACCTACAACATTACAAGGGCAGCACAAGGCATCCAAGAATCCCTAACTCAAATGATAGAATTCACTGATAAACAGATATTACAATGTAATGTGACATGGGTCATAGTAGATGTCTTTGTATTAGGGAGCAATGCCACCTCCCAGATCTAAGAATGTGAACTTAAAAATCAGATCTCTCACTAGCATCATATGGAATATAACAGTCTAGGCATTGAAATAGTCCTCATATTGATGTACCCCTGGAATGCGTGTATGCAGAGAATGGAAGACAGCAGGATGCTCAAGGAGCTATTGTATAAGAAAGCTGATGTTGGAAATATCACAAGCAAGAGAGCAGGATAAATGCTATAAGAACATATCCAAGCACAGCATCAAGCTATGCAACAGGCTTTGGGCTGCTGGGAAACAGCAGCAGGACGCAAAACAGCCACAGCTGCAACTCCAGGCAATGTTAGACAGCCTTCAGCTGAACAGCTAAACAAGAGGCTATCCCTGCTAACCTGGGTTCCAGCGTCACATGTGCACAGTTCATTCCACATTGGGCTGCTTAGCCATGCCTGAAAACAGCAATTGCAGCTTGAACTCACAGCATTGTCTCAAAAAACAGAAGTGGACACCATAATTCTGGCTACTGCCTTATCAATACTTTATATATCTTCTGTGGTTTTCCTAACAATTGTATATGTAAATTCTAATGTCACTGGTAAATGCCACACTGCAGGTAATAGTTCAGTAGGAAAACTTGTGGCACCCACAGATATCTCATTCATACCCATTAATCCAGAAGCCAAAAAGATCTCTGCCTTGCAAGAAAACCAGCTATAGTAAAACCCATGGACTTTATCTACAGAGGAAGCAGAGCCTACTGTGGGTGCTAAGGTCTATAATTCAGCAAAAGCCTACAGACCATAAGCTGCTTGTCTGATTTCTCTAGAAAAATGTTAGGCTTTCTTAAATTATGAGGGACATACAGGTTGCATGGGAGAAAGGCCATAAAGGTCTGCCTAAGAAAAAACTGCAGACATTGGAGAAAATACAGTCAGATTCCCAACTATAATCACACATCAATTAGAGGCCATTTTATATGACAGCTTTAGCCCTGTAAGTTCCACTCATTCATGAAAGTATCAATAACACACAATATAAAAAAACTAAGCTGTCTAATGATGATATTGACTTACCAAGAAATGCCATAAGAAGTCTCTTTCTCTGATTAAGGAGATGCAGAAGTAGAGTACATTAAAGAAGACTTTCACAAACATTATTGACACAGTGAACATCTTAATGTTTAAGTGTACCTGGAAAATACAAAAATGCTTCATTAGAGGATGGCTCTAGATCACCATTGTTCAGTAGAAATATAAATGTGGCCCACCAGTGAAAGCCACATATATAACATAAAGTTTTCTAGCAGACACATTAAAAGAGTTTTTAAAAGAGTAAATTCATTTCAATAATAAATGTGATTTCACCCAGTAGAGTCAAAATATCATTTCAATATGTAATGAACATAAAAACTATTAATGACATTGTCTTACATTTTATTTGTACTAAGTCTATGAAACCTGGTAAGTGTTTACACTATGGCACATCTCAATCCTTGCTAGAGACATTTCAAGTGCTGAATAGACACAGTTGGCTCATGCCTACCACACTGTTCAGCACAGCTGTCAATAAAGGAAGTTTTACTGAAGAACTGAAATGAGTGCAAAAGCAACCACAGTGTCCCAGTCCGATACTCAGAACCACTAGAAGAAAGGCAGGGAGCAAGCCACACTGGTTTTCCCAAAACCTCTGTAAACAAGGGTGAATGAAGTTAGTATATGTGTCTGAGAACCATAATCAAGGCAAAAAAAAGGTTAGTACTAATTCCTAATGAGGGAAAGAGAAGAGTTATAGACCCTCAGAAATTTAGATTTAGGAGGAAACTTCCTCTGTAAAGATTTCTTGAACATTCAGAAATTAAGGATAGACTGTGAAGCCACAGTCCTTATTTCTTATTTGGAGAGGAGGAAGAATATATATATATTTGGAGAGAAGGAAGGAGAATATATATATATATTGACTTCTGAGATTAATGAGAGTTCAATTTTTGAAGCTCTCTCTCTAAAATAACCAAATTTTCAAAGATTAAGTTTCAATCTCTATCTAGATCACAGTAAGAAAGGCTCTACCAAATAAATCTAATAAAAAAAATTTTTAGGTACATCTTTTCTTGCACCAAACATCTATTGACTTAGGGTCATTTGGCTGTATGGTCTTAAAATTTCATGAAAACTTGATATTAGTACTTAATTTATATTTACTATCTAATTAATATTATAAATTTGGGGCTATTAAAATCACATGTAGATTTCCTTGAGTTTTGACTCTTTCTAAAATAAAAATAAATGAAAAGAATTTCATGACTGCAACATTAAAATACACTTTTTTCTGCACAAAAGACAGGAAATGTAACAAAATATTTCTTGGGAAGCGTATTTTCTCTTTGATCTAGTTCAGATCTGTGTCATTCCATTTTTTTCCCTACAAGTCCTGGTCTCGATGACGACTGTGCCCAGTTACACCGACAGGCGGGGTCCATGATAGGAATCCCCTATTTCTCACTGTGTGAGAGCTGACAAAGTTTGGCAAAGAAACAGACAAAAAGAACTTCAGGCCTGGCCAGTGTGGACTGGTGGGAAGGGAAATTCTTACTTATCAGGTCCTGAGAAGCAGATGGGGGGCAAATCTGCCATCTTACCCCACGAGGTGGTAATTAAGAAGCACGGGAGGATGGAGAGGTTCGGGGAGGTAGAATCTGAGGGCAAGTGCTTGGGAAAGGGACACTCTATGCTTGAGTAAACTGAGAACTCAGAGGAGGAAGAATGGCAGGGATGAGGCCTGCAAGGCTAGGATGTTTTACTTACCATGAACTTAGTTCATTTAAATGTACTAGTTTTTAATGAATTATGGATGTTTATTTTATATATATATATGATAATTATTATATGTTATTATTTTCTAAAAGGCTAATGATTCTATATCTTTTCATCTTTCTCCATGGCCTCCTAGCCCAGTACTTGATTGCTCTCATCTGAACCTCCTCAAAGCTTTCTTTCTCTTCTGAGCTTTCAGAGGATTTTAGTACAAATCACAATATATATTATAGAGGCTAACGACAGCTGAGAACAATAAGATGAACACCCAAGGATTCTAACATTAACTCGCTCTTATAAAAGATCTTTGTGTTACAGGTTGATTTTTAAAATAAAACTACATGCTGTTTTTGATGTGTTGACCCCTCATTCTCTCTAAGCTTTGAAGGACCCTTTTATAATCAGTAATATGAATATACTCTATTTACCATTTAAAATAGACTGATGCTATTATCCATCATTTAGGTGATAGGAAAAAACTGAGGTCTTCACTTCAGTGTTTAGCTTCAAGATCCATGCATCTCCCAAAGTGGTCCAGGCCATTCTCATGCCGTCAGGCCACCGGGACAAGTATATGGAGTTCAGAACTCATTATTATTTTCCACCTGTCACTCCAGCAGTGGATAAAAGTCTAGCTACGCTTCCTTTTGTACATACTGATGAACAGACAGGCATTTGAAAGTAAGTGGAAGTTCGGGTGACAAAGTTTGGGTGGTCAACTCACACTAACTAACTAAAAGGCCCCTGAGACCAAAGTCAACATCAAAAGGCTATGCGTCAATTTACAGTGAGAAATATAACACCACATGCACAAAAAATAACACATTGGCCTGATCAAAACATTTTATTTTTCCTGTGGTCCAACCACATGGATATCAAAAGGTGGTTTTAAGTGAGCATGGACTTAAAACAACAGGAGGTAGATAAATCAGATCTTTAGTGCATCATTTCCCAAAACGTGTTATGTGTGGTGAGACATTTTAATAGCTCTTTCAACAACAACAAAAGGTTCAGTAGAAACAAAATTAAATGAAGTTAAGAAACGCTGGATTAAACCAAGTAAGACAGCTTTCCTAACTACACATTTCCTTTGGTCTGCAGATGTGCATTGTGAATCTGAAGAGGCTCACATGGGCAGCTGTTCCTGAGTAAGTTTGACTCCTATCTTTATAGAACACTTACCAATATCTCATGAAACAATATTATCCTACGGATACAGTTGGGGATTCACCGACTAAATTCCCTAACCTGATATACGATCTTACCTCAGGACGGACTCGCCCAGTTTACTTGAGAAGGAAGGACTAGGACCCTTCCTCATCCACTCTTTAAGGACATACTAGGAAAACTGAAATAACCAAAGTCCAGTACCTGAGTCTTTCTTTTCCCCTTCCTAGTGTCCAGAATCTGTAAATATGTTACTTTATAAGGCAAAAGGGACTTTGCAGATCCTTAGTTAAGGATCTTGAGATCGAGAGATTATTCTGGATTATCGGGGAGGCCAGTATAATCACAAAGATCCTTGTAAGTGAAAGAGGGACACAGGACAGTCAGAGAAGGAGACGATGAAGCAAGGAGAGGTCAGAGGGATGTAACTGTTAGCTGGAGGGGGCCATGAGCCAAGGGATGTGGGCAGCCTCTAGAAGCTGGAAAGGGCAAGCAAAGGGCAAGGAAAGGACTCTCCCTAGAGTCTCGAGAAGGAATGCAGCCCTGCTGACACCTTGATTTTGGACTCATGAGACCCATTTCAGAGTTCTGACCTTCATAAATCTAAGATAATAAACCTGTGTTGTTCTAAGCCTCCAATTTGGTGGTAATTTGTTGAAGAAACAATAGAAAAGGAATAGAAGAGCCAAAATTCTGGTGACACCTGTCTCCTGTCTACATGGTCTTTGCTGCCCATACCTGACATATAACCCTCTGGGTTCAACCTGGATTAATATTCTGAGTCACTGTGCCTATTTATCCTTTAAAACTTCTTGGAGATTTGTGTGAATCTCACTTTACAGTGTTATGGAAAGTTAAATCTAAGAATCTCAAGAAGTTTCAATAAGCATTAAATAAATCATTGAATGTCTCAGAAAGAGATCGATGTCATTAGCAGCAAAAAGATGAATGCTATTAACTGAGATGACAACTCCTTCAGAAATGTGAGTTTTCAGAGCTCCTAGCAAAGAATAATCTGAGGAGACCTGACCCATGCTAAACTGTGGGGGCCCGGCCTACGGCCGAGGCTGAGCCCCACTCTAGCTGGACAACGCCCTAAAGATGGCGCCTGCTTCCTGCTCACCACCCTTTCCCCTATCCCCTGTTGGGGATTGGCCTAGCAGACTTCCGTACCCGTGCACAGCTCGTGCTGCCTGCTTAGAGTGGTGTGTGAAACCTATCCGCTTAAAGGTCATGCATGATACTGTCCCGGATTGGTTGGGTGACTGAATATAAGGGAGCCCGCCGGGAGGGAGAGGAGCTGCCCGACAACTGCTGTAACCGCCGTGAGAGATTAGACAATAAAGCCTAGAGAAGAATCAAGACCTTGGGCGTATTGCTTCAGTCCCTGAAGGGTCGCGACAAGTGGTGCCGAACCCCGGGAATCGCTAAACCTCGTCGCGACCTGATCCGCTGACCCTGGTGCCTGCCGATGAACGTCGCTGGACGCCGTTCGGTCGGCTGGCCAGACCGGGAGAGGGAACCGAGGAGGGTGAGTGGATCGGCGAGCAAACTGAAAGTATACGTGGCAGGGCAGACAGCAGGCAGTTGCGGTGGGTGTTTATGTGTAGTGTGTGTGTCCTGTTAGTGTTTGTGATATTATGTGTAGTGTGTGTGTCCTGTTAGTGTTTGTGACATTGTTTATTATAATATATGGAATGAGGAGGCGCCAGTGAAGGTTCGCAGAGCGGCGACGAAATCAAAAGGTTCACGGAATTAGCGACGTAGTCCATCTAAATTATAACTAGGATACTTACCCCTTTAGAGAGAGGATGGAAACGGAGGCCTCTAGGGTTAGGGCCGAGGAACCTCTGAAAGCACTCCTTAGACAAGAGGGAGCCCCTTAAAACGAAGACTGCCAGGGCATTCCTGAACACTATAGAGAATCATGCCCCATGGTTCTTAGATGAAGGAAAAATCACCAGCCCCTTCCGCCAGGGACAATCCCTATTTGGGGTCGAGTAAAAAATTGCCTGAAGGAACAGAAGCCAAGCTGCCGAGAGGCCATCCAAGAGGGGGAGGAAATATTAGAGGAAGTACGAGAAGAGCATGCCTTCGCAAAGGCATCGGAAGGGGGATCTGAACAGGGACTGCCATCTGATGAGGATGAAGACGGGGAACTTTCGGGGGACGAGCTAGAGAACAGGTTTAATAGAGTTAAACTAACCACAGAGACTTTTTACAGTGAGCAGTCTAATGCCATAATGAAAAAACAGGGGTACGCGGGCACTAGAGGACTAGGGAAGGATCTCCAAGGGAAAGAACAACCAATCCTTTTAGCAGGGAGACCGCCCAAAGGGCCCGGAGGACCAGGATTGGGTTTTTCTTCGGGGCCACTGAGGGAAAACACTTCTCCATCCGCTTCACCCCAGAGACTGTCAAAGGTTTATTGCCACAGGGCATGGCTAATAGCCCCACCATGTGTATGTAAAGAAGGCCTTACAAACTGTCAGGAAACAGTTTCCCCTGATAATCATCTATCATTATATGGATGACATCCTTTTGTGTCATGAGAGCAGCAGGGAGCTAGAGACAACCCTCAGGGTCAGGGTATGGTGGAACGCACCCACCTCACCCTCAAGAATGCCTTATATAAACAAAAAGGGGGAATAGGAGAAGATTTTAGAACACTGGACAAAAATGGCCGCAGTGCAGCAGAGCGGCACAGCCAACAATCCAATCCAAAACACAAGCCTAAAGTTTTGTGGAAGGATGTGTTGGAAGGAATATGGAAAGGCCCAGACCCAGTGATAATCTGGACCCGAGGCTTGGTTTGTGTTTTTCCACAGGACCAGCAGAACCCCGTTTGGGTGCCTGAACGTCTGATACGCAGAGTGGAAAACCCCGGAGCGGAGGTACAAGATGATCGCACTGCTTCTGCTCCTGCCGTGGATCCTACAGCAGGCGATGGCGAGCCGAGCTGCAGCTGCAGCCACTGCCGCGCTGACTATCACCATTCCTACGGCAGAGACGCTGAATGGTCTGTCCCAGGCCACTGAACCTTCTTCAAGAACAATTGGACCTCTTGGGGGAGGTTTTGTCTGTGGGCTGCGTATATGAGGGTGTATTACTGGTATTCCTTTTCATAATTATTCTAAAGTTGCCAACTTGTCCAGACAGTTAGGCAAGATGTTAAATGCCACCAAAGCCTGGTCAGATGTAGATGTCATAGGAATATTGCTAATTGTGGGCCTCTCCTGCTTGGGAGGAAAGTCTGTTACAAAAACAGCAACGGGGAGAATGGAAGGTCCTGTTGCAGGCCATGGCAGCGCTAGAGGAAGGCATCTCCCCTAGAGTATGGCTTAATATGCTGGATCAGTAGTCAAGGACGGGTAAGATCAGGAGCTGCGCATATCAACCTAAGACAGGGCGCAGACCTAAGCTGTCTGTTGCCTGAGGACGGGTAAGAATGCCGCAGACTCCGGACGACCTAAGACAGGCATGATCCCGACAGCCCTTTGGTTATAAAACAATAAAGGGGGAGATGTGGGGGCCCGGCCTACGGCCGAGGCTGAGCCCCACTCTAGCTGGACAACGCCCTAAAGATGGCGCCTGCTTCCTGCTCACCACCCTTTCCCCTCTCCCCTGTTGGGGATTGGCCCAGCAGACTTCCGTACCCGTGCACAGCTCATGCTGCCCGCTTAGAGTGGTGCGTGACACCTATCTGCTTAAAGGTCACGCATGATACTGTCCCGGATTGGTTGGGTGACTGAATATAAGGGAGCCCGCCGGGAGGGAGAGGAGCTCCCCGACAACTGCTGTAACCGTTGCGAGAGATTAGACAATAAAGCCTAGAGAAGAATCAAGACCTTGGGCGTGTTGCTTCAGTCCCTGAAGGGTCGCGACACTAAACAAACTCGCAAGAGACTTGACATAGGGTTCTCAGAGAAACAGAACCAGTAAGATGTGCCTATAAATAGAGAGAGCCTTATTTTAAGGAGTTGGCTCACATAATTATGGAAGAAGTCTGCAGAATGGGCTATCAGGCTGGGGGCCATGGAAGAACCAATCTTGCAGTTCACGTCTGAAAGCTGTGTGCTACCAGAACTCCATGCTCAGGGAAAGGTTAGTCTTTTGTTCTATTCAAGCCTTTAGCTGTTAGATGAGACCCATCCATACTATGCAGGCAATCTGCTTCATTCAAGAGTCCACCAATTTGAATGTACATCTTATCCAAAAACACCCCCACAGAAACATCCAGAATAATGTTTGACCAAATATCTGGGCATCAAGGCCTAGGCAAGTTGACACATAAAATTAACCATCACGTAAACCAAAACATCAACTTATTAACTTAAGTTTGGGACCCTTCTTTCCAGTGATTAAAGTATCTATGCCCACTGGCCAGGGAACCTTACTATCAGAGCATCTGGTAGGTTAAATTAATAAGCCTTAAGCAATTGATGAATGTGAATCAGAACAAAAGTGGTAGGACAGTTGTGGAGAATAATTCACCATACTGGTCAAGACTCTACGAGGTGCCTGCCAATTTTACTAACCCTTCAAGGAAGCCTCTAAGGTCTTCCCTTAAATTTCCCCTATCAACATATTTCCATCCTTTGTTCTACTTGAGCCTACAGAGATGGGCCACCATATAGAAGTTGAGGACATGGCCCTATATTGGATGACAATTGAGGAACATCATTTCTCTTAGAGATTTTGAATTGGAAACATACGGACTGCGAGAGAGAATAAGTAAAAGCCTTAAAACATAAAAAGCAATGATTGAGTAGAAGCAACAATATAGGAAAAAAATGGAGATCAGTTAGTTTTGCAGTGTAGAACTAGTATAGGTAGAAAAAGAAACAAAGCCATAAGTGCTAAATCACGCATGGGAAAGACTAGTGGGGTGAGAGGCCTCCAGCCAGCGGGAGTCATTCAGACTTCCTGAGCACAAACTGCCTCCCAGTTCTCCCACATATCTTACAATACATCTTTCCAAAAGCACAAGCAAAATCAAAAATGAACAAGTGAAACTACATGAATCTGAAAAGCTTCTGCGCAGTGAAAGAAACCATCTACAAAGTGAAAAGACAACCTATGAAATGGGAAAAAAAATATTTACAAACCAAGTACCTGATAAGGGGTTAATATCTAAAATATATAAAGAACTCATACAGCTCAGCAGCTAAAAACCACAACAACTAACCCAATTTTAAAATGGACAAAGACCTGAGTAGGTATTTCTCCAAAGAAAATGTTTGAAAGACAAACAGTTATGTGAAAAGGTGGTCAACATCACTAGTTATTAGGGAAATGTGAATGAAAACCACAATGAGCTATGCCTTTTTGCCTATTTGAATGGCCATCATAAAAAGACAAGAGATAAAATAGTGGTGTGGATGTGAAGAAAAGGGAACCCTTGTACACTGTTGGTGGGAGTGTAAAGTGATACAGACACAATGGAAAGTAGTATGGCAGACCCTCAAAAAATTTAAAATAGAACTACCATATCATTCAGCAATTCTATTTCTAGAAATATATCCAAAGAAATGAAACCTTCTTGAGAAATAATTAACTGAAAAATATATCTGCACCCCCCCCATGTTCATAACAGTATTATTTATAATAACCAAGACATGGGAACAACCTAAGTATTCACCAATGGGTGAATGGATAGAGCAGTTGTGGTATATATGTGTGCATATATACATGTATATATGTATATATATGTGTGTGTGTGTGCGTGTGTATACAAAATGCATATACAATTATTCAGCCATAAAAGAACTAGGAAACCCTGCCATTTGTGACAAGGATGAACCTTGAAGGAATTATGCTAAGTGGATCAAGTCAGAAAGAAAAGGCAAACACTCTATAATCTTACTTACATGTGGAATCAAAAAAACAAAACAAACCCACACTCAAAGAAAAAGATCAGACTTGTGGTTACAAGAGGCAGGGGCAGGGAGGGGGAATTGAAAGAAGGTAGTCAAAAAGTACAGACTTTCAGTTCTAAGATAAATAAGCCCTAGGGATATAACGTACAACATAATGACTCTAGCGAACAGTGTTGCAGCACATATAGGAAGGTTGCTGGTAAGAGCGTAAATCCTAAGAGTTCTCATCACAAAGAAAACATTATTTTTCCTTCTTTCTTTTCTGATTTTTTTTTAACTGCATCTATATGAAAACCTAGATGTTGGCTGAACCTCTTTTGGTAATCATTTCACTATATATGTAAATCAAACCATCATGATATATGCCTTTAATTCATACAGTGAAGGATATCAATTATTCCTCAATAAAACTAGAAAAGAAACTGTAGTAACATTTCATCCCCCTGAGACCATACTCTAGTCATCTTGCACAGTGTTACCACACATGCGTTGCCCTGTAGGCACCAATTTCCTGATTATTCCTCAAAGCGTGTTAATTTTAAAGATAGCTGATCTCATTCACTGTGTGTGTATTTTTTTTTAAGTTTTACTCTCACAAGTTAACCTTATTTTCCACTTCCCACAAGATACATCTCATGTCCCCTTTTTGTGCTGACAACAGCATCGTGCTTATTCAAATCTATCAATGAAAAATTAAGAGCTTGAAGATTAATTACAGCATAGACATTAGTCAGGAGCAGAATTATAATGTAAAACTCCAGGCTTATTCCATCAATTTTAGTGTATTCACATTCCAGGGAGGAATAAGGAATCCAAAAGCTGATGTCAGGGAATTCTCTGGCCTTCCTGAAAGTTCCTTGCTGATGCAAATAGGGGAGAAAAACAGAATGTGGTAGGCAGGATGAGGTTTGAATTGGCGGTCTCTGAGTTGAAGCAATCTGGCAGATGCCTCTGGGTGAGGCCAACAAGACCTTAGGGTCAAGTGTCAACCATGGAGGGGAGGATTCGCAGATACTGAGGCCTAAGGCAGTGAGGAGGAACTGTGCCTGGAAGGGAACGAGAACAGAGTGGCAGAGTAAGACAGCGGGGCAGCTCTGTCAATCAGCCACGGGCTCGCCAGTCCCAGCACACTGGCCCTCCGTTCGCTGCCCAGCCTGGCTCCGGAGGGTGAAGGAGACTCTCAACTTCCAAAGGTTGTTTCTAACTAGACAGAAAGTGTTAGTCTATAGATAAATCCTGCTCCTGGATGGCGCCTGTGCAGAAAGTTCAGCTTGCCCCACTTTCTTGTCATAGGAAGAAAGCTGCTACAAAAATCCTTTAGAACAGAGAGTCTTTTTCTAACAGTGAGCAAAAGGGCTTTTTTCAAGTGAAATTTTTTTGTGGAACGTCAAATGTATAAAAATAGTTGAAAGCGTATCAGCCCAGAACAGCCCAGAGCCCAAACACAAGGCCTCCCCACTGTGTACGCCACCGCCCAGGAAGCCCCTCGCAGAGCCTTTGGGACTGGCGGACACAGTGCGAAGGCCACTGCCTTGGAGTGCCAGGCGGTCTGCTGGAGGGAGCCTGGAAGCCTGAGTTCAGGCAAAGGTGAAAAATAAAAAACATGCAGCATGTCAACAACTTAAAAACCTATCAAAGTCGGATCAATGGGTCCCTGGGAAACCCTAAGTGTTGAAGGCATCCTTGAATCCCACTTCATCAGCAATCAGTTCCTGGAAAGGCTCTTACTGGAAAGGCACCTAAGACATCATGCAATGCCATAGAATATGCCATTTGGAATTTCAAAACCCTGAATTTGAGTCACAACTATGCTACTTGCCAACTGAGTGACCCTGAGAAAATGTCTTAAACTCTCTGAACCCTGACTTTCTCATCGGCAAGAGAAGGATAATAGGTTTCCTACTCACGTTACATAGTTGAGGATCAAATGAAAGGATGCATTAAAGAGTTATGTAAACTGTAAAGGTCTGTATGCATGAAAGTGTTGACATAAAAATCTGCTGCCTGTCCTGCCATTCATTCATTCTACAGTTTTATTGAACACTCCAGCTACTGTCAGACCCATAAATTGGGTTGACTTGGATGTGACTTCTCTGTAACCTACTGCATAAGGCAACAGCAGAGAATCACAGCTTGTCCCTGTGAGCAGTGACGGGACCCACACTGCCTGTGAAGCTTCCTCCCTACTTCCTGCTGAGCTCACTGACATAATGCCACAGCTTTCTCACGGGACAATCTAGTCCTCTTGGTCACTGCTACTACACACACTGTCATCTCCCCCACAGCTGGGGGCCCTGAGGTTCTCTGGTCCCCGCATCTATGCGGAAAATTCAGAACTGGTTGATCTAGTCATCCCATGATAGATGACCTCATGATAGACGAGCCACCACTGCCCCAAAGAACTTTCTACAGAACATTTCAGGGAAGGAAATGTTATGTATAGCTCTACTTAGCCACATGTGGCTACTGACCCCTTGAAATGTCACTAGTACACCTGGGGAATTAGTATAATTAACTTAAATAGCCAAAGGTGGCTAGTGGGCAGTGTGGCTCTAGAGAAATGGAATGGAGGTCAAGCCTGATCTTTTCAATAAAATCTAGGAAAAGCATATAGTAATTGCATCCATATCATTTCCAAATATAGAAGCACTGTCAAATAAATAAGTGATGATGTCACCATATTCATGTGATCTGTCCCCATTTGGTCTCCAATACTGCTTCTCCTAATTATTGAAAGTTGTGATCAGAGCCCATGTCACATGAGAGGACTGAGCGTGCATGTGAGGGATTTGGCAATGTGATCAAATAAAACACAGTAAAGTTAATCTGACACCTATTAATGATATGCATAATAGTTATGGTGCATGTAGTAATTAGTTATAAAGGGTAAGCCATGCTCATAAGTTATTAAACTTGCATAACTTTTATACTGTTTGTTATCAGATATTAGTAAATTACACCAATATCCCCAGTTTTACTGAATTCTTTGTAAATTTTCATGCACTGCTCATTCCCAGCAACATTAAAAGATCGGAATCCTGGCTTCAAAGCTATTCACATGTGTTTTTCTGTCTCAGAGCTCTTTCCCTACCTGACACAACCCACACGTGAGGTGTTTGGTGCTCTGGACCACACTGTCAAGTTCTGCCACTTTCTGTCCCACCCTTGAGATGTCCCTGATCAGGGCAATTATCACTGCCCTCCCTCATGAAGTTCCTGCCTGAAGGGCCAGTGGCAGAAACTTGGAGGCAAATTGTAGACAGATAGCTCTACCTGATCACATGCATTAAAGAAAGGGGAAGGAAGAGGAGAGGGGAAAGAAGGCCAGGAAGGCAGTGGAGGATAGGCGAGGGTAGCCATATGGAGCAGACAGAGGAAATGCTGAAGCTGGACTTGGGGTAAGGGACAGATGGCAGTTTGGGGGCAAATGGAGCAAAAGAAGGCAGTGCAGCAGTTAGATGAGAGGACTGGCACTGCTGCAGAATGGGATCCTGGTCCTGAAGCCACACCTGATAGGAGCCTTGAGACTTTTCTGTCTCTCTCAGCCCGCTTTCCTGCTCTCTCTCCCCCAACCCCCCGCATGGCTACTGCAAAGCTCTTGAGCTGACAGTGCAAACTCTTGACTCTTCAGTCACAGAGCCAATTCAGATCAAAACTAGCATTTCTTGGCCTCAACTTAAATTCACTGGGAGGGAGAATTACCTATCCCAGCTTGAGTTAAAATCAGTCAAATGGATACCAGAAGCTCAGGTAACTTGTAGAACCAAGGGGACCCACCTGATGGAGAAAGGGGCAGGTGACAGTCCTCAGAGAAAAGAGATGTGAGCTGGACAGACACTTGGAAAGGTGTTCACTGACGTGCAGTACTTCAGTGCTGTCCATATAGACTTTCTTTGACCTTGGAGAAGAGTCGTCATCACTGGAGGTGGGAATCGCTCAAGTAGGAGCTGGGGTAACCTCTAGTTTCTGCATGGTTTTACCTAAGACTGTCTCAGTTACTCCCAATTTACTAAGACAAATAAAAGCTGTGTGCAGAGCAATTTGCCTCTGCTGGCTCACGTGTACACAGGGAGGTAGAGACACAATTTCTTTCTGATAAGGTGCTACTTTTAGTTCCTCTGAAGCCAAGAGATTCCTCAGAAAGGAGATGTTCCTTATGTTAAAGTCCTTGAGCTGAGGGTTTATTGTGCTCCTTTCCTTTCTGGAATCAGAGAATCTGGTGGGAGGAAGTGGTGCACAAGGCAGTATGTGGGGCAACTGTTAAAAAGATTATGTGGATGGAGGGGGTGAGCTTGTGATCCACCTATGGGTATACTGTTGAAGGGTCCAGTCCTAGTGATAGGCTGTTAAATAACCAGAATGCCTCCTGTAATTAGTATTACTGATCACCTTTATTAATCTCCAGAAGAGAAAGCAAGGATCAAAGACCAAAAGATATTGCTCACCTTTTGGAAGCTGCTGATTGAAAGCAATTCTGAGCTGCATCTCATGGTAAATGCCTTATGACTAAGAAGAAGACACCAGTACAGAAATCTTTCTGTATAAAAGCCTTAAATAAAGAAGAGCCTTATCTCCTAGGAAACCAATTCACTCCTCCTCATTCTCTTTTCAGAAAGATGGCCAGCTTTCTTTTTCCCCATCCCCAACCCATCACCATTTCCTTCTTCAAAAGCTCACAGTCTAACAAAGCAAACAGGCAGTCTAGGTGATTGTAGGCTGAACTATATCCAGCCAAGGTCCAGGTTCAGCACCATTTTCAAATTCAGAATCCATTTGAAAATATATTTGGGATGTAGATATGGGCAGCTGCCAAATAATCTCTTAGCTATGACAGGAAATATTGGAACACAGCTGGAATCTACCTGTTTTCCATAGGGTAGAATTCAGCAAATGTTATCTCTATTACAAGGGGTCGGGTTTCTCCTGTCTCTTGTAAGCAGTTTCACTGATGCTGTGGTCTCAAGGCACAGTGCCTTACAAAAGCGTTCGTCTACTGTTATTCCATGTGAATTGAGAACCTATTAGAAGCCAAGCAGCAGGCAGAGCACTAGGGAGGTAAGGGAAAAGAGCAACAATCAAGGAGATCCAAGTGCAGCAGGGAAGGCAGGCAGGGAAATGAATATTGTGGCTACTAAACAAAGTGGTGAGTTCAAGGCACAATGCTGGTACAGGAGGGCCAAGTCTACCAGAACTTCACAGAAGAAGAAATCTTTGTGTTGGGGTCTTAAGAATAAATAGAAGTTTTCCAAGAAGACTACTGTGAAAGGGTAGGACTTACAGGCCTGAGAAACAGCTCATGCAAAAGTACTGAGGTATCAAACTGTAAAGCACAGCCATGAGAATGCAAATAAGGGACTCAAAAGGATGTCACAGAGGAAGAAGGGGAGTGGAGAGAGACGACTAGAGAGGTGGGAAGCCACTGGCTCATGAGGAATGGGGCTTGTCACGGTGGAGCAGTTGGGGTTTCATCTCACCAGTGATGGAGGCAGAGAGTCCTCAGAGCCATGCTCACTCCCAGACTCTCTCCTGTACCACAGGAGTTGGAAATCCGGGGGTATATATCCCAGATCTCTTGTTAGCAGTATTCCAGCTTAAAGTCCACCAATTTAGAATCCTGCGAGATTTAGAAGGTAGAAGGAAATCAAAGGCCACCATTACTGCTTCAACAGTGGCAAGCAAATGTGTGAGCTTCAGTAGACATTAGGCTGTTCTCAGCATCCAGCTGCATGTGACATACGTGCTCTGGGGCTGCAGACAGCTATGAACTTCCACAGCACTTTCCTGAAGTCCTTAGCCAGGGCAACGGCAGCCATGTCCTCATCTACAAAAAGCTTACTACCACATGGGGGCCCCACTGGCAAACCTCAGAGCCGCCGACAACCTTGACCTACAGCCCTGTAACTGGTCCAGTGTTGGATAAGCATCACTTAGCAGTATCAAATCTACCTCTGTTTAAAATATTTCTTATGGTTTCTGTTTCCCTGCTCTGAATCCTGACTGGGCATTTTAGAAGATGACCTGGTAGCTTTGTGAAGAAAGAATTAAATGGGGAGAGACTTGGGGCAGGGAGATCAGTAGATGGATTATTTCAATAGTACAAAGAGACAGTGAAGTTTGAAATTAGGACAATGTCAGTAGAAATAGAGGAGGAGAGTAACCTTTAAAATATTCAGGACATTAGACCATTTGGTTGGAGGAAAAAAATAACAGTTTAGGAAGGCTCCCAGTTTCATATGGGTGGTTGTACTGACGGTGGGAAAGACAAAATATAGGACAGGGAAGAAGGGGAGAAGGAGACTTGGTGGACATTGCAGATGATGAGGCCCATTTGGAATGTATTAAATTGGTGGTCTAGATGCCAAGTAGACAGCTGGGGAAATAAACCTGGGCGTGAGGGAATTTAGGCTGAAAGGATTAAGGATTAGGCTGAAGGACCAGGAGCATAGAAATGGTCATTAAACCGTGAGCGTGGATGAAATTGCTTAAGGAAAGTGTGTACCATGAAAAATACCCCAAGTTAAGGAAAGGTCCCTGTAGAACATCATCAGTGAAGAGCAAATTCCGGAAAAGAATCCAGCAGAAGAGGCCAAGGAGCCGTTGGAGTGATTCAAGTACCCAGACAGCCTGGCCTCACGCAGGGTCAAGTCACCTGAAACCACAGGAAAAGACATGAAGGTGACATAACTTGTAACTGTTAGAGGACATCATTTTAAAAATATAGGAAGGATTCCAACTGACTACTTATGTTCATTCAAATGTTATTATTTGTTGTTTTTACCTAGGGGCATGGTGTCCCCCAGTATAAAAATGAAAGGATGGTCTTCACCTTTTCACTGGGTTTTATCTCTTCCTCTGCCTTCCTCCTTCCTGGCAAAGGCAATTTTCCTTCTCCTCACTGCTTCATCTCCTCATTTTATTCCCCACATTCTTAGGATGGAGCCACTGGCCACTGTACACCTGGCTTTACGGAGTTTCTGTTCACATCTTCAAGAGACCTGATATGCACTTCTTTCGCCAGGCGACCTGCATCAAACCATATGGATCAAACCTTGGCCAAAGGACCAGTTTTGGTTCAAAAACTGGGAAAGAGACCTCTAGGGCTGTGTTGAAGTCAATTTAGTTGGTCAGACAAAACATCCGTTTCAGTGATAGGTTGCATGTGTGTGCTTCAGTTCTGTGCTTGGTATGTCTCATGAGTCACCAAGCAAAATAATGGAGCCAAGTCTCATAAGTGTACCATGAAAAAGAGCGGCCAAGGATCTCAGTTTGCAGGCACAGAGGAGGTCTCAGGTGCAGGCAGTTCATTTAGTAAGTGATCCTGAGAAACGAGTGAGGAAGGAGAGAAAGAAGGAAGAGGAAGGAGAGAAAGAGAAAGAGATAGAGCACAGGGAACTAGGATGTTCCTATTTCCCCCAGTTCCTACGCCCAGGGGTTGAGGATGGCCCTAAGGAATGATAACCTTCCCCCATTTCTGGGTGTGCAGAGACACTGAAAAGGCAGCACAAATGGAAGTCCAGTGTTTGATGTGGAACATGGGCTGGCGAGGATACATGGAAGTTTGCTGAAGTCAGAGAGACTAAGGGAAGTGGTCGAGTGCATCACAGATGCTGTACGGGCCCACCTGAGGTTATGAAACTCTGCAGAATATAATCACACTCTGAATACATTTGCTGAAGTAACCTTACAACACTCTCCTAAGTCCTCACTGATCCTGTCTGTACCACCTTTTTTCTCTGGAAACCCTAAAAACTGGTGTTTTTTCTATTCATCATGACCCATTCCCTAAGGAAATTCAGTTGTTGCATTTTAGAGAAGACTTTTCTTTTACTTCTTCAAAATTAACTGTGTGTTTAGCTCTCATACCTAGCTTGGCACACACTCTACCACTTCAAATCATTTTCTCTTAAAACTGTCCACACAGAGGAATGTCTCACTGAATTATTCTTACATAGTCTAAAAAATACGGTCCTTCTTATGCTTTTAAGCTCATTTTCTTTTCCACACATTTTCCTTTTTTCCCCAAATGGATATATCCAAGTACTTTCCTCTTGGGTGTTTTAATTTCACCCATTTTTGTACACTTAGAAAGGTCATAGGTTGCACTACAATGGCTGGCAAATCATCAAAAAACATTTAGATGAAAGAAAATTTTGGTAAAAATGTATCTTTTGTAGCAACATAAGCCTGAGATCATTCTTTGTTTTAAACCACATAACTAGAGGAGGAAAACAATTTTTTTTACTGACTTTTCATTTCATAGAATATTTAGAGCTCACAGAGCTCTTTCTCATGAAAGTTGTGTGATTTATATACATTTCCTTATTTGATCCATAAGGAAACAGACCTTGGAGGTTGCATGCCTTGTAAAATTTACAGAGAGCTGGTAACAAGATTGGTCTAGAATCCAATCTCCCTTTATCTTGATCCAGTATGCTTTTGGATATGCATTGATCACAACTCTCCTATGAATTACAGAAACCTTCAGAGTCATTATTTGGCTACTAAGTTCTCACACAAACTTTATAATACCATGTCATTCAACTTTCTCCATGGCTGAATATTGCCTATAAAACATGAATTTTTTTGTCTTTGTTTTTGTTTTAATTTTAATCCAGATAGGTCCCAAGATTATTTGCAAAGATGGGTACAATACCCTCTTATTTCTTTATGCTCATGGCTTTGCCATTCTCCTATTTAAAGATAGTCTATTTCCCCTGCCCTTGAGTTTGTGCTGACCTTGTGGCTTGCTTTGAATAGCAGAATTCAGCAATTGTTGATATAATGGACCTTCTAAGCTCAGGCCTCAAGATGCCTCTTAGAACATGGTGATGACATGTGAGGAAGCTTGCTTGAGGAGGAAGGACCATGGGGAAGGGGCGCATCTGAAAGCCAGTGCCAAGCGGCAGGTGAGAGTGAAGCCACCTTGGACTCTGCAGCCCCGTTCAAGCCTCCAAGTAACTAAGCTACATGAGTGACTCTAGGTGACATCAGTAGAAGAACTGTTCAGCTAAGTTCATCCAAAAACGCTGACTCACAAAATGATGAGCAAATAAAAACAATTGTTTTAAGCCACTAAGTTTTGGGGTAATTTGCTATGCAGCAGTACGCACCTGATAACACTAGAGATGAGGGATGTCATGGCCCATTATTTTGTGGAAATAGTGGAGATTTCCCACAGAACTGAGGCCATTTTTAATGCCTCAGAAAATAATGACTTTTCTTCCATTTTTAAGGAATGCTATCCAGATTTCCCAGACTTGTTGCAGAGTGATAGGATGTTAATAGGTAAGTAGCATAAACGTACTATAGCATCTTCTTACAGAACTGCTTGAACTTCCCCTAGGAGTGATGCTGGTGGCATCTTCCCATTCCTTGACTCTGCTCCAGTGGCCATAACTAATTAGTTCAAGAATGGATACCTAGTACAGCTTGGATGATTAGAGTCTCTCAGTGGTGATAATAAAATTTTGAATAAAAATATTTGAGAACTGAGTCTTTTTAACAGTAGAGCTCTGGAAGGAAGGTTATCACTACCCTGAGGCCCCCAGCGCCACACTGGTCCCCACCCTTCCTGAAGCACGGTTGTTCAGCTCTTCATTAGACTGACATATTCTAATATTCATCCAATGAATCTCTTTTCCCACATGAGCTCCCTTGAATTGATTTCTGTTTCTAGATGCTAAAAAAAGTTTAAATTAATGCAGGGCCCATTCCCACCTTTCACTAGATGGAAGCCCAAGGCTGGCCCCTCAGGGTTCCTTGGGGGTCCCTCCCTGCTCTTCTACTTTTCAGGGACGGGAAAGAAGCAGCTGCCCAGGAAGATAATCTCATTTGGCAGAGAGATCAGGGAAGCTGGTATCTTAAAATTTCATCATGGTTCCACCTACTACCAGATCAGAGCTGACATCAGACATAAGCAAGCCTCTGTCAACAGTGATTTCACTGATGAAAGCTGGTGGCCCCACACCACGCTCCTGTCACAAGGACATCAGCCCTCTGCGGTCAGGATCGGCTCTGGTGGTGACAGTAGGAGGAAGAAAGTGTAGATGATGATTCCTGTAACTGGCTTCTCAGGAATTGGGCTATTTGGTGGGCTCTGCACCAAGTACAGGGTCTTTTCCCCACTGCCCACCAGGTCAGCTTTGGCCATTATGTAACCTTGTTTCCTGTGACAAGGTTATAGACAAAATCTATACTCCTCTACAAATTATTATAATATACTGGTTTCATATGACAAATCTTAGTTAAAAGAGCTGGAACCTTACATAATTACCACAATTCAGGACCCAGAGAAAAGACTGCAGGTAACAAAGTCATTTTCTATTATATTTGTACAAGCAAAGGTGAGCATTGCTGAACAGCTCCTGAGGGCATCTAGTTTGCAGCGAGAGCTCCTGCAGTAACGTGGCTAAATTCCACCTAGTCCATTCAGGATGAGCCTGGGAATTGATTTGGTTTTGTGACTGAAAAGGAAAAAATGATCTTAGTAAATGTCCAGCAAATGAGGGTTACAGAACTTTACAATGCCGTGATTATCTTTCCAAAGGATGAACCAAGGATAAAAATAAGTGTCCCAATGCCAGACGTCTTTGTGCCAGGGCTGCAGTTTGCTTTTCTAAGAAATATGAACAAGGCCTTTGAATGAATTTAAATCCAAGGAAGTTGGTGTCTTTCAGTAAATAATGTCAGGTTGTGGCCCACAGATTGATAGTGAATATTCACCTTAGGATCAGAGCAAAATCCCTGGTTCTGATCATATTAGAATTTCTTCCTCCATTTTCAGAAACCAGAGAGTTGAGTTTTCCACAGAAGTTATTGGCCTAAAGAAACAAACCAATTTATTCCAATTTCTTATAAAATGGAAAAAGGAGAAAAGGGGAAGAATTATACAAATGTCAACATGGAGATGGCCTCTTCATCCCACTCTACAAATCTTCACATCTACAAGAAATTTCTTGAAACTGAAAAGGACTTGGATACGTTTTAGTTTTAGGAACCCTAAAAAACACTTACTGCATATGTAAAATCTCTATTTAAGTTAAAAAACAAAATCAAAATCCCTTAACTAGAACTCTCCCTTTAGAAGCCCTCATCAAAGCCAGAACCTTTCCTCAGAGAGGAACAACCACTGATACTGGTATCAGAACCTTGTGTATATAGCACGTCAATGTCTCTGCTTAAGCATCATGGGCAAAGAGTATATAAATACCAAAAATATTCTATGAGGGAATGGATTTGATCGGTGGCAACTGCCAATACTTCAACAACCTATGACTTAGGAGCCATTTTTCTTTCATTCATTCACTCAGTCCTTTACTCACTCACTCATTCAAAACAGCTGCAGGCTCCCAGGCAATGTGCTAAGCACTAGGGATGAAGAGAATTAAAATACAGCTCCTGCCCCCAAGAACTTACACTCTGATCTCAGAAAGTTTCCAGTCTTTTGACCCATACATCCAATCTTGAAAATTGCTGTAAATGCCTTTTTCTCTCCTATCTCTTCCTTGCCTCCGCCATAATGATCATTACCTGATCGCTGAAGGATGAAAGTTGCTTTCTAGATGGAATTTCTACATTTAGCCTCTTCTCTCTCCACAAACTCTTTACACCACTATCTGATTTAGCTTTCAAAAAGATTGCTGTAACTGTGTCACACTCCTGTACAAATATCTTCAGTCAATTCCCATTTTCCCCAGAAAAGCCATACACTCAACTATTATTATCAAGACTAGTAATAATTGCTACCCTTTACTTAGGGCTTACTATGTGCCAGCCACTGTGCTAAGGACTCTGTGTGCATTATCTCATTTACTTCACATGAGAACTTCAACACAATTGTTATCTTTATTTAAAAGAGAACAATGATGGTAAGGCGTCCACTAACTCTCCCAAGGTCACACAGAGAGCAGGCAGCAGGCTGACTCCGAAGCTCAGGCTCTTAACCACTGCACTGACCTGCCATTCTGCTCCTGAGTCAGTCTCAGTCCTGTGCAAAGCCTGTGACTTTGGTCCTGCTGGGTGAGCTGTGTGCTGTGTCCTTACCTTTTCCCATGCCCTCCAGGTCTTAGTCACACCCATTCAACGCCCAGTGTAAGTCTCCTCTCCTATGTGAATGCTTCCTAGACCATGTTCATATGCATGGATCTCCTTATCCTCTGAGCTCCTACGTTTATTTTCTCTACCCCTCACTCAGCACTGAGAAATGTCCCATACATATTTTTATAGAAATACCTCAGGTCTCAGGCACAGCAGTGACCATCCATGAGAATATATAGTCCTCAAGATACTTAATTTATTTGTTGGTTCATGGAGCTATGCATTCAATAGGCAATAAATTAATGCTATACGATTAAATGAAGAGCTTAGACATTAAAACAATGAAGGAACTCTGTCACTATTGAATGATTACGATGCACTTATCATTCTCTTGCCATGATTGGTGACAAAGGGTCAGGTTGGAGGTGCTCTATCTCCCTGTCCCAGCATGCCTATAAAAACAGAAATCCCTATGGAGTTACAGGGGTTCCCCAAATCTTGCCTGAGAAGTCAGACCAAGGAACATTATGAAGATCTCTGCTCTGATCTCAACTGGAATAAAATTCCACATGGAACTTCAGGCCCAGAACCTCCCCAAGCTCTAGGGTGAAATGGTGGACGTCCCAGACTTTGGCAGCAGTGCAGTCTGGCTCCGTCGGGGTGGTGTGGGTGCTGAGGGTCCCTGCCCTCTCCAGCTCTGATCCAAACCCCCGGGAGGCCGCCAGGGAGCCCAGCGCTCCACAGCGCACCAGCCGCTTCCTACACCGACCGCCACCCAGACCGCTACCCAGTTCGTGGCAGGAGGCACCGACCAGCCAAGTGCCATACCTGGAGGATGGCCAGGGAGAGACTGCGAACCTCAGAGTCATCTCCAATGTTAAAGCCTGACTGGCAGCAAGACGTGACCACTCAACCCATATGGTTTCTGTCCCTGGGAATCCATGGCAGAGCGCAGCCCTTGCCTTCGCTGCTTTGCTAAGAATAAAACGGCGAGCGACTTGATGAGGAAGACGCTGCCAGAGCCGCAGACCCCTGACAGCGTTCCGTTTTCCGGGGCAGGGAAGACACCGAGAAGCCCGAGGCACCTGGGGTCCATGGTCTCGCAAAAGAACTGCTAATATGTCATGTTGGGTATTAGCCTTTTGCATTTTTAAAGGGGTTTCATAACTGCTCCTATGATCCAGCCTCTCCTGGACCCTAGGAGGGATGGCGTGGGCAGCCGTAAATACCCTCCACTGCTTGCACGCATGTGGGAAGAGGAGCGGAAGCCTTGCTGGGGGCCCAGAGCTATGGCCCTCGCCTCCTCTCGCACTTCCTCCGGGGACAGAGCCCCTCTCAGCAGACTCCCTGAGACCGAAGGAACCAGAATGCAAAATGGCTTGGTTCGATTTGGTTGGTTTTGCTTTTCTTTTGCTTCCATTCCTGTCGGGAATTGGTTCACGTGCCAGCCGCTCTTCCCACTCTGACATACGCGCCTCTCCCTCCCCTACACTCCCTCTGAGCTCCTTTCAGACGCCGCTTCACTGGGCGTTGGCTGCAAACCGCCCAGCTTCACAGCCAGCATTTGGAGCTCACAGATTACAGAGCTGTGTCCTCAGGCTGTGTGTGGCTTTTTCTCAGGGCTGGATGAATGATTTTTTTTTTTAACAAAAGAGGGATGTTAGAGAGGGAGAGGGAAAGAATTGAATAATTACAGAATTAACAGTAACTGGCACTCCCCGAATAACCCCATGAAGACCCCAAACCACCTCAAGCTAACTCTTCAGGTGTGTGATGGACAAGCTTTAGGTGTCATTTAGGGGTAAACACCCCAGGGTAAAAACGCTCCCAGTGTTACAGTATTTTGATTTGTCTGACTGGTCAATGTCTCGGTCTGTAATAATCAAAAAGATCGTAACAGAGTTCTCCAGCTACTCTCTCCGTTCACTGCCTAGTTGGGAGTGAGAGACCTCAGAGAGGGGGCAGGATGTGCTGGGAACTGTCAGTCTGGCCTCGAGGCCTAGCACTAAATTCACACTTGCACATAAGCACAAATGGGCACAAAAAGGGAACAGGGGGCTCCTGACGGTTACATTGTCATTCTGCTCAAAGGGAAAAGAATTCTGCAATTGCCAAAGGGAAGGTTCTATTCATCCTCTTTTTTCACTAGCAAAATTTTCAGGCAACTGTCATCATGATGCGCACTTTCACTGAACTTCCCAAGGGGAGACCGTGATAGGGGCCTCCTGTGCTTCACCAGTAATAAAGATTTTACCAGCTGCACCCAGCGTTGCTGTGGAATCCAACTACTGCGGTCAGGCTAATAAGAGAAAAGATTCACTGTTGTGAATCAACTAAATAAACATGCCTGGGAAACACTATGGCAGCAGATAATACTGGGAGAAAAATGAGAATTGGTACTATTTTTAGTGCCAGCTTTCTGATTATAATTGTGCTTGAAGAGCAACTAGCATGAACAATATAGAAGCAAAGTTAATTTCAGATCCTGAGCTTGCTGCACAATTCTTAGATTATTTGAAATGCAATGTGATCTCTAGTCATTTTTCAACTTGTGTAACAAGGAAACTTGGAGAAATCTAAGTAGCTGCTGTGAGGCTCATGGGTAAATGGAAACTGAGGGAAGCCGATTATGGAAAAATTTTTTACTTTTCAAAAATCTTAACATAGTGTATGTACCACATTCTCCCTTTCAAGCTAACATTTACTGAATATTTAAAGTGTTCCAGGTACTGTATTAATTGTGCCAAGGAGAATTATCTCATTTAATGATCACAGCAAACTTGAGGCAGGTTTTTACAGTTTCCATCTCATGGAAGCCATACAGCTTGTAAAGAGGGAAGTAGAATTTGAACCCAGTCTCTCACACTCCAGAGTCAATTCATTGTCCTACTGTAGATGAAGAAAGGAGATAACTCACTCTTCCACTTTCTGTCCTTTGATGAAAAAACATCATACCCCTACTACATGCACTGACTTACACATTCATCACTAGGAACAGGGTCCCAGGGCTACTAATGGGAGCAGAGAACCCTAGGTCGCCAGAATGGAAACAGCGTCTACAGCCTTCCCAGCACACCGGGCACCTTCCCCTGTGGATGGACACAGCTGGGGACCCTCCCCCATGCTGAGGCCAGGCTGGACTCTCTGCAGAGCCTCACAGATCAAAACACTGAGAAGCACACACTCAGGTCAAAGCTACCTCTACGTAGACCAAAACATGGAGAAGCACACACTTGGGGCCAGCTTATGAACACTACTCTTTACCGTTGTCCATGCAAGCAGAATGGCTCTGAGAGTCACTTCCCCAGCTCTTCAAAACGCAGCCTCTCCTTCCTTTTCCTGCCCTTGAACTACAAAGTGGCCACGTTCAGACTCACTAAATGTGTATATGAAAACAAACAACCGTCATTTATATACATATACCAGAGGCTGAGCTTACAGGATCGACGAAGTGAGGAGCTAGTCTGCTTTACATTAAGTGACACTCTGAGCGCCAATGTGGTAAGTGTGCGCGGGCAGAGTCACCTCTACAGAGCAAGCACTGCTGTTCTTCACTGTAAGGCCCGAACCAAACTGCAAGCATAGGACCAAAGGGAGAGGCCCCTATAACTCCAGGGGAACAAATATGTTTCCAGCCCAGGGCAAATAACCTTTGAAGGTGAAATCAGTCAACGGGAGAAATAAAGTGGGAGAAACCCATTAATTGCTTACAAGCTGTCATTTATATCTGTTCGCCCATATCTCTCACAACTTGACTGCAAAAGGACCCCAAAAACACCTCTCTGGTCCAGGAGCCCACTCACTCTCCGCCTACTTTGCAATCACCTATTGATATGGAGATGGACTACTTCTTTCTACCTCTTGAAAACACCTGCTTCTCAGTGTTTTGATCTGTGAGGCTCTGCAGAGAGTCCAGCCTGGCCTCAGCATGGGGGAGGGTCCCCAGCTGTGTCCATCCACAGGGGAAGGTGCCCGGTGTGCTGGGAAGGCTGTAGACGCTGTTTCCATTCTGGCGACCTAGGGTTCTCTGCTCCCATTAGTAGCCCTGGGACCCTGTTCCTAGTGATGAATGTGTAAGTCAGTGCATGTAGTAGGGGTATGATGTTTTTTCATCAAAGGACAGAAAGTGGAAGAGTGAGTTATCTCCTTTCTTCATGGAGAGGCACTAAGGCCAGGCAAGAGATTCTAGAAATACTGCCATTTCACCCACAGCGCACCCCTCCAGAAATCTCGTCTCACAATCTACTCACTCCCCATCTTCTGCAATGGCCCCTGTGCAAAAAACTGGAGCACTGTTACCAGATTAATAACATACAATAGCAACAGCAATAAAATCATGATAATACTCAAGCTGGAAGATTCAGCTAGGTTCAAAGTTCTATGCAGATCAAGTCCATAGCTCCCCCATTCCACAGGCAGCCAGTAGCTGAACAGGTAGGGAGTTCAGGGTACTCATCATGTGGCAACTGCAGCCAGGGAGTGGGGCCAGGCCACAGGGACTGTAGAAGAAAATAAACTTAAGGGCGATAAGATACATGTTTTAATAATGCAAGCATAGGCAATTCTTGTCTATCAGGTAGGATGCATGCAAGAGAGTGGTCCTGTGACAGGAGAGTGGCAGGAATGGGATCATCCTGGTCTAGTATACCAGCCTTTCACGCCCCTGCCTATGGGAGTTACAGATGGGTCAATATATAGGGCTACAGGAGATACATGCACTGGCCGTAGAGATAAAATAAGACTTCCCCATGAGATGTTCTTACCTCCCAGCCATTTTGGGTACACTGCTGTGATCTTTGGGTGTCATTCTGCTGTTACTCCAGGAATACACGGGAGGCCAGCTTCCAGGCCTTTTTCTCAGGGTGCCAGAGGGCCAGCCATCACTGATCCAGGTATCAAAATGCCCAGGGCCGCATCCACTCAACAGAGTCTTCAAGGTTTAATGCATTTGGGGCTGGCAGCAGGATGTTGCTCTGCTGGCCATATCCTGGCTTCAATAACTCTTCTTTGGTTTGCACATACAGTTGGATAGGAGAGGCAGCAATGTGTGCTAGCGTATCCACAGGGCTCAAGGCTCATTTTCAGGGCTTCTCATTCAAATGCTGTAGCACTGTCCATAGTGAACTGACCAGCCCCGTAGACTATTAGTGTCTGACTTCAGACCACATCTCAACAAACCATTGTACCTCTCTATCATGCCTGCCCAGGAGGGTTATATGGTAGGTGAAACTTCGACTTGATTCCTAATTACTGCAGTCACTCTTATAATGCATGTCCAGTCAAGTGTGTGCCTTGATCACTTTCAGTCACCTGCAGCTGGCCATAGTCTGCAAAGAGACACTCTAGGCCCCTTTTGGTGGTTTGTTGATCTGCACAATGTGCAGGAAAAGCAACCAACAGGCCAGTAGCTGTGGCCACACAAGTCATGGCATACCGATATCCGTCTGATATGGGCAGAGGCCCAATATAGTCTACCTGCCACCTGACAAGGGGTATCAGCCCCCTTACTATTGTCCCATGTTGCTATGGGACTCTAAGTCCCCTTAGAGCACACAAGGTGCTCCTTCTGGGCTCTGCTGACTTCTTCAAAGGTTAGCGGCAAGCCCCACCAATGGGCTACAGCCCACATTGTCTTTTGCCCATGTATAACAAATGCTGATGCAACCATTGGGCCACATTAGAGGCAGGCTTTCCTTCTAAGCAAAGCACCAGAGCCAATGCATCTACTGCATCATTCCCTGGGGATGCCAAAGGCAAATGGTCAGTCACATGATATATGTTAACTGTCTTAGTCTGACCAGAGGCCCATAAGTTTTGCCTCAACTCTTGCTCCCAAAGGGGCTGGTGACCAACCATCCAGTTGGTATGGTACCATATCAGTAGCCACAGGGTCAAGCCCCAATAGATGACCCAGCTATCAGTGCAGACAACTATGAGAGAAGGCTCCTGGGTGATCATGAGCCATACTGCCCACAACTCAACCTACTGGCTGCTCTTCCCCTCTCCGTGTTCCATCCATATTGTCTCAGTCTTAGGATGGAAAGCCACAGCCCTTGGGCTGCCCATGACTGGAGCTATCTGTATACCAAGCATCTTCAAGTGTAGGGGCTTTTCCCTCCTGATAAGGACTCTTGGCTACCAATGGCTCAAAGCAAGTTCTTCCTGCTTTCCACTGGTATAAGTCACTGGCCCCAATAAGCATTGGCGTTCTCCACTTAAGGGGTTAGTAGAGAGGGCACTGTGCTACTGTAAATATGCACCCCATTTGGCCACTGTAGGCACCTGTGCCATGTCACCCTGTGGCCTTTGGTTCCATTCTCACACTCACTCCACAATGGGATAGGTAGTTATTACCTTGGTCAGAGCTGTTCTGGTGATGAGCTCCATAGCCAGCAAGGCTTGGTACACAGCAGCCAGTCACTTCTCTATCAAGGTGTACTGGACCTCTGCTCCTTTCCGTAGTTGTGACCAGAATCCAATAGGTTGGCATGTCCATTCAGGCTGTGGCCATAGGCGCCTTCATAACCATCTTCAGATGCATGAACATCTAGCTCACAGGGCCTTGATGAGTCTATTACACTCAAGGCCTGCTGAAACTGGATGCTCATGTCCACCAGCTTATCCTGATATAGGGGCAGAGCATGGAGTGCTCCACAGCCTGGGGAGGGAGCTACTCCTCCCCCTGAGGAGCCTGCAGTTGTTGCATTTTTATTTTCTTAATTACAACCAGGTGGGCCTTTAATGAAGGACAGGCTGATGCCTTGGGCAGTGGCCTCGGCAACAGTTCAGCCCTTGGCCTCACCCCCTCATCCTCTCCTGACACCTCCTCCGCCATCTCCGGGGCTGAAGGCACCACTCTTTCCTCCCCCTCCTGCACAGCCTCCTGCAATGCAGATTCCCCTGCTGCCTCCCCCTTGATGCTGTTAAGGAATCTTCCAGAAGCATGACCCATCTTCTCAATAACTGTCTCTCTTCCTTAAGGGTATCCATAGGTCATCGCCCAGCTCTTACAGGCAATACCAACATGTGTCTTTTTCCTCGATTACCCTTTCCACTATCTCGAGAAACAAACATCCCACAATTCCAGCTGCTACATGGCCACTCAGAGCCTCTAAGCAGTCTTTTACCTCATGGAGGGCTATTCTACAGTTTCCAGTGTCTCCACCCTTCCCCAATTCTGGGGAAGGGTCCACCTGTCTAAGAGGGGCTTTATCCTAGGTCAATTCCCCATTAGGGGCTCCCTGAGTAGACACCCCATGGATGAGGAGTTACCAGGTGAATCTGCACCATCCACTGCTGTCAGAGGGAAGGGTGAGCTGTCACCCCCCACCACAACAGCCACCAGGACCTGCCCACCATTCACAGAGGTGTTCCTAGGTTATCTCTGCAAAATACCATCTCAAGGGGCAGTATGCCCAAGAGTCACACCTGTGAAGACAGATTTTGGTTACAGAGGTCCTGCAGACCACCACCAGGTGTAACTAACTCTGGGGGTGGGGGTGGAAATATATCCCCAGCCCGGGGCAAATAACTTTTGAAGGTGAAATCAGTCAAAGGGAGAAATAAAGTGGGAGAAAACCATTTATTGCTTACAAGCCATCATCTACTTTGGCTCGCCCATGTTTCTCATGACCCGGCTGCAAAAGAACCCCCAAAATACCTCTCCAGTCCAGGTGTCCACTCGCTCTCCACCCACTTTGCAATCACCTATTGATATGGAGATGGACTACTTCTATCCACCCCTTGGAAATACCTACTGAAATGGAGAGGCACTAAGCCAGGCGAGAGATTCTTGGAAATATTACAATTTTACCCACAGCCCCATTCTCTGCAAAATACAATTCTTGCTGACTGACTGCAGGGTCCACGCCACCACATGGTCCCATCACCACACCACTGATCCCATTTCTAACAGTCTATGGAAATGTTTTTTTTTAGAGGGAACTTTATAATGAAAGTCAGTGGGACAATAGTTTTGCCTTTAAGGAAAAGTCTTCCACAGATAATTTGACTAGAATACAGTTTTATCAGGTTAAAAGCTTTCGCTGCCAAGTGACAGATGATCTAACTCAACTCAAATTAGCCTGAGTAAAAAGGTAGCTTGTTAGCTTATGCAACAGGCCTAGAGCTGGCTTCCAGCACAGACGAATCTAAGTGCTTGGACTCTGTCCGCAGAGCCTGTGCTCTCTGCACACCTGGGTTCTGCTCTCCTTCATGCTGCTCTCATTGTTAGTGTCCCCTTGGTGGCAGGAACTTTAAGTGGTTCCAAACAGTTTGATATTTGGATTGATTTACCTTTTCATTTCAATAAACCTTTTTAAACCCCCTCATTAGACAGGAAAACCACAAGACTAATGTCAGTGCTCATTGAAATTTTCCACTTTGGACAGAGGTTTACACATACCATTCATAAATCTCTCAGCTACATTTTCAGTGAGCCAGGGAGGTGAGAGTAACCAGAGTAATCCGGGAACATGCCGGGGAAGACGGACAATTTTCTTTTTGAACTCTTCCTTCCTACCTGCTTCTTTCACAAGTACCATTCACAGCTCCCCACATCCATTCTCTACTCAGAGGAACTAGCTGTTTCCAACAAAATCATTAATGTTTTTCAGAATGTTTCCTCCTTTTACAAAAATTCAAACATAACTGATTGCATGGAGAGAGACAGTCAGGGAGAAAGTTCTAGAGGGATTGAAGGAGGGTGAGCTGAAGTAAGAGAGTGAGATGATAAGGGATGAGACCATGCACGAGGCAGGCACTGGGAGAATCTGGTGGCAGAGGAGAGTGAGACACTATGAGGATGCGACAGACAAGAGAACAGAGCCAGGGACCAGATGGCTGGATCACTGGATGTTATGCAAGGAGATGCATTTGGCAGGGAGGGGACTGGCAAAGACTTCTTGGTTGCTCAGTAACCAGAGAATAATAACCTGGAAGCATTTCGCCTACATTCTATTGGAAATGAGGGCCGCTGGTCTTGTGTGGTTCTGTGCACACACTCTAAGAAGGGCTGACCTACACATAACTACTGTTCTTTGCCAGATCAAAAGACATTTTCTGTTTATATACAGAAGGGGTTGGGCTGTCTAGATGATCCAGTGAACAACAAAAATGGGGGAAAGACAAAAAAATAGTGCCCCAGCCTTCCAACACCCATGCTTTAATTTGCGTCAATGTTCCTCTGAGTAGCTCACTCCCTTTCTGCCTCGGGCAGAGGAACTGCTTAGAACTGGGAGTAAGTTATGCTCTCCCTGTTCTGCAAGTCCTGCTTCTTCTTGTTTGTTTGTTTTTAATTCTTTTTAAAAGACACTGGCAAGAGAACCAAGGAGTAAGTATTCCCTTATTCCTGGCTGCTGGCCTTTCTTAAGGCTATGATTTTTCTTTTGTCTGCCCCCATCCACAGTAGCTGCTTTCAGTTGCCCCGTTGATTCTACATTTTAACGGAAAGTGTCATCCTCTTCCTATTCAGTTTAGGATAATTGTTGTCTAGGCAAATCATTATAATTAAATTCAATTTAAAAGTAAGAACCCACCTGCGACCACATGTTAAACCTGCCTTTGGAGAAGGAAGTTGGTATTCACTCTGTATTAAATGCAAAAGTGTGTACTGGTAAGAGATTTTCAATGGAGATAGTTAAAGAGATTTGCTTCTTTTTTTTAAATGATTAATTACAATTCACATGTATCTGAAAGGAAATTACTAGACTCTTAGAAAAACATTTTCATTAAACAGGTCTAGTGCTGAGCAGGCTCCTATAGCACAGATTTGCTATTGATGCAAAGAAATAAAGTAATCGAACTGAAAAAAATTAAGTGCTTTCAGTAGGTATATGAAATGAAACTGAAATATAGAAGGCTCCTACAGGAAATGTGTGGCATTGTTTGGCTCTCCAGTATCCTTTCCACTTCCTAAAGCGCTCTGAATTTCTTCTGAGAAGTGTTTTCTCACTCTCACCCAGAGTTCAGTAGAATTTGACCTTCCCAAACCAAAGGCTGCTGTGACAAGCCAATTGGCATATCGCAGTCCCCTGGCCATAGTAACTAGATTAGGAATCAGAGGAAATAAAATGTTTGCTGGAACTTCGGGGAAGAAAAAAATTCCTCTCTCTTCTAAGAGATACTTAAAGGGATTTTTCCCCCTAGAATGTATAGTTGGAAGATGTAAGATCTAGAACTTCTGTGCCATTTTGTAATCTATAAGGAGGATCTAGAGCGGCAAGTGATACCTGTGCATGAAGCCATTACCTAGGAAGGTAGATCCATATGACCACCTTGGTGACAGCATTTGAGCCACTGGATCAAACTAGTGCTACTGCTGAATTTTTAGCCATGTGTATCCACCTTAACAGGTTAAGATAATTAAAGTTTTCTATCACTTGCAACAACAAGAATCCTGGAGGAGTGAGTTCCCTACCTGGACTGAGGCAAGGTCAGAATGATCCCCAGTCTGTGATGTGGGAGAGAAAATGCCAATGCTTGTTTGCATGAATGGGACCGTGTATTATTATATCAAGGGCTCCCGGGCCTGGCTGGTCATTCAAACCACTAGGAAACTTGGCAAGAATACATGTACAAGCTTAAAGATCAATGATTTTAGGAAGTTAGTTTTAAAAAATAAGTGAATTGAGAAAGAGAACTAAGATAAATATAATTAATGAGTTATACCTAAAAAAGGAGGGAATGTTAGAAGATATAAGCAAATTTCATTCTCTTATTCAACTTTTATTTATTTAGAGTCACTTAAAAACAAAGTATGTGATACCACTTGATAGAGTTGACTGCAAAGCTCTATAAAACAAAATCCAGTACTGGAGGTCCTAGCCACAGCAATCAGACAACACAAAGAGATAAAAGGCATCCAGATTAGTAAGCAAGAAGTTAAACTGTCACTATTTGCAGACAACATGATATTATACACAAAAAAATCCTAAAGACTCCACAAAAAAACTGTTGTAACTAATAACTGAATTCAGCAAAGTTGCAGGATACAAAATGAATATACAAAAATCTATTGCATTCCTATATACTAACAACAAACTAACAGAAAAAGAAATCAGAAAAATAACTCCACTTACAATCACCCCAAAAAGAATAAAATACCTAGGAATAAACCAAACCAAGGAGGTAAAAAACTTTTACTCTGAAAACTACAAAACACTCATGAAAGAAATTAAAGAAGGCACCAATAAATGGAAATATATCCTGTGCTTGTGGATAGGAAGAATTAATAATGTCAAAATGGCCATCTTGCCTAAAGCAATCAACAAATTCAATGCAATCTCTATCAAAATATCAACAGCATTCTTCAATGAACTGGAACAAATAGTTCTAAAATTCACATGGAACCACCAAAGACTCCAAATAGCCAAAGCAGTCCTGAGAAGGGAGAACAAGACTGGGGGGATTATGCCCCCTGACTTTGTGCTCTACTACAAAGCCACAGTAATCAAAACAATTTGGTCCTGGCACAAGAACAGACCCACAGATCAAAGGAACAGAATAAAGAGCACAGATATAAACCCACAGATAGGTGGTTGATTAATATATGATAAAAGAGCCATGAATATACAATGGGGAAAAGATAGCCTCTTCAACAACTGGTGCTGGGAAAACTGGACAACTACATGTAAGAGAATGAAACTGGATTATTGTCTAACTCCATACACACAAGTAAACTCGAAATAGATCAAAGACCTGAATGTAAGTCGTGAAACCATAAAACTCACAGAAGAAAACATAGGCGAAAATCTCTTGAATATAAATATGAGCAACTTTTTCCTGAACACATCTCCTTGGGTAAGGGAAACTAAATAAAAAATGAACAAGGGACTACATCAGACTAAAAAGCTTCTGTACAGCAAAGGACACCATCAGCAGAACGAAAATACGTATGGGAGAATACATTTGTAAACAACGCATCCAATAAGGGGTTAACATTCAAAATACATAAAGAATTCATATGCCTCAACACCCACAAAACAAATAACCCAATTAAAAAATGGGAAGAGGACCTGAACAGACACTTCTCCAAAGAAGAAATATGGATGGCCAACAGGCACAAGAAAAGATCCTCCACATCACTAATCATCAGGGAAATGCAAACTAAAACCACAATGAGATATTATTTCACACCAGTTAGGATGGCCACTATCCAAAAGACAAGAAACAGCAAATGCTGGAGAGGATGCAGAGAAAGGGGAACCCTCCTGCACTGTTGGTGGGAAGGTAAATTGGTTCAACCATTGTGGAAAGCAATAGGAGATTCCTCAAAAAACTATAAATAGAAATACTATTTGACCCAGGAATTCCACTCTTAGGAATTTACCCAAAGAAAACAAGATCCCTGATTCAAAAAGACATATGCACCCCTATGTTTATTACTGCATGACTTATAATAGCCAAGATATTGAAGCAACCTAAGTGTCCATCAGTAGATGAATAGATAAAGAAGATGTGGTACTATACACAATGGAATATTATTCAGCCATAAAAAAAACAAACCCTGTCAGTTGCAACAACATGGTTGCATCTAGAGGGTAGTATGCTCAGTGAAATAAGTCAGGTGGAGAGAGACAAATACCAAATGATTTCACTCATTTGTGGAGTATAACAACAAAGCAAAACAGAAGGAACAGAATAGCAATGGACTCATAGACACCAAGCAGGGACTAGTGGTTACCAATGGGAAGGGGTGGGGCAGGGTGGGTGAGAACAGAGAAGGGGATTAAGGGGCACCATAATTCTCCTTCACAATATACGCAGGTCACAGGATGGTAGTATAGCACAGAGAATACAGCTAATAACTCTGTAACATCTTACTATGTTCCTAGACAGGACCACAGTGGAGGGGGTAAGGACTTGATAATATGCGTGAAAGTTGAACCACTGTGTTGTGTGTTTGAAACCATCATAAGATTGTATATCAATGGTACTTTAATAAAAAAAAGAGACAAAATCCACCCACTCAAGGAATTCTTAAAAATCAGATAAGGAAGCTGACCATGCATGCTTGTAAGTCCATTGCAACTCAGTACAAGACAAGCACTGAGAAGTTATTTCTATAGCCTTTAGCAGCTTACTAAGCATATTCACACTCATTACATCATTTGATTCTCACAACAACCCTTTGAGATAGGCAGTTGCACTTCCCTATTTGGCATAAAAATTGGCAGATAAGGAAACTGAAATTCAAAGTGTGCAAAGATAAATATAAATGAATGTCACTGTGGTATTATTTGAAAGAGAAGAAAACTAAAAACTGCCTCAGTATGCGTCAAGAGTGGAGTGGCTAAAACATCCTGTTGCTTCATACAAGGGAATGGTGGGCAGCTGTTCAAAATAATGAGACCAAGTTCCTTTCTGGGTAAGATGGAGTAAGCACACTCTATCCTGTCTTTTATTAAATTAGGATCAACAGATTTAGTAAATAAAAACACAGATTATCCATTTATGTTTGATTTTCAGATAAACAAAGAATACTTTTTTAGTGTATGTATGTCCCATGGAATATTTGAGGTAAAACTTAAACTAAAATAATTGTACAGATGTATTATATTTTATTTGGCAAACCTAGACTGACTGCAACTAAAAAGCTAGACAAAAATACATGGAGAAGTTACCTGAAGACTCTGAAAAGTGAATAGTAGCAGAAGGTCGAGGAAAGAGAACCTGAATCATGAACGATGTGGCAGTGAATATCCTGGGTCTGTCTCCTTCCTTCCTCACCTTCTAGCAGGATGGAGAAGCAACTCAAGAGAAGGTCCCTCTTCCCCATGTGAGCAGTGGAAGGTGGGACCAGTAGAATACAGAGCATGGGGTGGGGGGGGAAATCCTCTGGTTATCTTCCTGCCTTCATTCCTTCTTTTCCCACTGCAGACCTCAAGCAAGCTACAGTCCCAGGTGGTTGAATGAAAAGTGACAGCAGCAGTGAGCAGGAAGGCACATAAAACTGAGGAGAATCCCTTCTCTCTGGCAAAAGGAACTGCAATCTGTAGCGTGTAGGGGGAAAGCCCAATGTTTATATACATACATATATATAGTCTTCCCACTGCCTGGATGTGGAGGTGGACCCAGCCACAGGAAGTGTGCAGCTAAGGAGAGAGATCAAATGCTCAGCCTTCTAGCCAAAAGACCAGAAAGAGGTACCTTTGGGTGCCAGAAAGTATTGGAGGATTGAGAAGAGGAAGCTCAAAAAAAGATTCCGTAGGGTGATGTTGAAATCCTGGGCTCAACCCTGATGTGCGAAATGATCCTAACCAGTATACCAACGTTGAGAACTGAACTACAGGGTAGACCACCACTCAAGACCCAGATTGCCCACTGAGTGGTACACAAATGGGATGGATTTCAACTGAATTGGAAACACAGTCCACAGAAAGCAGGTAGGAACTTGCAGCTTAAACATAACTGGGTTGAATGCCTAATGTGGTAGCCAGCTTCCAAGATGGTCCCAATGATCCCATATCTTGGAACTCTCACCCTTGTGCTGTTTCCTCCCCCTCCCTCTATTGTACTTCAAAGATATTGCAATTTTCTTTACACATTGAAGATTTGTGGCAACCCTGCATAGAGCAAGTCTATTTGCTCCATTTTTCCAACAGCATGTGCTCACTTCATGTCTCCATGTCACATTTTGGTAATCCTCACAATATTTCAAACATTTTCATTATTGTATTTGTTACGGTGCTCCATGATCAGTGATGTTACTATTGTAATTGTTTTGGGACACCAGGAAACATACACATATAAGACTGTGCTCTTAATGGATGTTGTGTGTTCTGACTGCCCCACCAACTGGCTGTTCCCCCATCTCCGTCTCCTCCAGTCTCCCTATTCCCTGAGATGCAACAATATTGAATTTAGGCCAGTTAATATCCCTACAATGTTCTCTAAGTGTTAAGTGAAAGGAAGAGTCTCTCAGTTAAAATCAAGTCAGAAATAATTAAGCTTATTGAAGAAGTCATATGGAAAGCTAGATGGGCCGAAAGTAGACCTCTTGAACCAAAAGTTAGCCAAGTTGCGAATGCAATGGAAACTTCTTAAAGGAAATTAAAAGTACCACTTCAGTGAACACACAAATTATAAAAAAGTAAAACAGCCTTATTGCTGACATGGAGAAAGTTTTAGTGGTCTGGATAGAAGATCAAACCAGCCATACCATTTCCTTAAGCCAATACCTAATCCAGAGCAAGAACCTAACTCTCATCAATTCTCTGAGGGCTGAGAAAGGTGCAGATGAGCAGAATAAAAGTTGGAAGCCAGCAGAGGTTGGGTAATGAGGTTGAAGGAAAGAAGTCACCTCCATAACATAAAAAGTGCAAAGTAAAGCAGCAAGTGCTGAAGTAGAAGTTTCAGGAAGTTCCAGAAGATCTAGCTAAGATAACTAGTGAAGGGGACTACACCAAACAGATTTTCAACCAAACAGATAAAACAGCTTTTTACTGGAAGAAGATGTTATGTAGCACTTCCATAGCTCTAGAGGAGAAGTCAAATCCTGGCTTCAAAGCTTCAAAGGACAGGATGACTTTGCTGGTAGGAGCTAATGTGGCTGGCGACTTAAGTTGAAGCCAGTGCTCATTTATCATTCTCAAAATCCTAGGGCCCTTCACAATTATGCTAAACTACTTTGCCTGTGCTCTAGAAATGGAAGAACAAATTCTAGATGACAACATATCTTTTTAAAATATGCTGAGCATTTTAAGTTCACTGTTGAGACATACTGCTCAGAAAAAAACTATTACTTTTTTTTCAAAGTGTTACTGCTCATCAACAATGCACCTGGTTACCCTAGAGCTCTGATGGAGATGTACGATGAGATTAATGTTCTCATGCTGCTCACACGCCATCCTTTCTGCAGCCCATGGATCAGTCATGTCAACTTTCAAGTCTTATTAAGAAATACATTTTGTAAGGCTATAGCTGTGATATATAGATATAGAGATAGATAGTGATTTTTTTTGATGGCTCTGGGCAAAGTCAACTGAACACCTTCTGTATAAGATTCAACATTCAAGATGCCATCTGGACATTCATCATGCATGGGAAGAGGTCAAAATAGCAACATTCACAGTTTGGAACAAATTGACTCCACCTCACACAGATGACTTTGAAGGGTTCAAGACTCCAAGTAAATGCAGATGTGGTGGAAATAAAAAAAGAACTAAATTAGAAGTAGATCCTGAAGATGTGACTGAATTGCTGCATCTCATGACAAATCTTGAATGGGTGAGGAGTTCCTTCTTACAGATGAACAAAGAAAGTGATTTCTTGAGATGGAATCTACTCCTGCTGGAGAAGCTGTGAAGATTTTTGAAATGACAAAAAGAATTTGGAATATTTCATAAATTTAGTTGATAAAGCAGAGGCAAAGTTTGAGAGGACTGACTCCAACTTTGAAAGAAGTTGTTCTATCAGTAAAATGCTATCAAACAGCATCACATGCTGCAGAGAACTCTTTCATGAAGTCCACTGATGCAGCAAACTTCGTCGGTTTCTTATTTTAAGAAATTGCCACAGCTTTGCCAACCTTCATAACCACCACCCTCATCAGTTCTTAGCCGTCAACATCAAGGCAAGACCCTGCACCAGCAAAAAGATTACAACATAGATGATGGTTAGTATTTTTAGCAATAAAGTATATTTTAATTAAGATATGTACATTGTTTTTCTAGATGTAATGCTATTGTACACTTAATAGACTACAGTTTAGTATAAACATAACTTTTCTATGCACTGAGAAACAAAAAATTCATTTGACTCCCTTTATTGTGATATTCCTTTTTTGGGGGTAGTCTGGAACTGAACCCACATTATTTCCAAGGTATGTCTATATTTGCCTCTTTTGAGGTTTTAAAGGCTATGGCTTCACGTCTTGGGTCCACTGTGTCTTGGGTCAGTCCATCTAAGGGAACCTAGGTCAAGAGCAACCCCACGGAGTGGCAAGTAACTGGAGTCTCCCGCCAACATGCACATGAGCGGGCTTGGAAGTGGCTCCTCACGACCCAGTCAAGCCTCAGATGACTGTAGCCCAGACTAACACGTGGCAGCACTGGGGCCATCCAGCCGGAACCACTCAACAGTCACTCCCAGATTTCTAACCTCCAGAAATTGTGAGATAATAAATGTTGTTTTAAGCTACTAGGTTTGGGGTAATTTGTTATATAGCAGTATACAACTAATATGCATATAAAAACAAACAAGCCAAAAAGCCACATTCTCCATTAGATTCACACAAGATAATTTGCAAGGAAATGACAGTAAACAATAAGAAACAAACAACCCAATTTTAAATTGCTGGCAAGGATGCTGGGTTTATACCTGAGAATTGCATTTTTTAACAGAATTATTGTTAACTGTGTTTTTTATTTCATTTTCCAATTGAACTTTAAACTTGTATCCTGTAATTTTGCTAAATGTCATGTATTAGCTCTAGGAGCTATTTGGTAGATTCTTTAAGATTTTCTATGTAGATGCAATCATGCTGAATAAAAGAATCCAGTCTCAATATGTCACATATCATATGATTCTATTTATGGACAGTCTGGAAAAGACAAAATTATAGGGATTGCTAAGGTTAAGGGTGAGGAGAGGGCTTAGCTGCAAAGGGGCAGGAGAAGGGAATTTTTGGAGTGATGTAGATGGTCTCGATTCTAAACACAGAGGTAGTTACATAAATTTATACTGTGTTGAAACTCGTAGAACTGTGTGCTCCAAAAATTCAATGAGTGTAAATCTTTCAGTTTCCAGGTATCCTAAAAATGAGGGATGTCTGTAATAAATACTGCTTATGAAAAGTCACAGAACTATTACAGGGAAAATGTGTGAATGTGTATTTAGGTATATCATGTGTGTTTATATATTCATGAATTATGTGAATATAGAAATCTCTTTAATTCTTAATAGAAATGGGTATAGAAATATCTTGAAGGACCTGAAGCAAACTCTTAACAGAAGCAGAATTAGGAAGGAGTAGGAAATTTTACTTACATAGAGTAGACTTTTAAATGACCTTTGTTGTTAAACCTGTATAAAATGTGTAACATTGTTTAAACCAAGATTTGTGTAATAAGAAAAACTGAGGCCCAGATAAATTAACTGCCTTGTTCAAGGCCATACAGTGGCAGAATCAAAAGGACTCTTACACCTAATGCTCTTTTCAATAAATGACAGACAATGAATTCTGAAGAATCAGAAAGTGGAGACTGGGTGTTTGGGAAAGGCTCTGGAAGAAGCACTTGGAATCACACCTTAAAGGACAGTTAAAATGGCAAAGGTGGAGATAATGGAAAAGCAGTTTTGGTAAAGAGAGTATCTTGAGTATGAGAGCGGGAAAGAAAAGAATAAAACTTGCTCAGAGTGTTCCAGGTTAATTAGACAGGTTACATAGGTATACATGGCATTACTAGAAAATACTGCAGAGATGTTAACAGGGCATGAGAATTTTGGAAAGACTACATCATGTTTGGTAATTATGAGTACATTTATAATCTTCAGATAAATTTCAGAGGAAAGAACCCAGAATGTAAGAGGTTAAAGATGGAGGAATAATGTGTAAATAAAACACCGGAATATGTTTGAAATTAGAAAGAAAATGACAGGAGAGCAATTAAAGGGAAGGGAAGGGAAAGAATGAAAGAATTTAGGACAGAGAGAGTTTTATAATAAAGGACAATTGGAATGTTTTAGACAGAAGGGAATATGGGCAAATGGAAAAGGAAAGCACAAAAGAGGCAGCACTGATGAAGCACAGAGGTGGAGGTATTAGTCTTGGCAGAAGATGTGCAGTTCCGCCTTTGAGGCAAAAGGGGGCTTTTGGAGGCAAAAGAGAAAATGTAGGGGCTGATGTGACAGACTGTATTTTCCTCAGGTGGTTGCAACAATATCTATTATTCCACATGCCCTTCTTCAGTTTGATTTTTGACATTCCTCTCATTGAAAGGTAGGGTGCATGGCCCTTTTCCCCTTGAGTATGAGTGATATTTGGAGCTGTTTCAACCAAGAGTATGCAACATACATGAAAGCTAGGGCAGAGGCAAGTATAATAGGAAATGCAGCTTCCATCTTGCTCTCTGGAACAGACACTCAGAGCTTCGAATCACCACTGTTGAAGGAAAGGAGTCTAACGATTTTGAGTCCACACACTATGGGAGAGCCAAGCCACATGTAAATGCCCCAGCTGGCAGGGCTTGTGTTGGAACTCCCATCCCATATGTCAAACATGGGAGTGGATGAGTCTTCTGATGACCCCAGCTCCCACCCTCTGAGTCTTCCCACATAAGATCCCCAGATGTCATGGAACAGAGATAATTACACCCTTCTCAAATTCTTGACTCACAGATAATAAGATGGTTGTTTTACACTGCTAACTTTGTGGTGGTTTGTTATGCCACAATGACCAGAACAGATGACCTCAAATTATGGGAAAGCCCCTGTTCTGTGTTTATGGGCTATGATGCAGGTTGAGGGCAGATGTAGTAAGAGATGAATCCTGGCCTGAGGAAGTGTATAGTCAAGAGGCAAAACAGGATATGTACATAAGCACCCAACTGTACAGAACCACACATAACTACCCAACAAGGTAGAAAGTTGGTAGGGGTGCTAGTGACAGCTTGCTCAAAATGTTTGCTGCTGAGAATAAGGAGGGGAAAGATGGAACTAAGATTTTGAGGATTTAAAGTGCTTGGAATAAACCTTATAATGAATATTCTAGGAAGGCAATCAGACATGACTAAAAAGATTGTGCAATAGAAATGAGGACCCAACTGGATTTAATAGCATGGATGTAGAAAGGGTTATATATTCCCAATTAGATCATGTCCTCTAGCTGCATTAACAGTTTAGGGGAAAAATCTGAAAATTCAATCTGGGAAAGACCCGAGTTTGATCAGGCATGACACTTGCACACTCCTTAATTCATTTAGCAAACATTTACTGAACACCTACTATATGCCAGACACTATGCAGAATAGAATGAAAGTGAGGGGAGGCTGTAACTAAGTATAGCGGTATACTTACATATGAGGACCTGGAGGAGACGATAATTTTTAGAGGAAATTAGATAGCCCTGCCATTTAGTATTTGCACTAAAATGAGCATGAATATCACAATTAAAAGAAAGCAAGTCTTAGATAATTAAGGCCCTCTGTACGCCTGAGATTCTATACCTAAGTAGATCCTGAGATGAGGTCTGAGGGCTGTTAAGGGTTAAAAGGAAGTCATAACTGAATAATATCTGAAATTTAGTCAATTAAATTTTAACTTCTTCTTGGTCTGACAATATCTTCAGAGCCATTTAATATCTAGTTAGTTTGAGGATGGATAGTGGCCAGCTATGATTTCAAGAATTGGTAGTTGTTTCCCAAAAAACATATTTCAAAGTTTGGCTGGGTTTATTTGCAGGGAAGCTTATGTTTAGCCCAATTAAAAACCGATGTTACACATGTTTAGGGTTTAAAAGAATTGTTGAAAGTGAAAACTGAGAAGTGTCCTGACATTATCCTTCTCATCAGTTATTTAACAGCAATCGCATCTGTTTTAAGATGCTTATTTCCAGAGCCTCCCAATGCATAATAGTAAACGTAACCCACAATATCTAACATAATAACTAAAGGTAAGTCATGCTCTATAACCACGGGTCTTTGAGGTGTTTGAGCGCAAAATGCACTAGCCTATCAGCACTGTTTACTACTTATAATTGGATTTATTATTTGTGCTTGGTTTTATTTTAGTAGAGTCAAGCAGATTTGACAGTTAAGTCTGATAATATAAATGTAATGTGCCTATATGATGAGTTTACTACAAGGGAACTAGACCAAGAACAGTCTCTGGGCTTCCGGGTAATGTGCTTTGCATACACAATGGTGATAATTTAAAACCTGGAAATAAAGAGTGTCTTAGTCAGCCCAGCAATGGGTAAACAAAGAAACCTGGATTCGATATCTCTAGACACTTTAAATGTATATCCTTTACTTGGTATTGTTATATGGGATCCTTTGCCTATAATAAAACTGTTCCACAAGAATAAGTGATTTGAGTCCTGTGAGTCTTTTAGGTGCCCAGCATTATAACTTCTAATGTAATTAATGAACAGATCAAGCGGGATCTAGGAGGAAAAGTCATTGATTTATTCAGCCTTTACTGAATGTTTGTAGTTTCAAAAATCTCACTAGGCAATGGACAGACAAAAGTGACTTCAATATAACCTTTGATCATAAGCTGTTCACATTGTAAAGAAAAATATAGACATTCAAACAAAAAATCAGAACCAACTGTAATAAATGCTGAGGTAGGGGGTGTGTAAAAGCAACAAGGGAAAGAATAAATCTTTTTGAGATACTTTGTTGGAGATTTTTGTATTTAAGCTTGGCCATGAAGAATGGGCAAGTATTATCAAGAAGCAGAGAAAAAGATAAGCAAAGGAAAAAATATTCAAAGAACTTGAGGTGTGGCATTGTTTATAAATTTTCATCAATAAGGAGATATTTAAATAAATTATGATAATACTTATGCAATTAATACTATATAGTCATTAAAAATAATAAGAAAATTATCTAGATACTGACTACAAAAAATATCCACTGCAATGCAGTATACATCTCTATGCCTCTCATCGTAGCAGCAGTCTATATCCAAGATATAAGTCTTTGTCTTTATGATCAAGATAATGAGACAGAGGCAATATTTGAAGAAACACTGGTAGGAATTTTCCAAAATAGATGATATACATGAAACACCAAATTAAAAAGTTTTATGAATACCAAGCAGAATAAATATAAAGAAAACCACATTTTCTTTATATTTGTTCAGGAACATGCAGTAAAATCGATGAAAATGAAAACAAAGGAAAAAGTTTTAAATGACAAAGAAATAAAAATGTATTCAAAGAAGTAACAATTTGACTTTTGCATGACTACACAAGAGATCTAATAGAAGCCAGAAGACAATGAAGTTACACCAGCCAAAAATTCTATAGCCAAAAAAAGTAGCCCACAGAAATTCAGCAATAAACTCATTAATAGCCACTCAGAAATAGTACATTGTAACCAAGCTAATAGAGGAGAGGAAACAGAATCATAAAAAGTGTTCAGTACAAAAGAAGTCAAAAAGGAAAGAAGGAATACAGGAAAAGTGAAGTACATAGAAAATAAGTAGTAAGATGAAACACACCCGTAATTAGATCAAATGTAAATAGCCTAAATGTTTTAATTTTTTCAAAAGTAGATTTTTTAGGATGGATTTAAAAATAACAAGTATATGCTACTTACAACTAACACACATAAAATATAAGGTTATATGTAGCTAGCCACTAAAAATATCCCCCACAAATGATTCCCACCTCCCAGTGTTCATGCCCTGTTGTAATACCCTCCCGCTGAATCTCAGATATATTTGTGACTTGCTTTGGACTAAGAAAATCTATAATATAAGTGATGTTTTGTGACTTTCAAGATAGGTCAAAAGAAGCCTTGTATCATTCACCTTAATATATTGGAAAATGTGCTCTGGGGAAAGATAGTCACCATGTAAGAAGTACAAATACTCTAAAAGTACCATGCTCCCAGAAATATACACAGAAAGGAACTGTAACCAAGTAATGTACCCAATAAGCCTCATCTGTACACAGACCTAATTCAGATGAGATCTTGGACTTTAAGATGGAGTTGAATTCCACAATGAAATGAAACTTTGGGGGCCCTAGTGAAGGGTTGCATGTGGGAGGGATAGGAACCATTGCCAGCCAGAGAGCAAATTGTGGTAACTAGGTTTTCAAAATCAGCCTTCCAGTGAATCATGCCTCTCAATATTTACACTCCGGTGTAGTCCTGTCCTCCCTGAATCTGAGTCAGCCCTCAAGCTACTTTGAACTAACAGAATATGGCGAAGTGGTGCTGTATGACTTCCATAGCCACATCACAAGAAGCCTACAGATTCTACCTTAGTCTCTGGGACATGCGCTCTGGGGGAAACCAGCCATCATACAAGAAATGCAGCTCCTCTGAGTATGGCCTGCTGTGCTGGAGCCTAACTAGTCATGCAGAGAGATCCTCTGGAGAAAGAGAGGTGACTCATCACCCCTCGGCTGCTTATGCCCTTCCAGCTGAGATGCCAAACAAGTCAGGAAAAAAGATATTTTGGACATTCAGCCAAATCCAGCCCTCACATGATTCCAGCATCAGCTACCATATACTGCAACTGCATGGGGGACTACCCCCTCCCAAATGGAGCTACTGGGCTAAGCCAATTCGACCCACAGAACCATGAGAGATAATACATTGTTGCATTAAGCCACTAAATTTTGGAATGGTTTGTTATGCATCAATAGATGAATGCAACAGGATAAAAGGATGCAAAGTAAACATTCCACATAAACACCAACTGAAAGAAACTTGTGTTAACTATGTTAACAGCAAAGTAGACAAAATGTAAAAAGCATTACTAGAGATTAAAAGGCAACTTTGACAATGATAAAAGATTTAATACACTAGGAGCATAAAAACATTTAAATGTGTACACATCTGATAACAAACCCTCAACTTATACAAAGCTCAAAGTGATAGAACTCTAAGGAGAAATAGACAAATCCACAATCACTTTGGACAATTTTAGCAATCACTCTCATTAACTAATGGATTAAGCAAGAGGAGGAATTATTAAGGATGGAAGATTTGAACAATACAATTAACAAATTTGACATACTAGACATACATACCACACTGCACTCAAAAACTACAGAACACATATTCCTTTTAACAGTGCATAAAACAGTGGCAAAAAAAAAAAATAGAAATACCACAAAAGAAATACCAACAAATTTCAAAAGAACGATATGGCATAAAATACGTCTAGTACCACAATGCAACTAAACTAGAAATCAACGAAAGAAAGGAAAAAAAGGAACATCATATCTTTGGAAGTTAAGAAACACACTATAAATAAGGTATGTGTTAAATAAAATAGAAAATGTTTGAACAAAATAACAAAATATTACTCTTTGAAACTTGTAAGATATAGTTAAATCATGCTTTAAGGAATATTCATAGCTTTAGAAGTATATAAGAAAGGGGAAAAAATGCTGAAATCAATTATCTAAGTATTCATTTTAAAAATAAGAAAAATAGCTGAAATTTTAACCTGTAAAAAAGCAAAAAAGTTTATCCTAACATTCATAGGCAAATGCAAGGAACCTGGAGTAGCTGGACAATGTTTTTTAAAAAAGAACAAAGTTTGGGGGCACATAATTCTTGATTTGAAATTTACTATAAAGCTAGAGTAACCAAGGGACCAATGGAATAGAATTGGTAGTACAAAAATAAACCCCTACATTTTTGGTGAATTGATTTTTCAACAAGAATGCCAATAAAATTCAATGGGGAATGAATAATCTTTTCAACAAATGATACTGGGATAACTGGATAACCACATGCAGAAGAATGAAGTTGGAGCCCTCCCTCACACCATACACAAAAAATTAACTCAAAATGGACCATAGATCTAAATATAACAGCTAAAACTGTAAAACTCTCAGAAAAAAAAAACACACATACACATAGAAGTCCATCTTTGTTACCTTAGATTAGACAATGGTTTCTTTAATCTAACACTGAAAGCCTAAATGACAAAAGAAAATACAGATAAATGAAGCTTAACACTTCAAAAGGTTGGTTTCTAAGGACACCATCAAGAAAACAAAAAGAAGCCTGTAGAATAGAAGAGAATATTTGCAAATCATACCTGATAAGAAAAGTGCATCCAGAATATTTGAAGAAACTTACCACTGAATAATAAAAAGAGAAATAGCCCAATTAAAAAATGGAAAAGGGATCTGAATAGACATTTTTCCAAAGAAGATATAAACATAGCCAACAATCACATGAAAAGATGCTTGACATCACTAGTTATTAGGAAAATGCAAGTTAAACCATAATGAGATAACCACTTTACACCAACTCAGATGGCTAAAACAAAAACAAGAGATAATAGCAAGTTTGTCAAGACTGTAGAGAAAATGGGACCCTTAACAATGGTCACGGAATTGTGAAATGATGCATCCACTTTGGAAAACAATCTGACGGTTCTTCAAAATATTAAACCCAAGAGTTACCATATGACCCAGAAATTCCACTCCTAGGTATACAAATAAGAGAATGAAAATATATGTAAACACAAAAATTTGTATGTTTTTGTACTCAAAAACTTGTATGAACTTGAATGTTCAAAGCAGCATAATGGCCAAACACGGAAAACAAACCCAAATATCCATCAAATGATGAATGGAAATAAAAAAATGTAAACTACATATACAGTAGAGAATTATTTGGCAATAAAAAGCAATAAAGTACTGATAGATGCTTCAAAGAGGATAAACTAAAAACATTATGCTAGGTGAAAGAACCAAGCATGATTTCTGTTAACAAAATATCCAGAATAAGTAAATTCATAGGGTCAGACAAAGGATTAGTGACTGCTGAGAGCTGAGGGTCTGAGGAAATGGAGAGTCTATACTCAGCAGTACATTATCCGGGACTAATTTGGAGTAATGGAAACATTCTGAAATTAGATAGTGAATAGTTGCAAAACTCTGAATACGCTAAAAACCACTCAATTGTACATTTTGCAATTTTATTTCATTTTAATTTTATGGTATGTGAACTCTAACGCAATAAAACTGTTATTAAAAAAGAAAGACTAAAAGACTGAGTAAGACAAAAGTAGAAATCACTTATAAACAATACTAAGAATAAAAACGGGAACATAATAACATGGCCTGCAAATGTTAGAATTATAGTAAAATGGTACATTATGAAACATTTATGCTAATAAATTTGAAAATTTTGATTAAATGAACCCAACACCTTAGAAACACCTACAGGGAAAAATATCATTTCCAGAGTGATATATGAATATCACATTCATATCTCATATGAATATAAAATATGAATAGCTCTGTAAGTCCTTAAAAATTTTAGTCTATAATTTAAATCCTTTCCATAAGAAAATGCTTGCAGATGAATTTAAATAAATATATTTAAAAAATGTCGCCATTGTTTATATACACCTTTTCCAGAAATAGAGGAAGAAAATATTTTTCAATTCACTTGAGACCCACGTATCCTTGACACCAAAACTTCATGAAGATGTAAGGAAGAAAATTATAGACCACTATTGCTCATACACTAAGTACACAGATCTGAAAAGAACAAATCAAGTAATATGTAAAGTTGATAATACCTAAAGTTTAATGTTTCTAAAGCAAAATTTTCAAAATGAACCAATTTTCATTAATAAAGAAAATAATGGTATATAATGATCTCAATAGATACAAAGTATAGTATTTCCTAACAACCATTTGTAAGAAACATTCTCAGCAAACTGGGAATAGAAAGGAATTTTAATGTAATAAAGTATGTTTAAAAAAGTTACAACAAACATCTTACTGATGAAATGTCAAATGCTTTCCCTCTGAGATTAGAAACAGGGCAATAATTCCTGCTGTCATCATTTCTAATAAACATTGTACTTGAGTCTTAGAGAATGCAATGAAGAAAAATAAATAACACCTATAAATGTAGGAAAAGAAGAAGTGAAATTTTTATTTTTTCTAGTTAATATGGTACATACCTAGAAAGCCCAAATAAGTTACAGATTATTGAATTAATAAGAGTATAGTAAAATATAGTAATGTTACTGAACACAGGATCACTATACAGAGAACAATTATATTTATACACACCAGTAACAAACACTAAGAAAAATAAAATGTAAATATAACTTAATTTTATAAAATCATCAGAAAATAAAAAAACCTAGGAATACAGCTACAAAAACATGTTCAAGAACACTACCTATAAAACTAAGCATTTCTGAGATGACATCACCAACACGGCAATGTGGGAGACCTTAGCCACCATCTCCTGACAAAGATCAACAATTAGACAGCTGTCTAGGAACAGAAAAGGCTCTGGAGTCCATTCAAAAATTTTTAGCAACACAGTAGAACAAAAAAACCTGAGAATAACTGCAAAAGAAGAGAGGGAACACAGTTTCCTTTTATCTGAATCATCCCAGCCCCAAAGGAGGTATTATTCAGCACCAAGAGGGAACTTCCCAGCGAAAATGAGTTCTGTTTGCCAGGAAAGAGAAAGTGGGTGAGCAACCAGCTTCTCCAGCTTTTCAGGGCACCACATGAAAGTCCTACTTCGGTTTCACCCCACTCAGACCAGCAAAGCTGAGATGTTTAACTGGAAGAAGGAAGAAAAGCAGGGGCTGCCAATAGAGCGCATGCAGCGGGGAAGATCATGGTTGACACTTCGCTACACTTCACCTTCATACCTAACTCAGAGTGAGCTTTCTGAACACAGATAGAATGAGAACATTGTTATTATCATTCCCACACACAAAACTTACCTGTGCCCCATTATCTATCGAATGAAATTTGATTCCTTATTTGTTTTGCCCTAGCCCCAACTTTACTAGCCAAAAGTGGACAGTAAGATGGGCCTACCTCACTCCCGAGTAACCACACGCAAATGAGGAAGCCCAGCTGACTCCAGCTGAGCACAGCCCACATGGCTGACCCACAGAACTGTGAGCTAAATAAATGGAGTGTTCTTAGCTAATAAGTTTTATAGTTGTTTGTAATGGAATGATAACTGCCACAATTCCCTTTCTCAGCACCATTTCTTAAACCCTCAGTCTTTCTGAAAAGCTATATTGGTAGTGGGTATGAAATTTAACATCATACTGTTCTGACTTGTAAGCATCTTGCCCAGGATCAGAACTAGGGGGAGGTATCTTCCTGAGGTGCAAAATTTCAGACAATGCCTGAAGTTCAGTAATCAAAATAAATATTGTTTTAAGGCAACTTTTTAAAAAAATCAAAATGAATGAGAACAATCCAGAATGAAAAAATATCAGAATTTTAAATAAAGACTCGATCATACAACACAACTACAATTTCTGTTTAACATCCAAGAGAAATATAAAAGTGGATCAAGAAATCTTTAAATGGGATTAATGGAACAATGGAAAGAACCAATCCTTTATTTCTCAGACTATTTAACATGAAACAATCAATTATAATCTGGCTTTCTCTGTAACACTAAACATGTTTCACTTAGAAATGTGATTGATAGTAATAATAGCCCTCCCCACCATCTGATTGATGGACTTCACAAGTACATGAATAAAGGGACAGAAAGGGCAGCTCTTGAGATTCATCATAGAGTTTGCAATGCTAGTTAAAACCAACTTAAACTAGTGCTTTTAGCTTCACAATTACACAGACAAGACTGCATTAAAGAACCTGTTAGAAGAGGCTGATAAAATATTTCTGTCTTTAATTTCTATAACTGAATGTTTGCACAGGTCCCACTACACTTTTGCTAACATTAAAATGAAATCTAAGAACACTAAATGGATTTGAAACAAACTATTGGGGAAAATGTACTTATCTATTATGCAATACATTTGTTCTTAATGTAGCCTCTTACATATTTGGGCAATTAATGGAGTTTAAATTTCTCTCATGATTACTCTTGGGTCCTGCCTATACTCCTGAACTGGAAATACCTTGACATTTGCATCCTTTATAGGGACCTTAAATAGCAAGAATTTCCACACCTCAGCTCAGCTGGAGTGCACTACATCAAGATGGTACAATTAAGGAATTTTACAAATATTAAACTGGAAAAAGAACTGTAACTTATAAATATTGTGTTTCTTTGACAGCTGAAATAACTATAGCATTATTGGATCTATGACATGAAGTCATTATTCTCCTGCATTGTCCTTTACACATCATGCGAATGTGGTGTTTGCCTCGGTATTGTAGGTGACTAGGCCATCCTTTGATTAAAATGAAGAGTACTTTCTTCTTACTAGTAAAAGGCAAATGTAAAAAAGTTTACCACCTGTGTACATAAGAGCCAGTCTTTGGCATAAGGAAAACATGTATTGAGCGCATGTTACACCAAGGACTATATATATTCTAATCACCAAAGTTGACCTTCACAATTCTGTGAGACATGTAACATAAGGCCTGTTTTTCGGATGGGGTTAATGGATGTTAAGCTAGTTGACCAAAATCACAAAGACGTGAGAGAGTCGGTTCCAACCCAACCCTCTAGTTTCAGCCCTGTGACCTTCCCACCACGTGGCACCAGACCTCCGAGGCAACTGAGGGGAATGAGTTCCACTCCTCCACAGCAGAGTCGACCCAAGGCTCTGATCCCCGCCAACGCTTTTTTTTTTTTCAATTTAGAATAAGGGATGTGATAGTGACTGAGGGGAGTTCAGGAAATTAACTGCATTGATGCTCCCAGTTCTTCACCCCCATAATCTGCACCCCTGCCCCACCCACCTCCGTCTATGTCACTTTGCCAGGGGACTGCATTTCTCAAGCTTTAGCCATGTAACTAGCTTTATTTAGCTAATGGGATGTTAGCAGATGTCACATATGCAGAACTGTGAAAAGGGGCCTCTGCAGTTGGCAGGGCAACATACCTGGGCCAGCCTGTGGGAGCAGGAGAGTCTAGCGGTCCGGTGGCCTCAGTCGCTGTCATCTGATCACCTGACAGGAGAGGGAAACCAGCTGAAATGCAGAACTGCCCAGACACGCGATCACTGACCTGTCAACTCATGAGTTAAATGAATGATCATTGTTTGCAGCCCCTGAGTTTTGGAGTAATTTGTTGTGGTGGCAGCAACTAACTGACACAGACAGACGCTCTCAGTGAGAGGGAAGGACGCTAACTCTGGGGGGAGGCTCCTGCTAGTCAGTACTCACAGGCCTTCAGAACATTAAATGGATCCCCAGCTACATTTGGGAACAATCAGAAAATGTCAATCTCTACACTTAAAGCAAATTAAAATAAAAATACATGAAAAATATCTATAAACTATACCACTTCCCCATTCCCTAACACTTCCTTGAGTAACAAGGGTGGTATAAGGACCACACTTACCTCTTGACAATAAAAATGAGCCCTGTGGTTTAGATTCCCACCCATCTTAAAATATTGAAAAGAAATTATCCCTTGCACAAAGTTGTATGTAATTGTTTTACCATAACAACTTATGGAATTATAAGTAGCTTCTCAAAGAAGAGACGTGGGAGCATCATCTATTTTGGTGACGACTGCTACCTTAGACAAAGCCAGAGTGCACAATGAGACATGCTTTGCTTCTTTCACAATAATAAGAATCACAAGTGCTCTGAAGGCATTTTAGGGAAAAGAAAACGTAGTCCCATGTTTTAATTAATGGTGAATAAAAGCCTGCCATGGGACAAGCATGAGGAAGAGAGTATGTGGGATGGAGGGGCATAAAGATCAGTGAGCTATTATTCTAGAGCACAAGAACACACCATCTATAGGGGAGGACAGACATGTAAACAGCTGACTGTAGCACAAGATCAAATGTAGCAAGTATTTTGTGGAAGACACAGAACACTTAACCAAATTTATACAGACATTAGAAGAGAAAAAGAAGGGAGAACTATTTTAGAATTTTTAAGTAAGAAAGTCAGATTTTGATTAAATAACACCCTGATTCTTCATTGCATTGTGTTTATCTTGCCCTCTATAAAAGTAAGACATAAAGCATTAAGAATAACTCTAAATTATCATTATTTTCATGTCTGGGTTGCTCCACAATGGTATATAAAGTTGTGGGTGAAAAGTAATTTCTTTTCAATTTTTCAGGAGAAGGATAACCAATCTAAACCCTCTTTCTCCTAGACTGTACAATCCTTGTGAAAGGAAAATGTGTCTTTTCTTCTGTATTTCCTAACTGCCAAAACTGTCTAGCATGTGAAAAATTTTTGAGTTCCTAATGAGAGATTAATAGTATATATAGACAGGCCTAACTTATAAGTTAGCTGTTTTAAAGATCCTGTTTAAAATCTGTGGTTTTAAAAATAAATGAACAAACACAACAGAAATAGACTCATACACAGAGAACAGACTGGTGGCTGCCATAGGGCAGGGGGAGAGGGGAGGATGAAAGAGGTGACGGGGAAAAATCAGTGAGAATGTTTGATACCTTGATCTGGATGATGGTTACACCAGTGTATACACATGTCAAAATTCATCTTCACTGTACACAAAATGTACAGTACACTACACAAAATTGTACATAAAAATGCTGTACACTAAAATTTGTGCATTTTATTCTCTGGACCTCAATTAAAAATTAATTAATTAAATAAACATAAGCTAAAGGGGAAAAGGTCTGTGGTTTTAAACTCAAAGTGCATTTTCCCACAAAAGCACAACTATAATTGATGATGTTTCCTAGGTTGGACTCCCTTCCCCTCCCCCTCCTATCCCAGATACACACACCCAAAAATCCATTAATGGGGCTACATCATAGCCTTGTGTTGGACAAAGAGCACCATGAAAACTATCCACCTGAGTATCAATATCCCTTGCTGCTGGCATTTGGATCAGATGCCTCCCCTGCCACCTTCCCTCCCCCAGTTCCATCTACTGAGTAGTACGTATGCAGAGCTCTGCTAAATTCAAGCCACTCTTAACGGTTCCCAGGGTATAGGACAGGGAGGTGACATGAAGGCTAGACTTCATTCATCTGTTCATTTATTTACTGAACAAATATTCTTGAGCACATAATATGTGTGATTCACTTTTATGGTTAGGGATGAATAGTAAATAAAACAGACATGGTTCCTGCCTCATGAAGCTCACATTCTAGTGGAGAATATATATATGTTTTGGTATCATTAATCTACAATTACATGAGGAACATTATGTTTACTGAACTCCCCTCATCACCAAGTCCCCCCCACATACCCCATTACAGTCTCTGTCCATCAGCGTAGTAAGATGCTATAGAGTCACTACTTGTCTTCTCTCTGTTGTACAGCCCTCCCCATGACCCCGCTCATAACACATACTAATCATAATGCCCCCTTTCTTTCCTTCCCCCCTTATCCCTCCCTTCCCACCCATCCTCCCCAGTCCCTTTCCCTTTGGTAACCGTTAGTCCATTCTTGGGTTCTGTGAGTCTGTTGTTGTTTTGCTCCTTCAGTTTTTCTTTGTTCTTATACTCCACAGATGAGTGAAATCATTTAGTACTTGTCTTTCTCCACCTGCCTTATTTCACTGAGCATAATACCCTCTAGCTCCATCCATGTTGTTGCAAATGATAGGATTTGTTTTCTTCTTATGGCTGAATAATATTCCATTGTGTATATGTACTACATCTTCTTCATCCATTCATGAGAAGATTTTTTTTAAGTAAATAAAAAATTGCAAGCTGTAAGAGCTTTAAAGTAAAGGGCTGGGTATGAGACTAAAAGTGAGGTTTTAGTTGAGCCCCAGAGCTCAGGACAGGTCCCTGTGAGGAGGAGGATTTTAAGATGAGTCCTGCAAAACTGTCTCCCAGATGAGTGTCACTTGCATGGGGAACATGTGAGACCAAAAGGGTGCACTATAAAATAAGTACCCACTCCACTCAAATTAGTGGGACCTGGTTTTTCCTGCCCTGTAATAAAATCTAGCCTCCATGACTTTCCCAATCTCTCCAAAATAATTAAAATCTCTTCAGTCTCTTAAGTCACTTCAAGTCATACTGTACTCACATTTCAGTAATTAAAATGCCTATTGCTACTGTTTATTGTGTACTTATTTTATGCCAAGCCCTGAGCAAGATGTTAGAGGTACTAAAATGAATAAGGACAAAAAGCTCCTACTTTGATCAACAAACGACTAACAGGCAATTAATGTGAGATTATTTATCAGAACTACATTCTTAGCTAAGTTACTTCATATTTATGTACTTTATTGTCTTTATCTGGAAAATGGGGGCTCTAATTGTGCCTACTTCACAGTATTATGAAGCTTTAAAAAGAAAAGATTCATAAAAGCTCTAGAACATAATAAGTGCTGAGTAAATAATTTTTTAAAAATTAGTACAGCATGATTGTCAAAATTTTACATTTCAAGTATATATACAAGTAGGAAGAATAATATAGTGATCACTTTATATCCATCACCTCGATTTAAAAGAATTTAACAACCAGTATTGGATACACCAGTGCACTGAGGCTGAATATTAGTCCTACATCCTTGTTGAAAGGAAAGAATAAGAGAGAAGAGGAGGGAGGACAGTGGAAATTCAGGACTTTACCATCAAGCAATAATGAGGCCACCCCCTCCAAAGTGTCATTAGAGGCCATGTATGGAGGCCATTTTGGAGTAGTAATATGGGAGGGAGGTATCAGTGGAAGCCTAGTGGGGAGCCAGACCTCCACTCCCACCCAACAGCAATAAGAGACAACCCCAGCCAGTTGTCAATGAGGGTTGAGTAGGGAATCTAGATCGCTACACCCACATGACAGTAATGAAGTGGCAACCTTTTCCTTCACCTGCTAGAATGGTATTAGAAAAAGCCAGCTAAAACAGAATGTTTAAATAAGACCCAGAATCTTACAACATAATACCCAAAGTGCCCAGATTTCAATGGATAACCACCTGTCACACCAAGAGACAGGAAGATTTCAAACTGAATGAAAAAAAGATCATCAATAGATGACAGAGATGTTAGAATTAGCTGACAAAGATTTTAAAGTAGCTATCATTAAAACATTTTAATGAGAAATTTCAAACATTTTTAAACAAATTTTAAAATTGTAAGCTGCAGCAAGTAAAATAGAAAGTCTCAGCAAAGAAATAGAAGAAATAAGGAAGAAACAAATGGAAGTTTTAGAACTGAAAAATGCAATAACCTAAATAGAAAAACTAAGTGGATGGACTCATGGGCTCTGCCTACCTCTTTTCTCCTGTCCCAGCCTGTCTCTTTGCACTTACTGATGACAAGCACATGCTTGTTTTCTGTATTGCTCCTCAATGATGTGGACTTCTCCACACTCCACAGTGTGACTCCACTTGACCAATGCTCAGCTTCTCTAACAGGCAAGCATGCAACTCCTTTTGCTTGCTGCCTCAAATGCTAACAGATTAGAATGGAGGGGACAGAGGAAATAATTGGTGAACTTGAAAATAGAATAATAGAAATTATCTAATATGAACAAAAGAGAGAAAATGGACTAAAAAAAAAGAACAATCTCAGAGTTCTGTGGGACTTTAACAAAAGATCTAATTCTGTCATTGGAGTCAAAGGAGAGACAAAAGAGGATGGGATTGAAAAAGTAATCAAAAAAATAATAGCTGAAATCCCTATCAAAATGCAAATAACATTTTTCACAGAACTATAACAAATAATCCTAAAATTTGTATGGAGCCACAAGACCTTGGATAGCCAAAGCAATCTTGAGAAAGAAAAATGGAACTGGAAACATCACATTCCCAGATTTCAAACTATACTACAAGGCTATAGTAATCAAAACAGTATGGCACTGGCACAAAAATAGACACATAGATCAATGGAACGGAACAGAGAGCCCAGGAATAAACACATACATATATGCTCAATAAATATATGACAAAGGAAGCAAGAATATACAATGGGGAAAAGACAGTCTCTTCAATAAATGGTACTGAGAGAACTGGACAACTACATACAAAAGAATGAAACTGGACTATTTTCTTATGCTGTATACAAAACAAACTCAAAATATATCTGACTAAATGTCAGACCTGAAACCATAAAACACCTAAAACAAAACATAAACAGTAAACTCCTGGACATCAGTCTTAGGAATATTTCTTTTTTTTTTTTATCTTTCTCCTCAAGCAATGGCAACATAAGCAAAAATAAACAACTGAGACTATATTGCACTAAAAATATTTTGCATAATAAAGGAAACTACCAAAAAAACAACCTACAGAATAGGAGAAAAATATATGCAAATCATATGTCCAATAGGGGTTAATATCTAAAATACACAAAGAATTCTTATGACTCAAAAGAATAAAATAAACAATATAATTAAAAAATGGGCAGAGGACTTGAATAGATATTTTTTCAAAGACATACAGACGGCCAACAGACACATGAAATAATGATCAACATCATTAATCCTCAGGGAAATGCAAATCAAAAACACAATAAAATACAACTCTTACTTGTCAGAATGGCTACTATTAAAAAGACTAGAAATAACAAGTGTTGGCAAGGATGTGAAGAAAAGGGAACCCTCACATACCATTGGTGGAAATGTCTATTGGTGCAGCCACTGTGGAAAACAATCTGGCAGCGCCTCAGAACATTAAAAATAGAAATACTATATGATCCAGTATTTCCACTTTTGGGCATTTACCCAAAGAAAACAAAATCATTACTTTAAAAGGATATATGCACCCCTATGTTCATTGAAACATTATTTGTAATAGCCGAGATATGGAAACCATATTCACAGATAAATGAATAAAGAAGATGTGGTACATATATACAACAGAATATCACTCAGCCATAAATAGGAATAAAGTCTTGCAATTTGCCAAACATGGACAGACCCAGTGGGTATTATGCTAAGTACAATAAGTCAAACAGAGAAAGACAAATACCATATGATTTCATTTATATGTGGAATCTGAAAATTTATTTTAAAGATGAACAAATACAACAGAAACAGACTCATAAATACAGAGAACAAACTGGTGGTTGCCAGGGGAGTGGGAGATGGTCAAAATAGGTAAAGGATTAAGAGGTTTAAACCTCTCATAATAAATTAATTAAATCACAGGGATATAAAGTATAGCATACAGAATATAGTTAATAATATTGTGATAACTTTATTTGGTGACAGATGGTAACTATACATCATAATGAGCATTTAGTAATGTATGTAAATGCCCCATCACAATGTTGTATGCTTGAAACTAATAATTTTGAATATCAATTATATTTCAATTAAAATAAATTAATTAATAAAAAGAAATAATGGCTGAAAACTCCTCAAATTTGGCAAAAGACACAGACCTACAAACTAAACAGTAAATTCCAAAGAAACCCACACCATGTTACATCATGGTCAAACTTCCAATACATTTAGACAAAGAAAAAAATCTTGCAAGCCACTGAAGAAAAGTTAACACCTTAACTATAGGGAAAAAGCAATTTGAAAGGCACTGGATTTCTCATAGAACCTTAGAGGACAGAGGAAAATGGCACAACATTTCTCAAGTGCTAACAGAAAAAAATTGTAAATTTTAGAATCCTATATCCAGTGAAAGTATTTTTCAAAAATAAGGGGAAATCAAGACATTCTCAGATTCTCAGAAAAAATAAGAGAATTTATTGCTAGCAGATCTGTCCTAAAAGAAGTTATTTGAACAGAATGGAAATTGTTAAAAATGTAAGTCTAGGAACAGCGGGGAGGAAGAAATAACACAGAGGGAAAAAACAGATACAATAAACTTTCTCCTTCTGAGTTTTGTAAATTTCGTATGATGGTTAAAGCAAAAAATGTAACATGGCCTGATGTGGCTGTGGATATATAGAGAGGAGATATTTCAGAAAATTATACTATGAATGGGAAAAGTTAAAAGAAATAAAGGGAAGTAAGGTTTCCATACTCCATTCAAACTGATAATATGAGAATAGCAGTAGACTGTGATAAAGTATGCATGCACAATGTAATACTTAGAGCAACCACTTTAAAAGCTATGCAAAAAATATACTCAAAAACATTGTAAATAAATCAAGTTGAAATTCTTTAAAAACATTCAAGTAATCCATTGGAAGGCATAAAAAATTAAAAAAAAAACAGAGAACAAACAGCAAAAACATAAAATGGAAGACATTCCCTTATTTATCAATAATTATTTCAAATGTAAGTGGTCTAAATACACCATTTAAAATATAGAAATTAGTAGAGTGGATTAAAAAATATGACCTAACTCAATGTTGTCTGAAAGAAACTAACTTTGAATAAAATGATATAGGCAGGTAGAATGTGAAAGGCTGAAAAAAGATGTACCGTGTAAATATAAATCAAAGGAAAGCTGGAGTGCCTCTATGAACATCACATAAAGTAGACTTTAAAGCAAAAAAATATTAAAAGAGACAGAGAGGAATATTACATAATGACAAAGGGTTCAATTTGCCAAGAAGACATAGTAATCCTAAATATATGTGCACAAAACAACAGAACTGGAAAATGCATGAAGCAAAAACTGATAAAACTGAAAAGAGAAATAGGCAAATCCACAACTGTAGTTGGAGACTTCAACAGCCCTCTTTCAGCAATTGATAGAACACTGACATAGAAAATCAGGAAGGAGATAGAATAACTCAGCAAGACCATCGGACAACAGGATCGATGAACATTTAGAGAACCAACAGCAGAATATACATTCTTTTCGAGTGGAACATAAACCATGATGGAACGAATCCCACGCCGTAAAACAAACCTCAACAAATTCAAATGAACTGAAATCAGAGTGTGTGTGTTTTTTACCACAGGAAATCAAACTAGAAACCAGTAACAGAAAGATAAAAAGGAAATTTCCAAACCCTTAGAACCCAAAACAACACTTCTAAATACTACATCAGTCAAAGAAGAAATCTCAAGGGAAATTAAAAAATACATTGAACTGAAATAAAATGAAAATAGAGCCTACCAAAAATTTTTGGGACATAGCCTAAGTGCTGATACATATGTTAGAAAAAAGGGAAGTCTCAAATCAATAATCTAAGCTCTTACCTTAAGAACTTAGGTAAGTCCTTACCTTTTTGCTCTTAAGGAGCAAAATAAACTCAAATAAGTAGAAAAAAGGAAATAATAAAGATATAAGCAGAAATTATGAAAACAGAAAGACTATAGCGAAAATCAATGAAAAGACTTTTTTCCAAAAATCAATAAAATTGACAAACCTCTAGCAAGACTGAGAAAGAAATAAAGTGAAAAGACATGAATTACCAAGAAAAGGAATGAAACTTGTGATATTACTACAGATTCTGCAAACATAAAAAGAATAAGGGACTATGACAAACAATTCCATACACATAAGTTTGACAACTTAGATGAAATGGACCAATTCCTTAAAAAAAAAGCACAACCTACCACAACTCCCACAACTCATGTAAAATAAAACAAATAGTATGAGTAGTCATACAAGCATTAATAAATTTGAATTCATAATTTGAAAAACTCAAAAGTAAAATGAATCTCCAGGTCCAGATGGTCTCATTTGAGAGTTCCACCAAACATTTAAGGAAGAAGAATTAACATCAATTCCACACAACTTCTTCCAGAAAATACAAGAGGAGGAAATACTTTGCAATTCATTTTATGAAGCTAGTATTAGCCTGATACCCAAATCATAAAAAGATAATTAAATAAAAAAACTAAAAACCAGTAGCCCTCATATAGACACAAAAATCCTCATAAAATATAACAAAAATAATCATAATACACCTTCACTTAAGTCTCATTCCTTATACAAAAATTAACTTGCAGACTTAAACATAAAAAATAAATTATAAAAGCTTTTGTAGGGGGCGGAGCCAAGATGGCGGCGTGAGTAGAGCAGTGGAAATCTCCTCCCAAAAACACATAGAGCTATGAAAATATAACAAAGAAAAATCTTCCTAAAATAGAGACCACAGGACACAGGACAACATCCAGACCACATCCACACCTGCAAGAACCCAGCGCCTTGTGAAGGGGGTAAGATACAAGCCCCAGCCCGGCGGGACCCGAGCGCCCCTCCCCCCGGCTCCCGGCGGGTGGAGAGAAACCGGAGCGGTTTTTTTTTTTTTTTTTTGGCGAGCGCTTTTTGGAAGCCTTAGAGGGACGGGCCCCCGTTGCTGGGGAGGCAGGGTGGCGGGACCGGTGAGGAGGTGCCTGGGAACGGCGCCGGAGGACAAAGAATATCCTGCGTTTCTCCCTGCGAGACCTGGGGGCGGGTGCCTGAGACCGGTGCCTGAGGACGGAGGAGGTCGCGCGTTTTTCCCCTTTTTTTTTTTCTCTTTTTGGCGAGCGCTTTTTGGAAGCCTTGAAGGGACGGGGACCCCAGTGCTAGGGAGGCACGGTGGCGGGACTGGTGAGCGGGTGGCTGGGACCGGCGCCTGAGGACAAAGAATATCCCCCGTTTTTCCCTGCGGGACCGGTGGGCGGGTGCCTGAGACCGGCACTTGAGAACAGAGGAAATCGCGCGTTTTTCCCCTTTTTTTTTTCTCTTTTCTGTGAGTGCTTTTTGGAAGCCTAAAAGGGACAGGGACCCCGGTGCTAGGGAGGCAGGGCGGCGGGACTGGTGAGCGGGTGCCTGGGACCGGCACCTGAGGACAAAGAATATCCCGCATTTTTCCCTGTGGGACCGGTGGGTGGGTGCCTGAGACCAGCACCTGAGGACGGAAGAAATCGCGCGTTTTTCCCCTTTTTTTTCTCTCTTTTTGCCGAGTGCTTTTTGGAAGCCTTGAAGGGACAGGGACCCCGGTGCTAGGGAGGCAGGGCGGCGGGACTGGTGAGCGGGTGCGTGGGACCAGTGCCTGAGGACAAAGAATATTGAGCGTTCCTTCCCTGAGGGACCGGTGGGTGGGTGCTTTTTGGAAGCCTTGAAAGGACAGGGACCCTGGTGCTAGGGAGACAGGGCAGCAGGACCAGTGAGCGGGTGCCTGGGACCGGCACCTGAGGACAAAAAAAAAAAAAAAAATCGCTTGTTTTTCCCCTTTTTTTCCTTTTTTTTTTCTCTTTCTTTCTGTTCCCTCTCTCATTGTTGCTGCTGTTGTTTTGGTTTGGAGAGTGCTTTTTGGAAATCTTAAAGGGGCAGGACAGGTCACTTAGACCAGAAGCAGGGAATCTGGGGATCTCTGGGCACTCTAACCCCCTGGGCAGCAGGGAGCACAGAGGCCCCTTACGAAGATAAATAGTCTCCTGGCTGCTCCCCCTCCAACGGGGCTCCACCATTTTGGAGGAACAGCCCCAGCCAGGCCAAGCCCACAGCAACAGCGGAGATAAACCCCAAAGCAACTGGGCAGGAAGCAGAAGCCCTGTCTGCGCGCAGCTGCCCAGCACAAGCCACTAGAGGTCGCTATTCTCCCAGGAAAAGGCTACAAACCAACAAGAAGGGAAGCTCTTCCAGCGGTCACTTGTACCAGCTCTGCAAACTATCTCTATCACCATGAAAAGGCAAAACTACAGGCAGACAAAGATCACAGAGACAACACCTGAGAAGGAGACAGACCTAACTAGTCTTCCTGAAAAAGAATTCAAAATAAAAATCATGAACATGCTGACAGAGATGCAGAGAAAAATGCAAGAGCAATGGGATGAGATGCAGAGAAAAATGCAAGAGCAGTGGGATGAGATGCAGAGAAAAATGCAAGAGCAGTGGGATGAAGTCCGGAAGGAGATCACAGATGTCAGGAAAGAGATCACAGAAGTGAAACAATCCCTGGAAGGATTTATAAGCAGAATGGATAAGATGCAAGAGGCCATTGAAGGAATAGAAGCCAGAGAACAGGAACGTATAGAAGCTGACATAGAGAGAGATAAAAGGATCTCCAGGAATGAAACAACACTAAGAGAAATATGTGACCAATACAAAAGGAAAAACATTCGTATTATAGGGATACCAGAAGAGGAAGAAAGAGGAAAAGGGATAGAAAGTGTCTTTGAAGAAATAATTGCTGAAAACTTCCCCAAACTGGGGGAGGAAATAATCGAACAGACCATGGAATTATACAGAACCCCCAACAGAAAGGATCCAAGGAGGACAACACCAAGACACATAATAATTAAAATGGCAAAGATCAAGGACAAGGAAAGAGTTTTAAAGGCAGCTAGAGAGAAAAAGGTCACCTATAAAGGAAAACCAATCAGGCTAACATCAGACTTCTCAACAGAAACCCTACAGGCCAGAAGAGAATGGCATGATATACTTAATGCAATGAAACAGAAGGGCCTTGAACCAAGGATACTGTATCCAGCACGACTATCATTTAAATATGATGGTGGGATCAAACAATTCCCAGACAAGCAAAAGCTGAGGGAATTTGCTTCCCACAAACCACCTCTACAGGGCATCCTACAGGGACTGCTCTAGATGGGAACACCCCTAAAAAGAGCACAGAACAAAACACACAACATATGAAGAATGGAGGAGGAGGAATAAGAAGGGAGAGAAGAAAAGACTCTCCAGACAGTGTATATAACAGCTCAATAAGCGAGCTAAGTTAGGCAGTAAGATACTAAAGAAGCTAACCTTGAACCTTTGGTAACCACGAATCTAAAGCCTGCAATGGCAATAAGTACATATCTTTCAATAGTCACCCTAAATGTAAATGGACTTAATGCACCAATCAAAAGACATAGAGTAATAGAATGGATAAAAAAGCAAGACCCATCTATATGCTGCTTACAAGAAACTCACCTTAAACCCAAAGATAAGCATAGACTAAAAGTCAAGGGATGGAAAAACATATTTCAGGCAAACAACAGTGAGAAGAAAGCAGGGGTTGCAGTACTAATATCAGACAAAATAGACTTCAAAACAAAGAAAGTTACAAGAGATAAAGAAGGCCACTACATAATGATAAAGGGCTTAGTCCAACAAGAGGATATAACCATTCTAAATATATATGCACCCAATACAGGAGCACCAGCATATGTGAAGCAAATACTAACAGAACTAAAGAGGGAAATAGACTGCAATGCATTCATTGTAGGAGACTTCAACACACCACTCACCCCAAAGGATAGATCCACCGGGCAGAAAATAAGTAAAGACACACAGGCACTGAACAACACACTAGAACAGATGGACCTAATAGACATCTATAGAACTTTACATCCAAAAGCAACAGGATATACATTCTTCTCAAGTGCACATGGAACATTCTCCAGAATAGACCACATACTAGCTCACAAAAAGAGCCTCAGTAAATTCCACAATATTGAAATTCTACCAACCAATTTTTCAGACCACAAAGGTATGAAAGTAGAAATAAATTCTACAAAGAAAACAAAAAGGCTCACAAACACATGGAGGCTTAACAACATGCTACTAAATAATCAATGGATCAATGAACAAATCAAAATAGAGATCAAGGAATATATAGAAACAAATGACAACAACAACACTAAGCCCCAACTTCTGTGGGATGCAGCGAAAGCAGTCTTAAGAGGAAAGTATATAGCAATCCAGGCACACTTGAAGAAGGAAGAACAATCCCAAATGAATAGTCTAACATCACAATTATTAAAACTGGAAAAAGAAGAACAAATGAGGCCTAAAGTCAGCAGAAGGAGGGACATAATAAAGATCAGAGAAGAAATAAACAAAATTGAGAAGAATAAAACAATAGCAAAAATCAACGAAACCAAGAGCTGGTTCTTTGAGAAAATAAACAAAATAGATAAGCCTCTAGCCCAACTTATTAAGAGAAAAAGAGAGTCAACACAAATCAACATAATCAGAAATGAGAATGGAAAAATCACGACAGACTCCACAGAAATACAAAGAATTATTAAAGACTACTATGAAAACCTATATGCCAACAAGCTGGAAAACCTAGAAGAAATGGACAACTTCCTAGAAAAATACAACCTTCCAAGACTGACCAAGGAAGAAACACAAAAGTTAAACAAACCAATTACAAGCAAAGAAATTGAAACAGTAATCAAAAAACTACCCAAGAACAAAACCCCGGGGCCGGACGGATTTACCTCGGAATTTTATCAGACACACAGAGAAGACATAATACCCATTCTCCTTAAAGTGTTCCACAAAATAGAAGAAGAGGGAATACTCCCAAACTCATTCTATGAAGCCAACATCACCCTAATACCAAAACCAGGAAAAGACCCCACCAAAAAAGAAAATTACAGACCAATATCCCTGATGAATGTAGATGCAAAAATACTCAATAAAATATTAGCAAACAGAATTCAACAGTATATCAAAAGGATCATACACCATGACCAAGTGGGGTTCATCCCAGGGATGCAAGGATGGTACAACATTCGAAAATCCATCAACATCATCCACCACATCAACAAAAAGAAAGACAAAAACCACATGATCATCTCCATAGATGCTGAAAAAGCATTTGACAAAATTCAACATCCATTCATGATAAAAACTCTCAGCAAAATGGGAATAGAGGGCAAGTACCTCAACATAATAAAGGCCATATATGATAAACCCACAGCCAGCATTATACTGAACAGCGAGAAGCTGAAAGCATTTCCACTGAGATCGGGAACCAGACAGGGATGCCCACTCTCCCCACTGTTATTTAACATAGTACTGGAGGTCCTAGCCACGGCAATCAGACAAAACAAAGAAATACAAGGAATCCAGATTGGTAAAGAAGAAGTTAAACTGTCACTATTTGCAGATGATATGATACTGTACATAAAAAACCCTAAAGACTCCACTCCAAAACTACTAGAACTGATATCGGAATACAGCAAAGTTGCAGGATACAAAATCAACACACAGAAATCTGTAGCTTTCCTATACACTAACAACGAATCAATAGAAAGAGAAATCAGGAAAACAATTCCATTCACCATTGCATCAAAAAGAATAAAATACCTAGGAATAAACCTAACCAAGGAAGTGAAAGACTTATACTCTGAAAACTACAAGTCACTCTTAAGAGAAATTAAAGGGGACACTAATAAATGGAAACTCATCCCATGCTCATGGCTAGGAAGAATTAATATCGTCAAAATGGCCATCCTGCCGAAAGCAATATACAAATTTGATGCAATCCCTCTCAAATTACCAGCAACATTCTTCAATGAATTGGAACAAATAATTCAAAAATTCATATGGAAACACCAAAGACCCCGAATAGCCAAAGCAATCCTGAAAAAGAAGAATAAAGTAGGGGGGATCTCACTCCCCAACTTCAAGCTCTACTACAAAGCCATAGTAATCAAGACAATTTGGTACTGGCACAAGAACAGAGCCACAGACCAGTGGAACAGATTAGAGACCCCAGAAATTAACCCAAACATATATGGTCAATTAATATTTGATAAAGGAGCCATGGACATACAATGGCAAAATGACAGTCTCTTCAACAGATGGTGCTGGCAAAACTGGACAGCTACATGTAGGAGAATGAAACTGGACCATTGTCTAACCCCATATACAAAGGTAAACTCAAAATGGATCAAAGACCTGAATGTAAGTCACGAAACCATTAAACTCTTGGAAAAAAACATAGGCAAAAACCTCTTAGACATAAACATGAGTGATCTCTTCTTGAACATATCTCCCCGGGCAAGGAAAACAACAGCAAAAATGAGCAAGTGGGACTACATTAAGCTGAAAAGCTTCTGTACAGCGAAAGACACCATCAATAGAACAAAAAGGAACCCTACAGTATGGGAGAATATATTTGAAAATGACAGATCTGATAAAGGCTTGACGTCCAGAATATATAAAGAGCTCACACGCCTCAACAAACAAAAAACAAATAACCCAATTAAAAAATGGGCAGAGGAACTGAACAGACAGTTCTCCAAAAAAGAAATACAGATGGCCAAGAGACACATGAAAAGATGCTCCACATCGCTAATTATCAGAGAAATGCAAATTAAAACTACAATGAGGTATCACCTCACACCAGTAAGGATAGCTGCCATCCAAAAGACAAACAACAACAAATGTTGGCGAGGCTGTGGAGAAAGGGGAACCCTCCTACACTGCTGGTGGGAATGTAAATTAGTTCAACCATTGTGGAAAGCAGTATGGAGGTGCATCAAAATGCTCAAAACAGACCTACCATTTGACCCAGGAATTCCACTCCTAGGAATTTACCCTAAGAACGCAGCAATCAAGTTTGAGAAAGACAGATGCACTCCTATGTTTATCGCAGCACTATTTACAATAGCCAAGAATTGGAAGCAACCTAAATGTCCATCTGTAGATGAATGGATAAAGAAGATGTGGTACATATACACAATGGAATACTACTCAGCCATAAGAAGTGGAAAAATCCAACCATTTGCAGCAACATGGATGGAGCTGGAGAGTATTATGCTCAGTGAAATAAGCCAAGCGGAGAAAGAGAAATACCAAATGATTTCACTCATCTGAGGAGTATAGGAACAAAGGAAAAACTGAAGGAACAAAACAGCAGCAGAATTACAGAACCCAAAAATGGACTAACAGGTACCAAAGGGAAAGGAACTGGGGAGGATGGGTGGGCAGGGAGGGATAAGGGGGGGGAAGAAGAAGGGGGGTATTAAGATTAGCATGCATGGGGGGGAGGGAGAAAGGGGAGGGTGGGCTGCACAACACAGAGAGGACAAGTAGTGACTCTACCACATTTTGCTAAGCTGATGGACAGTAACCGTAATGTGGTTGTTAGGGGGGACCTGATATAGGGGAGAGCATAGTAAACATAGTATTCTTCAGGTAAGTGTAGATTAAAAATTTAAAAAAAAAAAAGAAAGAAAGAAAGAAAAGGGGGATTACTCCTTAACAGGATAAAACTATTGGTAAATCAAAGATCAACGCATGCTTTAAATATCCTTAATGTTGATCACTTAAAGGGTGTCAGATGATCAGCTATGGAGGTACTCTTTTCTGATAATATTCCTTTCTCTTAATTAAAAAAAAAAAAAAAAAAAAGCAGTTACTGTGTGCTGACCTCCAATGAGTTCTGCACAGTGGTATAGAGGGCATGTCAAAGTGTGGGCAAAGGGTCTGTTTGTTTCTAGGCAGAAGATCAAGGCCTAGCTTGGATACCCAGAAAATGAACTAAGATACGATATGAGGAGGAGCTTCCGGCATCAGCACTCTCTGGAGGACTCGTGCCGGGGGATGATCATCAAAAAGCCTCCACAGGGATCCGGACGATGCTGCGGTTGTGGCTGCATCCAGCCCACCGTCTCCTGGACTTGCCATAAGAAGGAGGAGGGAGATGTCTAGGCTGGCATGTGCATACAGTGAGACAACGAATTTGACTGGATCTGTACTGTTGGAACTCAACCAGGAGTTGGGAGGGGTGCAAGTTGTAGCACCCCAAAATCTCATGACTATAGACTATCTATGGTTAAAAGAACATATGGGATGTGAACAGATCCCAGAAATGGGCTGCTTTAATTTGTCTGATGGTTCAAGTACAGTTCGAAAATATCCATCATATCATAGATAAATTTTCACAAATGCCTAGGGTGCCTAAATGGTTTTCTTGGCTTCACTGGAGATGGCTGGTAATTATAGATTTGCTTTGTTTATGTCACCGTATTCCTATTATGTTAATATGTGTGTGCAAATTAGTTAGTAGTTTAAAACCTGTACATACTTAAGGTACTATACAAGAAGATATGTCAAAGAAATAATCAATCCTCCCAAGTTTCCTTCATATGCTACATCTATAGCTTTTCTTCTTCCTTCCTAATTACAAACCTTAAATAGAATTCGTGCCTCATATCGAATTTACCGAGTATCATAATTCCTCCAGGTGGTAAAGATACCTCGAGACAAGTGCTGGGCATAGAAGCCACAGGGCATAAATCTGCAAAGAAGTAAAAAGCTAACCTTTGCAAACAATATGGCTTCTCTCTCACTTACCAACTTTACATTTCCCTGTATGGCCCCGGAAGATGACTGGTTAGCCAGAGACGGGTAAGATTCCTCAAGGGAGGAACAACCTAAGACAGGCACAGTCGCAGGGGGGCCATCAGGTGAGAATTTGGGGATCAACAGAGGTGAGGCTCAGAACCTCACCCCCCCTGCTTTGAGAGAAATCTTCTGCATCCGTGGATGTCTTGCTGCCCTTGTCTAGCCTGGATTAATACTTAGTCCATAGGCACACACCTGATCATCTGATCATCTACATTTGCCTTCTTACAGCACTAAACTATGTTTTCTACCTTTATCTTGCATCTACCTACCACTTCAGCATTTTATTAAAAATAAAAATAATAATAATAATAGGAGAAATGTGGGATCAACATATAAATCAAGTACAAAAATCAAATGAATATTCATATTTGACCTGATGGTTTATAGGTCATATTGCATGATCAAAACCGAAAGTTTCTGTGATGAATGCCCTTGTACTGTTCACCATGTAAGAATTTATTCACTCTGTAAGAATTCGTTCACCATGTAAGAACTTGTTCGTTATGCTTCAGAAGATTGGAGACTGACGAGAATTAGGCTTGAGATGGATTAATGATTGTACATTGAGCATTGACCCCCCTATACTGAATTTTATTGTTGTTAACAACCATTTGATCAATAAATATGAGAGATGCCCTCTCAAAAAAAAAAAAAAAAAAAAAAAGCTTTTGTAGGAGAAACTCTTCAGCAGCTAGAGCTAGGTAAGGAGGACTTAAACTTGACACCAAAAGCATAATCCATAACAGGAAAAACTGATGGATTTGACTCCATCAGAAATAAAAATTTTGCTCTGTAAAAGACCCCTGTTAAGAATACGAAAAAACAAGCTATAAACTGGAAGAAAATATTCACAAGCTGTATATTCAACAGAGGACTAGTATCTAGAACACCACAAAGAAATCTCACAACTTAAACACACAAGTACTCTTTGATCCAGGCAATTGCAATCTGGCTATTTATATCAGAGAAATAACTTGTGCTTACACAAAAACTTCTGGACAAATATGTACTGCAGCTTATTCATACGATCTCAAAACTGTAAACAACCCAGATATCCTTGAGTGGATTAATGGTTAAAGAAACTGTGATAGATTCATACCATAGAATAAGAATACTATGCAGCAATAGAAAGGAACTATTGGTACACATATTCTCCAAAGAGTTAGACTAAGTGAAAAAAAAGCCAACACCACAAGTTTACATATTGTATGCCATCTATATAACATTCTCAAATGACAAAATAATAAAAATGAAGAAGAGATTAGTTGTTGACAGGGATTAAGGAGGAGGTGGGGCAGATGGAAATCACGTCTGTAAAAGGGCAACATGAAGGATTTTGTAGTGATGAAAATGCCCAGTATCTTGACCATATCTGCGTCGATGACCTGATAGTCATAGTGCACTATTGTTTCCCAAGATGTAGCATTAGGGGAAACGAGGTGAAAGGTCCCCAGGATTTCTCTGTCTTATTCCTTACAATTGTATGTGAATCTGCAATTATGTGAAAATGTTTTAAGATTTTAAAAGAGTGTTCTGAATCTGACATTCTAGTCATTACCCTGATTTGTGAGGATACCTCTATAACACTGTTTCCCAAAATATGATCTATGGAATATGGGTCCACCTCAAAAGGCTATTAAGTGGTCTGTGGTTAAGAGGGTTGGTAAATAAGTGTGGAGGGAGCATAAACATAATAAAGAAAAAAGAACATAATAAAGAAGACAAAGAAATTTAAAACCCAGTTAACTTAAAGCCATAATTTCCAAAGCATGGCCACGGAGTCCGTTTCTCCTGCTTTCCTTTTTTTTCCTTTTCTTTCCTTTCTTTTCTTTCTTTTTTTTCCCTAGAAGCATCTAGTAGCATCTAATAGAACACTGGGGGTTCACAGAAGGCAATTTGAGCTACAATGCCGTTATAAACAGTCGGTTCCTTTGACACAGGGCACAGTAGGTGCTCCTTCCCAGTCCCCTCTCCACCCTGTCTGGCTGTGTGTGTGCATCTTGGCAGGTTCCTACCACCTCACCTGTCCTTCTCTTTCCGCTCTTGTTCTTTCTCCAGCACTGAATTCCAAGCTCCCTGAGGGCAAGATCTTCCTCAGAGTCAATCACGCACTTGCTTTGTACCCACCTCTGCCTCTGCCCAGGTACCCTTCTGAGAGTCCGGGCAGCACTATCCTGTTATTCTTCCCAAGTGAACCTCTGTTGTTTCTGCCTTCCACCCGCATTCTACCTTCCTTTGCGGAACTGAGCCTCCCCGCTTTTGAATCATACTATTCTGGTGGCTCTCCATCACAGACTTTACCTCCCTGGCATAAGACACAGCACGGTCAATGTTAGGAGCCCATTCTCCGGGCCAAAGTGATCATCCGTCCAGGGTGAGCATAAGACCCAAACCAAGCTCACAAAAATCCTTGCCTGGAATTATTCAATTTGGAGTTGGATGAGAAGGAGACTTGTTTCTTAGGTCATAGAAACTGGAAAGATATAAATCTGAGGCCATGTTACCAATTTTGAGAAGCCTGTCTGTGGAAAAATAGAGAATAAATCCACTCAGAGACAGAGTCAAAGAACAGCAAGAGTTCCGATGCTAGTCGCTGACTCTCTGGGGTCCCTACAGGCTGCTCCACTCCTGGACTTCCTACTACCTGAGCTAATGTATTCTGTTTTGGTTAGGTGAGTTCACGTTCAATCTCCATCACTGCAACTGAAAAACGATTTCTAACTAATATACTCCCATTCAGCTTCTCATTCATTCCTGATCACCTTAATAAGCAGTAAAGATTGGAGCTTTTCATGCATTTTAACTCACTTGGATACACTGAACACATTTTTACATTTTGATTTAAACCTGATTAGCTATCCCAGCACCTACTGGGCTCTTCATGAATGGGATAGAGAACAGATGTGTTTAGAGGAAAAGGAGTCGGGAAAGGTCTGAAGCATGGAGCAAAGTCAGGTGAGGACATGAGGCAGCCAGTGAGAAGGAGGTCTATGCAGAGCTGGGTAGAAAGGGGTCCATTAAAAGAGATACAGGAGAACGTGATTCCTCTCTTCCAAACACTCGCTAGGAGTGTGCCTGCGGTGGCCAACCAGAGCCCTACAATAGCAGGAGGGGAGAAGGCAGTATGGGTGGACAGGGCGACTGGGGAAGGAGTGGGAGACATTGACATTTCTTTAGTGCCTAATATGTGCCAGACACTGTGCTGGCTGCTTTAGGTATATTATCTCTTAAAACAACACTGCCGCTCAAAAATGTCAAATAATTATTAGCCCAAAGTGGTGAGTTCTAGAGTCAAACACAGGTCTGTCTGCTTCCAAAGCCAGTCTCTTTACATTCTAATATGACTCTGTATGTGGATTGTAACCTCTGCAGATTGGAAGAGGGTGGAGCCTGCGGTTCTGGACAGCAGAACCAGGTCAGCTTCAGAGTGATTCACTGACTTGACCTGCACACAGGCCGTCCTCTCTCCTCTCTGGAACAGAAGAAATCCCCAGAGGTAGTCTCCTGGTGGGCTGCCGAAGCCGGGGGCATTTGAGGACCTGATCGGAACTGGGGGAGGGTGGGGGGAGGGCTGACAGCTCTATGTAGCTAGGTTGTCAAAACTTGGGAAAGTGTTCAAGAAAGGCACACTGTACATGGAGAGGGTGTGATCATCATATTTTCTCTTGGTTCCCAGCAAAGCCAATGACCCTAGACCATCTGCAGTGGGCAGAAAAGTAAAAGGGAATTGCATTTTCATAAAGACTGGTTGACTCCGGAAGTAAGAAACTGGTTCTATATTATGCAATCTAAAAATGCCCCCACCACCTACCCCCACCCCCACGCACAAGAAAAGGAAAGGGGAGAAAACCTCCCAGAAATCACACAGTCAAGGCAAACGCAGCGAAATGGCTCATTGGTTACTGTGGCAACCGACTCTTCCCTGCTCCGGCTGCTTATCCCACGATCCCTCTGTCACCCTATTTTTAGACTGAAGACAACGAATGAAAATGACTTTAAAACATTTTTTTTCTTTTCTGTATGTTTAAGACATGCATAACCTTTTGAAAAAGACTCCTAAGCTCAAGCTCCTGTAATGGGGCAAGTCCCCACATCTTGACAGGAGATGACCCTCATTCCTCTGAGACTCAGTCCACCGCGTGAGGAAGGTGCCGGGTGTCTTACGAGTTAAGGGACAGCTAATGAGGAGGAGAAATCCGAGGAGACTGGGCCCATCACTGGGTGTAGCCACACATGCAAAGTAAGGTGAAATAACAGTTTTTGAGGAATAAGCAGAGTTCTGAATTATCCGGTTAAGAGTGACTATATCACTCAACCTCACCTTCAGATTTAATTTTCCTCACCTGTAAAATGAAGGGGATGATGGCTTTTCAGAATTTTGATGATCTCCAAGACACTTTAAAGCTCTAAAATCCATGATCGTATCATTTTAAATGTCGGTCTCATCCACTTTGCAAAGAAGCCAAATTGTAAGAATTCTCCAGACTTTTCCCAAGAAACAGCCCCAGTGCTTGTTACAGTTTTTTATTTGTTTTTCAGTTGTGATATTTGGGAAATGTTATTGCGGACGATCTCTCTTTTTTATTCTGAAGGGAAGATATTTTAAAAAACAAAACTTTTTGTGCTGATGAAGATGAGGAATTTAAAAAAATGTAAATGCATTTTCTTCCTGAAAAACACTGAATGAGTGCAATATTCATTTAAGATGCTTTCAAGAGAAAAATGGTCTTGTACAATTCAATGGCAAATAAATTCAACTAAAATGCAAAGCAATAGGCTTACTATGGTAAGAGCATATATATGATATAGAGCAGGGTTGAAGGAAAGAAAATCTGGGGAGTGCTCACTGAAGGGGAGAATCATCTCAACTAGATACACACATGTTCTATTTGGTTGATTCTGCGCAGTCATGGAAGGGGTCCCATGTGTCCAGATGTGTAGGGAGGTTCAATAGTAAGGGGTCTCCCCACTCTGTCCCAGTTCAGGCCTAAATGGGAGAGCAGAGGGAGAGATGTCTTCCCTATAAGTGGTAGATGTGGGAGGTTAGGGTACATTTTGGGTCAGCTGAGGCTCCAGAGCAGGGGTTCTCAAAGTCCATCCTGCATGGGCATTCTTGAAGTGCTTGTAAAGAGTGCAAGTTCTCACACATAGTACCAATTTGTAGTGACCTGACCTTTCTGCTCTTTACAGGATAGTATCTAGTTGCTGTTTGGATTCAGCTTAGAGTTCCCATCCACATGGAGGCCTTTTTAATTACCCTCCACCCCACCTTGAATGGTTTAGGTCTCTTCTCATGGGATACCATTGCACCCAGTGTTTCGCCTTTTGCAATTTTTATTATACTTGCAACCACTTGTTTAATACCTCTCTTCTACACTGTACTGTAAGGACTGTAAGCCTCATGTAGAACATGTGGCCTATCTATCTGATTCATCATTCTATTCCTAATAACTAAGACAGGGCCTAGCACACAGTAGGCACACAGTAAGTATTTGTTGAATGAATGGATACTATAAAGCATATAAAGCATAGTGGTGCCATGTGCAACCCCAAAATGCATGTCTGCTAGAACCTCAGAATATTACCTTACTGGATCAGGGGGTTCCTAAACCCAATGCCTGGTGCCCTTGTAAGAAGGCCATATGATGACAGAAGCAGAGATTGGAGTGATGCATCTACAAGCTAAGGAACACCAAGGATAGCTGGCAGTCACCAGCTAGGAGAATATGCATGGAACATATTCTCCCTCAGAGTCTCCAGAAGGACCTGCTGACATCTTGGTTTTGGACGTTTGGCCTCCAGAACTGAGAAGTATAATTCCTATTATTTTAAGCCACCCAGTTTGGGGTTATTTGTTTCAGCAGCCCCAAGAAACTAATGCAATAATATCATCCCTGTTCAGGATCACCTTTCTACTCACTTATTACTCCTTTTGTTTATTCTCATACCCTCCCTACATTCTATTCATTTACACCAAAACTCTCATATTTCCTACCCCAATCAGACAATTAGAAGTAACAGAAACCCAAATTTGCTTTAACAATAAAATATTTATTGCTCATGACCTACAAAGTACAGAGATGAGCTTCAATGATAACAAAGAGGAATCAATTTCTTTCCAGCCTCTCTGCTGTGCCTTCCAAAATGTAAGCTTCACTTGAGCTGGCATCCTCCCATGGTCACAAGATGCCTACTTACAACTCTCTAGGGGTGCAATTTTTTCATCTAGTGTGTTCATTATTTATCTCTATGCAACAAATTACACCAAAGCTGGTACTTTAAAACAATAATCATTTATTATCTCTCAAAGTTAACACAGGTGTGAAATTTGGAAGTGGTTTGTTTGTGGATCCTGATTAGGTGTCTCTCATGAAGTTGCAGTCACATGTAAGCTGAAGTTGCAGGCACTGAAGACTGAAGGCCCGTCTATGAGCTGGAGGATCCACTTCTAAGGTAGGTTGCTCACATGACTGATAGCCCAATACTGGCAACCTGGCTCCTCTCCATGGGGGCCTCACCACAGGACTTCAAGGTCTTCACGACATGGTGTCTGGCTTTCCCCAGAGCAAGAAATCAAAGACAACAGGAAGGAAACTACAGCACCGTTGGCCTCAAAAGTCACACACCATTACTTCCACAGAGTCTGTTGTTTATCCAGGTCAGGCATTATTCAATAAAGGAGGCGTCATCAATACCAAGAAGCCACCTGAGGGACTGGCTACCACATCTGTGTCCTAGAGTAGCAAGTTTGAGTTGCTTCATGGAGTTTGCTCAGAAGAACGAGGAAACTTCTTTCCCAGAAATCTCCATGAAACTTCCTTCCTGCCCAGTTGGCCCATCTTCAAACTAGAAAGTGTGGGGAGGACTTGAGATGGAGCTAAATTAAGTCTGAACTACATACTCCACTATTTAGACTGCACAAGAGAGAGGGGTATGAAAATTCAAATGAAAATCTGAGTAGACACCAGGAGGAGAAGGAGGAATGTGCTGGAGAGATACCATAATGTTCGTTAAGTCCAGTGGTTTCACCCAGGAGCTTCTATTTCAGTAAATACTCTAGTATGTAGGTCAGAAGAAATAAGGATTTTTGAAAAACGTAACTATGATATCATCCAAAACTTTAAAAATTAATGTTAATTCCTATCATCATTAAATGTCCAATCAGCATTCAAATGTCTCTAAAAATCAGGTTGCCCTATATAATGTTTATATTGTTTTATTTGGTTTTCTAAACTTATTTTAATCAGGATCCAAATAAAATGCAAACACTATTTGGTTGATACCTCTTCAGTCTCATTTAACCTATACATTTCTCATTTATACCTTTTCTTATTGCACTTACTTGTTAAAGAAACCAGGTCATTAAATGTGTAGAATTTCTCACTGTTTGAATTTCTCTAAATGCATTCCCATAGTGTCATTTAATGTGTTCGTCTGTCCCCTGCATTCACTAGAAACTGGCAGAGCTGGAGGCTTCATCAGACTCAGGGTCTGTTCTTTTGCCAAAAATACTTTATAGATGGTGCTGTGTATGGAAATGTGCATTTTAACTAATTCATATTTAATATATATGCCATTTTAAGTAAGTTCTTATTAAAATATTAATGGAATTAATATTAAATAATTATATAGAGTTAAAAAAGCTTTCAAGTGTAATTGTAAAACCCTAGCATACATCGGAATCAGCTGGGAAGATGTACTTAAACAGATTGCTGGGCCCCACTCTTAGAGTCTTTTATACAGTTGATATTAGGCCTGAAAGTCTGCATTAATGAGCTCCCAGGCGATGTTGATGCTACTGTTCTGGAACCACAGTGGCATCTCCTGTTCTCCTGGCTTTGTGAATCTCTGCTTTAGGACATGGTGGTTTAGAGAGGGGCTCTGACATCTGAATACCTAAAATGAAACTCAGGTTCTGCACATGCCAGCTGAGAAGTCTTGGAAAACTATTTAATCTCTCTAAGACTCAATTTCCTCATCTGTAAAATGGGATTGATTACTCACCTTGAATGCAAAGGTAAAAAGATTAAATGAGATAACACCTGTAAACCTTAGCATTGAGCCTTGTGTGAATCATCAATATTCAATAAATGGTGGTGGTGGAGGTATAATAATCATAACTATTATTATCAACATTATTATTCCTTTGCTGGTTTTCACAACCTGCAATCAGAGCACAAGAAGTTGTTGAATTGTAAGAATAGTGTAAACCTGCAGCCCTGAAGATAGGAGTCTTTGGTCAATTTGTGGCTGTGAATTATTTCAAAGTGGAAAACAGGAAGAACAATGGAGGAATGTTTGGTTTCTATTTAGAGTCAGAGGTGTTCTTCCAAGTGGAGCAGGGAGAAACCAGTCCTTCCTGCCACACCAGGTCTGCCTCATGGACGCCTCGGTAACTTTTCCCAGTATCACAGATAAAGGGACTCACCTCTCACCTGTCTGCAGGCAAGTTTAAACACTGTGCAGGGGTGTGCAGACATAGGACAAAGGACCAAATGATCAGGCCAAGAGAATTAAAAGAAATTAAAAATAACAGGAACAGCAATGAATATTTAAGAGTTAAGATGAAGAATATTTTTTAACTTCACCGGTCATTATGGGTTAATGTTGAGGATTCCCTGGGTCACTCTAACTTCTATGGTTTTACCACTACTTGATTAGACAGACAATCCAAAATGAACTGAAGGGGCCGCAGGACAATATGGGTGAAGAGAGTACCGAAGAAAGAAGAGGATGGCACAGGAAGAGTCGTGAGACTTGAGCTAAGATTAAAAAGAGGTTACTAAATCTTAGCAAAGAGGGATGAGAGGCCAAAGTAAGAAATACATTCACATATGTTTTCATATATGCATATATATGAGACTGAACTGGAAACTACTGTTGGGGAAGTCATACAAAATAATGGGTAGGAGTCAGCAGGCCTAGGTTTTAATTATGTTTCTGCTGCTCATGGGCTGTGTGACCTTGAAGAAGCTGCACAGTCTTTCTGAGTCTCAATTTCTTCACATATAATGAAGAAAATGATATTGTTATTAGCATCACTACTATCACTATTATCATTTTGATGGAAATATTTGTGGGCTGTATGTCACCCAGGCTTATACTATTAAAATTCTCATTCAAGCTGGTGACTGTAATTCCCAATCATTGTGGTCATAACTAAAGTAAAGGGAAAACAAGCTTGCCGGTTGGAGGAAAGACTCTTAGAGGTAATAATGAATATGAATCTGCCTGAAAGAGACAGTCTAAAGAAGAAGGAAGATTAAGGCATGATGAATTAGGGAAAGGCTATCAAAAGTTGTAAAGAGATTTTCCCCTACTTGCAAGCTAACAAGATAGTCCACCACAGTTTTACAGACAGAAGACAAAAGATTCCTGGGTCAGAGACAAAGAACTTTATTACTCACAGCATAGCAGGCAACATGAGCACCAGCATATATGCATCAGCTCCCCTTGTCCTCAAGTCCAACAGAGGTAACATGATGGGAGCAAGTGATACCTGCACACACAGTGAGTTGCTTTACAGGAGAGGAATCCAAAACCTAAGGGCTAGAATTTTTAATCAAGCAGCTAACATTACAGGAAGCAAAAAATAAACATATTTAAAAGGAGCAATAATGACTGTTTTGAGGGTAGCAAGTCTCCTTCCAACCAGGGAGCAAGAAGTTATAGGGTAGTCACACTGTGGTCATCTAGACCTACTTAACTGCCTGTGTGACCAGCTCCAAATACTGTTCGGTATCAGGAGATGGATAAGCCTTCAATCTGGTACACTCAACAAGAACGTAGAGGAATGCTTGTGGCAGACCACCTCTACCAACTGCTCAGTCACACTCAGGGCCTTCTAAGTCCCCATCAGTCTGCAAGACGGTTTTTTTCCCAGGTATTTTTTCATTTCTTCAGAGTTGGAGTGGTCCATTGTCAGGATAGGAGGTCAAGTCAGAGTCTTTACAATGTATAATAAAAAAATCAGCTTGCCATATCTCTAAAATCTATTAATGATATTTCAAACAGCACAGAGTACCCACCAGTAACCTCAATTCTGAAATGCCTTTTATAAGTACCTAACAAAAACCCAGTGAAGACCACTGATGCTTAAGAAAGAATAGGGCTGTTTTCATTCTCCTTGTATTTCTTTGCATTCTCCTTGTGTTTCTTTAGAATTTCTAAACCATGTCACATCATCTTGACAGAAATTTATATACCTGAATGCTGCTCTAGCTCTTTATAGGAAATATTTCACAAACTATGATTTAATACCATACCCTCATTTTATAAATCAAAACTTTGTATAGATAATACTAAATAAAAAAACATCTTATTTAGTCAAATGTATGCCTCTAATTTGTTCAACATCCCCAAAGATTCACAGCATTGATTTTCTTTCAGCACTTAGCACCAGGAAGATAGTTGTCCAATATGCTTATTCATATTAGATATGAGGTATATGTAACCCCACGTGCTTCTGTTTTTGCCTTGGCTATAGGAAAACATGGAACTAAGTCTCAGATGCAAAGTAGTTATTTCCTTCAGTCCATGTTTTCTGGAATAATTATTCAATGCCCATCATTGCTTTGTCTTCATCTTTGTACTTGTATTTCAGTGGTTTTAAAGAATTATAGTTCATTGTCTCAAATAATTTTTTGAAAGTAAGTGAAGTAATGAATGAATGAACAAAACTACCCAAGCTTAGGGGTTTATTTTTTTGATTTATTATTGTTAATATTTTGCCAAAGTACCCATAAAGCTTTTTCGTTTAAGGCATAATCCTCAAATTAATTTAAGACTTACAAAATATAAATTGAGCTTCCAGGAGTTAGTTAGCATGCTTTATATTATGAATTTTCCTGACTGTGCTTTCATTGGGGTTTAATCAGAGACCATTGTAAGAAATTCTAATCTGGGTTCTAAGCATTTGACATTATTAAACAGCTGAATGAAAGAGAACATAAGAGTTGCAAAGTAGAAAATGCATTTATTTTTAAATTGAATAACATTATAAATGTAACAACATTGAAATGCTAAGAAGCATTAGGCAGCCCCACTAGTTCCTGCTTCTCAAGGTCTAAATGAAACTGGAGAGGAACTTCTTAGAAACCAAGTTGGTAAGGATCTGGTGCCCGTCCTGGGGAAAATCCCAGGAATTGCAGGGCAGAAGTTCCAAGGTACAAGTGAAAGACTTAGGGTTATGCTAATGCTGCTGGGTCTGCCCATGCACATCAGTGAAAACAGGTTAGCCATGGGCAGTCTTGGCACAGACACCGTCATCACTGTGGCCAGGCTAGAAACGCCTGGAGCTACTGAGGTGGGTCATGAAGTCCCCCTGGGGGACCACATCCAGCTCAGGACTTCTCACCTAGACTCTGCCTTGAGCTAGGCTCTTCCTGAAAACCGAGGAGTGAGCTACCATGAGTGTGCTCAGCCAGAGAACCCCCGAACCCCCACAGACATGCGACCTCTTCCTGGGGCCCACAAACACCCCTACTCTGTGGGCGGCCTAAGTGAAGGTGAAGATTCAGCCATCAGTCTACAGCAAGAAGCACACCGACCTGCTGCGTGAGGGCAGTCAACCTCCCATCCTTTTCTGACAACACCTGAGTCATCGCAGGATTTGGGGGTGGGGGTGAGTGGGTGGGGGATTAAAATCTTAAAATGATTTTAATGATTTTAACTTTTAATTTAAAAAGTAAACATCTGTCATCCAGTAAATGGGTTTCATTGTGTAACAAACCAGGAAAACAAAACAAAATTTTAAAACGAGCTAACTTTAGAATGGTCTAGAAACTCATCCTTTACAGTGAGGGAGGCTGCCAGCACAGCGCCCTCTGCTGAGTGAATGGGTCCCTACAATTTTTCTGGCGCTGCTAGGCTGCCAGCAGGAGAGTGAGTCTCCAAGCAGCTTGGGTCACCAAAGCAGGGTAGCCAGTGAGAAAAAGAGAAAAGCAGGAAGCAGAGAAAGTGCCAGAGGACAAAGGCATTTTTCTGCTCTCTCCCCTTGGCGCCAACTGCTGCTTGCAATGCTGGATTCGAGAGGAGGGCAGAACTGCAGGTTATATTGGCTGTTCTCACCTCTCTTTTCATCGGCTCCCTCCCTGCCTCCATTCCAGACAGAGGACTGAGTTCCAACAGGAACCTGCTTACTTCTCCAGCTCCCTCTACGGAAAGGTTAAGCCTGCAAAGGTGCCAGCCTTGAGAGACAAGTTATGGCCTCTCCTCGAAATATATGGATTCCAAAATGAGCCTCTTGTAAGCTAAGTCTTCAGTCTCCAGTGAGAAAGGGTTTGGATCTATCTGAGAAAAGACTGTATGTGTAGAGGAGAGGTTCTCCAGGCACACCCCAAATTACATGGCCTTGGGCAAGAGGGTTTTCAAATGGCTCTGTTCAGGGCAGGCGTAGGGCTACAGAGTACCCAGGGATAGCATATGATACATGAAGAAATAATAAGCCTTCTCCCTAACTCAGAGAAGTACAAGAAGATCTCATGTAAGAATGATCACTACTGGCAAGAGGATATTTTATCTAATATTTGAAATGACAGGGGAAGTTGGTTGATTCAACTTGACAAACATGCATGGAGGTCCTTTTAGGAAGACGTTCTATGAGATACGGGAGTGTACAAAAAATAAGTAAGATACAATGCCTACCCTCAAGGCATCCCATCTAACAGAGAGACAGACCTAAATAATGTAGTGTGGCACATACTGTAATAGCTTTCGGTGCAAAGTGCCATCATCAGAGAGGCAGTGGAGAGGGCTGCTTCAAATATCAGTGAGTGTAAAAGAGATCTTCACTCTAGAAATGCTGAGATCTCAAATAAAAGAAGATTTTAATGAGGCTAGTACTAGATAAGGGGAAAAATGGAGAAACGAAGCAAAAATGAGGTCTGTCATTTAAATAGGACCTATTGCAAAGGATTCTTGCTTTTGCCTTTTAAACTAGAAGCCATTTCAGACACATAATTATGAACTGTATCCCAAGAATAAGAAATACACAGAGCGTGGAAGATGATAGTGCAAGTTAATATTAGAACTTAATAGCCACGAAAACTTGGCCATTCAGTTATGTTTAGGGTTAGGGCCAGGGGAACTGGAAGGTGAACAGGAGGAAAATTACAATATAGAAGGAAAATCACATGAATTCTGAATATTTCAAAAGAAGTAGAACTAAGGCAATGGCACAAAAGGCAGAGCTGCAGAGGCAGATGATTTATTAACGGAGCTCCTAAATTCTGTGTCAAGGATAATTCCCAGTTACAAAGACTGAAGTTAAGAGTGAGTCAAGTGGAAAGTACAGAAAAGGGGGAGTTTAAAGACCAGATTCTAGTCTTAGCTCCACCCCTAACAAATAAGAAGACCTTTATGAACCTTGGTTTCCATATCCGTAAAGAGATGAAGTATACCAAACACTCTCTGAAGTTTCTTTGCATCTCATAAAAAATGGTAGGATTCAAGCATGGCGGGAAATGAAGTGTCATATTCAATCATTTCATCTCAACAAATATAGAGCACATAGCGTGGTGCCAGGCATATGGGATAGAGTGGAGAAGAAGGAGATTACACTCTGACAGGGAAGGCAGGAAAATGAGATTTTTAAGAAAGGGTAGGAATAGTACTTGAGAATACTGCTAATCTGCTGTTGAGCACTGTGGTAGCCAGCCTGTGAAATGGCCCCCAGTCATCCCTGTTTGGGGTACTCACATCCTTGTGTCATTTGCTCCCACCCTGTACCAGATTGGTCTATGTGACCGACAGCATACAGCAGAAATGACGGTAGGTGACTTCCAAGGTTATTAGGTTATCAAAGACTGCACCTCAGGCTTGGGTACCCTGGGACTCCCCCATCTATCTGTATTTGTATCTGTAGCTTGAGCTTCCTTGGATCTCTTGCTCTGGGGAAGGCCAGATGCTATGTTGTGAGCAGCCCTATGGTGAAGAACTGAAGCCTCCAGCCACCAGCCACTAAGGAACAGAAGCGCACTGATAATCATGTGAATGAGCTCGGAAGCACACTTTTCCAGCCCCAGTGGAACCTTGGGAGCATTGTAGCCCTGGCTCAACAACTCAGCTCCAATCCTGTGAGAGGCTCTGAGCCAGAACTTCCCAGAAAACCGCATGAGATCATAAACATTTGTTCTTGTAAACTGCTAAATATTTTGGGGGTAATTTGTTATACAGCAATAGATAATCCAAGTACACACACACACTCTCTCCCACACACATATACATGCATAGTTTTAGTTTGAGTTATTTAAGAGTCAATATACATAGACTTGTAGAAATGAGGCTGAAGGAGGTTAAAATGATACACTAATTGACAATAGAACAGACCAGAACCCATGTCTTTTGATTGATCTTCCACACTCCCTTCACTATACTACACTGACTCTCCGTAATGGATTCATTTCATAGATAAAGAAATAAAGTCCAAGGAGATGAAATAATTTGCATGAGATTTTACAATAAGCAAGTAGCTGAGCCTCTGCACTAACCTATTAAACACGATTCCATTTTTTGTAATTATCTTTTTCCTACTCAAGCTTAGCTGACCTTAAGGAACCAGAGCCATCCTTAAAGGGCAAGCTGGGGTATGTGCCTCGGGCCTTGGGATTCAAGGTGAGCTCTATCTTGGTGATTTGTATTTAGCAATATATTCATCTACTTACCCAACAAATATTTTTTTTGACATCTGCTTTAAGTATAACATAATCTTTGGGTTGTAAGAAATGAAAATACTGGGACTTAAACATCTAATTTAGGGATAAAAGGCAAATACAATTTCACAATAAAATCAGTGTATGTTTGCCTGCTAAATGAACAGTAAAACAATATGCACAATAAGCATTTAAAAAGAATAGTGAACTAAAAAAAAATGGAAAGAATAAAGGAAATCCTCTGTTTCTTGGTAAAACCATATCCCAACCTTAGGCAATGGAACCTAAATCTAGAAATCCCTACACTTATTTCTTAAAAGCCCCTTTCTGTGCTGGGGTTATTCCATTAATTACCATTGCAAATACCACCCAGCCTCTGGAAACACTGCTTCCTCCTTGTTGTCTGGGTGTGACTTGGTCGTCTGGTTTAGGAATTAACTCCATTTGGGTAATTGCTGAAGGCTTTCCAGCTAAGGTGGCCTCGTGGAAGAACTGGGGGTGTCGGGCAGGGCGATGGATGTCCACACCCCCAATTCTTACCGGGTCAGCTGGGAAGGACTGCCACCTTGTGACAGGTGTGGGCAGCACGGAGTCTAGAAGGGGCTGAGGGCCTTAGCAGTTCTTGACTACCCGGCCTGCCTGGCTCGAAGGGACCTGGTTTTAACCTGATAAAGAAAGATGGAGACAAATGTGGGCCTCTTAAGAAGATCAAAATGGCCCTCGGCTCTCAATATTTTTAGCTATCTGGCTCTCTTGTCAGAAAGAGTCACAATGAAGATGTTAAAAAGTAAATATTTTCCCACCCAAGTGCGTATTTATTTTCAGAGAGGATCTGAGACAAGGATTGGTACAAGTAAATATGACAAGTTTTGAGTGAAAAAAAATTGAGCTGTTGCATGTTCAAGTCAGTAGATGAGCAAGAGCCCCTTTCTACCCCTAGAAGTCCCACAGGCACCTTGAATTTAGTATGTCTCAACATATATTAATTATATTTTTCTTAGAACCTGTCCTTCCTGCCTTAGTCTCTGATTCGGTGAATGACACCACTCACCCCAGCCCAAAGCCAACGAGCCATCCTAGACTCTCTCTTTCCCTTCTCCCTCCCCACCGCCCCGTCAGTCACTCTACACTGTCAGCCCTTCCCCCTGAGTCTCTCTCCCATCTGCGTTCCCTGTCACACTGATTATGCCAGTCTTGGTTCAAACTCTCATTCTCGCGGCCTCACACTAGGCATGTTGAAACTGACAGGTGCTTCTCAAGGAGAATGTTCCATGATTTTATTAGTCAGGGTCCCAGCAGGAAACTGGACCACGCTCCAGAGTGGTAGCTGAAGATACTTGAATGAAGGGCCCATTTACAGAGGTGTAAGCCGCAAGAGAGGGTGACGCTCCTCCCTAAACCAGCAATAAAAGAAGTCATTGCCACTGCTGGGTCTCCAGGGGCAAGACAACTAGCTCTGGAACCCAGACTGAGCTTTGGCTATAGACAAGGACCTCCCAGCTAGAACTGGGACCTCAGGTAGAGTCACTGGCAAACCGAGGCCTAATGGAAGAGATTACGAATTTCCTGCCCTGTCTCTGTGCGACCCTCTAATCTCCAGCCGGTGCTTCCCATTGTCTGAACCCAGCAAGAAGCCAAAGGGCGATGGGCATTTTTAGAGGTCAGCCTCCTAGAGTCAGGGTAAGGGGGGAAAGTGGATATGGAGCAGCAAAGGATGAACACACACAGCAAAGCCTTGTCACAGTACTCATTTGCATATTAACAGTTTTAAGAGAACCGCTCTTCAAATTTGTTTTACTCAGTGTTTTCTTAATCTTTCTGCATCTAATTTTGCCTAGCTGTATCTCCTTCCTAACTCCCATCAGATATGACTTGAAGCACAAATCTTAGCACATTACCCCTGTTTATAAACCTATCCATGGTTCCCATCCACTATAGAATGCACACACTTCCCTAACCTTGTGTCATAACTCCACGCCCAGCACACACAGGTGCCACACCATCTCTGACTCCTACCTTTCTCTCCAACATCATGTCCCTTCAACAATTTATGCTCCAGGCTTCCTGAACTGCCTGTGGTTTTCACGATCCATGCTGTCCTACCTGGAATGCCCCAGTGAACCTGAGACCTGCACTAACATGACCAAGTGGGTCCTCCTCCAGAAATACCTCTCCTGATGCATCAGACTTATGATGCCTGTTTTTGTGTCCCTGATGTACTAGAAAACTATGTAACATGCATCCATTACACAGAACTAACTGTATATTTGTCTCCTCAATTAGACTGAAGAATTTCTTGCGGTCAGGGGTCATGATCATACAGCTCTGTGTCCTGGTACTCAGCACAATGACCAACACACAATAGGTGTCCAGTGACTATGGATTGAATAAATCCCTTCTCTATGTAAGAACCACATGGGTGATCAGCAATCAGAGCTGGGATCTTTCCATGACACACCGAATCATAAGCAGAGGGGATTTCAAATATGTCTATAATTTGGGTTCCTTGCATTTGGTCTATTATTCTTGCTTATAGACACTGAAGCAACTGCTAAGAAAAGACAAATGATTAAAGTAAATGTCTCCATTTAGGGATCTTACTACTTGAATTAACTCCTAAATACCTGTTTTCAAATGCCAATACCAGGAATTATGCAGGGAAAAAAAACTAAAAATAGAAATACCATTTGACCCAGTAATTCCACTCCTACGGATTCACCCAAAGAAAACAAAATCCCGATTTGAAAAGTTATATGCACCCCTACGTTTATCGCCGCACTATTTGCAGTAGCCAAGATATGGAAGCAACCTAAGTGTCCAATAATAGATGACTGGATAAAGAAGAGGTGGTATATATACACAATGGAATATTATTCAGCATAAAAAGAAAAGAAATCCTGCCATTTGCAATAACATGGATGGATCTAGAGGGTATTATACTCAGTGCAATTAGCCAGGTAGAGAAAGACAAATACCAAGATTTCACTTATTCATGGAATATAAAAACAAAGCAAAATAGAAGTGACAGAACAGCAGTAGATGCATAGATATTGAGAACTGACTAGTGGACACCAAGGGGGAGGGACTGGGGCAGGGGTGGGGTAGAGTAGGGGGATAAAAGGGCACAATCATGGTGTAAGTTGGTCACAGGGACTGTTGAACCACTGTGATGTACTTTTGAAACCAACACAAGATTGTATATTAATTATACTTTAATAAAAGGTTATTTTTTTCCAGATGTTCTTCTGCAAGTATTATCAGCCTGTTACAGACACAAACAACCCTAGATACCTTCAGAAGGGCCAAGAGTTGTTGCAGCAGCCAGCTACAGACCTCACCTGTAGCATAGGGTGATGGGAAAAGTACCCAATTACCCATCACACTGGAAAAGGATGGGGGGAAGTTTTCAAATCCTAACTCTGCCCATTTACTGGCTTTGTGCCCTTGGCCAAGTTACTCAATGCTTTTGTTTCCCCATCTGCAAAATGGGAGTAAGACCTGCCTCACATACTTAGTGCCAGCATTAAATGAGATGAATCAAAAAGAGATCATTAGGAAGGACACAATAAATTTTTGTTTCCCTTTTTACCAACTTAAGAATTTCCTTCTTTGAGAGGCTGCCTTTCTAATTTTAGAAGGAAGCAGACGACTTGGATGGGTGCGGTGAGGTGTGCTACCTTGTTTGTTTAAATTTTTTAAAAATGCTTAATTTCAAAGCTTCCTTATGGCAATACTGTGACAGAAATAAAACTAGGCAGTTGTTGCTATGCAACATCAGTAGTTTGCCGAGGGACTGGATATATCTTTGCTGTTACTTATCTTTAGGTGAATTTTGAGCAACATTTTTCTGACTCCCCAGCATTATCTCGTTCTTCTTACGTAAGGGGACACTTGCTTTGGGAGGCAGAGGAGGAAGGGCTGAGCCAAGGTCCCCCCGGTCACGGCCAGTCCGTGGCCATGTCAGCAATGGGCATTTGCATCCTCTTCATTTTTTTGTTCTCTTTCCTTAATCCGTTTTGCCTCCCATTTTCTTCACTTTAACAAAATAATGTTTCTTTGAGTCCTTTTCTTCAGAGCAGCCCTCTGTCAGTTTTGGTTGGGTATTGGACTTTGTCCCTTTTGGAGCATAAAATATTAGGATTTATCTAAAAATGCATTCACAGCCAGTCCATCCAATAAATGTCTCAATTTTTCACTTAATAAAAGATATAGCAAAATTAATACAATGCTTTCTGTAAGATATTTAACTTTATATTCTTGAATTACTCTGATCCTCACCCCAGGGGCTGATGTGCAATCCTCACACATTATGTTTCCTTTCAGAAAACTCCTCACTAAAAACCAGATCTGCAGGAGAATCCTGAATGTGTCTTGTTCCCAAGCCCTCCCCCTCCCGTCACTGGTGCTTCATCCTGTCTCACGGCATCTTTTCAATCCAGAGATCCCTGATCTTGCCATCTTTGTTCCTCTTTGCTGACTCCTCTACTCTTATTCAAGTGTATGCTTGGGTTCGTCTGACCTTCTACTGTTTCCCATTCTGATCTCACTGGCAGTAACTTGTGGAAATTCTGGGGAAGTGCAGAAAAAAAGTGCATGAGAATTCAAAGGAGGGATATTTTAAAGGATTATGTGATCAAGTTGTAGGAGAAATTTCCAAGGTTGGGAAACAAACTGGGGAAGAGTGAGCATTCTGAAGAACATCTGTTTTAAGCTGGAAGGACTTACTTTGTGCTGAGAGAAATGATTACACTGCAGGACACTAATTTTAAAGGAATTTCAGGTCCTACTCCACCCCTTTCCTACCAGTATATCTATCAATGGTCTGTCTTTCTTCCCCACCTGAAACATATTTGCCTTTCATTTTCCTTATTCAGCTTTACCAGGATCAAATATAGAAAAAAAAAAAGGTCAGGACCAAGAGGGATCTCTGAGAATATGTAGTCTAACTCCCTGAGTTCAAAACCTGAAGCCCAGAGACAAGGATGGACTGGCTAAAGTCACACAGCTTATTAGTGTTGTAAGGAAAGAGGGACCTGGTGGCACAGACCCTGGCTCTCCAGCTAATACACTGACTAGTAAAAGAGAGGCTGGGTGGGTGGAACTTCAAAGCGAGGCCTTGTTTGACTCCTAATCACTAGAGAATGGTGAAATTTTTTAGACTTCAGTAGAAGCAATGGAAGACCCAAAGAAATAATGGACATAATTCTAAATTATAAGGATTATTGGAGTTTTAAATCAGACAGAAAAAACAGGTTCCTATTTCTCTTGTCAGTGAATCTTGACCCATGGTCTTCAACAAGCATTCAGGTAGCAAACGCGTATTGGGCACCTGCTGTTTCCACACTTGGCCCTGGGCACTGGGGCACTGAGATGCAAAAAATAGGATTCTGGTCCAGCCCTCAGAACATTTATGAACTAAGGGCCAGTCAAAATCTCAAATGGAATAGGACAAACAACAGACGAAATCATGTGGCAAATGCTTTTTTCTGCACATAGAAGGAATGATTAATCCTCCCTGTGAGGATGAAGAGGTCAGAGATGGTTTTACAGAGGAGGTGGTTTTTGGGCTGGGTGTTATATGATAAATCTGAAAGTGGCAAGCAGGCAGAGGGGAGGGAGACGGGCACCCCTTGTGGCTGATGCATGACAAGCAGGCATCTGTGGCCCCAGGCGAGAGGCGCTTTGTGCAGAGGATGTGTGGAAAGGAAAGGAGATTAGGCTGCAGGAATAGACGGGCCTTTAGATCCATGATGGGGGTTTGATTACTAAATTTATTTACTTATTTGTAGTCCACTTGGATAGGGAAAAGATTTGCATGGCATTTGGACTTTATCTTCTGAGCCACAGGAAGTAAAAAGGTTTTAATAATAGGACAGTCGTGACCAGATTTGTGTGTTGGAAAGATTTTCCGACTTTCACAACTGACCTTTCAAACGCTAGGTGAAATGAGCAAACGTTGCATCTTTCTGCAGGTGAAGAACTGTATAAGTGAGGCTGTATTTACAAAGAGGGGAATATTCCAGGAAGACTTAGCTTGTTATGTCTGTTGAATTGTAAATAACAATGGTTATGGGTTAGGATAAGACCTAAGGATGAAGAGCATAACATCTTTTACTCTGCAGGGGCCCTTTGAAGCTCTCCTAAGCTTCTAATGACGTTAAACCTTACAAAGTCTTACTTACAATACACTAAGTGACTCTCTACCTACCCAGCCAGATAGTAGCAATTATTACCGTTTGTAGAACTCTCTGTGTTCACAAAAGACTGCTGTTCCATTTTCTGTCTTAATTCCCACAACAATTAGATAGATCAATATTATTTTTATCTGCATTTTACAGATGAATAGACTGAGAATCAGAAAGGTAAAGTGATTTGCCTAAGGCAACAGACAATGGGGAACAGAGCTGGGAACTGGACCTCCGCATTCTGATTTCTTCCCACTGTAGCTTGCTGGTAAACAGTAGGACGACAACCAAATCACCTTCGTAGAGATGAGAGATTGTGATCTGCACCAAAAGCAATCAGTTTACTGATGACCTTGGTCCTGTCCTCACCCACCCAAGAGTGATAGCAGCACCTGTTCACTGATGGTCAGGTGTTATAAGAATGTGATAAGTAAAGTGTAGTGCTAGACAAGCATAATGTTCATCTATATTCACATAGTAAAATCACGTGATCTCACAGAGCCTAGAAACCATCCGTTAGAACTGGTGATAAAATATTTTCACCTTGAATCTGCCTCTTTCACACAGAGAACGGAAAACAGAAATAGGTTGTATCTCTAATGTGTTCTTCTTCCAGATCATAAAAAGCACATTTTTTGCAACCATAGTGACACATAAACCAGGCATGAAAATTTCGCAGTTTCAACTAGCAAAATACTGAGCAAAGTCACCTCAGCTTTCAGAATCTGCAACATCTCATCTATAAAACGATGTAGTTGGACACACGGAACTCCAAGGTCTCTTCTTATTCCAGGACGGAATTATTCTATGCATAAATGAAACAGGTTCATGTAAAAACATGCTTTTTAAAGCCTACTTCTCGCAGACAGCCTTTCAGTACCCACCCCTTTTCCCCACTTCAGGAGCAAGTTTACCAACAATCTTTACCGACAAATAAGAGAAACACAGAGGCATGAGAAGGTGATCTCAAGGGTAGTGCAGCAGCATGAAGAGAAGTTCTCTTCTTTCCCTCACCGTGGCAGCTGCAAGAAGGACAGAGACCTTCAAAAAGATAATCCTATTTAAAACGATGGGTAAAGGACTTGAACAGACATTTCTCCAAATAAGATATACAAATGATTGATAAGCATGTGAAATGGTGCTTCACATTAGCAGTCATCAGGAAAATGTAAATCAAAACCACAATGAGATATGACTTCATACCTACCAGGATAGCTATAATAAAAGGAGTCAACAATAACAAGTGTTGGTGAGGATGTAGAGAAATGGAGACCCTCGTACATTGCTGGTGCAGATGTTATGGAAAGCAGTTTGGTGATAAACATGTAATTACAATAGGACCCAGCAATTCCACTCCTAGATATATACCCAAAAGAATTGAAAACAGGAAGCCAAATAGATGCCAGTGTTCTTTGCAGCATTATTCACAATAGCCAAAAAGTGTACATAAGCAAAATATGGTATATACACACAATGGAATGGTAGCTATAAAAAGAATGAACTTCAGATACATGCTACAACATAGATGAACCACGAAAAAATCATGCTAAGTGAAATAAGCCAAACAAAAAGGACAGATATTGTATGATTCCACTTAGTGAAAGTATCTATAACAGGCAATTGCCAGGAGACACAAAATAGACTGAGGTTGCCACAGGTTGAGGGAAGGAGAAATGTGGAGTTTTTGTTTAGTGGATACAAAGTCACTGTGTGGGTAACGAAAAGGTTTTGGAGATAGTAGGGATGGTTGCACAACATTGTGAATGTAAGGCCACTGAATTAAAAACTCAAAACAGGTTAAAATAAACCAATAAAATTTTTGGTTTATTGCTATTTTACCACAGTAAGTAAAAAAGAAGGAAGTGGGGAGAGCTTGCCATGTTGGATGTCCAAGCAGCCTAAGGCCACTGGGCTTGTTGGCCTGCCCCCAGAGCAGGAGAGGAGCACCTTGGAGCAGGGCACAGGGACATGGCCAGGTTGGGGGGCATCGCCAGATGGTCCCCTCAGGTTCCTGCTTCCTGAAGCATGCAGAAGATACATTCCACAACTAGCTGCAGACCCTGAGTAGTAGGTGGCCACTGAGGGCAGGTGGCCATGAAATGTGTAAAGGGCTGTGAATGCCCATGGAGCATGCAGGACAGAGCCTCATAAGCAGGACTTAAAGGAATCCCTGCTACTCCCACTGGACCCTCAAGCAACCAGTCAGAGCAGTAAGAATGGCCCAAAGCAAGACAGGAAGATGCCACCATCAGACCGCTCACTGTGTCCCTGGCTCCATCTCAGGGAGGTAAGCAGGAGAAGGAAGAAGAGAGGTAAAAGAGAACAAGTGATGCCAGGTGTCCCTTCCCTCTAGACCCCGGAACTAAGGGTCTAACCTGAATGGGGGGAGGAGGAGAGCCTTGAATCAAACACCAGATGGGTGATTTTGAATGAGGAGACTAGAGCTCATGAACTAAAATAAGACTGTTCTGAGTGCTCAAAGTGACCAAAGGGCAAGGAACCAGACCGAGTATCACAGAGGAGCCGCCGGCTCCCAGAAGGAAGGGCTGGTTTGGCAAAGTTGGTACAAGTTATCGGTCAAATAAATCATTTATATTTATACCACAGTAACTTGAATCTGCTTAACCCACATGTTACTGGGGGAAATGTGTGCCAGTGTCCCCCAGTATCCATTCTTCCCTTGCTTCACAGTAAGAGGACTTGCAATTCTAAGCTGAGCAAATCACTCAGAATGCAGGATATATTTCTGACCCTCCATTGTAGGTAGGTTTGCACAGGTGCCTACATTCTGGACAATAAATAAACACTGGAATCCCTGGAAGCTTTTGGAGGCCTCCCTCAAAAGGCCACTGTCTTATATTCTTTGCCTCCTTCCTCCACTTTCTTTTTCAAGCATTCTTCTACTCTGCTTCTTAAGATGTAGAAGTAATGGAACTGGGGCTCTAACTAATATTCTAGACCATGAGAAAAATGGTCACAGACTCAAAATGGCAGATGGGTAAACTGTGGATTCTGGAATCCTGGGAACTTTACAGAATACAACCACAACACCAGCCCTGGACAGCCTAACTTGGATATGGAAAAGGAAAAATAGTATATTTTTAATGCCACTACTGTTTTAGGTCTCTGTCACAACTGAACCTAATTTTGTATGAAACATATGCAAAATATATTACCACAAAAATAATCTGTAAGTTCAAATGTGGGAAAAATAAGAACTATATGGTACCACTCACCTCAACTTAACCAAAATAACATAGACACAAAAAATCATTTATGGAGAACTTATGCAAGGAATTTTACCAAAAATCTCATAAGCATCAATTTTCTAAATAACAGCCCTATAAATAAATATTATTGTTCACATCTCAGAGATGGAGAAGCAGAAACTTAAAGAAGTTAAATAACTTATCTGAAGATGTACAGCTAGAACAAAAAAAATCTATAGAGACATAAAAAAATCCAGTCTGTCTTATTCCAGAGCCATACTCTTAACTACTATACATTACACTGGCCTTAAAGTTCTTCTAACAAAGATTTATTTGTGTGGATCTGGGATTGATTGAACTGTAATAACATTTCTTAAAATTATTATAATGTGTAAAGGGATTTGTTTGGTGTTGAGTATAGATGATACTTGATAATAAAATAACAAAAATAATAGGATTTTTTATTTTGTCTACGATATCTTATACTACAGATCTATATATAATATTGCTGTTAAAACAAAATGCAAATAATTCTTAATTTGCTTATAGGTTGAGTAATGCCGTACTGTAATGTGAACCCAAGAAAGGTTGGAAAATAGCCACTGAAAGATGTATAACATTGAAAAAATGCTGTAATAATAAACTTGATATTCTGGCGTAAGAGTGTACATATTTTTATTTTTTATTTCATTTTTATTGCTATTTGTGATAACTCTAATAAAGCAGATTATTTGAGTTTATTTGTATTGTCATTGTAGAAAGTAGGGTTGTTTTGAAAATACATTCAAGAAAAGTTTTTTAAATTTCACTATCTTTGATAAGCTCAAACAAACATAAAATTTGAACATTAAAATAAGACAGTTACCTTTGATGACCAATTAGTATGCATACTCTAATTAAGTATTTTTAAAAAAGTGGTGATTCTAATTCAGTGGTGTTGCTTCTGAAAATGGTATTTAGGAATACTCATTATAGAACTAATAATTATTTACATTAGTGCATGCCATAGTAGAAGACTGACATATTATAGATGTTTAATAAATATTTGATAAATGAAAGAAAGGTTGGATCGAGGTGGATTGATGGTGGTTGGGTAGATGAATGCATAGATAGTTAAATAAAGAATATGATTGGTGCTTTACCAGCTTCAAGTAATATTTATAGGTATTTCCTCACTTGACACTCAAAAGCATCCTTTGAGCTACACTGCTGAAAAATACATCCCTCACTTGCATCATCTTCTCAACAACAATTTGGCATCCATCAATGGACAAAAATGTCTTTGTGAGAGCTGTGCAATACATCACCATATGCCAAGGGACTTGGAAGGAATCTCACTCACCCATGCATCGAGTAATAGGCATGCGGACCTTGGCCCTAGCTGTGAACCCAGCAGTGGTCCGTGAACGGGCTCCAGCCTCTCCCTGCCACAGCCCAGGAGCCCTAGGAGAGCACTGCCTTATACAATCACCCACAGATGTGAAGCTTTTGTGGAAGTCCAGCAGTCCAGCAAAGAAGTTCCAATATGCTATTGGTACCAAAAAAAAAATGTTTGGATGCATTAGACAGGGAAAGAGGACAATTTGACTTTATCCACATCACCTTTCCCCCAAGGTCGCACAACTCAGTGCCAAGAGAAACTTTCCTTTCCCTGCTATAGGGGAAAGAAAAAGTGTGCGAGTGAGTACCGGGCTTCCCCAGATAGACAGGACTCTTCCAAAGGGATTCATTTCTCTGTTGCCCCATCCAGAGTACTGAGTCATGAGCCTCATGACTGGGAGTAGGAAGAGCCCAGGAGAGCGGTAGACAGGACTCTCAGGGGGCATTAAAGGGACACAGATCCTATTAACAACATCATGGACTCTTTCAAGAAGACTGTCCACAGGCTGCTGGGCTGTCATGCCTAAGGATCTCTCCAGCTGGCCCACCGGCACTCCCATGGCTCCACACCCCTTACCGACATGCTCCCGCCCCCGGTGGCTGGCTCACTGTGCTCACTCCCAACAGCAGCAAGAGCAAGCTTTGGCAGACAGCTAGTGAGTACACGCAGAACGTCGGCCTGAATTTGTGGGCTAAGGGAGGACGTGAGCCTTCACATTGCACTTGGGAAACCAAAAGAAACGCTATCAGTATCTGGCCTGGTGTGTTGTAGAACCAAGAAAAGATACACAAACTTAAGAATTCTGCCACAAAATGGGGCAAGGAAAGTGGAGTGGGCATATCCATGGAAGGTCTGAGAAAGCCTCAGAATCTCTACCAGGGCTGATGGAAGGTATTTCCCTCCCAAAGACTGTCAGTAAAGACTGAAGGAGAGAACTGCTGCTTTATGTGAAGACAGCAATATAAGACTTCAAGGAATGTGAAAAATTAGTAAACATGACACCACGAAAGGATCACAATGTGTTCTATTGATCAACCCCAAAGATACAAAGGCTGCAATTTACCCAATAAAAAGTTCAAAACAGCTCTTTCGAGGTACAAGGAAACAAAAAGACAATTCAACAAAATCAGGAACAAACAGAGAGGTTTAAGAAAGCTATAGAATCCTTTTTAAAAAGAGTCTTTGGAGTTGAAGAACACAATGAATAAAATGAAAAATGCAATAGAATGTGTAAATGGCAGAATGGATTAAGCAGAAGAATCTGTGAATTAGAAGACAAGAACTTGAGATTCTCCAGTCAGAGGAGAACAAAGCAGAAAAAATAAAAAGGAGTAAAAAATTCTCCATAATCTATGGGACACCACCAAAAGAAATAATCTACAAATTACTGGATAATATGTCCTTACTATCAATAAATACTCTGAATGTAAATGGATTAAATTCTCTATTCAACAGGCATAGAGTAGCTAGATGGATAGAAAAATGAGACCCAACTATATGCTGCCTACAAAGACTCACTTCAGCTTTAAGGACACATAGGCTCAAAGTGAAGGGATGGAAAAAGACACACTACAGGAATGGAGACTCAAAGGGAACAGGGGCAGCTATATTTATATCAGACAAAATAGACTTTAACTCAAAAGCCATAACAACAAGCAAAAAGGCCATTATACATTAATAATAATGATAAAGGGACACTCACACTCAGGAAAAAGACATAACAATTGTAAATAAATATGCTCCCAGCATCAGACCACCTAATGTATTAGGCAAATACTAACAGATCTGAAGGAAGAAATAGGCAATAATACACTAATGGTACAGGGGCATCAATACCTTTTTCAACAATGGATAAATAATCCAGACAGAAAATCAAAAAGGAAATGTGGGACTTAAACAATTTTAGACCAAATGGATCTAACAGACATATACAGAACATTTCATCTAGCCACAGCAGAATGCAGATTCTTCTCAAGGATATATGTAACATTCTTCAGAATAAATCATTGATAGACTTGTTATAGAACAAGTCTCAGCAAATTTAAGAAGATTGAAATCATACCAAGTATCTTTTCTGACCACGAATAAAACTAGAAATAAATAACGGAATGAAAGTTGTAAAATGCACAAGTATGTGGAAATTAAGCAACACAGTCCTGAAAACCAATGAGTCAAGAAGTCAAAAGGGTAATAAAAAATCTTGAAACAAATGAAAATGGAAACACAGCATACCAAAGTTATGCAATGCAGCAAAAGCAACTAAAAGAGAAGTTTGTAACTATAAATGTCTACATTAAGAAAAAAGAAAGATCTCAAATCAACAACTTAACTTTTCACCTCAAGGAACTAGACAAAGAAGAACAAACTAAGCCCAAAGTTAGCAGAAGGAAGAAAATAACAAAGATTAGAGCAGAAATGAATAAAGTAGAGACCATAAAAACAATAGAAAAGATCAACAAAACTAAAAGCTAGTTTTCCAAAAAAATTTCTAAAAATTGACAAACCTTTAACCAGATGAAGAAAAAAGAGAGAAGTCTCAAATAAACAAAATCTGAAATGAGAGACCTATAACTGATACCACAGAAATACAAAGGATTATAAAAGACTAGTATGAACAATTGGATAACCTACAAGAAACTGATAAATTCCTAGAAATATCCAACCTATCAAGACTGAATTATGTAGAAATAGAAAATCTGGATAGACCAATCACAAGTCAGGAGATTGAACCAATAATCAGAAACTTTCCAACAAATAAAATCCCAGGACCAGATGGTTTCCCTGGTGAATTCTATCAAATGCTGAAAGAATTAACATCAATCCTTCCCAAACTCTTCAAAAAGTTGAAGAGGAGGGAATAATTCCAAACTCATTTTAGAAGGCCAACATTACCTGAATACCAACACCAGATACAAACACTACAAGAAAAGAAAATTACAGGCCCAAATCCTTGATGAGTATACATGGAAAAATTATCAACAAACTATTAGCAAACCGAATTCAACAGAATATTAAAAGGGTCACACACAATGATTAAGTGGGATTTATCCCTGGGATGCAAGGATGGTTCCATATACACAAATCAATAAATGTGATAAACCATACTAATAGAATGAAACACAAAAATCATATGATTATCTCAATAGATGCAGAAAAACACTTGATAAAATACAACATCTCTTAATGATAAAAACTCTTGAAAAACTTGAGTATAGAAGGAACATAATTCAACATAATAAAGGCCATATATGACAAGCCCACAGCTAACATCATACTCAATAGTTAAAGACTGAAAGCTTTTCCTTCAAGATCAGGAACAATATAAGAATATTTAACTCTTACCACTCCTACTCAACATAGTACTAGAAGTTCTAGCCAGAGCAATTAGAGAAGAAAAAGAAATAAAAGGCATCCAAACTGGAAAAGGAGAAATAAAATTGTCTCTGTTTGTAGATAAGATGTTATTATATATAGAAAATCCTAACGACTTCACAAAAAAAACCTGTTAGAACTAATTAATGAATTCAGTAAGGTTGCAGAATATAATATCAACATATAGAAACATATAGCTCACAACAAAATATATGAAAAAGAAATCAAGAGAAACAATAACACACTTAAGAATAGATATAACCATAGGGGAAGGAGAGAGGAGAATGGATGAAATAGGTGGAGAGGGTGAGAACATTTGATGTCTTGATCTGGGTAATGGTTACATGAATGTATACATACATCAAAATTCATCAAGCTGTACACTAAGATTTGTGTATTATTTGCATGTGCCTAAATATTTAAAAATTAAAATAAATAAATGTAAAAATACTAAGGTCGATACCAACAATACCAGTGTTTTTAAAGTTAAATGAAGGATAAACTCAAATACAAACACTAAAAAAAAAAACCCTGAAGAATAATAATCAACCAAGGAGGTGAAAGATCCACACTGCAAGTCGTAAGACCTTGATGAAGAAATTGAAGATGAAACTGGGAAGATAACCTGTATTTATGAATCAGAGAATTAATATTGTTTCATTAATTACAAGTGATTTACGGATTCCATGTAATCCCCAGCAAAATTCCAATGGCATTTTCCACAGAAATAGAAAAAACAATCCTAAAACTCATGTGGAACCACAAGAGATCCCAATTAGCCAAAGCAATTCTGAAAGAGAATAAAGCTCCTAGAGACATCACCTTCCTGATTTAAAACTACATACAAAGTTATAGTAATCAAAACATTATAGTAGTGGTATTAAATAGATGCAAAGGCCATGGAATAGAATTGAGAGCCCAGAAATACACCCTTACATAGTGGCCAACTAATATTTGACAAGGAAGTCTCGAAAAGAATAGTCCTCTCAGTAAATGGTGTTGGGAAAGCTGTATAATCAAATGCAGAAGAATGATATTGGGCCCCTGTCTTATAGCACTCACAAAAATTAACTTTAAATGGACTAATAACTTAAACATAAAAATTGAAACCATAAAATTCCTAGAATAAAAAATAGAAGAAAATCTCCTTCATATCAATCTTAGCAATGATTTTCAGAAATATCAAAATCACAAGGCACAAAAGCAACAATTAATAAATGGAACTACATCAAACTAAAAAGCTTCTGCACAGTAAAAGAAACATCGACAAAATGAAAAGACAACCTACAGAATGGCAGAAAATATTTGCAAACCCTCTATCTGATAAGGGGTTAATATCCAAAACATATAAGGAACTCATACAATTTAATAGCAAAAAAAAATTATTTTTAATCCAATTTAAAAATGGGCAGAGGAACTAAATAGACATTTTTCCAAACAAGACATCAAACAGCCCAGAGGTACATGAAAAGTTGCTCTATATCACTAACCACCAGGGAAATGCAAATGAAAACCACAAGTAGCTATCACCTCACACTTATTAAAATGACTGTCATCAAAAATACAATAGGTAAGAGGTGTTGACACAGATGTGGAAAAAAGAGAACCCTTGCGTACTGTTGGTGAGAATGTAAATTGATACAGCCACTATGGAAAAAGAATGGAAATTTCTCAAAACACTACAAATACAGCTACCATATGACCCAGCAATCCCACTTCTGGGTTATATATTCAAATGAAGTGAAATCAGGATCTCAGTGAACCATCTGTGTCCCATGTTCACTGAAGCGCTGTTCCTAATAGCCAAGATACAGAAACAACCTCCGTGTCTGTCAATGAATGAATGGATAAAGAAGATGTGCTATGTATGTGTGTGCATGTATATAATTATTATTATATCCTTTATCTCTATTTATCTGTAAAATGAGGGAATCCAAACATACTGTCACTAGGAACTTTTTCAGAAATAATATTTGATGCTTCTACACCTGACTTGGGAAGCACTTTATTCATTACATGCATTTTCCAGCTACTTCTGCAAAAATGAAATTCCAAAACCACCTTAAAATCATAACATGGAAGGATAAGGTTAGAAGCCATGCTTTATAAAATTCTTGATTTTTTAAAAATACATTTATAAAAAAATATTTTCTATAATTATCCAGAACAGCATTGCCAGCTCATCAAGATTTCAGGAGCAGAGAGAAGGTGAGTAGATTGATTCTGCTGAAGTTGAGATGAACAGTTCTGAACCGTCACAAAGGCAGAAGGAACAACCTTTTTCCCCTCAAGTCCAGAAGAGAATTTGTTGCATACTTGTGATGGTTAATTTTGTGTCACTTAGCTAGGGCACGGCACCCAGATATTTGATCAAAAATGTTTAGATGCTGAAGAAAGGTACTTTTTAGATAGAATTAACATTTTAGCTGAGTAAAGCTTATTACTCTCCACAGTGTGAATGGGCCTCGTCCAATCCATTAAAGGCCTTAGAAAAAAACTATGTTGCCCCAAGGAAGAAAAAATTCTGCTAGCAAACTGCCACTGGGCTCAAGCTGCACCATCAACATCTCCTCTTCCTGGATCTCCACCCTACTGGCCTACCCTGTAGATTTTGGACTTGTCAGCCTCTACAATCACAGCAGACAATTCCTTCATTCATCAATCTCTTGATGATAGACAGATAGATCTCTGTATCTATAGATCTCTCTATCTACATAAACATATAAAACCAGCCATTGCTGGCTTTAAAGATGGAAAGGATCCTGAGCCAATGAAGGCAAGCAGCCTCTAGAAGCTAGAAAAGGACTATGACCCTCAGTTACAACACTGGTTTGAGGGACAAAGCGGTCTGTTACCACAGATCTTTATATGGCGTGGTTTCTAGGAATGCATTGTGGACATAAACAAGGATTGCCTGTACTGTTCCAGGAAGTAGAAATGATACAAGCCAACAATCGAGGGAACTCTGAAATGTACCCTACAACCAATCACTGGATCAGATACAAGACAAATAATGATTCCAGTGCAACTTGGGAATAGCACTAAATGGAATTTAATATATTGTTCCCTGGCTTATCTTTGTCTATGACTCTTTAGGGAGTGAATGGTTTTCCTCAGTCCTGTGACACAAAGAATTAGAGGGGACAGGAAGAGCAAGAACAATTTCGATCTCAGTGAATTCTCTTTTTGGTTCTGTTTCTCTCTAGAACCCTGACTACTATAATACCTTCCAAGACATGGAGGAAAACAGTCACCTGTCTCATCCTGCCCTTTTCCCAGGTCCTCTCATTCAGGAAGTTCTAGCCCCAGCCAGAGGGTCTATTCGTTCAATAATGAATGTGAGTGAAAGGGATCTACAAACTAACAAGTACCATGCACATGATGCTAACATAGTAACAGTTAACTATTAACATCGTTCCTATCATCATTTTAGACATGCCATTAGAAATACTAGATAACTAGACATCTCAGTATTACATAATGTGAAAGGCCGGCATCTCTAAGAGAAAGCGGACCGCACAGGGCAGGGTGATGTTGTGCTCTGCTTCCACAACCCACCTGCCCAGCCACACATCAGATTATTAAAAATACTCCTGGGAAAGTACAGAATTCGTTGATTATGCATTCATCCCACATAGCTCTTGGCTCTAGCAATTCTCTACTCCTCCAGAAACGTCTCATCTTCCCCTTCAACTACATTATCCAGAAAGGAAAAAAAGCCAGCTGTCAGAGGGAGTGATCCTTTTAGCACTTTTCCAATCAAAACCAGCCTTTGCTGACTTCCTAGAATAAATCCTGTCCTGGTCGCCAGAATCCTATGATAGCTTTTCAGTGCACTGGCTCCACCTAGTGACCTATAGGGAGAATGCACACACATTTTCTGGGTTTAAATCAAGTTTGCAGAATTGATGGCAACAAATTAGACAATGTATTTTCAATGGCCACACTTAATTTCAATTCCAGAGGTTTACAGGGAACATTGTACATTTCTCATTTTAGGATTACCTAACATAAGGTTAATAGTATTGACATTGAGTTCAAACACCTCTGAGTTAAAATTCCTGTTATATTTCTTAGTGCTTTTTGCCCATGTGATTTTGGACAAGTCACTTACCTTAGCTAAGTTTTTTTTGTAAAATTTGGGGTAATTCTTATTTAAGCTTTACTTTATATTTGTAATTAGGCTATTTTTTAACACCAACTAGATTTTCTAATAATTAATATAGATAATAGAGGACTGTTTAGAACTTAACAATAATTCATAGCTATTTCTATTATTAACTACTTAGATGACTACCAGGTAGAATATCCATTTCTTTATGGGTTGCTACTCCCTACTCTTCTAACTGAACTAAACAGATGATGACCAATTTTTAAATGCTTACATTAGCACGGTTTGGGTCTGATAGATGCAGATTCCCCTGTAGGAATTATACATTCTTTATTAAGCTGCTGCCTAGAATAAATATTCTAATGATTCTATAAAGACATTAAATTTTTGTATTAAATGTATGTCACATCTGTTCCCTTCTTTGGCACTGGAATGGAAGTTTTAAGTTCATTCTTAGATCCTTGGGAATTAACCTTTTTAATTATCTCTAATATCCATTCTCAAGATACATCTTCAACAGCATGATCTTGGCTCTGTCTTGAATTCAATAAAGAAAAAACTTCTTAATGAATGGGGAGTATTATTTAGAGCACAAATATTTATGGTTAGTTGGCCATAATGTACCTTTGTTCAAATTCATAACCAAGTTTCACTTGCAGAGCCGCTTAGTTTATGATACCACTGTTAAGCAGGAGAACCCAGCCCTGTTCTTTCTCTTCAATTCCTTGGAAGTGTATATTTTCTAGCTTGCCCCATCTTGCGCTATCCTTGGTTCTGAATATGTTTTCTTCCCCCACAGGGACTTCTGTAATATAGAAGAAAGTGTTGGACTAAGAGCCATTGAATTTGCAAGCCCATCTTAACAGAATCAATTAAACTCATGAGACTAATACAAATCACAGCCTAAGTCTTAGTTACTACGTCTGAAAAATAGATACACCTCACCATCTTAACCCACAGTTATGGTGCATATAATAAATTGGTATAAGTAAAAATATCTTTGTACAGTATTAGGTACTATACAAATACCAAACTAGTGCTTACAACCCAGGATGAGAATTACTCATCAAGATTCATCCTCAATCTTTTAATATTAGAGACCCTTATATACCAGTAATTGTCCTTTTATTATTGGAGGAAAGTACAAGTTTTCGTTTGGATTTCATGTTCTTTATAGGAATTTCAAGGCCTCCCGGAGGGTCACAGTCATACGTTTAGATGCCTAAATCAAAAAGGAGGTCAACCAAGAGCAACTCAACACCTTGGGCTGCTTTTGTCTTATTTTCAGGTTCCTTTAAACCAGTTGCTCTCCTTCCCTAAATGTTCCCTACCACTCGCTCTGACTCTCTCGGTTCCTCTTCTTTTCTGCTAGTTTGCAGGAGCCTAGACCCATCTGCCATTTCTCCTGTAACTGGTAATTACAAATTCTTAACAGTTACTCATAGTTAAACTGACATAGGCACATACCTCAAAAGAAGAAAATAAATTGTTATCACACATGGGAATGGAAAGATTTGAGTTCAAAGTATTGAGGAAAAATATAAAAGTACTCCCCTCCCCTCTTCCTTGAGTTACTAATCATCTTGAGGTTGCAGAACTCAGACATCTATTGGATAAAAGAACAGATGAGAGGGAGACAAGGAAATCCACCAAGACTTGAGGCAGATGCTTCCTCTTAGATTTGGACTTATTAGCAATGCTACGTTTGATATGTTTCCACAGATTTAAGTTTTTACATCACATTTCTCTAATGTATTAAAACAACTCCAATAGAGTTAGAACTTGAGCATAAGGAGTCCCGGGTATTATTGGACCACTTCACGCATTCACTGGGAAGCATTAGGTGAGAACCTACTCAATTGGCCCTGTTATTCAGAGGCTGGAGATGAAGAGATAAAAGACACAGTTCCTGCTCGCAGAGCATTCACTGTCTCCTGAGGGATTCAGTTGTCAGTCTGGGAGCCTCAGCACAGTGGTACAGGAACTCCTGGTGTCCTAGAGCACATGGGTCAGCACCTAAACCAGTAGTGAGGAGGAATCCAATGTGACTTCCCAAGCCTCAAGTGAGACTTCAAATATAAACACAAGCTCATCAGGTAAGAGAGGGGAATTTATTCTTGGTAACCAGTGAGGTTCAGAGACTTGAAAAGAGCTTGGGCATAAGATGCAAACTGGGGAGCTGGGAAAGAGGAGAAGACCCTCAAAGGACAGACTTCCCACGTCCTACGCCCAACTAATGAGCTTGTACTGTGGCTGAAGGCGGCAGGAGCTACTGAAGGATTTTCAGTGGGAGAGCAGCTTAGATTCCCCTCCACAGTTTGCAGTATGGTCTACACAGAAAGTGATTCCAAGGTTTAAAGAGAATCAGGTTTAGTTGAGTTGACAGGGGCATCAGAGTGGGGAAATGCACGAGAAAGGAAATGTGTACCGAAATGAGCTTGTTGAATGAATAGTTTCAAGGATGCTTATTTTGTTTTTCTCCCTCTCCATCCCCATCACCATTCCTAAATTTGACCTCATAATGGTCCACAGTATGCAAATGATTGATTCAACTACTTAATAAACACATCTAGAAAGAAGATAAGGTTGATAGAAATATTGTAATACAAAACATTTTCTCACAATATGGAAAGAAGTATGTATGTTTTCCAAATTTCACATAGTCTAAGAAACACTGTAAGGATGAGTGTATGTTGCCATGGAAACTAGATGTCATCCTTAGCATCATCAACATTCACTAAATGCCTGTTAGGTATTGTTCTGAGTTATATTCTACTTACACTATAAAAGAGAGATCTGATGTTTGCTCTGAAGGAATTTCTAATTCAAAAGACATGCTTGGTAAGAAAGGGATGAGCCTTTTGTGGTTCCTCACTGCTACTTCTGGGGATACAGAGATTAATAAGACTCAGTTCCTATCCACAGAGTTCAGACTGGTGTGGGGGACAGATGCATAAGTGATTGTTATACAATGTGGAAATGCGGTGATAGCATTGTGCTCATGGTATTATATATAACCCCCAAAGCAATCAAATGCTGACACTAGAAGTAGCACATGCTTACTCAAGAAAAAAACAATCTGTTTCTTTCTTGCCTCATTATTTATCCATGAACATAATGTGTTGTTTTAAAATGCCTAAGGGAGAAGACTCCCTTTGTCTTCTCCCTAAATTCCCCTCACTGTTCTTAGTTTTAACCTTAATCAGTGGGATCCTCTGTTCAAATACAGAGCTCCTATGAAGACTGTCAAAGCAGGGACTGTGGTTTATACAAGCTTGAAGTCAAAGAATGCATGAATAATTTAGATTTCACCAACTGCCAATGATCCTGTGTTCCAAAACTCTGGGTCCAAGGAGCCAATGATGGGCAGGGCCCCTGGGACAGATAACAGGGTGCCCAGGAGAGTGATTAATCTTCATTTCCTCCGTGTTGTCAGTAAGCCTTCACGCAGGCTGCTGACTGCTCATCGGATGCGCAGTGCTCTTGGATGGCTCTCTGGGGCCCGCTTGTTGTCAGTGCTCCACTTGCTACTTCCTGTAGGACCTCAATGGCAGGGCCAGCCGCCTAACCCTCTCCACTCCATCTGCACCATGCACCAAAGACTATGCTTTGCCTGTCAACCTTTTCCTCTCTCCTGCCCTCCAGTGCCTGCTCTGCCAGGATGATACAGAGTTCTAATATTCCAGGATGAAAGCAGAATTCTCTAGAGAAGTCAGAGCAAGAGGAATCAGGCTTGCCACATACATGGCCAGGGACATGGAGTGTAACATTCCTAATCAACTCCAGAGAGTCCTGGGGTCCTTAAAGGAGCTTTGATCCTGAGTGGATCAAGGCCCTCCGAAGAATTCACACTTGTTTCTCTGTAAGGCAATAGTGATGTTTGAAGGGTCTCTAGCAGTCACTCTGTTTCATGAAAGTGATTAAAGGGGGAGGTCTAGTTTACAAACTGCTTTGAGTGAATTTAGAGAGAAAATCATCATCAGGCTGACTGAAGGACTGCTTGCATGTCAGTCTGTGCAGCCAGCATTCTGGTGAATACTTATTCTTTCCCCTCCTTAATCCAGCCTCTCACTATTTGCTTCCTTCTCTAAATTTTTACACATGATCTACACTCCCTCCCCCAAATAACTCTCTCTTGACCTTGCAATGCCCTCAATCCACTGTCTTATTTCTCTCTGATGCCTCCACGTCTCATTCATCCTCATAGCCTCTGCCAGACCAGTCTACCAGGCCACTCTCCTGACTTTGAGAGTGAATGTTCCTTCCTGCACACCAAGACCCTTCAGTTTCCAGGCTACAGCACAGAGAGGGGAAACCAAAGCAGCGACTGGTAGTCTCCCTGAGTTGGGGGGACAGTGCTGGGTGTCCAGGAATGCCAAGGTGGCTGGAGTTCCCAGCACAGAGTCCTGGAGAGGGGCCAGCGAGAACATGAGAGAACTCTGGAAGGTCCCAGTGACTCAGCTGAGTCTTGAGAGGTGCACGCACATGAGGAAACTACTCAAGCGCAGGGAAAGAACCACAAGGAAGGACAACAGTTTCAAGGTGGAATTCACCCTGTTAACAGGCTATAAAAGAAGAAATCATATGGAAAAAAGGAGATATTGCAAAGGGACATAAGGAAACTTTTGGATGATGAATACATTATCTTGATTGTGATACTGGTTTCACATGTATATGCTTATGTAAAAACAGTAAATTAAATGCTTTAAATATGGGTATTGTATTTTATATCAATTATATTTCAGTAAAGTTGTTAAAAAGGATATTGAACTATAGTAACAATAACAATAGGATATTATAAGAATATAACTATAATACTTATATTTATATAGTAAGAATATAAAAATAGTAAATATATTTACATATTAAAAATAATTATTATGAATATGTAGCAAACAGAATAAAATGGCACAAAGGACTCAAAGAGAAAGATAAATATACTGTTGTAATATTTTTAGAGTATATGTGAAGTGGTATTCTGTTATTTGTAAATAGATGACCAAAAGTTTACCCCACAGCAATCACTAATTTCAATGAATTTAGAAGAATTTAAATCATAAACAATGTGTTCTCTGACCACAACTAAAAACTAGAAATCAATAACAGAACAGTATCTATACTTGGAAATTAAACAAAAAAATTCAAAATAATCCAAGGATCAAAGAATAAAACCCAACAGATTAGAAAACATTTTGAAGTAAATAAACATGAAAACACAACATATCAAGATTCTGGGATACAGCTAAAACAATTCTTAGAGAAATGTATATAGTATGAAATGCTTGTATTAGAAAAGAAGAGGCTCTAAATCAATAATATAAACTTCTAGTGTAAGAAACTAAAACAAAAAAGAGCAAATTAAACCCAAAGCAAACAGAAGAAAGTAAATAATAAGGAAAAGTGTAGAAATTAATGAGAGAGAAAATAGAAAACAATAGGCAAAACCAGTAACACCAGAAAGTGTTTCTTTCAAAATTTTAATAAAATTGATAAGCCTTTAGCTAGACTTAAGGGAGGAAAAAATTACACAACCTACAAATATCAGGAATGAAAGAAGGGGATATCACCATAGATTCTAGAGACGTAACAGGGAAACATTATAAATAACTATAAATTTAATAACCTACCTGAAAATCATTTAAAAACTAAAACTATAAAAGCTCATTCAAGAACTTGACAACTGAATATCCTTATATCCATTAAAGGTAATAAATTTGTAGCTACACATCTTATCTTACCACAGAAAAATTTCTAGGCCCAGGTGGCTTTAATGTTGAAGGCTGTGAAACTTAAAAATATATATATATTATCAATTCTACATAAACTCTTACAAAAAGTAGATGAAGAAACACTTCCCAACTGATTCTATCAGTCTATCATTACTCTGATAGCAAAACCAGTTAAAGATACTATAAGAAAAGTATGTATCATTATTCCTCATGAACATGTACCCAAAAATCCTTAACAATATAATTAAAAAACAAATCTGATTTATATATATATATATATAAACCCATATTACATGGTGCTCTGGAGATTAGAGAGGTTGAAAAGCAAAGACAGGTGGACTACTTGGAGAGATTGAGATTCTAGCCACTTGTGGAAAACATGTATCCACAAACAGCTGCTCTGGGACAAAAGAAACATAGACACTTTGAAAGACTTCCCAACAGTGAGAGGGCTGCTAAAGGAGCAAGGATTACACAGAGCTTGATATTCAGGAGAAAGGACAGGTGAACAATATCATCCTGGCACACTAAGCGCAGCAGGTTGGGAACTTTCAGGAACTTCACACACTCCACCCCCCTGGCTGGCAATGCAGTGCCAAGGCTCCATACTGAGATCTGCAGCCAGCCACTCCTTCCTCCTGGTTGGTACCATTTGGCAAACCTGCTGCCCCTGCAATAGTACCAGGCCAGCCAGAGGGATAGAAAGTCTCTTTGAGAAAATAATTGCTGAAAACTTCCCAAATTAGGGGAAGGAAATAGTCTCTCAGGCCATGGAAGTACACAGATCTCCCAAGACAAGGGACCCAAGGAAGATAACACCAAGACATATAACAATTAAAATGGCAAAGATCAAGGATAAGGACAAGAGTATTAAAAGCAGCCAGAGAGAGAAAAAAGATCATCTACAAAGGAAAACACATCAGGCTATCATCAGACTTCTCAACAGAAACCTTACAGGCCAGAAGGGATGGCATGATATATTTATTGCAATGAAGCAGAAGGGCCTCAAGCCAAGAATACCATATCCAGCAAGATTATCATTTAAGTTTGAAGGAGGCATTAAACAATTTCCAGATAAGCGAAAGTTGAAGGAATTTACCTCCCACAAATGGTCTCTACAGTGTATTTTGGAGGGACTGCTATAAATGGAAGTGCTCCTAAGGCAACATAGCTGTCACCAGAGAAAATAAAACCACAGTAAAGGAAGTAGATCAATTAAATACTAAGCAAATGCAAAATTAAATCAACTACCCACCAAGTCAGTCAAGGGATACAGAAAGAGTACAGAATATGACATCTAATATGTAAAGAGTGAAGGAGAAAGAAATAGAAGGAAAAAAAAGAATCTTTATATTGTGTTTGTGTTTGAAAAAGCATAATAAGTTAGCTAAGTTAGACTGTTAGATAGTAAAGAAGCTGACCTTGAATCTTTGGTAACTATGAATCTAAAGCCTGCAATGGCAGGAAGTACATATCTATCTATAATCACCCTAAGTGTAAATGGACTGAATGCACCAAACAAAAAACATACAGTTCAGGATGGATAAAAAAGCAAGACCATCTATATGCTGCCTACAGGAGACTCAATTCAAACCCAAAGATATACACAGATTCAAAGTGAAGGGATGGATAAAGATATCTCATGCAAATAATAGGGAGAAAAAAGCAGGTGTTGAAGTACTTGTATCAGACAAAATAGACTTCAAAACAAAAAAAGTAACAAGAAACAAAGAAGGATATTACATAATGATAAAGGTGTCAGTCCAGCAAGAGGAAATAACCATTATAAATATCTATGTATACAACACAGGAGCACCTACATATATAAAACAAATACTAACGGAATTAAAGGGGGAAACAGAATGCTTATTCATTTTAGGAGACTTCAACACACTACTTACTCCAAAGGACAGATCAACCATAGAGAAAATAAGTAAGGACACAGAAGCACTGAGCAACACATTAGAAAAGATGGACCTAACAGACATCTATAGACCATTCCACCCAAAAGCAGGAGGATACAAATTCTTCTCAAGTGCACATGGAACATTTTCAAGAATAGACTACATGCTAGGCCACAAAAAAAGCCCCAGGAAATTCAAAAAGATTGAAATTGCACCAAACAACTTCTCAGATCACAAAGGTATGAAACTAGAAGTGAATTATACAAGGAAAATAAAAAGGCTAACAAACACATGGAGGCTTAACAACATGCTCCTAAATAATCAATGGATCAACGACCAAATGAAAACAGAGATCAAACAATATATGGAGATGAATGGAAACAATAACTCAGCACTGCAAAATCTGTGGGATCCAGTGAAGGTTGTGCTAAGAGGGAAGTACATTGCAATACATGCTTACCTCAGGAAAGAAGAACAATCCCATATGAACAAACAGTCTAAACTCACAATTAATAAGACTAGAACAAGAAGAACAAGTGAGGCCCCAAGTCAGTAGAAGGTGGGACATAATAAAGATCAGAGCAGAAATGGAGAAGAATAAAACAATAGAAAGAATCAATGAAACCAGGAGCTGGTTCTTAGAGAAAATATACAAAATAGATAAACCCCTATCCAGACTTATCAAGAAAAAAAGAGGGTGCACACACATGAATAGAACCAGAAATGAGAAAGGAAAAATCACTACAGACTCCACAGAAATACAAAGAATTATAAGAGAATACTATGAAAAATTATTTGGTAACAAACTGGATAACATGGAAGAAATGGAAAGATTTCTAGAAAAATATAAACTACCAAGACTGCCCCAGGAAGAAACAGAAATTCTGAACAGACCAATACCAGCAAGGAAATTGAATTGGTAATCAAAAAACTACTTAAGAACGAAACTCCTGTACTAGATAGTTTCACTGCTGAATTATATCAAACATTTAGTGAAGCCCTAATACCCATCTTCCTTAAAGTTTTCAAAAAAGTAGAAGAGGAGGGAATACTCCCAAACTCATTCTATGAGGCCAGCATCACACTAATACCAAAATCAGGCAAAGACGCCACAAAAAAATAAAATTACAGACCAGTATCCCTGATGAACATACATGCAAAAATACTCAACAAAATATTAGCAAACTGAATTCAAAAATATGTCAAAGAGGCCATCCATCATGATCAAGTAGGATTTGTTCCAGGGATGCAAGGATGGTGCAATATTCGAAAATCCATCAACATCATCCACCACAACAACAAAAAAAATCTCCATAGATGCTGAAAAAGCATTCAACAAAATTCAACATCCATTCATGATAAAAGCTCTCAACAAAATGGGTATAGAGAGCAAGTACCTCAACATAATAAAAGCCGTATATGACAAACCCACAGCCAACATTATACTTAACAGTGAGAAGTTGAAAGCTTTTCCTTTGAGGTCGGAAACAAGACAAGGATGCCCACTCTCCCCACTGTTATTCAACATAGTTCTGGAGGTCCTAGCCATGGCAATCATACAACACAAAGAAGTAAAAGGCATCCAGATTGGCAAGGAAGAAGTGAAACTCTCCTTGTTTGCAGATGACATGATATTGTACATAAAAAAACTAAAGAATCCACTCCAAAACTACTAGAACTAATATCTGAATAAAGCAAAGTTGCAGGATACAAAATTAATACAAAGAAATCTGTTGCATTCCTATACACTAATGATGAACTAGCAGAAAGACAAATCAGGAAAATAATTCCATTCACAATTACATCAAAAAGAATAAAATACCTAGGAATAAGCCTAACCAAGGAAGTGTAAGACCTATACTCTGAAAACTACAAGACACTCATGAGAGAAATTAGAGAAGATACCAATAAATGGAAACCACATCCCATGCTCATGCATAGGAAGAATTAATACTGTCAAAATGGCCATCCTGCCTAAAGCAATCTACAGATTCAATGCAATCCCTATCAAAATACCAACAGCATTCTTCAATGAACTAGAGCAAATCATTCTAAAATTCATATGAAACCACAAAAGACCCTAAATAGCCAAAGCAATCCTGAGAAGGAAGAATAAAGTGTGGGGGGGGGGGGAGGATTATGCTCCCTGACTTTAAGCTCTACTACAAAGCCACAGTAATCAAAACAATTTGGTACTGGCACAAGAACAGAACCATAGACCAATGAAACAGACTAGACAGCCCAGATATAAACCGAAGAATATATGGTTAATTAATATTCGATAAAGGAACCATGGATATACAATGGGGAAATGACAGCCTCTTCAACAACTGGTGTTGGCAAAACTGGACAGCTATATGCAAGAGAATGAAACTGGGTTATTGTCTAACCCCATAGACAAAAACAACTCGAAATGGATCAAAGACCTGAATGTAAGTCATGAAGCCATAAAACTCTTAGAAGACAACATAGGCAAAAATCTCCTGAATATAAACATGAGCAACTTTTTCCTGAACACATCTTCTCGGGCAAGGGAAACAAAAGCAAAAATGAACACATGGGACTACATCAAGCTAAAAAGCTTCTGTACAGCAAAGGAAACCATCAGCAGAACAAAAAGGCGTCCTAGAGTATGGGAGAATATATTTGTAAATGACATATCTGACAAGGAGTTAACATCCAAAATATATAAAGAACTCACATACCTCAACACCCAAAAAGCAAATAACCCAATTAAAAAATGGGCAGAGGATATGAACAGACACTTCTCCAAAGAAATTCAGATGGCCAACAAGCACATAAAAAGACGCTCCACATCGCTAATTATCAGGGAAGTGCAAATAAAAACCACAATGAGATATCACCTCACACCAGTTAGGATGGCCAACATAGGAAAGACTAGGAACAACAAATGCTGGTGAGAATACGGAGAAAAGGGAACCCTCCTACACTGCTGGTGGGAATGTAAACTAGTTCAACCATTGTGGAAAGCAGTATAGAGGTTCTTCAAAAAACTAAAAATAGAAATACCATTTGACCCAGAAATCCCACTCCTGGGAATTTACCCTAAGAATGAAGATCCCAGTTTCAAAAATACATATGCACCCCTATGTTTATTGCAGCACTATTTACAATAGCCAAGATACGGAAGCAACCTAAGTGCCCATCAGTAGATGAATGGAATATTATTCAGCCATAAGAAGAAAACAAATCCTACCATTTGCAACAACATGGATGGAGCTAGAGGGTATTATGCTCAGTGAAATAAGCCAGGTGGAGAAAGACAAGTACCAAATGATTTCACTCATCTGTGGAGCATAAGCACAAAGCAAAAACTGAGGGAACAAAACAGCAGCAGACTATAGAACCAAAGAATGGACTAACAGTTATCAAAGGGACAGTCACTGGGAGAGTGGGTGGGAAGGGAGGGAGAAGGGGAAAAAGGGGCATTATGATTAGCACACATAATGTAGAGGGGTCATGGGGAAGGCAGTATAGCACAGAGAAGACAAGTGGTGACTCTATAGCATCTTACTATGCTGATGGACAGTGACTGCAGTGGGGTGTAGGGGGGCGGGACTTGATAATATGGGTGATGTAATAACTACAATGTTGTTCATGTGAGACCTTTATAACACTGTATATCAATGATATCTTAATAAAAAAAGAGTCAATCCCACAAACTGAATATTTAAGTTAGAACAATGCATTAAATAAATACAAGTTGATTCAATAATGTGATGAAAATTGAAAATATATATATATACATATATACATATATATGTATATATATGCAGCTAACATCACTTAAAAGGAAAGACTTAATCCTTTCTCCCTGAGATCAGGAAGGATGTTCACTCTCTCCATCTTTGTTTAACCCTGCACTGAAGATTGTAGCTAGAACAATAAAGCAAGAAAAAGAAGAAAAATGCATACTCTTCAGAAAGGGAGAAGTAGAACTGTCTTTATTCGCAGACAAGATTATCTATAAGGGAAATCCCAGGGACTCTCTAAATAAGCTAATAGAAATAAAAATGAGTTTAACAATGTCTCAGAATAGAAAAACAATATACATATATTAATTGGATTTACATGTTAACAATTGAAAAATATGAAGACATTTAAAGTTCCATTTATTATAACATTAAAAAATATTAACTACCTTGGGACAAATTTAACAAAATATGTAAATATGTGTGAAACCTATACACTGAAAACTGCAAAGAATTACCTAGAAGAAGTAAAGAAAACTCAAGTGAAGATAAATACCATGGTTATAAATTGGAAGGGTCAATATTTTTAAGATGTTAATTTTCCCTGGATTGAATTATAGATTCAATTCAATCCCAATCAAACATTCCTAAAGGCTTTTTAAGAAATTAACAAGCTCATCCTAAAATCTATATGGAAATGCAAAGGGCTGTAGAGGAGCCAAAATAATTTTCAAAAGAGTAAGTCTGTAAATCTTAAACTACCTGATTCTAAGATTGAAAACAAAGTCACAGTAATCAAGACCATGTGGTATTGGCATCAAGACAGACACACAGACCAATGGAACAGAATAGAGAAATGGAAAAAGACGTACACTTGTGGCCAATTAATTTTAATTACATTTCATTTAATTTACTTTAAATATTTGGTTTTTAATTAATTTAAATTATATTCAAAAGAATAACAAGATAATCCAGTGGGGAAAAATGATCCTTCCAACAAATGATGCTGGAAAAAGTGGATATCCATATGCAAAAAGTGAACCTTGAATAGGTTCCTCAAAAAGTTAAACTTCGAATTATGTTTAATTTGGTAATATGGTAATATGATCCAACAATTCCCACGATAAAACTTGTAGTTATACGCCCAAAAGAATTTAAAGCAGGAACTCAAATAGACAGGTACACAAATGTTCATACATTTTCAAAAGAGCCAAAAGGTGGAAACAAGTTAAGTGTCCATCAGCACATGAATAGATAAGCAAAAGGTGGTATATACAGACACTGAAATATTATTCAGCCTTAAAAAGGAATAGAATTCTGATACATGCTACAACATGGAGGAACCTTCAAAACGTTATGCTAAGTGAAATAAGCCATGTACAAAAGGACAAATATGGTATGAATTCATTAACGTGAGGTAACTAGAATAGGCAAATTCATAAAGACAAAAAGGAAAATAGAAGATGGAGGAGGGGGAATGGAGAGTTATTGTTTAATGGGTACAGAATTTCTGTTTGAAATGATGAAAAAATTCTGGAAATGAGAGTTGAATCAGAATTCTTGGAATCAAGCAGGAGATTAACAAATAAGCTACCACAATAGACCAGGCAAAAAATGAGAGTGGTAGCAGTAGAGACAGATAGCAGTAAATGAATTTGCAATATATTTTACTGGTAGAACCAAATAAACTTGCTGGTACAGTAGTAAGCAAAATGGAAAGGATTAAGAACATCACATAGGTCTCTGAACTGAAAATTTGAGTGGAATATTGAGCTCTCTGTGATTAGATGGAAAAATCAGTTCAATTTCAGCCTTATTCAAGTTTAAGATGCCAATAAGACATCTAACTGAAGCTGTCAAAGGCAGTTGCAGATATAAATCAGGAGGTCCCTGCTCCCATGGTACTTATAATTTGTGGTGATAAATTGTTACATGTCAACTTAACTTGGCCATAGACTGCACGTACATTTGGTCAAACACTATTCTGTGTGTGTCTGTGAAGGTGTTTCTGAATGAGATTAATATGTGAATCTGTATACTGAATAAAGCAGATTACTCTCCCGAATGCGGGTGAGCCTCATCCAATCAATTGAAAACTTGAAGAGAACAAAAAGCTGAGTAAAAATGAACACCCCCTGCTTGACCTTGACCTGAGACAATGTTCTTTGTCCTACCCTCAGACTCTCCTCGGGTCTCAAGCCTGCATCTTTTGAAATGGAATTTGTAATGTGGGCTTTTCTCATTCTCAAGCCTTCAGACTAGAACTATACCATTGGCTTTCCTGACTCTCTAGCCTGCTGACTGCAGATCTGGGGACTTCCCCACCCCGCTAATTGCATAAGCCAATTCCTAACAAAAAATATAAGAGTAGTTAATGCATACAATTACGATTGTGGTAAGTGCTTATCACATTGTGATAACCATGTGTGCAAGTTCTCTGGGAGCACTTATCAGGAAGAGTGTATAATTTAGGCGGGGGAAGGAGGAAAATATTTTCTGAAATTAAGAATATTTTATCCCAAACTTGGAAGTAATGCAAAATTTCCATGATCCAAAAATATCATGATCACATGATACTTTTATATCACATTAAAAATCATATATAAGGTTGCTTGACTTTCATGTGACTCAGAAAATGTCACTCAAAATACTAATAATAGTTATAATCCACTCCTAACAAGGGCCTGGAAGAGAAGAGTAGAGAATATCCTGGTTAAGTGTCACGGTTTATAGTGAATAAGAATGAACAGTTATAATTGTATTACCCTGTAGGACATTCACCAGTTTTGAATGAAATTAACATTGTTATTTGGCATTCCTTTCTTATCAGAATACATAAGGCCCTGTTCTTCAATACATCATGGACCCAGTATCATTCCTACTGATTCCCTCATCAAAAAGTAAAATATAGCTTAAACTCTTGTTCCAATGTAATTCCTCAAGAGTTGTGCTGAGGAAAAGAATATTTAAGCTAAGATCAGAAGAATGAAGAGGAATTGGCTGGATATTGCCTGCCGGGTGTGTTGGGGATCAGAGAGCACATACAGATATGCTCTAGTGAAACTCCCACACAGAAGCCCTAAAGTTCAAAAACAAAAAGCATGGTAAGTTCTAGGAACTGGAAAAAATAGGGAAAACCTTAAGTATTGAGAGGAGAGGAGAAAAATGTACAAAGATTAAGCTAAGGAGAAGGGTAGAAATCATTGAACAGTGAAAATATGGAAGGGTCCATTGAAGAATTTAGCCTGGGAGGGACTTGATTGAGATCATGCTGGCTGAAATATAAAAAATAAAATAGAAGGAATCAAATTTGATTTGGAATAAACTTTCATTAGGCTGGTGATCATTTTGCGGTCATTTAGGTGAAAAAGATGACAGTTTGGCCACAGGCAAAGGAGAAAAGCAAAACATAGTCAAGAGATAGTTTGGAGATGAAATCAGGATAATTGACTATTGAAAAATGTGGAAGATTAGGGAGATGGGGGAGACCAGCGTTGCTTCCAGATTTCTGGCTGCATCAGTGAATGGTAGGGCCCCACAGAGTAGCAGCTGTGCTGGCTTGAGTCTCTGACTCAAAAGATACCCACAGGAAAGAGCAGGTGTCATCTTTAGCTTCGACCATAAAGTGGCATGCTGTGAAGAGAGTGACAGCGTGTCTGGGCCAGTTTACCCTGTAGTGTGGTACTTACTGGGTCCTCCACCCCAGTCATTGCCCTGGGCACTGGCATGATGTTCATTTACAATTATTTCCCTTGATCACTTGCCCAGACACCTCTAGTACCACAAAAATAATCCTCAATTAGGCAATATATCCAAAGGAGACAGTGTCATGATCATTTTCCCTTCCCCTATCTCCTCTCAGGGTCCTATTAGTTCTCTGGTGTTTTCAAGCACAGAAGGGCAACTCACCCCTTCTTAGATGAAGGAACTACCTGCTGTAACAACCCTAGCCCTCACCTCTTAGCTACTTGAATCCTCCTAGGCTTCCACCGCCTATCAGTGTCTCCTCTAATGAAACCTGGATATCTTAAGCTGAAACTAGCCCTCCTTCCTTAGCAGCAAAATGTAATCATCTCTGTAGGACTTTGAATCTCCCAAATACAAGAAGCCAAGTAGGAGGGAGATGACAATGCCATCAAGGCCTCAACAGGGCTTCACCATCTAAGCAGCCACAAGGGGCTCTCTTAATGCCTTTTTCTTATTCAACAAAGATTTACAAAAACACCTATGTGCCATCCTCTGTTAGGCATTGGGGCTGTAATGATGAATAAAAGTAAAAGGTTCCTAGCCTTGTGGAGCTTACATTTCTATAAGTAAGACAATTAGTAAGAAAACAAATAAATATGCAACATATAAAAAGAGTGCTGTGTGATCCACCAATCCCATTTCCAGGTGTATATCGAAAGGAAATGAAAACAGGACATTGAAGATATATGCACCCCTATGTTCACTGCAGTTTTATTCACAATGATCAAGATATGGAAACAACCTAAGTGTTCATCTACAGATGAACGGATAAAGATGACATGATATATACATGCAAAGGAATATTATTCAGCCATGAGAAAGGAAATTCTGCCATTTGAAACAACTGGGATGAAACTTGAGGGCATTATGCTAAGTGACAGGGAAAGAAAAATACCATATGATCTCACTTATATGTGGAATCTAAAAAAATTAAATGCATAGAAACAGAGAATAGAGTGGTGGGGTGTGGGAGGAAAGTTGCGATGTTGGCCAAAGGGTACAAACCTCCAATCATAAGATAAATGATCTCTGAGGATCTAATGCACAACATAGTTATTAAGTTAATAACACTGTATTACACTTGAAAGTTGCTAAGAAACCTTCTCACCACAAAATATAAATGGTAATTATGTGACATGATGAAGGTGTTAGGTAATGCTATGATGCTAATCACCCTGCAATTTATAAATGTATCAAATCAACACATTGTACACCTTAAACCTACATAATGTTATATGTCAATTATATCTCAATAAAGCTGGAAAAATGCTTAAGATAAAAATAAAATAAATAAATCAGAGCTTATCAAAAAAGAAAAGCAGCATAATACAAAATGAAAAAAAATTATGCATAAAATAAACAATGATGAAGGAAGACACTCATCTAGAAAGGCATTCCTGAGAAGATGGCATTTAGGCTGAGACCCGAAGGGTGAGAATGAGCCCACCTTGTATTCACTGCAAGTGATGATAAAAACCATCGTGCCATATGCTGAGAGCTCCTCACGTTGCCAGGGTGCCGTCTGGGGTCAGTGATGGTTGTGTGGGGCCAGGAATGATACTGTTGCCATGACGTGATTCATAAAGCTGAGCAAGAGCAGACAATATTTTGAAAAATGGGATTTTCTTTTTTACTTTTTTGGAAATATGACTTTCTCTCTATAAACCCAAAGTAGCCTGGGGGAGAAGGAGGTAGAGATTGGATCAGGATTGTCAAAGAAGGAAAGAAAAGAACAGAAGTAATCATTCAACCTACAGCATTCAAAAGAATTTTGCAGCATGACAACAGACTAATAGATTCTCTAAACATTTCACTCGCATTAAATACATCAAAGGCTAGACCTGATGGACTATGTTATATTAAGGTAAAGAGGAGGATAAAGACACATCCTTTTCCGACCCAAGGGATTGTGGGACCGATTGTGGGACGGGAAGGCAGAGGAAGAGAAGAGGCTAAGGGGGATGGCAGTCGCCCCAATGTGTTTCCATTTCCCCAGAAGCTTGTTGGACAGGCTGAGGGGGAACACTGGGGACTGAAGGATCCTGGCTCCGTTCCTTATTTGAGACTCTGGGAAGAGGCCTCTGTGCAGGGCAGCCCTGCAATCTACATGAAGAAAAGAGGGTAGGTGCCGGCGGGACGCAGCAGTGCTCTTCAAAATAATGCCTGTGGACCAGTTGTGCGGTTTTGGTTTTTGGTTTTTTGGTTGTGCTTTTTATTGTCTTTTTTTTTTTCCATTCAGCACTGGTACTTTTATAAAATAAACTAAAAATAAGTCAATAGGAAAAGGAAATGAACAATAAAAGAAGTTAAGACATAGGAAGTACAGACACAAGCTTTTTATTAGATTCAACAGACAAAATATTACTGCCAATTGCTTTAAAAGCATGCTTCAACCAGACCCTGTTGGAAGATTGAGCAGAGACCTTAAGCTTAGGTTTTAACAGGTGTGGGAGTCCCATAGATTGCCTGTCCTTTCAACAGTGGCGGTGTGGCTACAGATATTTTGCATGGCCAGGCAGATGGGTCATCATTTAAAGTGTTTCTGTATGAAAACACTGGGTGGGACCTCAGGACAGATGGGGGTGAGAGGAAGGCGCAAGAAGGGCAGGCAACAGCCCCCAAGGAGAGTGGAATTGCTTTACACATCAGGAAGAGCTCTGCTTGCTGCAACCTCCCAAATCACCCTTGAGATTATTTTATTAGCAGACACCTCAGGATCCCCTGCTGGGACCCTAAACAGTGGTCTTGAAGAAGTCACTTGGCCACATGCACAGAGCCAGCAGCAAAGACTGGCTTTGATTATTTTATTTCCTGATAGGCTTTCTGGCCTGAAGTCAGAGAGAGTAAGAAAAATACATGTAATAAAATGGGGAAAGTTCCAACTCTCCTGAACCTACAACTAGAAGTGGCTCAACACAAAGTATTTTACACTCTGTTACTTTTTGGGAAAGAACAAAAGAGAGAGAAAAATGAAGAGGATAGACTGGCATGAGGAAACCCAGCAAGAAGCTAACACCTGCTTACAGGCTGGCTGGGTCTGCTTGCTTCCTTTCTCTCTTTGCTATAGACACCAGGGTTCTGGTTGTTTCCTCCATTGACAGCTGACAAAACCTGTAAGTTTCATACCCACAAAGTTTACAGAGTTGTCCCACATATCCCTTTTCTATCAACCCACAGAGACGGCCCACAGACCCTTTGTGAATAGGGGAAACAAGTGACAAACAAGGCCATCATGAAGATAAGAGGTTCTATGGACCTGGTCTCGTTCACCTATTGCTGGTTAATGAGCTCTTGCCCTCAATTAAAATAGGGTTCACCTGAGATGTGTCCCACCTGCAACTTTCTTCTAATAGAGCCTCCTTTCCAACTTTGTAAGAGTTCTCCAGAGGAACAGAACAAATAGGATGAATGGATGGATGGATAGACAGACAGATAGATAATTTATTATGAGGAATGGGTGCATGTCATTTTGGAAGCTGAGAAACCCCACAGTCTGCTGTCTGCGAACTGTAGACCCAGGGAAGCCAGTGCTGCAGTTCCAGCCCAAATCTGAAGTTCTGAAACCAGGGGAGCCTCAGTCTGAGTCTGAAGGCCCAGGAGTGCCGGTTTCCAAGGGCAGGAGAAGATGAATGACCCAGCTCTAGCAAGATAGCAAATTTGCCCTTCTGCCTTTTTGTCAATCAAGAGCCAATCAGGAGCCAATCAAATAAAGCAAGTGTCCCTTTGGTCCCAAATGGATTTCTTAAATACCTGAGCACTTTCAGACTAGGTAATTATTAATTGTCTTGCCAATGGGTTTCAGCCCCAGGCAAGTTCGCTATGGATTCAGTGTGACCAAAGAAAATGACAGCAAAACGTTCTTGGGGGGAAACGGTTATACCCAACTTTATTTCCAGTTGCTGAAATCCCGTTCATTCAGAGCAAGTCTGTGTGCAGCAAGCCAGTCTCTGCCTCTGGGCCCCTCTGTCCTCACAGCTGTCCTCTGGGCCCCTCTAGCCTGCACAGTCATCCCGCACAGCCATCCTCTGGGCCTCACTGCACAGTCATCCCACACAGCCATCCTCTCGGCCCCTCTGTCTGCACAGCTGTCCTCTGGGCCTCACTGCCTGCACAGTCGTCCTGCACAGTTGTCCTCTGGGCCTCCGTCATTGGCACTGCCACCACTCCAGCCTCTGCTCTGCTCTCCTGCAGCCTTGCAGCCCTGCCACCATGTCACACGCAGAGCACTGGATGGAGCTCTTTTTGTAGAGTCAACAGCCATGTAGTGCCCACAGGTGTGCATTGAACTAGTCGACCACAGCCAGGTGAGAATCCTGGCCACAGAAACTCTTATTTTATCCACATTAATCAATCAGGCTACTAAAAAATCCAGGATTTGGTGCCTCTGGTCTTACCAACAGTACTCCAACCACCAGCTTCTTCCCAGGAGCTCTGAGCAAGGATGACTGAAAGACCTTACTTTAAACTGCCCTCCAAACACCTTTGCAGAAATTGGGCCCTGGAATTAGGCTGCAGATAGATGTGTTTTGGAGAGGGGCATCAGACCACGTGCAGTCCATTCTAAAACGTTTGCCTTCTGTGATTTCCTACTATTAAACTATTCTGCCTTGTTCATTTGGACAGACCAGGTTGGAACTGACAGTTATTGACTAAATCAAAAGACATCAGTGTTTGAAAAGGAAAGAAAGGGAAAAAGAATACAAGGAAAATAAATACATACTGTGTGTGGACCACCGAAGCCATTCCTACTTCATGTAATATTGTCTACATAATGGAAATGGATTTCCAAGCCTTACCATTGTTAGAATGGAAGGTGAGGGGGATAACATATGGAAAAGAAAATACTGCTTGATCTCAGGAAGAGTTATACCCTCTTAAAAGTTGGAAAAAAATTGTGAACTAAGGATTGTTGTTATTTATTCAAAGCTTTAACCCATTGCTTTTCATTCTTGCCACCCAAGGCAGTAAACATGAGAGGAAAAGTTAAAATTAAGAATATGTTCCTTTTTCATATTACCAAATAAGTTAGAGACTAAGGGCATTTAGATCTGGAAAGCTGAAATACTCATTTTAAAACAAGATACTGGTATAAAACAGTGGTAGTTGGAAGAGGAAAGAAAATCTTTCACTGTCAGAATCATAAATTTATGTCTTCCAAAACACATTCTGAATTAGGTAGTACTTCCTACTTTGTTTGGTAGAACTGTTCCATCTGAGATCAAGTAAGTTTTAACTTGGATATATAAATTTAAAAGGACCAGCACTTCCACTGTTGAAAAGTCCTGTCCTAAGGAACATTTCCTGCCCAACTTTTTAAGCCTAGGCAGTTAGACCTCCATATTAAAAATAAAGAAATATTCGGTGTTTATTCGAAAAATTCAACAACAATTTTGTAACCTAAATGTGAGATATGGGTATTTTGCTTTGCTTCTTCCTTTTGTAAACTGGGGATTAAAGTAGAAAGAAGGGAAAAAAAAAAAGAAAGGAAAGAAAAGATAGAAACTTGAGAAGTGCATTTGTTTTCTGTAAAGCAACATAAAATGTGTAGGGAATAATACTTTGACATACCTGGTTCAAGCAGAATAGTTGTAAGACTTTTGATAGTTTGTTTCTTTAATCTCAGTTTCTTCATCAAGAATATAAGGAAACTAGGGTTTCACTAACATCACAGATGAATTTGACCCCGTTTATACGCTGTATCAAATTTGCTGGCCCAACTTGCCCCATCTGCTCAACTGCTTGATCAAGTGACACCTGCTGGCCAGCCGCTGCCATTGCTTCCTCTCCTCACACTGCCCACTGTCTCAGCCTCCCTGAGGGGTGAAGGCTAGGCTTGCACACAGACCCCATCATGTCTGTCCCTGTAGGAGCCATGGCGCCCAAGCTCTACCCTACCAGATCTACAGCGGCTCTGGTTTCCCCAGCAGATGCCCAGGGGAGCGAGGTAACACCACCTGGAAGTAAAGAAAATGTTTCAATAACTGAGTGGATTTGGACCAATGAGAAAGAAGCTGAAGTAAGAAGCCACTGACAAATAAATTACATACTCTCCTTGGTTAACAAACCTAACAAAATGTTCTGAGGCATAGTGGATGCATACTGCCTCTTAGGAGATGTCCCAGGTGATGAGCAACCGGCTGTCTCTTCATAGGGCAGTGGCCAACTTGGTAAAGCACCACCTTACATTTCCTTATCCTCTTTCCCTGCTCTACTTCCCATCTTCCCTCACTCTCACTGCCCTGGAATTCCACTCCAAGTAAATCATTAGTATACCAACTTTGTCTCAGGCTCTTTTTTATGCAATTCAAAAACAAAAGAAGTGTTGCAAAGATCGAATTAAATAGAAGCCATTTGTAAGTGTTAAAGTAATCACTACGATCATTGAAAGTCCACTGGCTCTTGAACAAATAGAAAACCACAAAATGATGTGAATAGGGCTCATTGCTGAGATATTTACAGAGTAATCTGATATAGAAAGACAGCAGTAGTTAACTCAGCTGGAGTTCGAGTTGAAGAAGAAGGCCTTTAGAATTGAGATAGCACCCAGGCAATTAAGAGAAGGGCATTTCAGGCAAAAATCAGAAAGGTAACATTTCAAGGAGTCTTGAGAAAGCATGTGAAGTCTCAGCAACTTAGAGAATAAGATTCATGAATAAGTATGATCAGATCGTGAAGAACCTGGCATGCCACAGTTAGGAGCTCATTTTTTTCTCAAGGCCATGAGAATTGATGAGGATTATGCTATAATCAAGGATTATGAAATTAAAAGATGGCCTAGGCACTGGTGTATAGGATAGAAAGAGAGACAAGAAAAATTAGGAGGTCATTCTTTCAATTGGGAGGAATCAATACAGGAAAAGAATGATTGGGGCTAAGTCAGTGGCTGGGGCAAAGAAAAGGAGGGGCAGATTGGAAACATGCACAGAAAGTAAAATCAGTTTTTTTTAACGTGGAGGTCTAAACAAGCAGGAGGCATCTAAGAGGGTCTCAAATTTCAGATGTGAACAGTTAGAGCGGTTTTATTAACCAGGATAGAAAATGAAGAACAGAGAGGTTTGATTATTTTTGGTGGCCATGGAAAGGTGATATGCTGACTTTTTGCAGCCTTAGAGATGTCCAGTAAGCAGGTGTAAATGTATATCCAAACTTAAGTTAAGAATCTCCAGATTGCTGTTACAAATCACCCTTGAGGGGTGTACACAGTTAGAAAAGAAGAGACCAAAGGAGGAAATTTTAAAATAGCAACAAGTAAGGGATACATGGAGACAAAAGAGACCCACAAAAGAGACAGAAAAGGAGAAGGAGCCCCCTGAAAGGCAGGAGGCAAACTGAGAAAGATGAGTATCAGAGATCAAGAGATGGGAGAACCAAGTGGGAGTGAGTGGTCGACAAGTGGGTCAAAATAAGGCCTACAAAGTGTCCGTTCATAGCATCAAGGAAGCCATTAATGATCTTAACAAAGTTTTGGTGGGGTAGTGAAAGTGGAAAAGTGGCTATGACTCCACTGCTGTTTTACTCTTTTTGTTTTGTTTTGTTTTGTTTTTAGATTCCACATATAGGTGAAATCATATGGTATTTGTCCTTCTCTGCCTGGCTTATTTCACTTAGCATAATACTCTCTAGATCCATTCACGTTGTTGCAAATGGCCAGATTTCTTTCTTTTTTATGGCTGAATAATATTCCACTGTGCATATGTGCCACCTCTTCTTTATCCATTCATCTACTGATGGACACTTAGGTTGCTTCCATATCTTGGCTCTTGTAAATAAGGCAGCAATAAACATAGGGAAGCATATATCTTTTCAAATTAGATATTTTGTTTTCTTTGCATAAATTCCTAAAAGTGGAGTTACTGAGTGCTGCTTGGTTCTTCCATCAGCGATCCTGTCCAGGTTTTCAAGTTTTCCATAACATTTGGTTCCCTGACTGGGAAACCCAACCCCGCTGGCCCATTGTTGCCACTGGTTTGGGGCAATGGGGCGGTGATGGAACAGGAGATCACAACAGAGATAGTGTGCCCTGCCTGACGTTTCTGCAGTCTCCCGCCCACTCGCCCTGGGCCAGCCCAGCTCCGCTGTTCCCACTGGACTCAGGGCTTGGCAGGTGAGGACCTGGATCTGATATCAAATCTGGTAAGGCCCTAGGGCCCTTGACCCAACCAGTTCCCACCTGCTGGGGTGGAAGGTGAGCCTGATCACCTCCCAGAGACTTCTTAGAAGTCTCACAGGTAGGGATTCCCAGGGAGGGAATGTTTGAACTCTGGTCTGCATGTGTGCAGGGCAGCTGAAGCCATTCAGTCTGCACTGAGTCTGTGATTCCATGGCCTGGGCTACATAATCTGAGTGGGCCTTTCACCGTATTCATGGTCAGCTGCCACGACATAATGGTGACTCAGCCCTGGCTGACCTGGCCCAGGACTTATACAGGTGCACCTTAGTCAAGACTGGCCAAAGTCTCCGAGAGGAGCGTGAACGGATGGGCATCTGACTGGTCTCCTCTCTAGAGGAGGCACCCCTCCCTGGTCTGTTGCCACAGCACCGTTACACAGACACATCATGGGGTCAGGGCACAGCAAACCCACAGTTCTCGACACCATGATCAAAAATTTCAGGAAGAGATTTTCCAGAGACTATGGAGTAAAATTAACTCCTGGCAGGTTGAAAACCCTGTGTGAATCCAAATGGCTCACCTTTAGTGTAGGGAGGCCTATGGAAGGAACCCTAGATGTCCCAACAGTCCACCAAGTCTGCCGGGTCATCACTGGAAATCCAGGTCATCCTGATCAGTTCCCCTCATTGACTCCTGGTTAGGAATTGCCCAAACCCTTCCCCCTTGGGTGCAATTCATTTTCAACAGACAGGGACAAGGTAAAGTCTTAGTCACCTCCACAAAGCAGCCCACAAAAAATCAACAGAAGCCTGAGCTTCTGCAAATTCTTGCTGATGACCCAGAGGAAGAGCCAATATTGCTCCACCTATGCACCCCCAAGGCCATCAGCACCCAGCCCCCCATCCCAGAGCTGCTGTCAGCCTCTCCGCCATCTCCAGAACCAGTGAACCCACTGTTTCCTGGACCAGCAGCCAGACTGCACCCTCGACCAGAAGCAGGCACCCTTCAGATGCCTGTGCGAGAGACATGGGAGCCTGAGAAGCATGGTGACAATGGGACCATCCAGGCTGGCCAGTCCATGCTTTACTACCAACCCTTCCCTACGACTGACCTCCTCAGTTGGAAACACAACATCCCATCAGACTCGGAGAGGCCACAAGCTCTGGTTGATCTCATGGAATCCTTCTTCCAAACCCATTGGCTGATGAGCACCCTGTTCAACACAGAAGAGAGGAGACAGACTGTAAGAGGGGCATTGGAAGAATGAATGCCCCAATCGAGGCAAAGCCCCGAGGCCCAGTCGCTACCGGGAGGAGCCTCACGGGGGAAAGCTCATTGGCCTGGCAGGAACAGACTCAGATTGACAAAGATCAGGCTCTCCCATGCTCGCCCCCCATGAGCCCACAGTCAAAATAAAGGTGGGGGCCAAAACATGACTTTTATGGTTGACACAGGGGCAGAACATTCTGTAATCACCTTCCCTGTATCCCCCTTTGGTGGAAGGATTGCAACTATTCTTGGAGCCACTGGGACAACGGCAGTCCAGCAACACTTCTGCCAAGCCCTCCAATGTGAACTTGGAGGCCACAAGGTCCGACATGAATTTCTCTACCTGCCCAAATGCCCCATTTCCCTCCTCAGCTGAGATATACTCTCGAAACTTGGAGTTCAAATAACTTTTAAACCAACTGGACACACCAGCCTTAAATTAAATTCAGGGCAAGAAGAGCCAGGGTCCCTCGTACTGGCAATAACCACACCTATGAAAGAAGAGTGGAGGCTATTCTGTGCCCAGACCCTCTCAAGTAACCCACCTAAATTCAGAGCTGCCTCGGTATGGGCAGAAGACAACCCACCTGGACTTGCTCATAACCGAGCCCCTGTCATTGTAGAATTGGCTCCGGGGGCCCACCCACAGAGACAGTGACAGTAGCCCCTCTCACAGGAGGCGAGAGCAGGCATCCAGGAGCACCTGATCAGACTCAAAGAGGCAGGCGTTCTAGTCAAATGACAGTCACCCTGGAACACCCTGCTTCTACCAGTCAAAAAGTCAGGAGGAGGGCACCAGTGGGTTCAGAACCTGTGAGCCATTAACAAAGTAACTGTTTCTTTACACCCCCAGAGTCCCAAACCCGTATACCCTCCTCAGCCAGATCCCGGGGTCTGCCAAATGGTTCACTTGCCTAGACTTTAAAGATCCCTTCTTCTGCCTCCGGCTCACCCCACAGAGTCAGCTCTTGTTTGCCTTCGAAGGAACCAAACAGGATACGGGGCGGCAGATGCAGTTAACATGGATGCAGCTTCCACAAGGGTTCAAGAACTCACCCACATTCTTTGGAGAGGCATTGGTGGCAGACCTTGCCAGCTTTCTGAAGGAAGCCACGCACTCTGCCCTCCTCCAGTATGTAGGTGACCTCCTCCTTGCCAGTGACATCCGAAAGAACTGTGCAGAAGGCACAAAGGCCCTCCTGCAACCTCTGTCAGACTCAGGATACTGAGCCTCATGGAAAAAGTCACAAATCTGTCAGCAACAAGTCCGGGACTTGGGCTTCCTCCTCACCTAGGGAAAGAGGGCATCAGGGCAGGAGAGGAAAAGGTCATCACCTCCTTACCCCAGCCCCAGACGAAGAAGGGCCTACGAGAGTTCCTGGGGCTGCAGGGTTCTGCCAAATCTGGATTCCCAGATTTCAGCAATGGCAAGATCCCTCTTCAGCCTCCTAGGGGGTCCAGACCAAAAGCCCCCTGTCTGGACAGAAGAGGCAAAAGCCGCCTTCCTGGAAATAAAAGCTGCTTTAGGACAGGCACCAGCCCCAGGCCTGCCAGATACAGAAAAGCCCTTCAATCTCATTGTATATGAAAAAGAAAAAGTGGCCATCGGAGTTCTCACACAGACTCTTGGGCCACGGCAGTGGCCCGTTGCACACCTGTCAAAGAGACTGGACTCAGTTGCAGCACAATGGCCTCAGGATACTGGCAGCCACAGTTCTACTCATTAAGGAAGCAGATAAACTTATCCTGGAACAAAACTAAATGCCATGCTGTTGTGTCCCTCATGAACATGCAGGGATACCACTTCCTCTCCAACTCTTGGCTGACAAAATATCAAGGGCTCCTCTGTGAAAACCCACAGGTCACTCTTGAAACAGTATGGACACTGAATCCAGCAACTTTCCTCCCCACCGAAGAGGGGAAACCAAATCATGACTGCTCCGAAGTAACTGATGAAGTCTACCCAAGTCATCCAGATTTGCAGGATCAAGCAATACAAAATCCAGAACTCATACTATTCAGTGATGGCAGCAGTTACCTACAAGAGGGTATCCGGAAAGCAGGTTATGGAATAACTACTGCCACTGAGGTCTTAGAAGCAAAAGCCCTGCTGGCTGGATGGTTAGCACAACAGGCTGAACTGCATGCCTTGATTCAAGCCCCCACCATCAGTGAGAGCAATCGAGCCAACATCTACACCAACTCCTGATATGCCTCTGCCACTGTGCACATACATGGGGCGATCTACAAGGAAAGAGGTCTCCTCACTGCAGCAAGAAAAGCAATCAAGGAAAAGGAAGAAATACTGGAACTCCTCAAGGCTGTCTGGCTCCCAAAAGAAGTAGCAATTCTGCATTGCAAAGGACATCAAAAGGGAAATGACCCTGTAACACAGGGGAATCGCCTGGCAGATGAAGCAGCTAAAGCAGCAGCCAGTGAAGAAACAGGTAAAGCTCCTTCCCTCCCCATGGCCCTAACACCCCCAGTGGAGGCCCCTCCACCCAAGTACACTGGAAGAGAGGAAGGACTGGGCCATGGCTGAAGGAGCCACCCTAACCGAAAAAGGGTGGTGGATGCTGCCTGACAGACCCATCTTTGTTCCAACTGCAACCGGAAGGCATCTAGTCAGTGAATACCATCAGCTCACCCACCTAGGAAAAACTGCACTGGAAGCCCTTCTCAAAAAGCAATACTACATCAGCCAATTGCCAGCATTATGCCGAGCAATAAGTAAGCAGTGCATAACTTATGCCAGTAATAAAGCTCGATCTGTACTGCAACCCCAGCCAATGTCCAAAGGGCAGGAGTTGCCCCCTTTAAAGACCTTGAGATAGACGTCACAGATGTCTAGCCAAGCAGAGGATTCAGATACCTCCTAGTGAGAGTGTGTACATACTCTGGGTGAGTCGAAGCCTTCCCAACCAGGACAGAACAAAGCCAGGAGGTAGCCAAAGCCCTCCTGAGAGAAATTGTGCCCCAGTTTGGCCTGCTGTCTACAATTCACAGTGACAATGAACCTGCATTTGTAGCAGACGCGGTAGATTTTAACTAATCTCTCAACATTACCTAGAAACTCCACACTGCATATACAGGCTACAAAGTTCAGGGAAAGTGAAGCGAATGAACCACACCCTCAAGGGAACCCTAGCTAAATTCTGCCAAGAAACTGGCCTCCCATGGCCAGACCTACTGCCCCTGGCCCTCCTGTGTGCTCGCTGCACACCAGAACTCAAGGCTTTTCCCCTTTTGAGTTAGTGTATGGACACCACCCCTTCGATGCCTAGGAAGCCTTCCAGGAAACCTACACCAAATAGGAGATAAGGGAGTGAGGGAACAGCTCCAAGCCTTAGGAGCCACCCTAAATAAGTTACAACAATATACCACAGAAAGGGCCCCAATCTCCTTAGGGACTCTGGTACATTCCTTCCAGGTTGGGGACTCAATCTGGGTCAAAGGTTGAAAAAGGGACCCACTCAAAACTCAGCGGACTGGCCCTCACATTATGGCTCTAACCACTCCTACTGCCCTCAAAGTTACAGGCATCACTCCATGGGTCCATCATTCCCGACTGAAAAAGGTGTATAATCCGTATGAAGAAATGTATCAGTGGAATCCTCTCTGCCTCTGTAACTGACGAGTACTCTCTCACTAATGAACACTTGCATGCCATGGATCCTAGCCCTCACCAGAATGGAATCTCTCATCCTGGGCATTGGACCCTCTGCTGCTGCCCCCTCTGACTGGACTGTTCCTTAAAAAGTTGCCCTTTCTAGTATCTATTGGGCAATCATAGGTTATTTTGCTGTGCTTACCTGTATCTCCTAGCTGAACTCAAGCCTAAGCGTGCATCCAGAGTACCTCTCTATAATGTCACTTCTATCAAGGTAACTGTATTAAAATTGTAAAGTGCATGCTCATCACCCAAGGGAGCTGTCCCCAGTGGCCCTCCACCTTTAACACTTGTCCTCTCACACTCAAAGAAGCCAGCCTGAGTGTAATGCTCAGCTGCATAAGAATAAATTAGGACTGAGGAGAATGGTATTTTTTGTTAAGTGCAGGCTTATCAAGAATCTGGAGGACTCATTTCAACTTGTACACACAAGACCCATACAGACAGATGCGTAAAAACATAATCATTTGTGTTCTTCACAAAGTGCTCAGGACTTTAACGAGAAAAATGACAAGGGAAAAAAAATCCTAGCTCGACACAGTTAAAAGTATAAATACCAGCCATTATGACCCTGTCATAAACCAATATGATGATGCCCCCTAAAACAAAGTGATAAAAGGGGCATCAGAAGGGGGAAGTGATAAGAAAAATGTTCAACACAGCCGTCAAGAGCAGCAGAAAACCTTCAGCCCCCTCCACTTTTTCATTGGCAAGGTCAGCAGAACGCTCCCAGCCCCCTCCCCTCACTCCTCCAGGCTCCTCTTTCGCCCTGCTTGCTGCATATGCCAAAATGCCACATATCAAAGGATAAATTGCTCCCCTTGCTTTTGCTCGGGGCTCAGGCCTTTGGAGTTCCCTCTGAGCCCGCTGGTGTAAAATAAACCGCAACCCTCCAAGACCTCTGAGTGCCACTTGGTTCTTCCATCAGCAATCCGAAAAACTATGGAAAAACTGCACTGGAAGCCCTTCTCAAAAAGCAATACTACATCAGCCAATTGCCTGATAACACTATGAACCTAAAATGATTCCCCTATAAAATGAAGTACATTTTTTTTAAGAAGTAAATGGGAGTTGTTAAAGTGGAGATGGTGAACATGATATATTATAAGAAATTTGGGTGTTTGAAGCTGGAAATCTCTCAATTGATCTATATGGCCCTTATATGAAAAGAAACTAAAAGGAAACAAAAACTATTAATGGAAATCATCTGTGGAAGATGGTAGAGGGGTGGATCAGGATGCAGGGGGATGGAAACTTGAAGGGGACTTTTCCCTTCTGTAAATCTTTTTATACCTTTTGATTTCTGAACCACGTGAATTTATTAATTACTTGAAAAGTTAAATTAAATATCTACCAAGTACCAGATACTTTGCTTGATGTCTTGAGGAAGGCTAGCAAGCTCCTAAGGCCCATCAAGACAGAGAGGCTGAATCAGAGATTGACTTGAAAATCCCAGCTAGCTTTGAGAGCTTTCAAAATTGACCCCATAAATGCCTAAGTCTGGTGGGGAAAAAAAATGACAGAAAGAAGAATTATAATTTCTGGAATTCCAGGGAGCTAGGGGTAGAATCAATGAGAAATAACAAAGCTCAAAAAAACTATCAGTTATGACTTAGCTACTATGGCAGAAGTTAAGAAAGCATTTTTTGTTATTAACCCAGGCAGCCAAGTTAAGTTGACTTAAAAAATGCAAACTAACTTCACTACAAAGAACCTGAAATTATTTCAATGACCAACTCATATTCACAAGAGCTTGAAATCAACCATTGGAATTTGATTATAAAGATTATTAAATCAGTTGAACTTTGTTGCCCTCAAGCCACTGCATTTTGATACATTTCCATGACTGGTAGCCCTCTTATTTATGTATCCAGTGTATCTGGCTCTCAGAATATAAAGCTAAGACAAGTATCCTAAAGAACGCCTCCCACTGAACTCTAAAGGATTTCCATGGTGAAAAACCTGCTAATTAAATTGTTATTTTAACAAAGCAATGAAATTACCAAATCCAGCACAAATTCACCAAAGAAAAATAAATAAAACAATTAAGAAAAATCCCTGTTCTCCCTGCCAGAAAATGTACAACTAAGACATAAGCCAGTACAATACCTTTAAGAATACACAGTTAGGCATTCCATTTGAAAATCATATTTAAGGAAAATCAAAATTAAATATAAACCTCATTGGCAAAACTGGACAGCTGCATGCAAGAGAATGAAACTGGATTATTGTCTAACCCCAAATGCATCAAAGACCTGAATGTAAGTCATGAAACCATAAAACTCTTAGAAGAAAACATAGGCAAAAATCTCCTAAATATAAACATGAGCAACTTTTTCCTGAACGCATCTCCTTGGGCAAGGGAAACAAAAGCAAAAATGAATAAATGGGACTACATCAAGCTAAAAACCTTCTGTACAGCAAAGGACAACATCAGCAGAAAAAGATATCCTACAGTATGGGAGAATATATTTGTAAATGATATATCTGACAGGGGGTTAACATCCAAAATATATAAAGAGTTCACATGCCTCAACACCCGAAAAGCAAATAACCCGATTAACATATGGGCAGAGGATCATAACAGACACTTCTCCAAAGAAGAAATTCAGATGGCCAACAGGCATATGAAAAGATGCTCCTCATTGCCAATTATCAGGGAAATGCAAATTAAAACCACAATGAGATATCACCTCACACCAGTTAGGATGGCCAACATTGGAAAGACTAGGAACAACAAATGCCAGAGAGGATGCAGAGAAAGAGAACCCTCCTACACTGCTGGTGGGAATGTGAACTAGTTCAACCATTGTGGAAAGCAATATGGAGGTTCCTCAAAAAACTCAAAATAGAAATACCATTTGACCCAGGAATTCCACTCATAGGAATTTAACCAAAGAAAACAAGTTCTCAGATTCAAAAAGACATAAGCACCGCTATGTTTATCGCAGCACTTTTTACAATAGCCAAGATATGGAAGCAACCTAAGTGTCCATCAGTAGGTGAATGGATAAAGATGTGGTACATATATACAATAGAATACTATTCAGCCATAAGAAAGAAACAAATTCTACCATTTGCAACAACATGAATGGAGCTGGAGGGTATTATGCTCAGTGAAATAAGTCAGGCAGAGAAAGACAAGTGCCAAATGATTTCCCTCATTTGTGGACTACAAGAACGAAGCAAAACTGAAGGAACAAAACAGCAGCAGACTCACAGACTCCAAGAAGGGACTAGCAGTTACCAAAGGGGAGGGATGGGGGAGGGCAGGAAGGGAGTGAGTGGGAAGGGGATTGAGGGGTATTATGATTAGTACACATGGTGTTGGGGGGATCATGGGGAAGACTGTAGCACAGCCAAGACAAGTAGTGAGTCTGTGGCATCTTACTACACTGATGGACAGTGACTGCAATGGGGTTTGGGGAGGGACTCTATAATATGGGTGAATGTAGTAACCACATTGTTTTTCATGTGAACACTTCATAAGAGTGTATATCAGTGATACCTTAATAAAAATAAATATAAACCTCACACAAAGCAATCTGTGATTCTTGCTGCCACATACTAATAATTATTGGAGTTCATCAAAAAAGCAGTCTGGAGATAAAGTGACTATTTGAAGCAGACCTTACTTACTCACACATTTTCCAGTCTCCTTCCTCTCATTCCTCTGAGGAAGAGTTTTTTTTCCCTCCCTAATATTTCTCTGATGAATTGAAAGTGGCATTGAAACTCACAAAAAATACTAGAATTATGGCATAAATGTGGGATTGTTACACCATACTTTGTACAACTAATTATATTTTGTTTTATTTAGGTATTTTACTATTCTATTGTTTGGAGAAAAAAAGATAAGTAAGGTCTTTACCTGATAGGATTCATATTAATAATGTTTGTCCATTTAATAGAGAGCATGTAGCAAAAATTCTGTTTTCCAACACAATTTAAGAATGAAAGAGAGGGATTATTTTCTGTATCCTGTCTGGGTTGAGTGAGTCATTAGGGAAGGACAGACTGACACAGTGAATCTTCTGAGTCCTGATTGGAAGAATTGTATTTGATCTCTTCTGAAGAAACGAAAATTGAATCTTAACCATAGTAGTTAACTCTGAGAGTTACTGAGTAAAACAAATATCCTTAAAGCCTCCACCCAGGGGTAATCCTATTATGTTTAAATGTTTATGTTCCCTTCAAAATCCTGATTAACTAAAGATGGCTTGTGCTGAGAGCTGTACAGCCAGCGTGCCTTAGAGAAAATACTAGTCTAATGTTATGAGTACCTGGTTCAAGTAACAATGTAATCACATAACACCTGTGTGGGACTTGTAAACAAGATGTCATGCCACATATAAACTCAACTTTACTTCAAAGTTTCCAGCCAAACATCACAAATCCTATGTATCAGGCTGTAAGCTCCACAGCAGAGATATTGCTCACTACTGTATTTCCTAGCTCAGTGCCTGACACAATAAACTCAGGACATTTCTGATGAATGAGTGAGTGAATATTTATTCCTATTTATAACAAATAGGAATCTTAGTCAACAAACTCTGGTACACAAGAAAATCTCATTCTATTCATCATTTTAATTTTAACCTCAATTCTGAAGGACTAAAAGGAAATTCAGCCTCAATTATATCTGTTGCTTGCACTCAGTGAGATCCCTGGAGCCCTGTACAGTGCCAGTCTACAGGAGAGGAAGTGTGGGACCATAGTGGCTGAGGACTGAGTCAGCCCTCAAGTACTCAGGGTTGTTCTACACAGGATACAGCTCGATGTACAATGCTGGTGTCACCCTGTATCACACGACATCAATGGCCAACCCCTCCCTCAGGTCTCACTCCCTGGAAGAATGATGCTCCATTCCCTCTGAGATTTTTCTGCCTTTCAGGAGGCTGCTAGGGAAGCTGAGACACCCCACTACTCCCAGGGCTTAGAGACCTCTCTCCTTTCCCCAGTCCTATTAGACATTGTCTTGCCAATGGGTTTCAGCCCCGAGCAAGTTCACTATGGATTCAATGTGACCAAAGAAATGACAATAGAATGTTCCTGGGGTGAAAGGATGATGCCCAACTTTATTTCCATGGTGGCAGGTCAATCACTAAAATCTCATCCACTCAGAGCGAGTCTGCATGCAGCAAGCCAATCTCCACCTCTGGGCCTCTCTAACCGCACAGCCATCCTCTGGGCCTGTCTGCCCACACAGCCATCCCAGTCTCTGTCCTCGGCACTGCCACCGTTCCAACCTCTGCTCTGCTCTCCTGCAGCCTTGCAGCCATGCCACCATGTCGCCCAGAGCACTGGGCAGAGCTGTTTATATAGAGTCAATAATGACGTATTGCCCACACCTGTGCAGTGAGCTAGCCAACCAGGGCCAGGTGAGAATCCTGGCCACAGGAACCTTCATTTTATCCACAGATGTTTAGGAGAACTCCTCAACTAATGCTTAAACCTCAGCCCAGTCCATTTTTCTCTGTGGACTTTGGCTGCGCCTTCTAAGAGATCCTTTCTTGTCCATATCCTCTTGGACAATCTGAGGGGGATTACCCCCAGGGAAGTTCACTCTGGATTCAGTGAGACCAAATAACAGAATGTTAGGGGTAAATGAGTTTATACCAAGCTTTATTTTCACAGTCTCAGGTCCAGTGCTGGAATCACACCTGCCTTTGGGGAGGTCTCCATGCCAGTCTCCATCTCTGCCTCTGGGGAAAGCACTGGGCCAAGCTCTTTACACAGTAACACCAACAATAATGACTCATTGCCAATGGGTGTGTAAGTATTAGCATAGCAGCAAGCCAATTGCATTACCAAGGTGTTTAGGGTCTGGTGAGGATCCTGGCCATAGGAACTTTAATTTTCCCTATATCAGAAGAGGCAATGGAGAATGTGCTCTCCTTAGCAGATGAGAACCTTGTTCAGTCTGCTTGCGGATAAAGCTGACAAGCTAACACACTGTCAAAGATGTATAACATTTAGTACAACCACATTTACATTTGTGTTCATGGTTTTTCAGTAGTTCTTATTGTTGGTTTTTGTACTTTTTAAATGGTTGAAATGGTCTTTTAAGAATGAAATTCAAATTAAATATCTGCAGTGAAGCACCTCTACAAGGGAAATACTGTTTGAAAATCATTGCAGCCTTACACCAATAGTAAGAGGGCAATTATTGGCATTGTACTGCCAATGCAATGGGTTTCAGCCCCAGGCAAGTTCACTACGGATTCAGTGAGACTGAGGAATGACAATGACATGTTCTTGGGGTGGAAGGATTTATTACCCGGCTTGTTCTCATGGTGATAGGTCCAGCATTAGAATTACGTCTTCATCCAGCAGTCTGCAGGTCTGTAATCCTCCTTCATCTCTGCCTCCGCACAGAGCACTGAGTAGAGCTCTTTACATAGTGACTCAGTCAACAACAGCTCATTGCCTACTGGTGTGGAAGCAGTACCCTAGCAGCAGGCCAGTTACATCATTAAGTAGTTTAGGTTCAGGTGAGGATTCTGGCCATAGGAACCTTCACTTTATCCACAGGCATCTTAGGATTAGCCTAGAGTTTGAAAAGATGTATTCATATGGTCACAGGTTGTATTCCCTGTAAAGCAAACTCTAAGACAGAGTGCAAAATGTTTTCTATGGAGCACTCTCAAGGGAGAAGAAACCTATTGGAATGGGGAGGAAGTAAAATTGCACAGAGAGAGAAGTTGAACTATGATGCAGTCATAAAAAGGGCCTCAGATAATCCTAAAGGGAATTCTGGAGAAAGGGTCACACTCCAAAGCTGCTCCAAATTGGGATGGGCCAGGCCTTTATGTCCCCACAACAACTAGGCATTGGGTACTCCTGGAAAGGGGCTAAAGCTTAGGCAAGTTGGCTCTCTCCACCAAGGCCAAGTCCTGGAGAAGGACTCAGCTGAGAACTATTGGCTGAGATTCCTTCTGGTAGCTGGGGGAATGAGAGCATCAGTCCTGCAGCTAGGAGATATGAATGGTACAGTGCAGCATCCATAGTCCACCCCTGAGGGTCTTGAATCAACTTACTTCATGCGATTCTAAGAGCAGCTCCTCTAGAACGTTATAGGACCTTTTGTAGGCAGTGGGGATGAGGAAAGATTTGTAAGAGAAAGTTTGTGAAATGAACTGCAGCACCACCATGAAGCTGATTCCCAAGATCATAACTGATACTCACCATCATTCTCCTCTACCACCACTTCTAGTCTCCCTTTACCACTTCTGGTGTAGGTGACTTACCTAGGTGGGGTGACCCAGAACCTATTGCTGAGGGGCTTAAGACCCTGCTCATCATCCGCTTGTCCACTGACCATCAAGGGAATATCAAGACGTCAAGTGGATCATGTTGGTGTCAAACATATTCTTTCCTGATGATCAGAGTTAATTACTTCTCCCAGGATGGTGAATCCTTTTCTTGATTTCTGCTCTTTTGACATAGTGAGTTCAAAGTAATTGAGTGCCAGCCATAGCTTGAAGTATAATGAAACACTTGCTGTGCCCACTAGTGGTTGTATTCCCTCTTTGGGAACCAGGATCTATCTCTAAATCTGCCAAGGTTCAGAGATGGTGAACCCATCTTCCCCAGTGAGTCACTAGGGAGTGATAGTTCATAGATCCAATCCTGCCTTCATCCATTGGTTCCTGAACTGATATATTTTACTGCAAAGATTTCCCAAGTTCAGACATTTGAAACGATTTACCAGACTCACTTATGGATTTGATTTAAAGGCAAATAATACATTGCAGTAAAAGATGGAGAGTGTAGCCAAGCATTGGTTATTTCATACATATTTCATAGATATTCAGAGCTATTTCATACATAACTTCCCAGGGCCTTATTCAGACACAATTACATTCTGAATCTGGGTCAAACTTCCAATATCTACACAAGGATTCTTAGCTTTAGGAAAGCTAAATGCAGAAGTTCCCACTGGAGCAGCTTTATGCATCTTTGGCCAGGCTTGTCAAACTGGTTAGACAAGTTAAAGACCATCAGTAAGGAAATTAGCCTTGGTTGTCACCAGGAGAGTTTCAGATTTTAAGAGCACATTCATAAATCCCACTGCCCTTACCTTGGCTAAGAGTCAAAAACTAGACATCCAGGCTTTCCAGAGACAAGAGTTTTTCCAGTTCAGCTATAAATCAACTCTATAATACCAACTTACTGGCGACCCAACATTATGTAATGTTAGTTGATTAAGATGCGCTGGTCTCACTGAAGAATGGTGCCCACATCCTCTCAGAGTGTTCTCTCCAGGCTGACACCTCAACAGATTTCATTAGCTCTGTTTTCATCAAAGCTGTTCCATCCCTTTAGCAAACCAGCAGCCTCTGTGTAGAATGGTATGTGTTGGGACTAATGGATCTTAAGGTCGTGTATGAACTGTTGTGTCTCCTATGCTATTAAGTGGGTCCCTGTCTTGCCAATGGGTTTCAGCTCCGGACAAGTTCACTGTGGATTCAGTGAGACCAAAGAAATGACAGTGGAACATTCCTGGGGTGAAAAAGGTTTATACCCAACTTTATTCCCATGGTGGCAGGTCGATCACTAGAATCCTGTCCACTCAGAGTGAGTCTGCATGCAGCAAGCCGGTCTCTGCCTCTGGGCCTCTCTGTCGCCACAGTTGTCTCAGTCTCTGTCCTCGGTGCTGCCACCACTCCAGCCTCTGCTTTCTGCTTTCCTGCAGTGTTGCAGCCATTGCCACCATGTTGCCAAGAGCACTGGGCAGAGCTCTTTATATAGAGTCAATGACAATGTATTGCTCACACGTGTGTGATGAGCAAACTGACCAGGACCAGGTGAGAATCCTGGCCATAGGAACCTTCACTTTATCCACAGTCCCTTAGTCTAATGAGAGGTCATCCAGGATGCCATCAATCATTAAACACTTTGTATGCTCTCAGGCAGTGACAGACAGTGATCCTGGATGAGGGCCTGTAGGCAGGAAAGGTAAACCTGGACTCAGAGTATGTGCCAATTCTAGTCAAGATGCATTGCTAAAGTGGATCCAGTGTAGTTAACTTGCTACCAAGTGGTGTATCAGGGACTCAGGGTCGGTCTCAGCAGCAGCTGGCAGCAGCCAAAGGTAGATCAGTGTTGATGCACGGCAACCCATTCTGCTGGACCACTGGGTGGGCTCTATTCTCGGCACCGTGACTCTGTTCATGAACCCGGTAAGCAAGCACTGGGATGACTAATGACAGAGCCTGGCTACCATCAACTAGGCAGTCATTGTCTACTTATTTAGGGAGAGTGCTGTCTGTTTATCTGAAGGGAAAGAAATAGTTTTTGACAGGGAAGAGCCACTTCTGCCCAAGAATCTAGGGATTTAAGATTGTCGAGTGCATCAACCCAGATGTCTCCATCCCCTACATTAGGATTACACTCCTTGCTAACCAGGGCCCTGACTTTGGCACGGCAGACTTGCTGTGGATGAGACTTTAACTTTCTTTGGAGTTCTGCTACTCTCAGCACTGTCAGCTTTTGGGGGGCATCCAGCTGCAGGAGATGAGAATCTCTTTTATGCTCCCAAGGAGGCCCTCTGGCTTTCATACTTAGCCTTTATTTACTTGATAATTACCCTTTCACTATCATTCTATAGAGCTTCTACCACCCTCCAATAGCCTTCCAATTTCACAGTTGTGATATTCACTACTTCCTCTGCTGTTCTCCGATGAGTGACACGTTGCCTCTACCATGGCATTCCTTTCACTGATACACTATCCAAGCCCACCACTGCTGAAAGTTTTAAAAACTGTACTGCTTCCGAATGCCATGGACTATCTGCTGCTGCTTCTACCACCATCGATGGGGCTCTAACTGGTATTTGGCCTGTGAGTGATCCATTTCCAAAGTTCTCTTTTAGAGTCTGCTTTCTCAGACTCTCCTTACATCAACTGCTGCAGATTGGATTCACCATGGACCAAATTCTGTGAGATGTGCATGCAGGAGCTTTATTAGGGATTGCTCTTAGAATTAGCTCCTATGAAGAAAAAAAAAACTAGACTGTGCAGAGAAAAAAGTTGAATTGTGACCCATTTGAGACAGGCCTTCCTATCAAGAGCTTGGGAGCTGGGATGATCCTCCAGAGGTGCCTAAATTGAAACAATGAGGCTTGGACTTCAAACCCCTGCATCAATCAGTTTCTACATGTAAATTGCCTCTTTCCTTAATTATATCCCAATACAGTCAAGTTCTAAGGTACTGGGGGTCAGGACTTCAACATATGAGTTCTGGGTAAACACAATTCAGTCCATAACACCCTACAATAATAGGAAGTCCTCTTAATGTAGGCACCAGGTACAGTTCAATGACATAATCAAGAGCTCAGGTGTCTGCTCCTCTTGGGTATCAAGTTGGTTCCTACTGGTTACCTTCGTAGTTGAAAGATAACTAGCAATTGGGATTATAAGCCTTTTGTTATGTCTGGCAATAGAGAAAGATAATTTCTCCACCAAGTATAGAATACAAGTCCCTCTTTTCAATCTCTCTGGACAAACTTAGGTGGCCATGCTTACTCCTGGACCAACAGTAGCCAAAGGAATGTCATCTGCTGATTGGCTTAAACTAATGATCATCTGCCTTTGCCCCCACTCCCAAAGTGAAGGTATGGAGTTTGAAGGGAAAAGGATAGTTTTCTGAGAATAAGCAAGAATCTGTTAGGAAGGAAGAGTGGGGAGTGGGTGTTGAGAAGCTTTGCGGTCAAAGCTATGGCCACGAGAAAGAACCCCCGTGGGGATAGGGAAGGCAGAGGGAGTCCCACATTATAAACACTACCTGCCAGCACATCCTCTTCCCCTTCATCTCCCTCCGCCCACACATCGTGGAATAAGGCAATATGGAGGTGGGAAACTTCAAATTATACTTCCCATACCTGTTTCTTTCCCCTTCCTTCCATGCTCCTCTTCCCACTAACTTGTCAATGGTCTGCAGGGCACCACCAATGAAATACAAAGTAACCTTCCCTCCCCATCCACAGTAATATTCAGTTTCAGCTTGTGTTGTTGAAAACAAACTTGGTCTTTCAGAACATGTGTTCTTCAGGACTTTTCAAAGCTCTTGCCCAAACTCATGATAAGTAACAGGGAAAGCCAGGTGTTGCATCACTGACCCTCAGTTCTTCTGATGGTAGTTCAGTTCTCTCTCAACCACACTACTTCTCATCCTTGGGTGGTTGTTCACCACCCTCTTGATTTTAGCAGAGTCTGTATAAATCCAGCTTTTCTTCTTCCTTAATGAGGCAGCTGTTCAACAATTAGCAGCATGTTTACACTGAAAATACTAACATATAAAACTAGGTTCCCCATCTAAGGTCACATATCATTATGTTTAGAATTTTTTTTTTTCTCTTTCTGAGTGAAAATTTCAATAGTCCCTGAATTTGTGAGGACTTTGCCACATGGTTTCCAGGTATGGCTAAAGATTAATTTTTCAGATTACTATTGAATCAAAGCAGACCAAAGGGCTTTGTATTTTCTCACATTTTGTGGCAATTAAACATGTACTTTGTTGTGGATAAAATGAGAGTTCCTGTGGCCAGGATTCTCACCTGGCCCTAGTTGACTAGCTCACTGCACACCTGTGGGCAATACATGGCTGTTGACTCTATATAAAGAGCTCCACCCAGTGCTCTGGACATGACATGGTGGCACTGCTACAAGGCTGCAGGAGAGCAGAGGCTGGAGTGGTGGCAGCACCGAGGACAGAGGCCCAGAAGATGGCTGTGTAGGATGGCTGTGCAGACAGAGGGGCCCAGAGGATGGCTGTGCAGGCAGAGGGGCCCAGAGGATGGCTGTGCAGAGGGGCCCGGAGGCAGAGATCAGCTTGCTGCATGCAGACTCACTCTGAGTGAACAGGATTTTGGTGACTGACCTGCCACCTGGAAATAAAGTTGGGTATAACCCTTTCACCCCAAGAACATTTTGCTGTTTTTTCTTTGGTCACATTGAATCCATAGCAAACTTGCCCAGGGCTGAAACCCATTGGCAAGACAATTGGCGAAAGTCGGCAGGGTTCATTGTTGACCAAAGAAAAAGACAGGCTGCCCTTATGGGAGGGGTGCTTCAGTGGGCTGACCCCGTGAATGGGGAGATAGTGGATCGTCCCCCAATGGGTATGTGGTCTGAGATGGCTTGCCTCCTAGAGGACTGGGCCCCACCCCAGGACTGGAGGCAAGTGGAGGTGACACCTGAGGCAATAGGAGTGGCCCTTGGTATAATAAGCAGATCCTTTGAGAAGCAAAGTGCCCGGGAGGCAGCGGGGACTGTAGGTTGGCTGCTTCTCACAGTATTAAAAAATCTACAGAGACCCAAGAAATGGTGTCATGAGAACACAGGCTGCAAACTTCAGTAGATTCCCTGAGGAGGGAAGTGGCATTGTTGCAAGAGGTGGCATGAGAAGGGGAGCTGCAAACTTCTGTGGATTCCCTGAGGAAGGAGGTGGCATTGATGTGGGAGGAGGCAGCATGAGAGCACCGGCAGCAAGGTGCCACTGAAGGCGAGACGGCAGCGCTGCCAGGTGTTCTGAAGGAGGAAGAGGCCATCAAGGAAAAGGACAAACTCCTGAGGGAAGCACAGGAGGAGGTGGCACGAGAATGTCAGCAGCATAGCATTGAGCTGAAAGTAAGAGACCTTCTGAAGACTGAGCTGGCACTGATATGAGGCCCTGCAGCACAGGAGGCACTTGGGGGAAAGGAGAGAAAGATGCCGTCAGACCCAGAAATGGAGGAGCTGGGGAAGGATGAAGGGGTGGTGCCGGAGGCACTGGCCCCTCCTGTATTGAAAGCACACCCAGTGGTTGTAAAGAAAATACAGACCCAGCAGCTGAATGTTCCCCAAGGAGAGGAGCAGCCCGCTCCCCAGGTCGTGGAGCACTCTATGGTCCACCCCTATACTCAGGCTGAGTAGGTGGCTGTAGGACTTAGGGGTGGATGGAATTGTTCTATCGGCATCAGAGATGGGAAAGCTGTCTTCCTTGACAGTACAGCCTGCCTTGAGGCAGCGATTACAAAATGCGAGGTGACACGTACAGTAGCTGAAGCAATGAGAACCCAGAAAGAAATAAGACCTATTACTCACAGGAGGAATTTGAGGGGCCTTGTGAGGGTTACGAGGACCCAGATGTGGGTTGATTTGATATGGGCAGGAGTAGATGGGAGGAAATTAGACAGGAAGCCAAATAGGATCTTACTGGAGCTATGGCAACAACTGAAACCAGAGCAGCAGTTCAAGCCATTAAGACCAAAGAGGCAGAGGTCAGAGACAGAGCCACGAGTCCAGCCCGTGTGTCTGCAAGACTTTTTGCTGGAGAAGCTGAAGAACAATATTTGAGCTTCCTTGCACAGGGACCATTGCAGAGGACTAAGGGCACATAGATTGAGAGGAGAGAATCCTGTAGGGGTGGAATGTGGATAAAATGAGAGTTCCTGTGGCCAGGATTCTCACCTGGCCCTGGTTGACTAGCTCACTGCACACCTGTGGGCAATACATGGCTGTTGATTCTATATAAAGAGCTCTGCTCAGTGCTCTGGGCTACACAGTGGCACAGCTGCAAGGCTGCAGGAGAGCAGAGCAGAGGCTAGAGTGGTGGCCATGCTGAGGAGAGAGGCCCAGAGGATGACTGTGTGTGATGGCTATGCAGAGAGGCCCAGAGGACAGCTGTGCAGATAGAGGGGCCCAGAGGCAGAGACTGGCTTGCTGCATGCAGACTCACTGAGTGAATGTTAGGAAAGAGTATAAAACCTAAATGTGATTTATTCCCACTAGGATGTTTAAACTTTTTAACAGTAAGGTATTAACAAAGGGCCACGTGGTGGAAGCTGCTCAGGCTGAGAGTGGAGGTGGGGGAATTGATAAGGGCCTGGCAATACCTGTTTGAGTTTTTCAGACCTACCAACAATATTAAGACAGATGTAAAGGAAAGACATAATTGGCTTAGTCGACGTCCGGGAAAGAATGTGAACCCTGTAGTACTCAGCCAATGAGGAACCAGGGGAGGGACTCATGCACTAGGAGATAAATTATTGGTGCCAAACTCCCCAGGTGTGCCTGCCCACCAGACACCCGATATTGCAAGACCGTCATTAAAGCCTCGCTCCGCTGTTCTCTTTGTCTCTGTGTCCACTTACTGAATTTGGACCAGTGAGTGTGTTTCTCACAATTTGGGGGCTCGTCTGGAATCCTCTTGCCTGTGCGAGGTGGGGGCCCAAGCGGGGTGGGAAGATGCATCCCACCCGGCTTTGGGCAGCCCGCTGTGTCTGGGAGTCTCACCTTTGCACAGAAGCCGAGGGGAGACCTGAGGCTCTTGTGCAGAGACAGCGTGACCGACGCAGGGGAGAAAATGCAGGCACCACGGCAACCAGGCAACCTCGTGTACGAGCCAAGGTGAGAAAATTGGGCTATAAGTACTGCCTTGGTGGTTGGGCATTTTTCAGAGGTCAAGTGTGTGTGGCTGAGACATGTAATCTCGGGTTGTGTGCAGGAAACTTCCATTATGGGGGTTGAGTACACAGGGATCTCAGACACAGGGACCTCTTGAAGGATGGGGAATACAAATTCTGGGCCTAGGGAAGCAGAGAAAGGGAACCAGATGAGCTCCCTTGGAATTCCCCCAGATAGCCTGATGGGGTAAAGGTTATGGTACTGGGGGGACGCCTCCTGTACCGAGTTAAGGACAAACAGAAGATAATCAAATTTTGCTGTTTTGTCTGGATTAAAGTTAGATCAGATGAAAACTGGCTTTGCCAGGATTGAGTTATTTTTTTGATGGTAATAAAGCCTGAGGAATCTGTTGGTTACCAAGGGCACTTCCCCTATTTCCCCTCAACACCAGAGAAGGGAAAGCTAGGGAGGAACTACATGAGACCTCCTAGGACAAGCCCTGGTGTTGAGAGAGCGTTATGTGTTTTCCTCAGTCCCTTTCCCACCACAGCCCAGCCGCCGCGGGGAGTTGAGAGGCGGGGACACGGCGGTGAGGCGGAGTGAGAGTTTTGTTTGGAGTTACTCCTGGAGAGAGAAAGTGGGGCCACCTCAGAAGGGAGGGGCACCCTGGGAGGTTGGAGAGAGAAAGTTTTAAGTTAAAACGTTGTGCACTTTGAGGGTGCTAGTGGCCTCAGAGAGAGGAGTGCCCCAGGGGTTGGGGGTTCCCTTTTTAAGGATTCTTTAGGAGTGTGACCGGCACCTGGAGGTGTAGACTTGTTAGGTGGTCTCAAGTATCTTTGATGAGACATTATATTTCTTATCAGTCCTCTAGGTAATTCTACAAAATTAGCTTAGCACAAAAAATTTACTGCTTTTAGTCCCCTCCCAGGATGGCTTCCTGGTTTGGGAGCTTACCAGGACTGGCTGCCCTTCTTCCAAGGGGGGCAGGGTTATTGTCTGTCTGCTAATAAGTTGAGGGTCTTGCTTCTTGACCTCCTGGGTATTAAAATGCAATCTTTGGGGTGGAATCCTTCCTGCCTTTTGCTACGTTGTTTATGGCTGTGCCTGCATGCTAAATTGATTTCCTGGGTTGCAGACTATCTGGAGTCAGAAAAAAAAAAATAGCATATAGGTAAAGTTAAAAAAAAAAAGAAGAGGCTGGGCCTGTATGATTAACATAATAAAGACAGGCTATGCTGAGGGACCCTCTCCTTTATCTGAAGAATATTCAAACATTCCAGGCCAAGTTGCTCCTGTCTTTTTGAGTTTTAATTAACTCTAGGTCTTTTTAGTGGACTTTCCTGGCCTTTTTCTCTTTCCACCAAACTCATATCTATTTAACATTGAGACCCACTTTCTTGTCTCCCTCACTGTGGGTAAAATTGGAACATTTCCAGAATATCTCGCCTGGCTTTAGCATATCTGCACATCAACAGGTGTTTAGAGGTGGAAAGAAGTAAGGCTTAAGTGCATTTGCAGCTTTCCTCAAGTAGAGAGAAGTTCATCTCCATATCAGTGGGTAATTACCTGGGCAATGGAGGACTATTCTGTACCTGAGAAGTGAGGGGGAGGGCCGGCTTTTGGCTGATGCTGGTGCCTGAGAAAAACGGCCCCAGACTGCAGCTTGTGAGTAGTAAATAGATTTTAAACTTTATTTCTCCCTTTGACTGATTTCAGTTTAGAGGTATTTTGCCCCAAGATTTCCTCTCCCTGGACTTAACAATGTAAGAAGGACTTAGAGTTTCCCCTTGCCTTCTGGGGAGTCCACCAGGAATCCCAAGGTGTTTCCATTGAAAGAGGTCCCACTAGGACAAGGGGAAATTTGTTAATGCTCCCCTCATGGGTACTGAGGTGAGAAAATTTAAGCATTGCTAGAAGATCCCCTTGGCCTAGTGGACCAACTAGATCAATTCCTGGGACCTAATATATATACTTAGGTTGAACTGATGTCCATCATGAATATCCCATTCCCTGGTGGTGAGGGGGGTGATCAGGACAGCTGCTGTGTCCATTTGGGAAGAAAAACACCCACCGGGCCAGGGTGTCCAGTCAGCGGAACAAAAGTTCTCAAATGTAGATCCTAGATGGGATAATAATAATCTAGGGGATAGAATTAAAATGCGGGATCTTCGAGGGCTAATTATAAAGGGAATTAGGCAATCAGCCCAAGATCTCAAAATGTTTCTAAGGTGTTTGAAGTCCAGTGGGAAAAGGAAGAGACCCCAACTGCATTTTCATAGAGACTCAGGGACCAGATGAGGAAGTATTCAGGACTTGACCCAGAAGCTCAGGTAGGACAGGGTCTTTTAAAAGTCAATTTTGTGACCAAAAGTTGGCCAAATATTGCTAAGAAATTACAGTATTTAGATGGATGGAATGAGAAACCTATGGAGGAATTACTGAGAGAAGCTCAAAAAGTGTTTGTTAGAAGAGAGGCTAGAAGCTTGTATTTCAAATTGTTAGAGGGAGAGTCAGACCCTCTCCAGTGGACCCCAGGGGAACTGTAAATTCTAGAGAAATTGAAAGCAATCCTTAAGTCACCACCCCAGTCCTAGCACTCCCATCATTAGAGAAGCCGTTTCACTAGTTTGTTACTGTTGAACAAGGTTCTCTGTAGGGTTTTGACCCAAGCCTGGGGAGGAAAGAAACAACCAGATTATGTCTAATCTATTGGACCCTGTCTCTTGAGGACGGACTGAATGAGTTCAGGCCATCGCAGCCACGACCTTACTGGTGGAAGAGAGCAGGAAATTAACTTGAGGAACCCTCATGGTCAGTACTCCTCACCAGGTTCAGGTCATGCTTACTTAATCAGTGGGCTGGGTGCTGGCTAATAGATTCTACTTAAAAAAGATGACCTGATCTTAACCACAGACACCTGTCTCAATCCGACCAGCTGCTTATGTGCAGGGGAAGCTGAAGGCCAATCAGAATTGAGCCATAGTTACATAGACCTCATGAAATATCAGACTTGGAGTAGTCCATACCTTTGGAAAATTTTGGACAGAAAGAGGCCTCATACACAGTAAAGGAAAGGAATTAATTCATGGGAAATAATTAAGGAGGTTCTAGAAAATCTTGTACTTCCAGCTGAGATTTCTATAACACATGTGAATGGTCACAAGAAAAGTTCTTATGAAGGTATGGGTAATAGGATTGCTGATGTAGCTGCTAAAGAGGCTGCATCTGAGGACGAAATTAGATTTTTGAACCTTACCCCAAATATCCCTAAAATCTCATTGATCCCAAAAGTTTTCCAAGAAGGAGATTAAGAAGCTACAGGAGGTGGGGGCATCTCAAGATGAGAAAGGGTGGTGGACCTTACTAGATGGGAGAGAAATGATGGGCCACCCTATTATGAGAGAGCTGATGAACATGTTACACAGGGGGAGCCACTGGGGTCCTCAGGTGATGTGTGATGCTTTGCTAAAGGTTTATGGGTGTATTAGCATTTACACCATTGCTAAACAGGTTTGTAAGAGCTGCATAATGTGCCAAAGAATTACTAAGAAGTGTATGACCATATCTGGGAAGGGCAACAGACTTGCCCACTATGGAAACAAAAGATCAATTTTTAAGAGAGTAAGTGCTGGCCATGTCTTCTAACTTAATCTTCTCTCAAGCTGAAAGGACTCCTCACCCAGACTGCCCTGCTTGAGTTCTTCGCTCACTGCTTCCAGCCTAGAGACCTGGTGTTAGTAAAATCCTGGAAAGAAGATGGACTCCAGCCCAGCTGGGAAGGCCCCTTCCAAGTGCTCCTGACCGCGGAGACTGCAGTGAGGACGGCTGGAAAGGGCTGGACTCACTACACCAAAGAAACTGACTGGGGGATCTGGGGCCAAACAGAATTGGCAAGTGTCCCAGGTGGCTAACCAACCCTTAAAGCTGAAACTAAAAAGAACCTAAAATGTTGACTTTTATCCTAACTCTATTTCACAGGCAAGTTGCAGAGAGCCCTAACATGGGAAGGAACTCCTGGTTATCCTGTCAAACTGGTCATCAATATTACTAAAACATCAAGCCCCAAACCATTAGGTTTGAAGCCTGTCAGGTTCTCTCTGGTGGTGACCTAAATGACCAAAGACAGCTTTCTGGAGATAATAAGTATCTCTATCCTGAATGGACAAATCTTAATAGAATAAAAAAAGGCAAGTAGGCCCCATGTCCAAAGTAGAGCAGTATTTGGTGGACTACCCAGTGTCAAGGGTGGACAGCCCCTCATGCAGTAGAAAAATCTTTAAAAAGAAAGCTCCACTTAGCTAAAGAAATTCCTCCTGACAATTACCAGGATAGACAGTGTAAACCCCTTTTATTAACTGTACATAAACCTCAAGGCGGACTTGGTGCAGATGTCATTGGAGTAGATCCTGTGGGAAGGTTTGGTCTTAATTTAATCAAAGGCAAGACTTCACCCATAGTGGCCACCCCCAATCCTGAGGGAAATATTGAGCCAGAGCTTCCAAAAAATGACCCTAGGCTAGTTGCTGTAACAGAGAGAAAATATCTAAAACAGACTCTTGAAATAGTGATAGGTTATGGAGACACCAAGGCCTGGGTAGAGTGGGTTAAATTTTCAGTACTCACTTTGAATAAAAGCAATTGTTACGCATGTGCTGCTGGATGGCCACAGGCACAGGCGGTCCCATTCCCTCTCTGCTGGGACACAGACCCCACTGGGATGAACTACATGTTGGCCCTGTACCAGGACAAGGACGCTTGGAGAAATGAGACTTGCAAGGGCTGGCCTTTACTCTTTCATGCACTTAAGAAGTCAGACCCAAGGGCAATCCCCTCTTTTTCTATAGGGAAGATGAATGACTCCTCATGTGTCTCTAGGCAAGGGGAAGGTTTCAGAACTCCTGTGGGGAACTTACTGACTTGTACCCATGTCCTAAATGTCTCTAAAGAGGGCAACTTCTCGAAATTACGCATCCCCCGAGTGGATGTTTAGTGGTACTGTGGAAAGGAGAACTTGTGCTATTCGTTGCCACCCACCTGGACTAGGACTTGTGCTTTAGTCCAATTAGCCATTCCATTTACCCTGGCATTTCTCTCCACACCCAATGAAAAAAAATTTTTTAGAAGTTGTAGATCATTACAAAGCACCACTTTAGCTAATGAATTAGCTGAAAACTGGCACCAGTGACTCTTTTATAGACTGGTTGGAAAGATGGTTTGGAAAATAGAAAGGTATAGTTGCTTCTGTTTTAATATCCCTTGTTACATAGTTGCGAGACTTTTAACTGCTGTAGGATGCTGTATCGTCCCTTGTGTGAGAAGCTTGACTCAAAAGCTTATAGAGGCAGCCATAAACAAGATTAGAGAAATTTGAGAAAAGACCAAGCGTAAATTATAATACATTACTGGGAATAAAATCAGAAATTCTTTAATAAAAAGAGGGGGGAATTGTTAGGAAAGAGTATAAAACCTAAATGTGATTTATTCCCACTAGGATGTTTAAACATTTTAACAGTAAGGTATTAACAAAGGGCCACATGGTGGAAGCTGCTCAGGCTGAGAGTTGGGATGGGGGAATTGATAAGGGCCTGGCAATACCTGTTTGAGTTTTTCAGACCTACCAATAATAAGACAGATGTAAAGGAAAGATATAACCGGCTTAGTCGACGTCCGGGAAATAATCTGAACCCTGTAGTACTCAGCCAATGAGGAACCAGGGGAGGGACTCACGCACTAGGAGATAAATTATTGGCACCAAACTCCCCAGGTGTGCCTGCCCACCAGACACCCCATCTTGCAAGACCATCATTAAAGCCTCGCTCCGCTGTTTTCTTTGTCTCCATGTCCACTTATTGAATTTGGACCAGTGAGTGTGTTTCTCACAGTGAACAGGATTTTAGTGATGCACCTGCCACCTGGAAATAAAGTTGTGTATAACCCTTTCACACCAAGAACGTTTTGCTGTGATTTTCTTTAGTCACATTGAAGCCATAGTGAACTTGCCCAGGGCTAAAACCCATTAGCAAGACATTTCTGTATTTACTAGGGTGTGAATTTGCAAGTATCTGAATCACACTGCTTTGTTCTGGGAGCATGGGTGTGGGTTTGTGAGGAACTAACATGGCTATGAGTCTAGATGTGAATGGAAAAATCAGGGTAGGTGGCTGTAAACTGAGTCAGTACATGTCTTCATTTTTAAGACAGAAGCAAGTTGCTTTTCAGTTTCCCAGTGCCCTCCATACAGACTGTTGAAAAGCTACTTGGCTTCTCATCCAGAAGCCTGATTTCTATCAGGATCTCTGCCCGAGAATTCCCTGCCTTTTCCTTTTGCTTCAACTGATAGGGAAATATTTACAGGGTCAGCAATGTAGTCCAGGGGGCTCCCTTCTGCTTCTCTTTAGCAAAGACAGCAGAAACTCCAGTTCCCCCGCCCCTTTATTCCCTGCTCCACCAGGCACTCACTCCCCCTTGCTGTGCACGCAGAAATGTTGCAGATAGGGAAGCAGAAAGATACATATTGCTCCCCTTGCCTTTGTTGGGGGCTCAGACCTTGGGAGATGACTCTCCTCTAAGCCCGCTGGTGTAAAGTGAACCTCAACAGTCCAAGACCTCCGAGTGCCACTTGGTTCTTCCATCAATGGTCCAGTCCAGGTTTTTCTATAACAACCTCCCTGAGGCCAAAGCCCTGCTCTGCTGCTTATAAGGCCTCAGCACAGGCTTTGCTATTTGGAAACTAGTGGAAACAATAAGAAAGGGGAGGCAGGAGAAATGTGTAACCAATACTTTTCCTCCCAGCTCCTGACCCACATCTACTGTGAACCAAGTTGGCATTACACGACACACTCTGAGGCACCATGCCTGGATCTGAATGCCCACGGGAGTGCCTATGTCTGGCTCTCCTCTAAATGCATATGAAAGTTGTTGCAGCCCTTATTTACCCAAAGATTCACTCTTAAAACTCCCTTATTCAACCTAACCAAAAAAGAAGGAAATGAGAATACAAGTGAATATGGGGGGATAGGGGATAGCAACTTACCATTTATTTTTCATTATTAGCCTTAAAACAAAATAAAAATAATAAAAACTGAAAATAAATGAAAAATTCCAAAAGTGCTTCAGGATCAAGTTTTTAGATTTTCGGTTTTGGTTCTGTACCTTTCTTTGTGTGGTGATGGGAAAATGAAAGATGATTAGATAGATAGATAGATAGATAGATAGATAGATAGATGATAGATGGATAGATAGATAGATAGATGATAGATAGATAGATAGATAGATAGATGATAGATAGATGATGGATAGATAGATAGATAGATAGATAGATAGATAGATAGATAGATAGATAGATAGATAGATGATAGATAGATAGATGATAGATGGATGGATAGATAGATAGATACATAGATACATAGATACATAGATAATAGATATGATAGAGCCAGTTCCATCATCTATCTTCCTACATAGGGCACTGCAGTCTTGCGGTAGGGACAGAACAGGCAAATTTCCTTTGTCTTGCTACCAGTTCTGGAAATGAAGTCAATACCCTGAAGAGAAGAGTATAAAATTGAGTGTCTGAGTACTTGTTAAAATAATTAAGCCACTGGGATAACCTTTCCCTGGACTTACTATTACGGGAGATAATAAAATTTCTTACCATTTAAGACCTCTGAAGGCACCCTAACATATATGTGCACCTTTCTCTTAATCCCTTGGAACACTCACCACGGTCACCCCCTGCCCTGCCACAGCCAGAAGAGCCGCCATCAGTGAGTTAGAATTGGAGAATGCCTCTTCCTATAGCCCCAAAGATGAAGCAGGGGGTAAAAAGAAGTCCCAGGGCTACATTAGGGGACCCAGTGTTGTACATAAAAGCCAAGTCCACCTTTAGTGAAAGAGTGCAAGACTATAGTCAAGTATAGTTAACAAAGTTTTAAAAATTACTATTATATGGCATGGGTTCTATGGAAAGTGGATTTTCAGTTTGGAATAACTGATTTAGAGAATACAACCCATGGTAAATTTGAGATGATTTGTGTTCTAGTTTTAATCAAAATCCTTAAATGAAGAATTAAACTGGCCTGACCTAGATGCTTAGAGATTATTATCCTAGTAGCAGAGATTTGAGGAAACACGGACTTGACTCCGTGCCACTCCCCAGGCAGGATTTCCCTGGACCTGGTCTGTGCATGGGTGTGCATGTGAGAGGAGGGGCTGGAAGGCAAGGGGATCAGAGGCCAATCTCATGGTGTCTTCTACATTCTGGGGTTCTTATTCAGGCAAATAAGGTTAAAAGGAATATTTAGGGCTGCCTTGAATATTAAAGAGTCACAGAAGACCAATTGTATCCTGTTGGGGGTCCACCTCCTAATGCTGATGTGGTCAAGGAGATGTATATAGACTAACTGCCTGTATATGAATCTTAGATATATTTGTAGAAGCAGGTAGAAAAATCCTTTCCTTCTTTGCCTGTCCTGTCCCTACCCCAAGATTACAGAGTAGGATGGACAGTTTGTGTGGCTGGTTGAACCAATTATCAGTCTACAAAGAATAGAACAGTTGGGAAATACCTAATTTTCCCACAGTCCTCATGACAAGGATTTCCCCCCTAACTAAATTACTAGCCAGTCGAGGACACATCCTAACAATCTTTGCATTCCTACACCCCTTACTCCCATGTGATAATAATCGTTACCTTTAACTAAACACAGGCCATTATCTCACTTAACCCTTACACCAACACTGCAACATAGATATATTGTGCTAGTTTTAATTTGAAGAAATACAAAGGGGCAATTTGATCAACAAACTCTATCAAGATCACACAGCAAGTATTAAAGTTGAGTTTGAAACCCATCTGAACAATCTCAAAGTCTGTGCCTTTATTCTGCAACTATGATGAAATTCCCAAAACCACCCTCAGATCCTCTAGAAGGACACACATAACTCTGAAAAGCTGTTATACTTAAAGCTACTGTTTATCACAATGAAAAGGATACAGATTAAAACACAAAGGTAGAAGGCGCATAGGGTGGATGCCACGGGAGACCAGGAATAGGCTTCTAGTTTTCTTTCCCAGTGGAGTCCTGTGGACCATACTTCTCCCAGCAACTGTGTGTGACAATAAGCATGGAATACTGCCAGCCATTTATTGGCTGCCTACTATGATCCAACCACTGAACTAGGCTGAGAATTCGGTAAACAAGCTTCCTGCTCTCATGGCACTTAGTCTTGTGGGAAAAACAGAAATCAATTAATTGATCACATTGATGATTAATTACAAGTTCAGATAAATGCCGCAAACTGAAGGAACATGGTTGTCTGAGAGTGTATACTAGTGATTCAAAATGGGGAAAGAGGACACAGGTCAGAGAAGGCTTTCCTGGACTGTGATCTAAAAGAGGAAAAGAAGCTAATAAGCAAGGGGAAGGAATGGAGCATTCCAGGCAATGGGAACAGCAGAGAGACCTGACAAATACAGAGGGGAGGGGCTGGAAGAGGGTAAAAGAGGCTGTAATAGAGAGAGACTGAGGGAAGGCAGCTTTATGAGAGATGAATCTGGAGAGGTCAACAGGACCCGGAAATTCAGGTCGTTAGAGGCCAAGGTAATAATTTTAGTCTTCAGTGGGAAAAACAGTTGCAAGGAGATGAGATAATATTAGGAAGGTGTCCAGAAAAATTAAGAATACATAATATAGAAAAGAAAATTAAACGAACATTAACTAAATACTTGTTACATGCTGGGTGTTTTATACATTTTTAGCTGGGGCATTAATCTTCAGTCTAACCCCAGTATCCACATTCTTTCTATTCTATCATGCACCCTCAGCAAATATTATATGAATCCAATTTTTAAACAATAGAAAAATCGACTGCTTAGCTTCTTCATCAATAAACTTTATATAATAAACGTTGACATTACATAAGGAAAGACAGAAGAAAAGGGGAGAAATTTCTAGATGGGGTTTCCTAAAGCAAATGGTTCTTAACCCAATTTATTCCAGTGAAACAATGGGTCAAAAATACTTTGTGTGTTAGTAATACTTACTCATAAAGTTTTAATGAATTGCTTCCATTTTTATAAGACAGAAAAATTAAATAAAAAATCCTAGCGAAGTTTCCTGAATGGAAGCTAAAATGGCCTGTCAGAATGGTCCTACATTGCAGTGAATAAAAAGGCCAGGCCTTTATACCCCCGCCTTCATCAGTCACTGGATGCGGGCTGCCCGGGGAAGGGCATGCCCTTGGCTGAGGCAGCTCTTTAGGGCTGAAGTGATCCCTGAAGACACAGCCAGTGAAGCTATTGACAGCGCTCCCTATAGTGGGGCAACCAGTCCTCTGTTGAAGGATGCAGCACACCTACCAGGCCCACTGTGTTCCCACAAAATATTAAAGTATACTTTTAGATCTCCTTCATGTCAGTTCCCTCCACTTGGAAGAGAGGGAAATCCCTTAAATAGTTTAAAGATTTCAGGATAAAATTTAAAAAAAAAAAGATAGACTTACTCAACAAGCATTTATTGAACATCTGCTGCCTACACAGTATCAGAACCAGACAGAAAGGTGTAGAAGATGGAGAGCCCAGGTCAAATCAGATGCATAAACATTTATGCAGAAGGCCTCGTAACAATGCTCTGTGAGCAATGCAAACTGAATAGCCAAAGAATGCAAAGGCAGGATCTGGGGAATGTGGAGGAGAAGGTATACTGACTGGGGAAAGATGAAAGGGACCCATTTTAAAAGGCCTTGATGGCAAAATATACTGAATGTGAGCTACCACCCAATTCCTCTCCTGTACCAATCCTTTTTCTGAAGCTGTTTGCATGAGTATTAGAAATAAGAACTGCGGAAGGAAGCTACATATAGACAGTATCTCAAAAAGCTCCTCCCAGTACAGACACTCCTAGGGTCTATTTTCCCAAATCTGTTGCAGTAATCTTATTCCCCAGAGACCATGCTACCAATTATTGCCGCTAAAGGCCTATTAGCATGAAAGGAGCCTGGGCTGTGAAGAGAAACCTGGGGTTCATATTCATAGTTGGCCACTTGCTGAGGCAAATTACACAGTCTGTGTGCTGTAAAACTGCCATAATTATACCTATATCCGTCTTAGGTGTATTAAATAAAAATATTTAATAGCTAGATGTTGGAGTTCAGCAGATATTTGTTCTCTTTCTTCCTGTTATCCTAATTACACCTACTATTCAAGAAAATTGAGCTTATGACTGGAGTCCTGACAGACCACAGTCTCTAGAAATCAATCACTTATATGGGTTGTTTTCACATGCCCTGCTTTTGCCAGTTATTGGATGCTGGGAATAAGACATGGTGGTGATCTCAAGCAGCTTATAGTTTGGTGAGCATATGGGGAGAGTGAAGTACAAGTGCCAGCCAGTAGGTCAGTAGTTAAAACATGGCATGGGTCGCATTAGAGAGAGGTTAAGCCCAGGTGCCAGAGAATAGAGGTGATAAAAGGTCCTAGAAAGCATATAATTCGTCACATCTTTTGAACATGGAAAGCTAAAACAAAAAGAAGTTAAGTGATAATTTAAGGTCACACATCCACTTTTTAGTAGAGTCTGACTAAAACCAGGAACTCCTGGCCCAGCCCAGTACCCCATTCCTATTCCTACACACTTTCTCCTCTAAATTGTTAAGAGATTGCTGGAAGGGTTTTCCCACTTAAGATCACTTGTCTAAGTGTCTAAGGCCTTGTCATTTGCAGTTGGTCAAAGTCTTTCCCTGCATTTATCTTCTTCAACAATATCTCACCTTCATTCCCACCCAGTACAAGTCAAATACCCAAGTAAGAAAAGCCTAGAAAGGCACTCTTGAACAAAGCACATATTGGGAGTCTTCACACTTTTGCCTTTATATTTGTTATGCTGACCAGCAATAAAATCACTGGGACTCCAGGAATGAGCTATGATTTCCAAGTCTAGAATTTTAAAGGCTCAGAAGATGGAGGAACACTTAAGGAAACTATAAAGAAGAAAAACAAACATCCATCATCTTTTTTACTTCTTTCTCCAATTAACTCTAAAGAGTGGTAGTGCTAAGAGAGGTGTCTGGGTCTGCAGTGGCGACTGAACCTTCATACACACTCCACCTCACCATAGTGAGACAGCGACAGACCGTCTTCACTACAGCACAGTGACTGAACACAGCATTACTGAATTGCCTAATTACTTAAGTGTTACACATTTCATACATCATTAATACTAGTTTGGAAAGCATTTACAAATAGATTTCATTAATTTTACTTGGAAGTTAGAACTTTAGAATTCTCTTTGCAAATATATGTAAAATAATAAAGACTGGGTGTATATTAATTTAAATATGTAGTTAAATAATAAAATAAGAATATTGAGCTAATCAAAATTGTTGTGAAACTGGTTACATGACTTATGACTCAAATATTTATATCTGCTAAGATTAGCTCTGGTATCAGTTATTCTAAGGACTAGGTTCATATATTTCACCTAGATAAATTCAGCATTTTTACTTTTACAATGATCCTCACAAAAACAAATTAGATTTTTTTCTAATGGTAAAGCAACATTTTCACTATAAAGGAAAATATTAAAAAGTGCAAAAGCAAAAAACTCCATAATCACAAAACAAATAATCACTATTTCAACAGTGTAATATATATATGTGTATATATATTATATACATATAAGCATAAATATTATACTATACATAGTCATTTCTGTTTTTCTTATTATACTTTGAAATTCCTTAGAGGAATACCAAAGATTAGTGCTATCATCAAAGCCTGAAAGGTTCTAAGGTAATGATTCCTATTACATTACCATTTAACTTGCCTTTATGGCATAGTCAGAAAACAGAAGTATCTGGGAGAATGATTATGGTTTATCATGAAGTTCATAGATGATGACTTTAATTTCAGCTATTGTTTCAGACTCAGCTTCTTTAATTGAGTGAACCTATATAGCCCCTGACATATCAATATGTCATATGCTTATTTCTGTATAACAATGTGTAAGGATAACCACAAACAGTTTGCTTTCATCTGCTAGGGTCAGCAATATACTTTCATGGTTTTGTTATTTTATTCTTGAAACATAGCCACACTCACGTGCTATCTATGTGTTAGCTATAGCTATTTTCACACCACAATCACAAAGTTGAATAGTTGCAATGGAGACCACATGGCTCACAGAGCCTAAAATATCCACTACCAGGCTCTTTACAGAAAATGTCAGCCTCTAATCTAAGCATTGATACAGACCTTGATTGTCTTAAAATGCCACAGAACATCATGCCAGTCCACAATATGGACGACATCATGCTGAGTGGAACAGATGAACAAGAAATAGTAAGTAGAGGATCATGGCAAGATGGCGGCATGAGCAGTTCAGAGGAAATCTCCTCTCCAAAACATATATATTTATGAAAATACAATAAATACAACTATTCCTAAAAGAGACACCAGCGGATACAGTACAACAGCCAGGATACATCTACATCTGTGAGAACTCAGCATCACACAAAGGGGGTAAGATACAAGCCGTGGCCAGGCGGCACCCAAACGCTCCCCCACCCCAAAACCCAGCAGGAAGAAAGCAGTCAGAACGGGGATAGAGTGAAAGCCCAGGACTGCTAAACAACCAGCTCTAGAAATCTGCACCAGGAACGCAGACACAAGGTGCACAGGGTGCTGGATATTAGAGAAACAGAAAAGCAAAACCTGTGGGCAGGTCCCTGCAACCGATGCCCCAGAGACAAAAGAAAAGTGAGTGCTTTCTGCAAGTCTTAAAAAGACAGAGACCCCATAGCTGGACGAAGTTGTCATGGCACACATAGCCAGCAGCTGGGTATCCTGGGGAAACTTAGGCGCCCTAAATCCCGGGGAGGCAGTGCAGCTCTGAAGCCCGTCACAGCACTAAGCAGCCTGCCAGTCGTTTCTCCAACTGGCACGGACCCCGACACACTGGCCCAGTAGCAGAAGACTGGCAGCGCATGCCAGGGATGGCAGCACCAGAAGGGATCAGGAACAGATCAGTGCGCCAGTGGTGCCAGACAGGACCAAGAGAGGCTTGTGTGAGCCTGCAGTGGCACAACCGAACAGCCTGGGCATGGCTCAAGTGCACCAGTGGCAGTGAAGCCGGAGGAGCCCGGCAGAGGCCCGCACAGGAGAGCCCCACGCTCACCTGCAGCAGAGCCAGAGGGAGTAGGCATGCTTCCAGCAGCCAACCGGAATCCTAGCCCAATGCACAGCTTCCCGGGCCAGCCCCAAAGGCTGCTGCTGTCACACAGCTGCCCAGCAGGGGTGCTGCTAGCACAGAGGAGCGCACCTGGTGTGCCTGCCACTCCCCACAGGGCTCCATGCTGCTCTGATGGAGACCCCGCCCACAGCAGCTTAGGGGACTAACCTGGTGGCTGCTCCAGAAGTGCGGGTAACCATCACAGGCAGCGGAGAAGGGCAAGGCATCCAGCAAGCAGGAAAGGACTTTCTTCTCCCAGCTGACACATCTGCAACCTGCCTACAGCCACCACTATCATCATGAAAAGGCAAAAAAATTTAGTCCAGTCCAAGATAGTTCAAACAACACCTGAGAAAAGATCTGCAGAGGCAGACCTAACCAGTCTCCCTGAAAAAGAATTCAAAATAAAAATCATAAACATGCTGACAGAGCTGCAGAGAAACATGAAGAGCTAAGGGATGAAGTCCAGAGGGAGATTACAGATGTCCGGAGGGAGATTACAGAAGTGAAACAAACTCTGGAAGGATTTATAAGCAGAATGGATAAGATGCAAGAGGCCACTGATGGACTAGAAACCAGAGAACAGGAACGCATAGAAGGTGACGCAGACACAGATAAAAGGATATCCAGGAATGAAACAATATTAAGATAACTGTGTGACCAAAATCCAGAAGGAACAATATCTGCATTATAGGGGTACCTGAGGAAGAAGAGAGAGAAAAAGAGATAGAAAGTGTCTTTGAAGAAATAATTGCTGAGAACTTCCCCAAACTGGGGGAGGAAATAGTTGCTCAGACTACAGAGGCACACAGAACTCCTGAGAGACAGGATCCAAAGAGGACAACACTAAGACACATAATAATTAAAATGGCAAAGATCAAGGACAAGGACAGAGCATTAAAGGCAGCCAGAGAGAGAAAAAAGGTCACCTACAAAGGAAAACCCATCAGGCTATCAGCAGACTTCTCAACAGAAAACTTACAGGCCAGAAGAGAATGGCATAATATATTCAATGCAATGAAACAGACGGGCCTTGAACCAAGGATACTGTATCCAGCACAATTATCATTTAAATATGAAGGAGGGATTAAACAATTCCAAAGCAAGCAAAAGTTGAGGGAATTTGCCTCCTACAAACCACCTCTGCAGGGTATCTTAGAGGGACTGCTCTAGATGGGAGTACTCCTAAAAAGAGCACAGAACAAAACACCCAACATATGAAGAATGGAGGAGGAGGAGGAATAAGAAGGGAGAGAAATAATCATCAGACTGTGTTTATAATAGCTCAATAAGTGAGTTAAGTTAGACAGCAAGGCAGTAAACAAGCTAACTTTGAACCTTTGGTAACCATGAATCTAAAGCCTGCAATGGCAATAAGTACATATCTTTCAATAATCACCTTAAATGTAAATGAACTGAATGCACCAATCAAAAGACACAGAGTAATAGAATGGATAAAAAAGCAAGACCCATCTATATGCTGCTTACAAGAGACTCACCTCAAACCCAAAGATGTGCACAAATTAAAAGTCAAGGGATGGAAAAAGATATTTCATGCAAACAACAGAGAGAAGAAAGCAGGTGTTGCAATACTAGTATCAGACAAAATAGACTTCAAAATAAAGAAAGTAACAAGAGATAAAGAAGGACATTACATATGATAAAGGGCTCAGTCCAACAAGAGGATATAACCATTATAAACATATATGCACCCAATACAGGAGCACCAATATATGTGAAACAAATACTAACAGAATTAAAGGAGGAAATAGAATGCAATGCATTCATTTTGGGAGACTTTAACACACCACTCACTCCAAAGGACAGATCCACCAGACAGAAAATAAGTAAGGACACAGAGGCACTGAACAACACACTAGAACAGATGGACCTAATAGACATCTATAGAACTCTACATCCAAAAGCAACAGGATACACATTCTTCTCAAGTGCACATGGAACATTCTCCAGAATAGACCACATACTAGGCCACAAAAAGAGCCTCAGTAAATTCAAAGAGATTGAAATCCTACCAACCAACCTTTCAGACCACAAAGGTATAAAACTAGAAATAAATTGTACAAAGGATGCAAAAAAGGCTCACAAACACATGGAGGCTTAACAACATGCTCCTAAATAATCAATGGATCAACGACCAAATTAAAATGGAGATCCAGCAATATATGGAAACAAATGACAACAACAACACAAAGCCCCAAATTCTGTGAGGCGCAGCAAAAGCAGTCTTAAGAGGAAAGTGTATAGCAATCCAGGCATATTTAAAGAAGGAAGAACAATCCCAAATTAATTTCAATAATGTCACAATTATTGAAATTGGAAAAAGAACAAATGAGGCCTAAGGTCAGCAGACGGAGGGACATAATAAAGATAAGAGAAGAAATAAATAAAATTAGAAGAAAAAAAACAATAGAAAAATCAATGAAACCAAGACCTGGTTCTTTGAGAAAATAAACAAAATAGGTAAGCCTCTAGCCAGACTTACTAAGAGAAAAAGAGAGTCAACACACATCAACAGAATCAGAAACGAGAAAGGAAAAATCACGATGGACCCCACAGAAATACAAAGAATTATTAGAGAATACTATGAAAACCTATATGCTAACAAGCTGGAAAACCTAGGAGAAATGGACAACTTCCTAGAAAAATACAACCTTCCAAGACTGACCCAGAAAGAAACAGAAAATCGAAACAGAAAATCAAAACAGACCAATTACCAGCAATGAAATTGAATCGGTAATCAAAAAACTACACAAGAACAAAACCCCTGGGCCAGATGGATTTACCTCGGAATTTTATCAGACATACAGAGAAGACATAATACCCATTCTCCTTAAAGTTTTCCAAAAAATACAAGAGGAGGGAATACTCCAAACTCATTCTATGAAGCCAACATCACACTAATACCAAAACCAGGCAAAGACCCCACCAAAAAAGAAAACTACAGACCAATATCCCTGATGAATGTAGATGCAAAAATACTCAACAAAATATTAGCAAACTGAATTCAAAAGTACATCAAGAGGATCATACACCATGACCAAGTGGGATTCATCCCAGGGATGCAAGGATGGTACAACATTCGAAAATCCATCAACATCATCCACCACATCAACAAAAAGAACAAAAACCACATGGTCATCTCCATAGATGCTGAAAAAGCATTCAACAAAATTCAACATCTGTTCATGACAAAAACTCTCAACAAAATGGGCATAGAGGGCAAGTACCTCAACATAATAAAGGCCACATATGATCAACCCACAGCTAACATCATACTGAACAGCGAGAGGCTGAAAACTTTTCCTCTGAGATTGGGAACAAGACAGGGATGCCCACTCTCCCCACTGTTATTTAACATACTACTGGAGGTCCTAGCCATGGCAATTAGACAAAACAAAGAAATACAAGGAATCCAGATTGGTAAAGAAGAAGTCAAACTGTCACTATTTGCAGATGACACGATATTGTACATAAAAAACCCTAAAGACTCCACTGCAAAATTATTAGAACTGATATCAGAATTCAGCAAAGTTGCAGGATACAAAATTAACACACAGAAATCTGTAGCTTTCCTATACACTAACAATGAACTAATAGAAAGAGAAATCAGGAAAAGAATTCCATTCACAATAGCATCAAAAAGAATAAAATACCTAGGAATAAACCTAACCAAGGAAGTGAAAGACCTATACCCTGAAAACTACAAGATACTCTTAAGAGAAATTAAAGAGGTCACTAACAAATGGAAACTCATCCCATGCTCCTGGCTGGGAAGAATCAATATCATCAAAATGGCCATCCTGCCCAAAGCAATATACAGATTCAATGCAATCCCTACCAAACTACCAACAACATTCTTCAACAAACTGGAACAAATAGTTCAAAAATTCATATGGAACCGCCAAAGACCCTGAATAGCCAAAGCAATCCTGAGAAGGAAGAATAAAGTGGGGGGGGGAATCTTGCTCCCCAACTTCAAGCTCTACTACAACACCACAGTAATCAAGACAATTTGGTACTGGCACAAGAACAGAGCTGCAGACCAGTGCAACAGAATAGAGACTCCAGACATTAACCCAAACATGTATGACCATTTAATATACGATAAAGGAGCCATGGACATACAATTAGGAAATGACAGTCTCTTCAACAGATGGTGCTGGCAAAACTGGACAGCTACATGTAAGAGAACGAAACTGGATCACTCTCTAACCCCATACACAAAAGTAAACTCCAAATGGATCAAAGACCTGAATGTAAGTCATGAAACCATAAAACTCTTAAAAAAAAACATAGGTAAAAATCTCATGGACATAAACATGAGTGACTTCTTCATGAGCATATCTCCCCGGGCAAGGGAAACAAAGGCAAAAATGAACAAGTGGGACTATATCAAGCTAAAAACCTTCTGTACAGCAAAGGACATCATCAGTAGAACAAAAAGGTACCCTACAGTATGGGAGAATATATTCATAAATGACAGATCCGATAAAGGATTGACATCCAAAATATATAAAGAGCTCACACACCTCAACAAACAAAAAGCAAATAATCCAATTAAAAAATGGGCAGAGGAGCTGAAGGGACACTTCTCCAAAGAAGAAATCCAGATGGCCAAGAGGCACATGAGAAGATGTTCCACATCGCTAATCATCAGAGAAATGCAAATTAAAACCACAATGAGATATCACCTCACACCAGTAAGGATCGCCATCATCGAAAAGACAAACAACAACAAATGTTGGTGAGGGTGTGGACAGAGGGGAACCCTCCTACACTGCTGGTGGGAATGTAAATTAGTTCAACCATTGTGGAAAGCAGTCTGGAGGTTCCTCAGAATGCTCAAAATAGAAATACCATTTGACCCAGGAATTCCACTTCTGGGAATTTACCCTAAGAATGCAGCACTCCAGTTTGAAAAAGACAGATGCACCCCTATGTTTATCGCAGCACTATTTACATTAGCCAAGATATGGAAGCAACCTAAATGTCCATCAGTAGATGAATGGATAAAGAAGAGGTGGTACATGTACACAATGGAATATTACTCAGCCATAAGAAAAAAACAGATCCTACTATTCACAAAAACATGGATGGAGCTAGAGGGTATTATGCTCAGTGAAATAAGCCAGGTGGAGAAAGACAAGTACCAAATGATTTCACTCATATGTGGAGTATAAGAATAAAGGAAAACTGAAGGAACAAAACAGCAGCAGAATCACAGAACCCAAGAATGGACTAATAGTTACCAAAGGGAAAGGGACTGGGGACGATGGGTGGGCAGGGAGGGATAAGGGTGGGGAAAAAGAAAGAGGGCATTACAATTAGCATGTATAGTGCGTGGGGGGCACGGGGAGGGCTGTGCAACACAGAGAAGACAAGTAGTGATTTTACAGCATCTTACTATGCAGGTGGACAGTGACTGTGAAGGGGTATGTGGGGGGGACTTGGTGAGGGGGGGAACCTAGTAAACATAATGTTCTTTCTGTAATTGTAGATTAATGATACCAAAATTTTAAAAAATCACTTCCACATATTCTATAGAAAAAAAAAAGAAATAGTAAGTATCCTATTTGCCAGAGTGACACATATGTATGACATAGGAAGGGAAATAAAACCCACTGAATTCAAGGCCTTAATTCCTTAATGAAGTTTCTAGTGATTGAGAGATCTAGGTCATGTTAAGATAGTTCCTCTAATAAAAAAGAACAAATTGTTGAACATTGCAATTCCCACCACACTTTTGGGGTCTCTCTTGATTTGGAGAGCAGTAAATACATATTTGAGTTTACTGACACTTTAAAGGGCCCACAGGTAACCAAAATCTCTGCAACAGGTCCTGGATGAAATGAAGAAGCTGGTCCACCACTTAGGCTTTATGGCCTGGCAGAGAAAATGATACTCAGCTTTTGCAGCAGCTTGAAAGCTATTTTCTAGACACTAGAAAGTGGCAATATGAGAATTATGAGGTAGCCATCTAAAGTGGCGGATAAAACCATGTTTTCTTTTGCAGGTAACATTTGTTTGGAGAAACATGTCCTAGAGCTCTTCATAATGGTTACATGCCTGATCATCAGCCCTGAAGTGACCAAGGGAACTGAGCTGCCCATCACAAATATTGTGCTGAGCAGACACATGGTCATCAGAGTATATACAAAATCAGTCTTAAAAATGTACTGAAGGAATAAGCGAGCTGCTTGAACAGGTAGTGGTGGATTTCCAGAGCACCTCCTCCTGCTTCATTGCTTATGTCTTCACATCATCTTCTCTGGGTACAGATCTGTGTCCAAATTTCATTATAAGGGCACAGGTCATACTGAATTATGGTCCACCCTAATAAATTCATTTTACCTTAATTACCCCTTGAAAGAACCTCCAGTCATATTTTGAAATATTGGGGGTTAGGACTTTAACATGTGAATTTTAGGCATAAGTGGAACACAATTCAGCCCATCACAGTTGGCTATAATTTTGTGTGTACACTCCAATTATTCAGGTCTATAGTAACAAACTATACAATGGAGATGTATGAGCACCAACAAGTTCAGGTAAAAATACACCATGTAATTTTTGGGGTCTTTTTATCACAACCAAAGATGATATCCCTGACAAATCTCTGAAGGCTGAAAAAGGGGGGTGCATGCCTTCAAATACATTACTTAGTTTACAAATTACAACCATTTTGTCACTTTACCAGGCATTTTCTAAAAACGTTTGTAATTTTTTTTAATAAATAGGTTTTATCATTATGGTAAAATATCCATTGGTAACTACAGATAAAAGTAAGACTCCCTGGGGAATGACTATTGTGGAATACCATATTCTAGGCATTTGTTAATCCAGGAATTCCCTGATACTAAGGAGCGCTGCCATATTTGGTTATAATCTTATGTTACTTTTGTTTCCCTTTGAAGTTTGTAGGCCTTGATGTTTTCTGGAATTAAATAGTATAAAGCCAATCTTTTATTTTCCATCCTCTTAGGAGACTTCTTTTTAGGAGGAGCTGGTGAATTAAAGAATTATTTCTTTTTCTCATGTCTTATTGTTAATCACTTTATATTGGTTTTTCCTGTGTAGTGTGAACTTTTGATCTGCTGATTCAGTTACACTATTATATCAGAAAGGTTTTCTTCTTTTATATCTCTGAGTCTTTTCTATAAAGATATTGTAATATAAGGATTCCATTTGGGGATACTTGTAACCACCAAAGGAATAGCAATTATTCTACCAGGGGATCATCTTTGTCCTCCCTCACTATCATTTTTTTTCCAATTTCTTTCATCTTTATCTCTTTTCTCAGTCATTGTTTAAACACTGACACCGTTTTATTTATTTAACCATTATAATACACTTATGCACTAACTGCTATCATTATTTCTGTTGTTTTAGTCAGAGGCCCAACAGGAAATATACTCAAGCTGAACGATTTAAGGAATATTTTGTAAAAGTATCATTCACAAAGGTATGAGCAGAATACTTTTAAGTGACCAAAGGTGACCACGAGGGGCAGTGAGGTGCTCTGGTTTCATAACACTATGAACTGTCACCATCTTTAGCTTTGAAGGACACAGGAAGTGATCACCACTTCCCTGAGAGAGAGAGTGAGATATTTTGGCACGGGCCCTTGCCAGGACATAAGACCTTTGGTTAAGTAGTAAAGCCCTGTGACTTCATAGGAAGGGAGCTGGGGGAATTAATACCCCAGGTCTACTCTGTTCTCTCCCTTTGATTTCCTCTGAATGTTTCCTGTTGCCCCGATCCAATTAGAAGTTAAAAGCCAAGGAAGCCTGTAAATACAGTCTATATGGGTCAAACTCTGCCTCCTAGGATCCAAAACAGAGTACACAATAGTGGATAATAGACCTACAGGTGCAAAATTAAGATATTTAGCATATCCATTTTACATCCTAGTGCTATGACACCATTCTAACTCCACAACAGGTGGTTAGGAAGGTATGGAGGTAGTCAAATGTTTAGTTTATTTACAAACTTTATATATATACACACACAGGCCTTTTTCTATCTAAGAAGAAAAAAATGAAAGCGTTTTCATAACTGCACATCACCTTGCTTTTGGAAACCATTATGAACTGTCTTTGATTATTACAATGCTTAATAGCATCCAGAAGATGGCAGCATTGGTAAAGTTTAGCATTACTTAGAAATGCTCAAAGTATTCTTTACAATTATCACTGATAAATAACAAACTTCCTAAACAGAAATAACTTTTTAAAGCATGATGGGTCCTAAATAACAAGATTCAGAGATACTAAATTATTGTCAAATAATGTATGAAGATGGTTATTCCATAGTACATTTATCCCAGTACTTTCTGATAAAATCTTCAAACCCAAGAGATACAGATCTATAGATATATATAGTACCACATGTTGTTTTTATAAAATTTGCATAAATTGTGCAGTTTTAACAGCTTGGATGTAGATACTGAAGACAATCTATAAATAGTATTCAAAAGCAAGTTTGATAACTAGAGGCAACTATTCACAAAATATAAACAAAGTATCATATTTCAGCTGCAGTGACAAAAACCTGGATATCACAGACATAACACCAACTACGAGAAAAAAAATTAACCTGCCTTTAAATGGCATTTCTAAACTCCTATAATCATACCCAACATTCAAACTTTTTAAAGGTACACAAAAGATGTTGGTATTTGGGGACAAGTACTTATTAACTAGGACAGGGGACAAATGCTAGAGAGTCTGGCCCTCTAAACACTCAGTTTGATATGGAGACAGGCACGAATGAATTAGAAAACAATTAGATACTGCTCTAATAAAGCAAGATATTATGTAACTGGAAGGACCAGCTCACCTAACTCTCCCTTAGGAGTCACGGGAGACTTTACCAAGGAAAGAGAACTGAGCAGGTGTTTTGAGAGATGAGCAGGCATTTGCCAGGACAATCACAGGGAAAAGGTCACTCCATTCAGAAAGAATAGCAGGTAGAAAGGGAAGGTGGACGTGAAAAAGCATGCTCTGTCCCAGTATTTAACCACAGGTGATTCTGTCCCCCAGAGGATATTTGGCAATGTCTGGAAGTATTTCTGTGTCTCTCAACTGGGTAGGTGCCACCAGTATCTAGTGGGCAGAAGTCAGGTGTGCAGCTGAAAACATCCTACAATGTATAAGACAGCCCCACTAAAAATAAGTTACCTGGCCCAAAAGAGTGCCACTGTTGGGAAGCTGCTCTAACTGCAAATTGCATCTCTTGGAACGGCCAGTTTACAGGAAGGGATAGGAAAGAGGCAAGAGAGGAAGGCAAAATGGTAAAGAGGACACAAAATTAGAGAAGACATTTTGGGAAAAAAAAAAAAGAGGTTCACATTTTATCCTAAATGTGAGAGAAAGCTGGACATGATCAGATTTGCATAGTAGAAAACTTGGTGTGGCTAGAGGAGGAGAATAGACTGGAGACGACTGAGTTGAGAAATGACAAAGAAAATGGAATTTTAACAATTTCACATCTATTTTCTTTATCCACGGGAATATCTTCAGAAGGAAAAAATATAGGACGGGTAAAAGGAAATTGAAACCCAAGATTGATGACATGATTGTGAGAGAGCAAGGGTCTGCTCCCAATAATCTCAAAATTTCCCATGCCGACAAACTGCTGCATCTGCACCTCATTTCTTGAATTCTGAATCTTCCTCCAGGGGCCCACACCGCTGCCCCTTCCTCCCCCTGGCAGGACCTGGTGCCGTAGCCCTTTCCAGGGCTCCACGTCTTGGCTCTCTTCTCCGTGTTTATCCTTTTAGACTGGCAACCCCAAACTGACTTGTTCTTCCAGCGCCAGCTTGGAAACAATGCATTAGTCCTCTGGGGCACCAATGAAGGTCAGGGATACTCCGCCCCTTAGCCTACAGCACAGTGGGACTGACTCACAAGGGTAGTGCAGAGAGGAAAGAGGGTTTGACAAATTACCTCCCAAGTGATAAGAAAATTTGCAGATAAGATTAGCAAAATGATTTTGTCAGTTGGAGAGATCAGAGTAAGAGCCAAAATCCTTTCAATTTATTATAGTGCCCCCTTCACCCACCCCACGGTCACCTCTCACCTCTGCTTCTACCACCCCACCCCTCGCTTAAATCCAGCCACACTGGCCTCCTTCTGCCTCCGGAGCTGGTAAAGGCTGTTCTGCCCCAATGTAAAACAGAATTCCCTATGGAGTTTTAAAAAATGCCCAGAATTGACCTTTAGTTCTTTCTTAAAGGGCAGATGTATTTTTCCTTTCCAGTCTGGCTCTCTCCTTCCTTCTTTCCTTCCCTTTCAGCTGTATCAGCACCTGCACCCTCCCTCCACCACAGCGCATGTCAACCACCCAGTCATTATGCGACACATCTCCAGGCTTACATAGACTATTTAAGTAAGTAACAAACACTCAGCAAAATAGAAACTTGAGCGTGACACCCAAGCTGTACTCTCCTCTGATCTGCTTGGGATGCTCCCCACCACTGGAAACCAGGGACAAGGAAGCTTGTCGATGCAGTTCATACAGGTCAGCCTCTGTTTCTTGCGACACACAAGCATACTAGAGAATGGGGCCTTGAATCTAGAGGGGAAAAATAAAGACATTCAGCACAACCTTTTTTCAAACCACTGTGCCTGTGGTCCACCCCACAATTTAAGAAATAAAGCATTATAGATACTGAAGTGCCCAACAGACTCCACTCATTTTTTATTTCCCTTCCTCCCTCAAAGGCAACTACAGATCTTCCTTGGCTTATGATGGGGCTACATCCCAAAAGACCCACCATAAATTGAAAATACCCTAAGTCAAAAATGTGTTTAATATCTCCAGCCTACCAAACATCAGAGCTTAGCATAACCTACTTCAAACATGCTCAAAACACTACTGTGGGTAAAATTGCAATATTTCCAGAATCTCTCACCTGGCCTTAGTTTACCTCCATATCAATAGGTGTCTCCAAGGGGTAGAGAGAAGTAGTCCATCCCATATCAATAGGTAATTATAAGGGCGAGCAGGGCATATCTGGACCAGAGAAGTTGGGTGGGGTCCCTTTTTCTGCAGCCAGGTCGCAAGAGACACAGAAAAGCAGAAGTAGACAACTGCTTGTAAGCAATAAACACACTTCTCCCACTTTATTTCTCCCTTTGACTGATACCAGTTTCAAAGGTATTTTGTCACAGGATTCTTCCCTGGAGTTACAACTAGGCAAAATCATCTAACACACAGCCTATTTTATAATAAAGTGTGGAATATCTCATTGTAAGATAAATTCTAGCCAAAATAAGCAGGCGAAGAGAGGCAACAAAGGGCCAGGTAATTTATTTGAACGCAATTCCCAGGCAAGGTTCCCTGGTCTGGCTGTCACAGGCCAGGGAAGTCACACCCAGCAGGGCAGGCAGCAAGTTTTTAAAGAAGGCAGGGGGAGGGAGAGCAAAGATATACAGTGGCGCGAGGATTGGCTTGCCTATGGTCCATGGGGGTCTCCCATTGGCCTTTAGGCAGGTACTGGAAAGTTACCACTACTCTTCTAGCTTGGGGGAGGGCTCTAGTTAGGAATGTTGTCCAATCAGACTCTGGAATGTTGTCAGACCAGAAATTGTTGGTCTCTTCACCTTGTTTGAAGAGGCCTGAGTTTGTCCAGCAGGCTCACCCCTTCCCCTGGTGCCTCCAGCCTTACATTCCAGCCTTTTGGTCATAATGGGCGATGCCTCGATCTGGCTACTTCCAGCTGACAAGGGGAGTCGTTAGGGGGTTTAAGGCTGGTTGATGGCCATAGGAGGCTCAGTCGGGAGGGGCGAGTACTTGTGCAGCAACAGTTGATTAACTTTTATGTGTGAAGTTTCTGCCATGTGCTGTTGAAGGAACTTGAAAACACATGGGGCAATTAAGAGTAAACCACAAACTGTTATTAAGGGGCCCAGCAGAGGCATTAGCCAGGCCATCAAGGGGACTGAAGCCACCCATAAGGGCCGCCTTCAGGTACTTGTGTTTTGTGGAGGTCTTTTTGTAGTTCTTGTAGTTTTTTTACACTTTGTTCTATGACCCCAAACTCATTGATATAGTAGCAGCATTCTTCCTGCAAGAAAATACAGGTCCCGCCCTTTTCTGCAGTAAGCAGATCTAAGGCCTACCGAATTTGAAGGGTGACCTGGGCAAGGGAAGTAAGTTGTTGCTGGAGGGAGATGAGGGAGGTCAAGGTTTCTCCCAAGGTTAGGCTCACTCTATCGTCTAATGCCACCAATTGACTTGCTAGACCCTGAGAGCTGACTAAGCTATGGCCTAACACTCCTGCCCCTGTGGCAGCCACGGCCACTGCAGTAATTAGGCTCACTCCCACTAGCACAGGTAGAAAAATCACCCACTTCTGTCTAGTGTTTTGATATATAGACCATTCGTCTAGTGCCTGTCTTACCTCAGGTTTGCTGTACAATGTTAGTTGGGGCACCAGCATCACCGAAAAGTAAGGTCCTACCATGGTGCTGTTGATGCACTGGGTAAGCGTATTATTGCACCAGAAGAAATCCCCCCTTGAAGGGAAATTAGAGTGTCTACTGTCACCCATCACTGGATTCGTTCCTTATTGGTAGCCCCAAGATGTTGGAGCATTGGGTTAAGTAGCAGGTCAGAGAGAAAGATGCTTTCTTGCGCTGTTTCTCTATGGTCCTGGGTCTACGTTGAGTCTCGGGCTTAAGGCTCATCTTCCACATTGGTATTTTGCCTAGGAGAAGGCAGCAGTCTTTCTCATGAGAATTTACTGGTATAGTCTGAAAGAAACTAATGGGAACTGCCGCCACCGGGGGGCATTGGAGGGAAGCACAGAGGAAGCAATTGGACACGTTTCTTAGGATGTGTGAAGTGTTAAGAAACCGCACTGTTTCCCCGATGATTCCAGCCCATGATGGTGGCGCTCTAGCTGGTCGTAGGGAATGGGGGTATGGGTCCGACTGAATACTCTGTTTTAGTACCTGTTCTGTTTGTAGAATATTACTAGCTACCTGGACTTGGGTGTTTAGGACCCCTCCATGAGAGTGGGATTTACAGTGGTCCATTCCCTCTTGATGTATACTGTGCCCTGTGGGGAGGCTTGTAACTATCTTATAGCTTGCCCTGTACTCCTTTTTCCCAGCGTGGGTCCCATGGGTCACTAATGGTAATGTATAGCTTATCTTGTATTCTGAAGAACATGTTGTCAGAGACTCCTCTTGCTGTTTTTTTCTACTGCATGAACTCTACATGTGTCTAATTCAGGATGACATCCCCCATACATGTTGGACTGGAAAATACATGTATGAGAGATCTGGTCATAAGGAAAGCACAGGCTAGGTTAAGAGATGGAGAGACTTGTAGGGTTACCTGTGGATGTTCAATAAACAGGAGGTGGAATTCCTGCACTCTTGAAGGACTCAAGGAGGCCAGGGATTTATGACTCAAAAGATCTTGTAACCAGGGTTTGAGAAAGTGTTTAAGATGTCTGTGTGTACCGGTATTTGAATCAGTGCCTGACAACCTACACATGGGCAATTTTGGGTGCCTACTTCTCAGTTGATTCCGTAAAGAGTTAGTTGGAGCTTAAACTTCCGTGCAGAATAACACTGCCTGGAGACCACCAGGCTTTCATCTGGCTGGTTGTACTTGACATGACTAATCCACAGCTTAAGAGGACCAATTCACAAGACACCCAATCATCGTGTCTGGGTGCCCGTTTGAGCCTAGAAAGGTGATACCAGGAGGAATCCCCGTGTAGTTTGACTGCTGAGGGTGTAGTGAGGATTATGGTATAAGGCCATGTCCAATGGGGTTGGAGAGATTTTGGCTGGAGTTCTCTTAGGAGTACCTCATCTCCTGGCTGAAGGATCACTGTGTTTTCTGGGTTGTTGGATGACGTAGGTTGTGGTAGGAGCTGGTCTGCTTGTTCCCTAAGAAGATGTCTCAACAGTGTAAAGTAAGGAAGGTAGGAGGCCAAAGAAGGAGAGGTAGCAGGCAGGCCTGTGTTCAGTAAGAAGGGCCTGCCATACATTAGCTCAAATGCGCTTAGTCCAGCTGGTCCCCAGGGGGCAGCACGCAGCTGAGCGAGAGCCATGGGGAGAAGATCGGGCCACGAGAGCTTTACCTCTAGAGACAGCTTAGTTAGTTGGTCCTTTAGGAGACGGTTAGCCCTTTCGGCCTTACCCAATGATTGGGGGTGATAGGGTATATGGAGGTTCCAGGTGATATTGAGAGCCTTGGCTGTTAGCTGAGTGACCCAAGAGATGAAAGCAGGCCCATTGTCCAACTGTAGCGAGGCAGGCAGGCCAAAGCAGGGGATGATATGTGCCACCAATGTCTGTGCCACTACCGAAGCTGTTTCCTGGCTGGTGGGGAAGACTGCAATCCACCCTGAAAAGGTATCAACCAGAACTAGTAAATACCAGAGCTTTTTATGCTTAGGCATGTGGGTGAAATCAACCTGCCAGTCCTGTCCAGGGATTGTTCCTCTCATCTGGTGGAGGGCCATCTGGGTCTTCAGAGCACCCTGAGATGAGACGCGATGACAAGTAGTGCAGGTTTGGTGCACCTGATCTATGGCCTTGTGGAGACCATAAGGGGCAAATATAGGGGAGAGAATCCAGTGCATGGCCTCCGGCCCAATGTGTATGAATTTTGGATATGAATTTTCCAAACTGATGGATTTTGGATATGATATCTCTGCCTTGGACTTGAGGGAGGACAATTCGTCCCCTGAGGTATATCCATCCCTGATGTCCCAACATTCCCCCTTGATGCAAAAGCAGTCGCTGTTCATCATCAGGGTATTAGGGCAATAGAGAGGGGGAAAGAAACGGCATAGAGGGTTGGCTAGACCCGGATGTTAACTGCCAGGCTGTGGCATCTGCTACCGCCTTACCTCCGGTTACTAGATGGTTTCCAGTCTGATGTCCTTACAGTGCATGATGGCCACTTCCTTGGGGTCCTGTAGGGCCTGTAGCAGGCAGCTGATAGCCCTACCATTGATGATCAGGGTTCCCTTAGTGGTAAGGAAGCCCCTTTCCTTCCAAATCTCAGCATGAGTGTGTGTAATTAGGAAGGCATATTTAGAGTCAGTATAAATTGTGGCCCTCTTCCCAGCTGCCAGCTGTAACACCTGGGTAAGAGCCACTAATTCGGCTTTCTGGGAGGTGGTCCCAGATGGGAGTAGGTTTGCTTCTATCACCTGCGACAGAGTCACCACTGCATAGGCTGCCCTTCGCACCCTGTCACTCCCCTTCACTGAGCTTCCATCTACAAAAAAGGTCGTCAAGGTCCTCGAGGGGCACGTCCTGTAGGCCCTCTCTAGGTTTTCTAAGAGCCTCAACAATCTCTACACAGGAATGAGTGGGTTGATCCACCTGATCATTGATGGGAAGCAAGGAGGCTAGGTTAAGAGATGGAGAGACTTGTAGGGTTACCTGTGGATGTTCAATAAACAGGAGGTGGAATTCCTGCACTCTTGAAGGACTCAAGGAGGCCAGGGATTTATGACTCAAAAGATCTTGTAACCAGTGTGGGGAATACACAGTAATGGGCTGTTGGAGAGTCAATTTCAGGGCTTCTCGGGCCGGATTTCCTGCAGCTGCCAGGGCTTGGAGGCAAGGCTGCCACCCTCTGGCGGTGGTATCTAACTGTTTGGAGAGAAAGTCAATGGGACGACACCCCAGCCCCACTGGCTGTACCAGCACTCCAGTGGCCACCCCTGCCCTCTCTGCTGTATATAGGGTAAAGGGCTTAGTTATCGGGGAGCATTAATGGGGGAGATGAGAGCAACGCATCCCACAATTGATTGAAAGCAGAAGCTACCTTGGCGGGTGAAGTTAGTGGCCCAGTAGGAGTCTCTGTGGCAGCTGCATAGAGCAGTCTGGCCGGAAGGGCAAAGTTAGGCACCCAGTGTCTGAAAAACCCCACCAATCTTAGAAAGGATAGTATCTTGGCTCCTGTAGTAGGTGGCAGGAGAGCTTTAATTGCAGCTGCTTGGTCTGCTGTCAGGGCTTTAGTGGTGGGAGTTAGAGTTAGCCCGAGGTATGTAACCTGGGGTAGAGACAGCTGTGCTTTGGCAGGGAATACCCTGTATTCCATGACTGCCAGGAAATTAAGAAGGGATGTGGTGTCCAGAACCGAGGCCTCCTTTGAGGGGCTGCAAAGTAAAAGATCATCCACATATTGGAGGAGAGTACTCTCACCCGTTGAATGTCACGAGAGGTCCTCCGCCAGGGCCTGTCCAAAAAGATGGGGGCTATTTCTAAAACCTTGAGGTAGAACTGTCCAGGTCAATTGTCTAGATCGACAGGTGTCAGGGTCTTCCCACGTAAAGGCAAATAGTGGCTGTGAGTCTGAGTGGAGAGGTATAGTGAAAAAGTCATCTTTTTAAGGTCCAGTACAGTAAAATGAGAGGTACTGGAAGGGACTTGAGACAGAAGAGTATATGGGTTAGGCACTACTGGGTGTAAGGGAATAACAGCCTCATTAATTATTCGGAGGTCTTGAACGAGGCGATAGGCTCCAGAAGGCTTTTTTACCAGTAAGATGGGAGTATTGCATGGAGAGTTAGTCAGTACTAAAAGCCCCTGCGAGGGTAGACGATTAACAATAGGCTGTAGTCCCCTTTGGTGAGCCTGTGAAATAGGAAATTGAGGCCAAGGGAAGCAGGATGGGTCTTTAGGTGTATTAAAACTGGGGTGTGGTGGGTTGCCACCACAGGGGTGGAGATGTCCCACACGACCAGATTGACAGCAGTCCAGGAAGTCAGGAGACTCAGGTCCCCGTTGCCTAACCCCCCTTCACCGACCAAAGCAATAAGGGAGTTTCTGGCATCCTGTAAGCATTTAAAAGGTGGGAGGGAAATAGAAGCTCCTAACTTATAGAGCAAATCCCGTCCTAACAGAGGGGTAGGACAGGAAGGCATGTCTAGAAAGGAATGGGTAAATGGGATGCCTTGGAAGGTGCAGGCCACCGGGCCCATCTCTAGAGGCCTGGAGAGGGTTCCCAGGACCCCAACTACAGAGACCTTGGCAGAGTTCAAAGGCCCTTTAAAGTAGGGGAGAACAGAGTATGTAGCCCCCGTATCCACCAAGAAGGAGATGGGCTTACCTGCTACCCACAGCTTGGCCCTGGGCTCAGCGAGGGTGATCAGGGTGTCTGAGTCCAGGCATCTTCAGTCTTCAAGGATGCCCAGCAGGTCTGAAGGGTAGTCCTCTGAGGGCATCTGCCCTCAGCAGGGCTCTGCCACTGGAGGAGGACCACCCCCGAGTGGACAGTCTACTTTCCAATGACCTCGCTTACCGCAGCAGGGGCATGGTCTAGCCGGTCTGCATGGCTGGTTGGGGCACTTCTGTGCCCAGTGCCCTTCTTCACCACATCAAAAGCAAGGGCCCAGAGGTTCAAGTCAATCTTCAGGGACACCCCGACAATCTACACGAGCCAGCTGCAGAGCAGCTGTTATGGCACGAGTCTGTTCTGCCATTCGGGCAGCTGATCTCCTCTCGCTCTTGTCCTCTCAGGCATGAAAAACTTTAAATGCCATATCTACCAGGTCTCCTAGAAGCGTCTGGGGACCATCCTCAGTCTTTTTAAGCTTACGCCTGGTGTAGGGAGCTGACTGAGTTATAAAATAAATCGCCAGGAGAGAGGAACCTAACACTGAGGCCAGGTCAATCTTAGTAAAAGCTCTTAGAGTTTCCTTTAGGCACTTGAGGAATTCTGATGGGTTTTCATCAGGTTTCTGGGTAATTTCTCTAAGCTTATCATAATTGATAGCCTTTTGGACGGTTGAGTTCATACCTGCCAATAAGTAGCGAACCATGCGATCCTGGCAAGCTTCACCCTCAGGAGAATTATAATCCCACAGGGGTTCTTGTAGAGGAATAGCTTCTCTGCCCATAGGTTCCCACTCATCTGTGGCATGGGCCTCATTGGCACAGTGCTGTGCCACCACCATGACATGGTCATATTCCTCCAGGGTTAGAGTGGATTGGAGGACTACATGTACATCGTGCCAGGTGAGCTTGTAAGCTCGAGTGAGATATTTAAACTGTTTATGAACATTATGGGGTTGGAGGAAAAGGACCCCAATCGCTGTTCTACTTGGGACAAGTCTGCCAGGGAAAAGGGAACATGAACCTGTACCACCCCTTCAGCTCCTGCTACCTCCCTCAGAGGAGCCATCACATGAGATTGAGACCACTGTGACTTAGAGTGGGTTACAGGAGGCCTAGACCATTTGGGTGCCAGCCACAGCGAGTAAGATGGTGGCAGGTTTGAAGGAGGGGACGGAGGAGGTGACCTTGGTAGTGGGGGATACAACCTGGGAATCGATGCAGAGCTTGAAGGCAGGGGACTGGGGTATGGGGGAGTTTTATCTGCTTTATCCAAAGTGGAGTCAGCACCTGTGGAGCAAGATGGCGGTGCGACTGGAAGAGAAGGGGAACAAGATGGAGGAGAGACCAGAAAGGAAGGGGAACAAGATGGAGGAGAGACCGGAAGAGAAGGGGAACAAGATGGAGGAGAGAAACATTGAGGAAGGGAGCTGGCCCCCACAGTGGGCCTGGAGGAGCAGGAAGGGGGGTAGCCGAGATCCTCCACCGAGTCTGTCAGAGAAGAGCCTCCCAGTAGTAGGAGTGGTAGAGATCGGTGGTCCTTGGTGGAGGCCTGGGCTAACAAAACTTGGGAAGGAGTACAGTTAACACACAAATCTGGGTGGGTGCGCAGAGTCCAAAAAGCCTGCACATATGGGATTTCACTCCACTTTCTGCTCCAATGGCAATAATTAGTTAAGTCAGTGAGGAGGCCAAAATCGAAAGTTCCCTCAGGGGGCCAGAGAGATTGGTTGACCAAGGGATACTGAGGCCAGGCCTGAGAGCAAAGGAAGACCAGCTTCCATTTGTGAACTTCCCGGGACAAATACAGAGTAGCCAAATTAGAAATGAGACACCGCAATGGGGTCTGGGCCTCCACTTTTGAGGGCTGGTTCCCCATGTCTGCATCACTCCCCAACTAATCCCACTGAGAGGAGCACCCAGCGTCCCAAGTGCGCCAACTCAGGGAAGACGTCCTGGGAGCCTGAGTAAGGGATGTCTCCCACACCACAGGGCCAGGGGTGGGCCGGATGCCTGCAGAGGGTGGGTCAGATGCCCTGACCTGGATGTAGCTATGATTTCAAACAGACCAGGTGAAATGGAGTTAGGAAGGGAAACAGACAGGGGGAAACTGAGGGACTCATGGGAAAATAGTCCACACAGCAGAGAGCAGGCTGAGGTCCCAGGTCGGAAAAGGAGGGGGCAGGGCTGCCGGTGGCCGGTTGGGCCCCTGTGCTCACACTCCTTCCCGGGTTTTAGCACCAAATGTAAGATAAATTCTAGCCAAAATAAGCAGGCAAAGAGAGGCAGCAAAGGGCCAGGTAGTTTATTTGAACACAATTCCCAGGCAAGGTTCCCTGGTCTGGCTATCACAGGTCAGGGAAGTCACGCTCAGCAGGGCAGGCAGCAAGTTTTTAAAGAATGCAGGGGGAGGGAGAACAAAGGTATACAGTGGCACAAGGATTGGCTCACCTAGGGTATGTGGGGGTCTCTCATTGGCCTTTAGCCAGGTACTGGAAAATTACCACTACTCTTCTAGCTTGGGGGAAGGACTTTAGTTAGGAATGTTGTCCGATCAGACTCTCAAATGTTGCCAGACTCGAACCTGTTGGTCTCTTCACCTTGTTTGGTGAGGCCTGAGCTTGTCCAGCAGGTTCACCCCTTCCCCTGGTGCCTCCAGCCTTGCACTCTTGTAATTTATTAAATATTGTATTGAAAGTGAATAACAAATTGGTTGTCTGGGTACAGAATAGTTGTAAGTGTATTGGTTGTTTACCCTTGGAATCACTTGGCTGATGGGAGCTGCTCTCACTGCTGCTGCCCAGCATCATGAGAGAGGATCAAACTGCATATTGCAAGCCCAGGAAAAAAACAAAATTCAAAATTTGCAGTACAATTTCTACTGAATGCATATTGCTTTCATGCCACTATAAAGTTGAAAAATCATAAGTCAAACCACTGTAAGTTAGAGAACACCTATATTATCTTGAAATATGCACCTCTCATTACCAAAAATATTTTTACATTTCTACTACAAATGCAAATATCAAGAAATGTACATGATGTTGTTTTTATATGCTTATAAACTTTATATAAATGATTATGTACTACTTTTTTTGTTCTGCTATATAACTTTGAGAACCAGCCATGTTATACATGAAGCTCTAGTTCCTTTATTTTCAGTGGAATATGTAAGTCTAGGGAGAGGAAATCCCAGGGCAAAATACCTCTAAAAACTGAAATCAGTCAAAGGGAGAAATAAAGTTTAAAACCCTTTTATTGCTTACAAACTGCAATCCAGGGCTGTCTTTCTCCTCTGCTCCAGAAGCAAGCCAGCCCCTCCCTTTAAACTCTCAGGTTCAGACATGCACTCAGGGGCCCAGGTAATTACCCATTGATATGGAGATGAACTTCTCTCCACCCCTGAGTGTAAATGTACTAAAGCCAGGTGAAATATTCTGGAAATGTTACAATTTTACCCACAGGCCACCCCTCCAGAAATCTCGCCTTACAATCTACTCATTTCCTTTCTTCTGCAATGGCCCCTAGGTAAGAAAACTGGAGCATTGTGACCAGACAAATGACATAACAATAGCAACAGCATAAAATTATGATAATCCTCATGCCAGAGGATTCAGTGAGGTTCAAAGTCTTATGCACATTAACTCCTTAGCTCATCCATTCCATAGGCAGGCAGTAGCTGAGGGTGCAGAGCAATCATCATGCAGCAGCTGCAGCCAGGGGGTGCATTCAGGCCACAAGGACTATAGGAGAAAATAACTTTAAGGGCGATAAGATACATGTTCTAATGACACCAGCACAGGCAAATCTTATCCATCAGGTAGAATACATGCAAAAGAGTGGTCTTGTGACAAAACAGTGGCAGGAATGGGATCTCGTCCTGGTCTGATATACCAGACTTTCACCCTCGTCCCTGTGGGAGTTACAGATGGGTCAATATATAGGGCTACATGAGGTACATGCACTGGCCAGAAAGATAGAACAAAACTTCCCCACAAGATGCTCTTACCTCCTCAACATTTTGGATACACTATTGTGACCTTTGGGGGCCATTCAGCTGTTACTCCAGGAATACACACGAGGCCAGCTTTCAGGCCTTTCCCCCAAGGTACCGGAAGGGCCAGCCATGGCTAGGTCCATTCAACAGTGCCTCCAGGGCTTAAGGTAGTAGGGGCTGGCAGCAGGATGTTGCTCTGCTGGCCATATCCTGGCTTCAATAAAACTTCTGTGGTTTGGATGGACAATTGTATGGGAGAGGCAGCAAAGTGTGTGAGCATCTCCACAGGGCTCAAAGCTCCTTTACGTGGCTTCTCATTCAAACGCCGCAGCACTGTCCATAGGCGAACTGAACAACCCATAGACTATTGGTGTCTGACTTCAGGCCAGATTTCAACGAACCATTGTACCTCTCTATCATGCCTACCCAAGTAGGATTATATGGTACATGGAATTTCCATTTTATTCCTAATTGCTGCACCCATTGTTGTAACACATGTCCAGTAAAGTGGGTGCCTTGATCGCTCTCAATCACCTGCAGCCGGCCATAGGCTACAAAGAGATGCTCCAGGCCCCTCTTGGTGGTTTGCTGATCTGCATGACGTGCAGGAAAAGCAACTTTTAGTCCAGGAGCTGTGTCCACACATGTCATGGCATACTGATATCCTTCTGATATGGGCAGAGGCCCAATATAGTCTATTTGCTATCTGATAAGGGGTATCAGCCCCTTACTATTGTCCCATGTTGCTGTGGGACTCAGTGTAAGTCCCTCTTAGAGCACACAAGGCACTCCCTCCAGGCTCTGCTGACTTCTTCAAAGGTCAATGGCAAGCCCCACCTATGGGCTACAGCCCACATTGTCTTTTGCCCCACATGCAACAACCACTGGTGTAGCCATTGGCCACATCAGAGGCAGGCTTTCCTTCTAGCCAGTGCAGCTCGGCCAGTGTGTCTGTTTCATCATTCCCTGAGGGTGCTAAAGCCAAATGTTCAGTCACATAATATAAGCTAACAGTCTTAGTCTGACCAGAGGCCCATAGGTCTTGCCACAACTCTTGCCCCCAAAGGGGCCAGTGACCAACCATGCAGTTGGCATGGTAACATGTCGATAGCCACAGGGTCAAGCTCTAATAGACGGCCCAGCTGTCAGTGCGGACAACTATAGGGGAGGGCTCCTGGGTGATCATGAGCCATACTACCCACAAATCAGCCCATTAACTGCTTTTCTCCTCTCCACCCTCCATCTATATTGTCTCAGTCTTAGGATGGAAAGCCACAGCCCTCCACTTTGGGGGCTTCCCATTACTGGAGCCGTCTGTGTACCAAGCATCTTCAGGTATAGGGGCTTTTCCCTCCTGATAAGGAGACTTGGCTACCAAGGGCTGAAAAACAAGTTATTTCTGCTTTCCACTGGTATAGGTCACTGGACCCAATAAGCATTGTAGTTCTCCACTTAAGGGGCTAGTAGAGAGGATGCTGTGCTACTGTAAATATGCACCTCATTTGGCCAGTGTAGGTGTCTGTGCCACACCACTCCATGGCCTTTGGGTCCAGTCTCTCAGCCATTCCATGAGGGGATAGGTGGTTATTACCTTGGTCAGAGCTGTTCCAGCAATGGACTCCGTAGCCAGCAAGGCATGGTGCACAGCAGTCAGTCGCTTCTTTATCAAAGTGTACCGGACCTCTGCTCCTTTCCATAGTTGTGACCAGAATCCAATAGGTTGGCAAGTCCATTCAAGCCACTGTCAAAGACCCCATCCATAACCATCTTTGGTTACATGAACATCTAGTTCACAGGGCCTTGATGAGTCCATTATATTCAAGGCCTTCATGGTCTTGACTGCCCGCTTGGCAGCAGTAAAAGCAGCTGCACATGTCTCATCCCAGTCCCACCTGATGCCCTTTCATACCAACTGGTATAAGGGCTTCAGAATTTGTGCCAAGTGCAGGATAAACACTCTCCAATAGCCCAAAAGAACCAAAAACTGTTCTAATACTGCCACAGTGGTAGGAGTCGGGAAAGCCTGGACATTGTCTATAACTGCCTCAGGAACAACTTTAGTTTTACCTTACCAGACAACCCCCAAGAATTTCACAGACAAACCAGGTCCCTGAACCTTGGTGCTGTTCACAGCCCATCCTTTTTCCTGTAAATGTTGCAACAGTCTAAGAACTGCCCCTTCTAAATTTGAAAGAGAATCAGATGTGAGTATAATGTCATCAATATAGCCATACAACCACACTGTTTGCAGTTTCCTCCATGTACCCAAGTCCTGGGCTACAAGTCCATGACAGATGGTGGGACTGTGGAGATATCCTGGGGGAAGGACAGTGAATGTCCACTGCTGGCCTTCCCACACGTGAAGGCAAACTGTTCCTGGCTTTCCTGTGCTATGTCAACAGACAAGAAAGCATCAGCAAGGTCTACCACATAATGATACGTTCATTCCCAGTTCATGGCTGAGGGTGTCCAGAATGCTGCAATAGAGGGGACAGCAGCATGCAAAGGGGGTGTGACTTTATTCAATTCCCTGCAGTCTATAGTCATACGCCAGGAGCCATCTGGCTTTCTCACTGGCCACATTGGGGAATTAAAAGGATTATGAGTGGGCTTTATGATGCCCAACCTCTCCAACTCCTGTAGAGTTTCTCCAACTTCTTTGTGCCTCCCGGGCAATTTATATTGCTTAATATTTATCACCCACTGAAGTACAGGCAGAGCTACAGGTGGGTGCTTAGTGTGTCCCCTCATAACTGCCTTTACCACACATACCCTTAGTCTGAACTCACCTGCAGTGGTCTGTAACCACAGGCCCTGCAGGATGTCTACCCCCAAAATATATTCAGGGATGGGAGAAATGTTCACAGTATACTCCTTTGGGGGTTAACGCCCTATCCCCAACTTTCTTCACTCTAATTGGGTTCTCTTCACTCTAATTGCCTTACCCCCATAGCCACCTATCACAGCAGGGGTCCTGGGAAAATGCTCAGGGTGGCCATGAATCAAAGAACACTCTGCTCCTGTGTCCACCAGCGCCAGGACACGTTGTACATTCACAGGGGACCAATGAATTACTAATTCTACATGTGGCCTCTGGTCCCCACCATGTCCCCCAAGGTGGGGACTTTGACCACCCCCCAGTCAAACTGCAATGCCCAATCATCCTCCAGTGATGGTGAGGACTCAGGCGAATCCTGAGTAATGCCTCCCATGAAGTTTTGCAGAGACACAGGCCAGGTAGGAGGCCTTGACTCCGGCTTCTGTGTCCTGGAACTCAGTGGCTGGAACTGCTGCTCTGGCTTTAATTGGTGCCACAATTCTAACAATATTCTATTGGGCTGCCCATCAAGTTTTTCTTTCACTACCTGGCCTTTATCAAATCAACCCACATCTGGGTCCTCAAGACCTTCACAGGGCCTTTTGTACTTCTCCTTTCAGTCATGGCCCATACTTCTCTCTGCGGCCTTATTGTTTCAACCTCCCCCAGATCTGCTAGAGTACGAGTAGCCTCCCTTATGAGTTCCCCTAGGCGGAGGGCAAGAGTATTCAGGAGGAACCCACAGAGAGATGTGGAAGCTGTATGCAGCACCATATTTCTCATTCCTACAGTGAACACCTTCTCATCTGGACCCTGGGGGTCCATATTATAGGTGATATTTTTCATACCCAATTCCCACAGTACCTGTTGGAGCTCTGCATACGTTTCCCAACTACTGAGAAAATATGGTAAATCACCATGATTAGGCCAAACTATCCTGATGGCAGCTGTCAGCCATTCCAGGAGTGTCTGATTCCCTGAGGCACGATGGGCATTTTGCAACCGCTGCTGGAGGGTAGGGTGAGTCATCAGGGAAGCCATTCTACTCATTTCAGTACCTGACATAACAATGTTTTCCAGCCCCATATCACAGAGATGTAAAAGCCATGTAGGCAGAGATTCCGATGGCCTCTGCCTCTACCAGACACTCATGTCCACCAGCTCATCCTGGGTACAGGGGCAGAGCATGGAGTGCTCCACAACCTGGGGAGGGGGCTGCTTCTCCCCCTGAGGAGTCCGCAGTTGTTTCATTTTTATTTTCTTAATTACAGCTGGACAGGCTTTTAACACAGGAGAAAATGGTACCTCCAATGGTGGCCTGGGTAGCAGATCCGCCAATGGCCCCACCTCCTCCTCTTCGCCCTCAGGCTCCTCCTCCACCATTTCAGGGACTGAAGGCACTACTCTTTCCTCCCCCTCCCCCATGGCCTCCTGCAATGCAGCTTTTTCTGCCGTCTCCCTCCTCGCCACTGCTAAGGAATCTTCTAGGAGCATGACCTGCCTTTTCAGTAACAGTCTCTCTTCTTTAACAGCATCCCATAGGTTAACACCCAGGTCCTCCAAGCGTTGCTGAAGTGTGTCTCTCTCCTGCCTAAGTCCCTCTCTCTCCTTGCTAACCCTTTGATAATCCTCTCTTTCTCCTGTATAACATTTTCCACTATCTTGATGAAAAGAGACCCTACAACACCAGCCACTACATGGCCCCCCAAGTTCTCCAAGCAGTCCTCCAACTCAAGGAGGGCTAATTCTTCAGCTTCTGGTGTTTCCACCCTTCCCCAGTTCTGGGGAAGGCCCCATCCCTCTAGGAGGTACTTTACCCTAAACCAATTCCCCACTAGGGATTCCCAAGTTGGAAGACCCACAGGTTAAGTGGCACCATCTGCTGCTGCATCCACTGGGGCCTCCCCACCATCCACAGGAGCATCCCTCCCAAAGGTTGCACCCATTATGACAGATTTCAGGTTCAGAGGCACCCTGCCGACTGCTGCCTGATGTAAGCCCGGGGAGAGGAAATGCCAGAGCAAAATATCTCTAAAAACCAAAATCAGTCAAAGGGAGAAATAAAGTTTAAAACCCATTTATTGCTTACAAACTGCAGTCCAGGGCTGTCTTTCTCCTCTGCTCCAGAAGAAGCAAGCCAGCAAGCACGCCAGCCCCTCCCTTTAAACTCTCAGGTTCAGACACACCCTCAGTTGCCCAGGTGATTACCCATTGATATGGACATGAACTTCTCTCAACCCCTGAGGATATGCAAATGCACTAAAGCCAGGTGAGATATTCTGGAAATGTTACAATTTTACCCACAGATACATTATACCCTTGATAAATCACCACAGTAATTGCTAATTATTTACAATTTTATGCTATTATACACAAAAATGTAATTAATCTCCTTATGCATATATGCAAGGATCTACCTATGGTTTGGAAGTAGGAGTAGAATTGTAAGTATCTTAGCTCAAGTCCTTCAGAAACAGAGCCTGAGGCAAGGATTAAGGTAATACCACATTTTTTAGGAGGGCAGTGAGAAAAGGAAAAGAAGTGAAGCAAGAAGATACAAAGCAATAATGCAATTCATTTACCATACTCACCCTGCATTACAAGCCACAAAAATACAATTGATCACTAGGCAGATGTATTCACATAGCATGTGAATCCCCTCCTAGAATGTTTCAAGGAGAAAGCACATAATCTAAAGCACGATCTATAGAATGAAAAAGGGAGAGGGGATTTATCTGATTATCTCTCTCCATCTCGCCCTCTTCCCATAGGTCAATGTTCATCCCACAAGAACCGATTACCTTTCCTACTCCTTCATTTCAGGGTTGCATCATCTGACTTCTAGACAGCCCCTTAGGAAGTGCGAGGGCTAAAAATTAACTTGCCATTTCTGCTACTGTATTACTACTTGCCTCAGTGGAAGTGGCAGGCAGCCATATCCTGTTACTGCAGAACTTTTATTGAAAGAATTGTTATTTCAAACTGGTGCAAACTGGCCAACCCAGGAAGAAGCAACTGACCTAGAAACTAGTCTCAGGCAACCAAGTGAAACTAGGACAGTCAGTCAAAAAGAAGTTCAGAGAATATAAAAATGTTGACCAAACTCTTGAGGCTGCTGTTAGCCGATCTGAGGCTGGCAGTCCCTGTGCAAGTGGTCTTGCTGCTAATAAATAATTTCTTTTTCTCCTGTATTCTGGTTTTGGTCTGGTGTGTCTGTGCTCTTCTGATACAAGCAGTTGGTCCTGTGAAATTCAGGACTAACAGGAAGCCAAATCCTGTGACTTCTGTGTAGCATTATATCCAAATCTGGAAGTGGAGAGACCACTCATTATGAATAGGGCTTGGCATAAGCAGAATGAGGGCCATGAAATCTGAATTTTCAACACAGACTCCAGCCAGCTCATAGAGCTTGGCAAGGTCACCAGCAAAGGCAGTAATAGCACTGGAAACTGGGAGGTGGACAGTATCCTTAGAAAGAAGGATATGGTCATAGGAATCTGAGGAACTCCACAAGGTTTGTGTTCAAAATAGTATGCCTATTTTCAGCTTTATCTGAAGGTGCAAAATTGCTCTCCAAAGTGATTGTACCAATTTATACTCCTACCAGCAGTATATAAGAATTTTAGTTGTTCTACATCCTTGTCAACACTCAGTATTATCATTATTCAGAAATATAGCTAATTTGATAGATATGAATGGTATTTCATAATTTTTAAATTCATATTTAATTTATTAACAGTGAGACTGAGTAACTTTTCATTCAGTGAATTACCCACTTAAATCTTTTTCCCAATTTTTCTTTCAGGCTCTTTAATCTTTTACATACTGATGTGTAGAAGTTCTTTCTTATTTCCTGAATAAGAATCCTTTTTCATATTGCAAATTTTTCCTCTCAGACTATTGATTATATTTTCACTTTATATGTGGTATCTCTTGATGTAGAAAAGTTTTCATTTTAGTATAGTCAAATATATCAATTCTTTACTTCAGAGTTTTATTAGGAATAGCTACTGAAGTTTATCAATTACATCTTCAAAATCTATTGATGATTCTTAAAACTTATTAATATAATTATATTGATAGTCCTCCTGATATTAAATTATCCTTGCATCCCTGTAATACATCTTAATTGGCTATTCTTTATTATTAATAGGATATATTGCTGGATTATATTTCTTAATATTTTAGTACAATTTTTGCATCATAAATAATATTCTCTAATTTTGTTTTTTGTGATGTCTTTAGATATGGCATTAAAATCAGCTGTATTTATAATAGTCATTAGAAAGATTTCCAGCATTTCCATGTCTGCCTAATGCCAAAGGCCTTAGTTAAATTAAGTATAACTATGTAAGCCTACTTTCCTGTAAATGTGGCCCTTTCCTGTATATTTCCTTCCTCTCCCTTCCAATCCCTCAGCTCCAAAAAATACTCCATCCAGGACATACTTTGAAAACATCTCTTCTGGGGAACCCTGTAAAATATACGTTTCACTCTACTAAGGAGGAATCTGTTCAATAGTAATCTAAGCAATGGTGTACTGCTACTTGCTTAACTAGTTCTCTGTGGGTAAAATTGTAATTTATCCAGAATATCTCACCTGGTTTTAGTACATATCAACAGGAGCTCAAGGGTGGAGAGAAGTATGGCTTTAGTGGATTTGCATAATTCCTCAGAAGTTCATCTCTATATCAATAGGTAATTACCTGGGAAACAGAGGGCTTATCTGTACCTAAGAAGGGAGGGGAGGGCCATTTTTGTGGCTGCTGGAGCAGGAGAGAGAGATGGGCTGGTTACTGCAGTTTGTAAGCAATAAATGGGTTTTAAACTTTATTTCTCCCTTTGACTGATTTCAGTTTTTAGAGGTATTTTGCCCTGGGATTTCCTTTTCCCAGACTTACATATGGCACAGTTGGTAGGATTCCTCTGAACCCAAAATCTCTGATAATGGGTGTGACCTTTGGGAGGGCCACCCCTTGAAATGATGGGGAGAAGTGGCACTCGCGCTGAGGGATGTGTGTCTACACTCGTGTGGTCATGGAGGCACCACCACCACTGCTGGCCCCAGCCTGTGGCCTGAGCCTAAGGCTACTGCTTCTGCCACTGCTGCTGCTTCTGCTGCCAGCTGGAGCCTGGTCACAATTATGGAAAGGAGCAGAGGTCCGGTATATCTTGATAGAGAAGCAACTGGCTGCTGTGCACCATGCCTTGTTGGCTATGGAGCCATCACTGGAAAAGCTCTGACCAAAGTAATAGCCACCTATTCCATCACAAGGTGGGTGAGAGACTAGACCCAAAGGCCATGGAGTGGTATGGTACAGACACCTACCATATATCAGGCGACTGGCCATTTGCATTTGGCATCCCAGGGAATGGTGAAGCAGATGCATTGGCCCAGGTACACTGGCTAGAAGGAAAGCCTGCCGCTGATGTGGCCCAATGGCTACATCAGCATTTGTTGTACATGGGGCAAAAGTCAATGTGGGCTGTAGCCCATTGGTGGGGCTTGCCATTGATCTTTGAAGAAGTCAGCCGATCCCAGAAGGAGTGCCCTGCACGTTGTGCAGATCAGCAAACCACCAAGAGGGGCCTAAAGCATCTGTTAACAGCCTATGACCCATCACCAGTGATTGAGAGCAATCAAGGTACCCACTTTATTGTACATGCATTGCAAGGATGGGTGCAGCCATTAGGAATAAAATGGATGTGGCCCCAGACATTTCGACACATGGACCAGTAATGGCTGGCTCTTCTGGCACCTTGGGGAAAAGGACTGGAAGCTGGCCTCCTTTGTATTCCTGGAATAACAGCACAGTAGCCCTCCACAATCAAGGTTATTTGCTTCTACAAGTGTTTGTGTCCTTGATGTGCCCCCTGGCTGCAGCTGCCGCATGATGGCTGGAATGGACGAACTTTGGACTTAATCTGTGTGGGACTTTGAACCTAGCTGAATCCTCTGGCTTGAGAATGATGATTGTGTTGCTGTTGTCAAGAAAAAAAGTGCTTAAAGAGAGGCTTCACTTTGTCTAATGTTTGGTAAAAGTTTTGTGAGCAATCTAGCATGGTTGTTAGGAATGAGTAAACAAGTGTGTAGAAACATATTTTGTGCTTACTGAGAGATTGTGCTGTAAAGTACATTTATTTAATCTGCATAGGCTGAATCCTCTGGCTTGCAGATTATCATGATTTTATTGCTGTTGCTATTGTATGTCATTAGTTTGGTCGGAAGAACCGCAATGAGTAAATTGCAAGGTGAGATTTCTGGAGGGGTGGCCTGTGGGTAAAATTGTAATTTATCCAAAATATCTCAACTGGCTTTAGTACATCTGCATATCAACAAGAGCTCAAGGGTGGAGAGAAGTATGGCTTTAGTGGATTTGCATAATTCCTCAGGGGTGGAGAGAAGTTCATCTCCATATCAGTGGGTAATTACCTGGGCAACTGGAGGGCTTATCTGTACCTGAGAGGAGAGGGGAGGGCCAGTTTTGCTGCTGCTGGAGCAGCAGAGAGATATGGGCTGGACTTCAGTTTGTAAGCAATAAATGGGTCTTAAATTTTATTTCTCCCTTTGACTGATTTTGGGTTTTAGAGGTATTTTGCCCTGGAATATCCTTTCCCCAGACTTACACTCTCAAAAACCAAAATAAAAAAACATGATTTGTAGCATCACCAATAAGCCCCTGGAAAATTTCAAGCTACTAATGTGACATCATTGAACATGGAATAGGAAAGCAAACCCCACAGCTGGCTCTTGGGAGCCAGTGAGAACTTGCTCCAACATACCACTGAATCAAGGTCCTTCCTCTACACCTGTAGAGAATTATGGAGATTGTGGAGGATTTAAAACATTTGTTAAACAAAGAAGGTTGGACTTTACCCTGTAGATAATGGGAAGACCAGTACTGCCTTTTGAACCCAGCAAGTAGAGCTCTTTGCCTGATCCGATGCCTCAAGGCCTCCCTTCTATACTTTGAAGTGCCTTCTCAAATTTATCCAAGTCCCTGTACAGTGCCTGGGACCAGCCAAGGTTAGAGTACCCCCCTTCTCATTTCCCCATTCAGGGAAGAAACCTACCTTTCATGTCTCCCCCTCTTTCCCTCCCCAAAGGAAGGTGCCCAGATATCTAACAGAGTTCTTGGATTCACGTCTATGGGATTACTCTGGGGGTCCAATAGCTGTGCCCATGGCCAGCTCAATTCCATAAAGCTACCTGGCAGAAGTAGCATTATTATGTGGGATCCTGCAAGACTGAGCTGCCAGAATAAGGTGGACATGCTGGTTTTGGGTAACTCAAATTGTTTATATGGACAAGGACTTTTGCATTAAAAAATTTTGCCTTTCAATTAAGCCAGGTATAAAGCTATAGGGTTAGTGCTTAAAATAGTGTAAAATAAAGGAAAGAAGTGACTAAAATAAAATGTAAGTCTTAAGGACTAATAAATGAGTGTTAGAGTGGTATGGGAGAAGAGACATTGATTTAAATAATCTATATGGAAGTAACATGAGAAGCCCTCATATTAAATAATTCTCTACAGAAGCTGGTATAGAAAAAGAAAAACAACACAGGATAAGTTCAACCTTAAAGTTTAAACACATTTAGGAAGTGGAGAAAAAAGAGAAATTGGGAAAGTATATGAAGAATAAACAGTCAAAAGGCTAAGACTTATGAAGGATATGGAGCAACCCTCTCCAAGTATTGTTTATTTTGTTTTAATTAAGACATGACCATGGCTTTAGAAAAAATAATTTGTATAGAAATTTATAAGATAAAATGATGAAAACTGTTCCTAGGAGCATTGCTTATAAAAACTGGAAACAAAACACAAATTGTGGTCACAATGCAAAACTATAGTGAATATGTGAGTACATACCACAAAATACATCTATTCTCACAAATAGAATGCTGAGTGAAAAATACCAGAAATGAGGAATAAAATTCACATCAAGTTCCCAAATAGGAAAATTAATCTATACGTTTAATATTCAGGATAGTTGTTTACCTTTGGGGACAAGAGAGAATGACTGGGAGAAGGACAAGAGGACCTTGGGATGCTGTTACTATTCTACTTCATGGGGGTGGTCTAAGGATGCGTTCCTTTTGTGAAAATTCATCAAATCATTGTTCTGTATACTTAAAATGTGTGTCCTTCTGTGATGAATTATACTTTTATCTGAGAGTTTTACTTTTTAATGTATAAGATATCATCAACTTTCCAGGCCACCCTTACCTCTAGTCTCAATCCCCAGAGGGGAACATTATTAATAGTATTATTATGCGTTTTCTCTGTTCACACATTCTAGACAAAGTATTATTTAAAGTGCTCCCATGCCAAATATCATTTCTGGCCAGTTGAAGTTAACCATCTTGTTAGTCAGTATAGATGGAGAAAGAAAATAGAGGAAAAAAGTCCCCCAAATATGGTTAATTATTGCCCTAAAATTTAATTAGGTGCATTTCTTGATGCAATACATTTTGCTGAAGAGACATACCTCTTATCCTTGGTCATATAGAGAAGAGAAGGCAGTAACCACGCATAAATGAATGAGAAAATTAGAAATTAAATTCACATCTAAGGAAAAGGAGACATTGCCTGAAACTAACAGCTCACATCAGAGGACAGAAAGTAGAGCATCCTACATTTATAAACATTTGCCAGAATGTAGGATCTTCTATATGACCTATAGTCCTTGGAACGTTCCACCTCTAGCTAATAACTTGCCCCAGGGATAACATAAGTGGTAAAAAGAGTTCCTGGATTTTGATGAACATTGGTGATACTGCTATGAAGAGTAAGAAAATAAAAGCATCATGTAATGGGAGACAGTTTTGCAAAACAGAAAAGTAAAACAGCAAATATCCACAGAATTTGTAACCAGAAACTGGAGCTGAAAAAGAAAATAACAGATTAACACTAACCTGTACAAAAGAGCACAGAGATTTTTCAGAAAAACAGAGAAATAATTATCAATAGACTATCTCTGAATATAGAAGATACTGACATCAGTATATCCTAATAAATAAATAAATTCATCGTGCTTTCCTCCTTATGTGAAGATCACTGTTCTATTTAGGTGGCTATTCGTATGTTTATAGGATTCTATTTTTATGATTACCAGCAGAGGACCATCTAACCATTCTCTCAGAAGAAGAATCCTTTACAGTGAAGTTAGCTTTGTATTTCTTAAGATAGCAGCTGGCACATGGTGCCTCTGAGGGTCCAATTTAGCATTTTTAGTAGAGGAAGTCACTTCAGTACACTTCTCCACTTCAAAATTAATTACATGTTTCCTTGAACATTCCAAAGATTATACAAAGGCTCTGGGCTTTACAAATAATGCTAGCACTGTCCTATAAAACAATGGATCAGCATGGTTCAAAATATTCAGTGTCTCAGAATTAGGCCATAACATTGACATTAGAAGCAAACGTAGATGTCATAGAGCAGTATTCATTGAATTTTGCCTGCCATCATCTGTTCCCCGGTCTCTTGACAATACCATCTTAATTTTCCTTCAGAGAAACACCTTATTTCCTACTCTGAGTTCCTGTGGTTCAAGTTGAGGCACTTGACCCCCATCGTGGATCTAGGGGTAGGCACATGATACAGGATAGACAGTCGACATATCCTATTACCCTGGCTCTAGTGATTGTTCCATTGCATCTAGGATGTCCCATTTATGGCCAACAGGAGCCAACCACAGAACTTTTTACTGGACTCACTATGAAAAAAATATCTTTCCCTGGGAGTTATTAAATCATAAGAGCCTAATGTGGAGTTGTCAAAGGGACAGCACGTGAAGACCTTCTTGAACAGAAAACCAGCAGAGAAGATAAATAAGAATTAGAGAATCCTGAAGGCCTCATTTGGCCCTCAATCCAAATGCATGTGGAAATAGTACTGTTATAGACTAAATCATGTATCACCAATATTCTTATGTTGAAGCCTTACCCCCCAATGTGACTATATGCAGAGATAGGGCCTTTAAAGGGTGCTTAAGGTTAAATGAGGTCATAAGGATGGACCCTAATCAAATGTAACTGGTGGGTTTTTTAATTTTTTATTAAGGTATCATTGATATACAATCACATGGGCAACACTGTGGTTACTCGAGTACTCGCATTATCAAGTCCCCACCACATACCCCATTACAGTCACTGTCCATCAGCATAGCAAGATGCTATAGAGTCACTACTGTCTTCTCTGTGCTATACTGCCTTCCCTGCGCCCCCCCACCTACATTATGTGTGGTAATCATAAGGCCCCTTATAACCCTTCCCCCTCCCTTCCCACCTACCCTCCCCAGTCCCTTTCCCTTTGGTAACTGTTAGTCCATTCTTGGGTATTGTGAGTCTGCTGCTGTTTTGTTCCTTCAGCTCCTGCCCTGCTGTCATACTCCACAGATGAGTGAAATCACTTGGTACTTGTCTTTCTGCACCTGGCTTACCCCACTGAGCATAGTACCCTCCAGCTTCATCCATGCCACTGCAAATGGTAGGATTTTTCTTCTCCTTATGGTTGAATAATATTCTACTGTGTACAGGCACCACATCTTATTTATCCATTCATCCACTGATGGACACCCAAGCCACCTCCATTTCTTGGCTATTGTAAATAGTGCTGTGATAAACATAGGGGTGCATATGTCTTTTTGAATCAGGGATCCTGTATTCTTAGGGTAAATTCCTAGGAGTGGAATTCTTGGGTCAAATGGTATTTCTATTTTTAGTTTTTTGAGGAACCTCCATACTGCTTTCCACAATGGTTGAACTAATTTACATTCCCACCAGCAGTGTAGGAAGGTTCCCCTTTTTCCACATCTTCACCAGCATTTGTTGTTGTGTCTTTTGGATGTTGGCCATCCTAGGTGGTGTGAGGTGATATCTCACCATGGTTCCAATTTACATTTCTCTGATGATTAGCGATGTGGAGCATCTTCCCATGTGCCCACTGGCCATTTGAATTTCTTCTTTGGAGAAGTGTCTGTTCAGATCCTCCGCCCATGTTCTTTAATCTGGTTATTTGCTTTATAGTTGTGGAGGCATGTGAGCTCTTTATATATTTTGGATGTCAACCCCTTATTAGATATGTCATTTATGAATATATTTTCCCATACTGTAGGATGCCTTCCTGTTCTACTGATGCTGTCCTTTGCTGCAAAGAAGCCTTCCAGTTTATATAGTCCCAATTGTTCATCTTTGCTACTGTTTCCCTTGCCCGGGAAGATAAGTTCATGAAAATGTTCCCCATGTCTACATCCAAGATAGTTTTCCCTATGCCTTCCTCCAAGAGTTTCATGGTTTCATGACCCACATTCAGGTCCTCAATCCACCTCAAGTCCATTTTTGTGTATGAAGTTAGATAGTAATTCAGCTTCATTCCCCTACATGTAACTGTCCAGTCCTGCCAACACCAGTCATTGAAGAGGGCTGTCATTTCCCCACTGCATATCCATGGCTCCTCTATTGTACATCAACCAACCATATATGCTTGGGTTAATATCTGGAACTTCTAATCTGTTCCACTGCTCCATGGATCTATTCTTGTGCCAGCACCAAACTGTCTTGATTACTGTGGCTTTGCAGTAGAGCCTGAAGCAATCCTCCCTGCCCTACTCTTCCCTCTCAGGACTGTCCTGGCCATTCGGGGTCTTTTGTGGTTCCATATGAATTCTAGAACCATTTACTCCAGTTTGCCGAAGAATGCTGTCAGTACTCTGATAGGGATTGCACCAAATCTATACATTGCTTTAGGCAGGATGGCCATTCTGACAACACCAATTCCTCCTACCCAAGAGCATGGGTGAATTTCCATTTACTAGTCCTCTGTAATTTTTCTCAAGAGTGTCTTGTAGTTTTCAGGTCATAGGTCTTTCATATCCTTGGTTAGACCCATCCCAGATATTACATTATTTTTGATGCAACTGTGAATGGAATTGCCCTCCCAACTTCTCCCTCTGCCAGTTCATTGCCACTGTACAGGAATGCAACAGATTTCTGTGTATTAATTCTGCATTCTGCAACTTTGCTGAATTCAGATATTAGTTCTAGCAGTTTTAGAGTGGATTCTTTAGGGTTTTTATGTAATATATCATGTCATCTGCAAACAGCGACCGTCCAAATTCTTCCTTACCAATCTGGATGCCCTCCATCTCCCTGTGTTGTCAGATTGCTGTGGCCAAGACACTCAGTACTATACTGAATAAAATCGGTGAGAGTGGGCATCCTTGTCTTGTTCCTGATCTTAGAGGAAAGGATTTCAGCTTTTCACTGTTAAGTATGATGTTGGCTGTGGGTTTGTCATATGTGGCCTTTATTATGTTGAGGTACTTGCTCTCTATACCCCTTTTGTTGAGAGTTTTTATCATGAATGGATTTGAATTTTGTTGAATGCTTTTTCAGCATCTGTGGAGATGATCATGTGATTTTTGTCCTTTTTATTGATATAGTGGATGATGTTGATGGATTTTCGAATGTTGTACCATTCTTGTGTCCCTGGGATGAATCCCACTTGATCATGATGTATGATGCTCTAGATGTATTTCTGAATTCGGTTTGCTAATATTTTGTTGAGTATTTTTGCATCTATGTTCATCAAGGATATTGGTCTGTAGTTTTTTTGTGGGGGGTTGTCTTTGCCTGGTTTTGGTATTAGAGTGATGCTGGCTTCATAGAATGAGTTTGGAAGTTAATTCTGTCCTGTTCTATATTTTGGAAAAATAAGGATAATGGGTATTATGTCTTCTCTTAATGTCTGATAAAATTCAGTGGTGAAGCCATCTGGTACAGGAGTTTTGTTCTTGGGCAGTTTTTTGATTACTGATTCAATTTCACTGCTGGCAATTGGTCTGTTCAGATTCTCTGTTTCTTCTTGGGTCAGTCTTGGAAGGTTGTATTTTCTAGGTCATTCAGTTTGTTAGCATATAATTTTTCATAGTATTCTCTAATAATTTTTTGTATTTCTGTGGTGTCCATAGTGATTTTTCCTTTCTTATTTCTTATTCTCTTTATGTGTGTAGATTCTTTTTTTTTTCTTGATAAGTCTGGCTAGGGCTAGGGGTTTATCTACTTTGTTTGTTTTCCCAAAGAACCAGGTTTTGGTTTCATTTCCTTTTCTATTGGTGTATTCTTCTCAATTTTATTTATTTCTTCTCTCATCTTTATTATGTATCTCCTTCTACTAACTTTGGGCTTCATTTGTTCTTCTTTTTCCAGTTTCAATAATTGTGAATTTAGACTGTTATTTGGGATTATTTTTCCTTCTTTAAATAGGCCTGGATTGCTATGTACTTTCCTCTTAGAACTGCCTTTGCTGCATCCCACAGAAGTTGGGGCATTGTGCTGTTGTTTTTATTTGTTTCCATATATTGCTTGATCTCTGTTTTAATTTGGTCATTGATCCATTGATTATTTAGGAGCATGTTGTTAAGCCTCCATGTGTTTGTTAGCCTTTTTGTTTTCTTTGTACAATTTATTTCTAGTTTCATACTTTTGTGATCTGAGAACTTGGTTGGTACAATTTCAAACTTTTTGAATTTGCTGAGGCCTACTATGTGGTCTATTCTGGAAAATGTTCCATGTGCACTTGAGAAGAATGTGTATCCTGTTGCTTTTGGGTGTAGAGTTCTGTAAATGTCTCTTAGGTTCATCTGTTCTAGAGTGTTGTTCAGTGCCTCTGTCCCCTTACTTATTTTCTGTCTGGCTGATCAGTCCTTTGGAGTGAGTGTTGTGTTGAAGTCTCCTAAAATGAATGCATTGCATTCTATTCCCCTGTTTAATTCTGTTAGTACTTTTTTTACATATGTAGGTGCTCCTATGTTGGGTGTGTGGGTATTTATAATGGTTATATCCTCTTGTTGGACTAACCCCTTTATCATTATGTAATGTTCTTCTTTGTCTCTTTGACTTTTTGTTTTGAAGTTTATTTTGTCTGATACAAGTATGACAACACCTGCTTTTTTCACCCTATTGTTTGGATGAAATATCTTTTTCCATCCCTTGACTTTTAGTCTGTGTATGTCTTTGTGTTTGAAGTGAGTCTCTTGCAGGCAGCATATAGATGGGTCTTGCTTTTTTGTCCATTCTGTAACTCTGTGTCTTTTGATTGGTGCATTCAGTCCATTTACATTTAGGGTGATTATCAATAGATACATACTTATTGCCATTGCAGGCTTTGGATTTGTTGTTACCAAAGGTTCAAGAGAAGCTTCTTTAGTATCTAGCCATCTACCTTAACTCAATTATTACGCTATTATAAACATAGTCTGATGATTCATTTTTCTTTCCCTTCTTTTTCTTCCTCCTCCACTCTTTATATGTTAGGTGTCATATTTTGTACTCTCTGTGCATCCCTTGACTGACTTTGTGGGTAGCTGATTTAATTTTGCATTTGGTTAGTATTTAGTTGGTCTACTTCCTTTGCTGTGGTTTAATATCCTCTGGTAACAGCTATTTAGTCCTAGGCACACTTCCGTCTAGAGCAGTCCCTTTAAAATATACTGTAGAGATGGTGTGTGTGGGGTTAAATTCCCTCACTTTTTGCTTATGTGGGAATTGTTTAATCCCTCCTTCAAATTTAAATGATAATCTTACTTAGTGGAGTATTCTTGGTTCAAGGCCCTTCTGTTTCATTGCATTGAATATATCATGCCACTCTCTTCTGGCCTGTAAGGTTTCTGTTGAGAAATCTGATGATAATCTAATGGGTTTTTCTTTATATGTGATCTTTTTTCTCTCTCTGGCTGCTTTTAAAAGTCTGTCTTTATCCTTGATCTTTGCCATTTTATTTATTATATGTCTTCATGTTGTCTTCCTTGGGTCCCTTGTGTTCAGAGATCTGTGTGCCTCCATGGCCTGAGAGATTATTTCCTTCCCCAGATTGGGGAAGTTTTCAGCAATTATTTCTTCAAAGGCACTTTCTGTCCCTTTTTCTCTCTCTTCTTATTCTGGTACCCCTATAATCCAAAGATTGTTCTGCTTGTATTGGTCAGTTTTCTTAATAGTCTTTCATTCTTAGAGATCCTTTTTTCTCTCTCTGCCTCAGCTTCTCTGCATTCCTGTTCTTTGATTTCTCTTTCATTCTCTGCCTCTTCTACCTCACTTAATCTGCTTTTAAACCCCTCCATTGTTTGTTTCATTTCAGTTGTCTCCCTCCTGAATTCATCCCTTAGCTCTTGAACATTTTTCTGTACTTCCATTAGCATGCTTATGACAACTATTTTCAATTCTTTTTCAGGTAGATTGGTGATTTCAGTCTCACCAAGCCCTCTTTCTGGTGCTTGGGGGATTTTCTATTGAACAAGTCCTGGAGTGATGGGAATGGTCTCAGGCGATTGGCACGGGTGTAAGCTGGGAGGACAAAGTCCCTTCCTGCTTGCCAATTGCTGTGCCTGTCTCTGCTGTCTGTGCCAGTTAACCAGGTGCAGGGTGTGGCCTGTGGGTTAATCCCCTAAACTGCCATGGGTGGGGTGGCCCTCAGGATGGCCTAGGATGATGGTGCACATCGCAGGCGAGTGGCATGGGTTGCACTGAGATAACAAAGCCCCTTAATGGCTCCCAGTCTCAGCGCCCATCTCCACTGCCTGTGCAGGTCAACCACACACAGGGAAAAGATTCTGCATTAAGCTGTGTAATTGCTGTAGGCAAGGCTTCCCTCCTGCTGTTCTGCAGCAATAGCTGGGACATCTGGTTTGTGCATAGGTGCTGGTGGGGAGGACGGAGCAGCAGGATATTTATTGCGGTGAGAGGCCTGGGGGATGCGTTGCCAACCAGGGGAATAGGGTGCCTGAAGCTCCTGAAAGTTCCCAGGAGTGTGCCAGGACGGTTTTGTCCACCTGTTCCTTTTCCTAAATTCTTGCCCCTTTAGCAGCCCTCTGACTGTTGAGAGGGCTCTTAAAGCACCTGCTTTTCTTTTGTCCCAGGGCAGCCGGTTGTGGGAATCTGTTCGCAGTCTTAGTCTCAGACTTTGCTTTCCAGCCCCTCTAATCTCCAGAGCACCATGCAGTGTGTGTCTGTTCTCCTGGGGTATATTTCTAGGGCTGGGTATTTAGCAGTCCGGTGCTTCCACTCCCTCCCCACTCTGATTCTTTTCCTCCTGCTGGTGAGCTGGGGTCGGGGGAGTGCTTGGGTTCTGCTGGGTTTCAGCTCTTTACCTCACCTTTTTCCATGAGATGTTGACTTCTCCCAGATGTAGACTGGCTGTTGTACTGTTACTTCTGGTCACTCTTTTAGGAATAGTTCTATTTGCTGTATTTTCAAAACATATGTGGTTTGGGGAGGAGATTTCTGCCTCATTACTCATACCACCATCTTTTCTCCCGTCTTTGTAACTGGTGTCTTTTTAAGAAGAGGAAAAGACACAAGGGATGCAAGTGCACAAAGAAAAGCCCATGTGAGGACACAGCAAGATGACCATCTGCCAGCCAAGGAGAGAGGCCTCAGGAGAAACCAAATCTCTGACACTGTGATCTTGGACTTCCAGACTCCAGACTGTGAGAATAAATTTCTGTTTTTTAAGCTTCCCATTCTTCAGTACTCCATTATGGTAGCTTAGAAGACTAAGACAAATGCTATCCTTGGACTTTCCACTTACAGGAGTCAGTATATTACCCTTTTTTGTGTAATACAATTTCAGTTGGACTTTTGACTCATAATGGGGCAAAATTGCTTCAAATGGTATCAGGAATATGGTATTAAAAATAACAAACCCTAAAATGTGGAATTGGCTACTTGAGGTAAGGTGCAGGGTAGTTAAGAATTTCCCCATTCACTGTAACGATGATCAGTTCTTGCTTTGTGATAGGGAAGTAACTGGTTCAATTACTGCCTATTTTATCTTAGAACTCTCCATGTATCAAACATAAGGCTGAATGTTTAGAACCTGATAGAAAATATTTCAGAGGACTTGATAGAAAATTCATATGTTGGAATATTTACTTTTTGGTAAGGTTCAACAAGAAAGAGCCAAGCTTTGTTTGAAGCTGGCTTGTCTAAAAATAGGAAAGAAAAGACAGCTTTTCCTCTAGTTAATAATCCAAGATGGCTGAGAGTCAGACAGTCATGGCCTTCCAGGATTAGAATATCCAAATTCTATACTCCAAGCTGAAGCTAATGCTAACAAGCCAGGATTCTGATACCACCTATCACTCCCAGTCAATTCCTGTTACTCATTCCCTGTCTGACAAAGGGGACAATTGTTCAAATTGTAAAAAGCCAGTCACAGGAATGTAGCTAGAAAAGAAGGAATTGATTAGCTCAGGGCCATGAGAGAGGCCAAGAAGATACAAAGTATTAGATGTTTGTTTCTAACCAAGCTCAGTGGTTGTTTCTAAGAAAGAAGAAAAAAGAATTCTGGTTTTAGTCACAAGCTCAGGTAATGTGAATAGAAAAAAAAAAAAGGGGAATTGTATTGCCTCAGAAACCCTAGGCCTGGCAAACAAAACCCTGTGGTGTCAACCCCCTAAGGCAATTAATATTCAAGTCCCCCAAACTTTCCCTAAAGGAATCTGATGGCTAAAAAAAGGAATCTTCCCTAATGACCACCTCAGCTGTGGTCACATAAGGCAAGAGAGAAGGGAAGACTTTTCAGATAGCAGAGCCCATGACAGGTTAATCAACCAGAAACACATGCCACTGTAAGGGCAAGGATTTCTCTGGATGGTGCGTATCAGAATGTTACATATGCATAGCCCAGTGGCCATTATATGTTCTCTCCCTTTCTTCTCCTTACAAAATGGTAGTTTTTAATTACGGCAGTCCTATTTTGCTGTCATAACTGTGTGGTAGATGTATGTGTCAGGATGGTCAGATATCTTATTTAGCTATAGATTCCAAAATCATGAGAAGTTACCTCTAAGTCCAAAGAAGAGGAATCTATAACATCTACATGTTGTGAACTTTGAGCTGAATAGGTTACTAAATGACAATTTGAGTCGTTGTCCCTTGGAGAGGACAGTTTGTTTTGTGTTGATATGAATGGTTGCATTATGTGAAATGAGAGAACTAGGACATACATGATGTTGAGCAGCCAGGGGGCTGACTGGTTCTTATTGCCTGTCTAGACTGCATCCCCCAGTCCCCACTTTCAGTGCATGTACTTCAAGTGAGGCTGCCTCTGCTTCCAGTCGTAGCAACACAACGGGCACTTGGCTTAAGTCTGCCCAGTATATGTGCCACCCCCAGATCACAATCAGTCTGAGTTTTGAGATATGTCTGGACTGGAATTTTGCTATAACCATGTGGAAAGTAAAGTCCTCCTGCTGCCGTGGTTGGTTAAGCTGTTAGAATGTAAATCTAGAGATGAGCTGCAAGGGGCCATCACACAGAAATGACCTGCTGCAGAATACAGCCACGAGAAGGAAAGCAGAGCCATGAGTTGTACAGAGAATGTGAGTCCCAGTGAAGTAATTTCAGATAAAAAACCCAGCTGTGCCTGAAGCAGTTCTACCCCTGCACTTTTCAGCTATATTAACCAATGGACTCTCTTTAAGTCAGTTTGAGGAGTTTCTGATACTTAAACTAAAAAGACTTTTGATTAATACAGTTATTAGGTAAAGCTCCCAATCCAGGGGGAATACCTTGTTCTTGTTACATTCTTGTCAATGCTGCTAATGTGAGGTGGCTCCGATTTTGTTTCTCAGAAGAAAAGACCAATAGGAAAGGGCAGATAAAAACAGTATAATCTCAAGCTTGTGTTTTGCCATTCTATGTATTTATCTAATGCATTCATTCAGTGCATTTCTGACCCTACAAAAACTCCTGTAGCTGTAGTTTCTAACAACATTAAAATCCTCAGAACTAATTTCTTAAAAAACTTGTTTAAACTTACTCCCATGCAGACTCTGTATTTAGTAGAATTTTGTATCACAAAGTAAAGTGAGATTGTAGTATCAGAGGGCAAAGAATCAGAAAGTCTGGTATAAAATTGTACTTTACTATCCAGATATGAGGAATGTGACATAATTATGCTGTTTCCAAAATTTGGAGAATTCTTTGGGGAAAAAAGAGATACATTGTAAAGAAGTAAGAAGCTGCAGTTAACTGCTGCTCTTATTTCCACAGTCAGAGTAATCTGCTTATAACTCAGAGCTGTTAGATACAGTAAGGACAATGTTGTACACTAATTAAGGGGAAAACCATGAAGATGTGATTCATGCATCCAGCCTCATTAAAAATCTAATTATAGAAATATAGTAGACATATGAAGCTGAAAACAAGAGTTTTGATTATCTTAATATCCTTTGTTCTATTGCACCTTATAGCCACCTCCACTCCTATACTTCCTGCAATTTAGTATGTGAGCCAATAAACATCCATTTTTCTCTTAAGCTGCTTTGATTTATACTTCTGTGCCTTACAACTAGAGAATCCTAACTACTAAAAATGGCTTTGCATTTCTCTTCGGATAAATTCCAGAATTCTTGACTGACCACAAAGCTTTCTTCTCCCATCTTGCCTCAAATCACTCTTTTACTCACCAGACTCCAGCTGCTCAGGAGTCTTATACTTTTCCCTGAACACCTGGGACTCTTTTCTACCTCAGGGTTGACATACACTATTTCTTTTCCCTAAAAGATCATCTTAAGCACTACTTATCCCACTTATCCTTCAGATTTGCACTGAAACATCACGTTGCAGAAAATGCTTCCAATCCCCCAGTCTAAACAATATATCCCTTTGTGGATTTAGTATTTTGTCATTTGTTGGGGGTAAGGAGCTTGTTTGTTTTTTTTTTGTCTTCAGAGCATTCGTATCATTTGTCATATGTATTTGTTTACCTTTTAATCATCTGCCATTCCTTCTAGACTATAGTCTCCTATCCACAGCTCTTTTGTTTGTTACGTTCTCTGAATCAAGCACAAGCACACAACGGGGGCTCAGCAGTTATTTACTGAATGACTACCACACTTTCCCAGAGAGTCATTTCTACTCACTACCTCCTTTTTCACATCTCTGACTGTAATTAGTCAGAGTTCAACCAAAGAAGTAGAACCACCACGAAAGGTATGTATATATGTTCGTATATATGACACATATACACACACAAAATATGGATCCTCTCTATACGTGAGAGCTGGATAAACAAGTCTCTGTAAGGTAGTTGGCTTTGTGCCTGATGCTAGTGTGTGACGACTGGAGGTCAAGCAATTGGAAAGAGAAGACGGTATAAAGCGAGGGTGAACAAGGACAAGGTGGAGCCCACAAGCACAAACCAGAATCCCTGCCAGTTCTCAGGGCTTTCAAACCTGGCGACGCGTGTGTCCAGCGGGAGAAGCAGGTACTCTTCATCACACATTAGACACACGAGTGGCCCAGGAGTCAGAGAAGCAGAAGGAGCATGGGGGGGAAGGTGGAGCAGGTGCAGGCCTGGCTGCTGCTCCCCCCTCCCCTCCCACCCCCCAACAGTGAGGTGAGCCAGCAGCTAAGATACAAGTTACCTGAGCCACAAAAGCACCCGCTCCCATCATCTGAAAATAAAAACAAAATGGCCATGTGTCTCTTCAGCCACTAAAATCTTTCACGTTAATATCTCTGTGGCCCATCCTTAAAGGGGAACCTACAGGGAAAGCAAGTCTGAGATACGGAGTGCAGCCTGGCCCATTCGACAGTACAAAGCCATTCAGTCCAAAGTGGCTTCTGACTGAGACAATTCCTTAACAACCTCCTAACACCAATTCCAGTGATCTTTCCACACTCTTCATTCACATTTCACACTCGGGACCACCCTTTCCTACATGAAATCACCTTTTCCATTTTCTCTGCTCACACTGTACCCCTGGCTCCTTTCACTTTTCCCTTCCCTAAATGTAGACACTCACCACTATCCTGTTTCCCCTCTTCTTCCCCTACATTTTCATTTGCCCTATCATTTTACAGTTGCAAGTGGTCTCTCTCTGCCTCCAGGGACCTCTCCTTGCATGTAATGAACAGGGCTCAGAGCACAGGATTCAAACAGACCTGGATCCAAATCCCCGCAGTGCCACTTACTGCAGCATGACCTTGGACAAATGTAACTTTCTGAGTTTCGGTTTCTCTGCTACTAAAATAAGATAAACAATGCCTGGCTATATTTCCAGGAGGGCATGGAGCACTGCCGAGAACAAAATATTATTCAGTGACTGTTAGGTCCTTTGCATTTTTTCCCTTCGCTTTCCCATTCCATCCTCCAAGCTGCTACTAGAGGCACTTCTGTGTTAGATGTTATATTCCTGCCTGAAACTAGAGTGACCACCTCATGCAGCTTTTAAAACTGAAGTTCCTTATCCAGGGACTCCCCCTCCGTCCTGGGCAAACCTAGGACTGACTCTTCAGTGGCTCCACTTTGCCTACCATAGTCATAACACTTTGTTCATCAAACCTCTGGTGCTGCAGGGATGCTTCAGTGCTTTTGTAATCAGTGTATTGGAAATCTACAAATGTCTATTTTTTAGGAGTGCTCTTCTGAAAACCCCAGGCCTAGGGGAATAAGTTCACCTCAGACCCTTGGTGATCTGCCCACATGGGCTCCAGCCTCACTTCCCACTGCTCTCGCCTTTTACTCTGAGCTCCATTCATACGGTTTCCCATGTTCCCCAAGAACAGCATTCGATTTCAGATCTCTCTGTCTTTAATATTCTATTCTCTCTGACCCACATGCTCCTCCCACCTTGAAATTAGCACAAATTCCTATTTCTCTCCCAATACCCAGCTCTAGGAACACGTCTGTTGAATCTACCTCAGGATGGCCTCTCTCCTTCTGGCTTCTCAGCTCCTCATCCGAGATAATCATTCCCTGCATTGCAACACACCGTAGTTTGAACCTATCTCTATAACAGCCCTTAGAACAATGAGTTACAATCTTAGGTCTCTTTCTGTCTCTCTTTGTAGACTCTAATTCCTAGTAAGGAATTGTGCCTCCTCTGAGAGCACTCAGGCAAGCTTCCTAAGACTCAGTTTTCCCATCTTTCAAGTTGTGTGTGATGATTATACTATATAGCATGTGCAAAAAGAAACACACAAACAAAAAGCCTGGCACACTGCAGAACCTCATTTCTAAAAAAATTTTGTTTCAAAGGATTGTTAAAATTAGGAACTTCCACTGTCTGGATCTAGCCTCTATTTTCAAACTTCTCACTATTACTCATCATTCATCAAGTAGTCGACCCAAAAGCTCTCTTGATTGCTCTGTTCAGTTCTCCAAGATCCAATTCAAAGTAAAACGCGAAGAGGAAGATGAAGGAGAAGGAGGAGGAAGAAGAGAAGGGAGAGGGAAAGGGGGAAGAAGAGAAGAACTCAATTTCTTCTTCTTTGATTGTAAAAGCTTAAATTTCCTTTGACATTTACATTCTCTGTCTTTACAGCATAACACTATATACTGTAGCCTTTTAGAAGAGTGCTGTTCAAAGATTGTAAAGCTATGTTGCATTTCTGCAACTTCAGACATATGTATGGTACTTTGTAGAATTATTTAAAGTCAAACAAAATAAAGCAATATGCTTCAATTTCTTGAACTTTGTCACAGTACTTCCTCATAGCCAAGCCAAAATTCCTTGTGAGAAAACAATAGGAAAGATAATCTTTCATATAAAGGTGAAAAAATTATGGCTAGCAAGTTAACTAAATTATACAAAAGCATGTATTGAGATAATGATACAATGAAAACAGGAATTCAAGGCTTTCTCCACTGTTCTCATGGGGGGATGGAGATTAGGCAGCTACAGACACCCGAGTTTACTACTCCTACCACTGGTTCACGGTTGAATTTTTATTAGGGTGGACACCTGCCATAGCCCAATACCCACATTTCAGGGAAGGGAACAGAGAGCACGAGCCAGAAGCAAGCAGGGATCAAGAGGGAAAACAGTGAGTAAGAATAAAGGAGCCCTGACTAATGTTCCCCTCTCCTGGTTTTGCCAGTGGCAAACTCTAGCTTCCTCCGTTCATGTGCTCTGGCAGAGAAGCAGCACTTTCCATTAGGTTAAGTCTCTGCTAGTGCAGCTATGCTATTTAATTGCAATAAACCAGGTGGGTAAGAGTGAGATTCTTAAAAAGAATTTTTTTTCTTTTTTTCTAAAAAATGGTAAGAGGAAGTTGATAGATAGAACACATTAATATGGAGAACCATTATTGTCTCGTGGATTAGTCAAGAGCTAAGATCTACTGTCATCCAGCCACACTACATAAATGGTTTAAGCTTTTTGGACTTACATTTCCTTAGCTGAAAAAGCAGGGAATTGTGTTGATTCTAAATTTCTATGGTTTTTCTATTAAGATGCAATCATTACGAAGACTGTTTTCATGAAAATAAAGGAGAAGATAAGAAACTAACATTTAGCAACATTCATCTTGTGCCAGGTAAATGGGGCTAGGGTTTTAAAAGCATAGACTCAGAACCCAAACAGGCTGGGTTTGTGTATGTATTCTGTTTTCTTGCACAAGTAACAGGCTGTGTTACCTTGGGTGAGTTACCTAACCTCTCTGTGCATCCATGTTTGCAGCAGTAAAATAGGAACAATGGAACCTACCCCTAAGGGTAGCTGGGATTAAATGAGCATTTGCCTCTGTGTGTGTGTGTGTGTGTGTGTGTGTGTATTTATATGTTTTCAGATATTAATATATAACAGTATTATATCTAGATAGAACAGTAACTGGTATAAAGCAATTGCTCTATAAATGCTATTATAATGATTATTACAACTGTAAAATGGACACCCCCTTTTTGTAGATGCAAATACAAAATGAATGCAAAACAAAACCAAGACCTCAGACCTGTAAACTTTTCTGACTTCCATCTTTAATCTCTTAGCTCTTACCCTATACCAGTTAAAAGGAGTGAAAGTCACAGCATTTTGTAGGCAGATAGGCAAATTCTACCAGTCACACAACCAGTCAGTCAAAACTATTCAACAAATATAGAATAAAGCCACATGGCACAAAAGTCCTCCAACCCCTAGTACAGCTTTACAAACAGTTTAACAATAGCTAATTTGCCTAAATAAAGAAATGCCCCAAAGGGATTTCTCTTGTGTTGGGCTGAAGTCCAATGAAATGACTGTCATCTAGTCTGAAGGTTCTCAGAGATGCAAATTGCCTACTTGAAATTCCAGGGAATTTAAATCTTTGCATGGAGGAGTCTGTCTCTGTACAGGAGGAGACTTTTTTGAAGAAGAAAGTGGTAGGCCCTTTCTCCCTTGTGGTAGGGAAGACTTGATGGAAGGGGAGGAGAGTAGTGTGTGGACAACATATTCAGAAATCAAAACCCAGGGGAACCCTATCTCACCAAGTACAGATGAGAAAACAGACTGTAAGAACTAAGGATTAGTCTGTTTCTTTTTTTTAGAGGTATAAAATTCAAGAAACTGTGGAGATTCCATTCCACTCAGTAGCTCTCACATTATGGGAAGAAAACCCTAAAATAAATCAGTAGTTGCTGAGAGTTCACAAGAGAAAAATGACACAGGCTAAGTCTTGAAAATGCTGCAAGGTATGAAAGAAGAATCCACAAAGTAGTGGACCAGGGCTAGAGATACAGTATTTGGACTTTCTGATCAATGAATATTTATTCGTTGTTCATTTTCTTTCCAGGTACTATTCAAAAGGTTGGTTATACAGTTCTGATCAGATAGACATCCCCCTTAGGGGATTTAGAAAGCTAGTGATGGAGAAAGAGATTACACAAGAAAACAAATATGTGTAATTCTAAATTATGGTGGTATTATTATAACAGAAAAAAAAAGAGGATGTCAAAAACAGGGAATAGTAATCTACTTTTGACCAAGTGTTTAGGAAGGCTTCTCTGAGGTGGTGCTATATAAGGCAAGCCTCAACCAGTGAGTAGGAGGAGCTGGGGAGCCAGAAGCATTTCAAGCATGTGAAACAAAATGTGTGAAGACCCTAAAGCAGAGTTGTCCTAACAATGAAAAGGCTGATCTAGATTACTTGACCTACAATACAACATATAGCATGTCTTCCCACAATAATTACTTAAGATTTGTCATCTTATAAGAACAGCCAATTGGATTCCCATACATTTCAAAGATTACCTAATCCAAATTCAAATCTTTCTCAGAGTACAGAGTCACTGGACAAAGCCAGCCCCTCCCCTCTCAAATATTAAAATAGCTTTTCCAGACCTATTGTCATAATGGCTCCATCCCACTCCCCCCACCCCACTCCCAGCCTGTAACTATGTGAAATTAAACATTTAAATGAGCAACTGAACTCTGATTTATAGCCTAGGAGAAATGACATTTTTGACTCTGCTTTGAGATTTAGGGGTAAATTTTAAACCCTTATAATTCATCCCTTGAAACAACATAGAAGACATCTGTGACCCTTCTTCAGTAAAATGACCCAGTACCACGCACAGGAGTAAGACAAAATGCATGTGAAACAAGGCATTGAGGACGATTCTTAAGAAAGCAGCCTGGTGTTTGTGCTTCGACATATTATTCGAGACTTACAAGGCCTTTCCACATCTTGACATGTTGCATGCTTTGGCCAGCAGAGGGAGACTAGTAAATCGTCAAGCACCAAATGGAGCCACTCCCAGATTATGGATGCTTATTCTCCAAGTGTCTCTTGATTTTTCAAACACTAAAAGAAAATGAAAAATTCTAGATAGATAGGCTTACCTTTTAAAAATTGAGGTAAAATTCACATAACATAAAAGTAACCATTTAAAAATGTACAACTTAGTGGCATGTAGTACATCCACGTTGTATAACTATCCCTTGTCTAGTTCCAAAACACAAGAAATACTTATATTTTATATTCAGAGAACTTACAAAAGCCAAGCCCTATTCTATCCTTTTTCCGTCACATGCCTAGTTTTTGCCTCCACCTGTATCATGTTAGGAATGATTCCCGCGCATTCACCAAACAGCCTTCTTCACTAAACAATTCACACAGTCTGACCCAGGGTTAAAATTACATGTTCGAAACCAAAACCATCTCAATTCTTAAGTTCTTTCTCTAGGAATCGCGCAGTTACAACAGCCAGCCACTACGGGTGACTGTTTAAAAATTCTACACATACTATGTTTTGTCATTGCTCAGCAATGAATAAATTATTTTAATTTAAATATAGTTAAAAAACGGAAATTAACAATGTACTGCACCAATGCCATTCAACCTTTGATGTGAAATTTGAAGTTATTTCCCTCCAGAGTGAAAATTTAAGATATTTCTAGGTTAGAATGAAAGCCAAGATTTTAAGGGCACCATGTCAATTGGTTAGATAACAAATTTGAGAAAAGCACAACTAAATAGTTAATGTAATAAAAGCTGGAGGTTTACAACCTAAATCCACTATTTTATTTAAGAATTTAATCTACTTCATGGGGCCTTGGCCCAGGGAAGAGTAAAAAAATGCCAAACTGGAGAGGCAGGGGGAGGGGAATTGCTGTTGGTGACTCTGGGAAAACAGGAGGGAGGGAAACTGAACAGCGAATGAGGCCGGATCCGCCCTAACAAAGAGGCAGAAACTGTGTCTCAACAGCCACCAAATCCAGTTCAGGGCAGTTTGAGCCAGTTTCTGAGCTGGATTGAGAACAACAGCCTCGGCTGAGACTTGACTAGGGTAAAATAGAAAATGCAAAATGGACTTTGCAGAAAGAAGTGGATTTGGCCTGGACTTGCAGGAGCCTAAAGCTGTTTCCTGGAGTCGTCAAGTCAGATAAAATATAAGGCCTGGAGCCGGAACGGTGGCCTGTTACAGAAGGAAAAATTACGGAGCCCTACCTCCAGCCATGATCCAGTCCGCGTTTTCTCTCTCACTGCCCCTAATTGTGGCTGGTAAGGGAAAAGGGCCTCAGGGTATCAGTTTTCAGAGAAAGCTGGCTGCGGTATTGGGGGAGGGGAGGACTATGTGTCTTGGGTAGTTTAATGTGTGTGTTAGGGGAGAGGGGGTAATGTGTGAGAGGATCTGAAGGAGAGGGAACAGCACTTCACACCCTGCAGTTCACACCCCCTTTCTGCACCTTTCCTGCATTTTCGCACAACCTCAAAATACACCCGCACACAGGTGTTGTGGGAGTGCCCTACATACAATTGGCAGTTGTATTTGTAATTTCCAGGCTTTTTTAGCCCTATGCATTAATGACAGAAAATGTGCTCAACCTTGTTAACATGCTTATTTCATTCGTGTCCTAAAATACATACAAGCTGTACATACCTTCTCAACCAAGAGACACAGCAGTATTGGGTAACAGTGAATGATAATCCTGTCCTCACCTCCCCTCCCCCAGGTGCCAGAACCTCCTGACATCTGATCAGTCCCACCGAAGTGGCTCCTCTGAGAAGCTTAGTTTGCGCTGTGGTCCGCAGCTGTGGAGGGTGTGCACATCCTGCGGCCAGGTTCCGCTCAACCTTCCCGGACCAGTTACATCTCCTGATCCACACACCCCCTCCCCCCGCCCAAATTCCAAATCCTCCCTATGAATTCTGAACCAAGTCGGGGCCTGCATGGGTAATAAAGGGGAGAAGAGCAAACCTGGGGGCAGGGAGGTGCCAAATTCCCCTCTCTCCTGAGTGTCTGAAGATGTTTAGATTCTTCCAGAGGCACCAGGTAAGTGCCTCCAGACTCCAGGGCTTCTGTGCCTTGGAAAGCAGCCCTGGTGTGGGGAGGCCTTGGGGAATCCCTGTGGAGTTTATAGACCTCACACACACACTCACACTCAATTACAGCCAGGTCCCTGCGTTTCAGAAATCCCCTTAGAGATTGGGGGAGGGGAGGGAAAGAGAGCCGATCAAGCTGAACAATGTCACGGTGCTATTTTAGTCGTTTTACCCTAGATATATATAGGTGGACAATTGGAATACACCCACTTTGCCTTATTTATGTAGGACAGCCTACCATAAGTGAAATTTGTTACTAACATGTTCTATTTGACATTTACTACAGAAATAAGGACTTATACAGCACTTCTATATTCATTAACTGTTAGACCTGAGCTGCTATAGACTCCGCTAGAAGGTTTTTTGGTTTGATTTTTAGTAAGAGACAATGTTTCTCACCACATGAACACGCAGGAGACTACTGAAGAGGTGACAACAGTAATCATAATACTAAGAGCTCGCTATAAGCCAGGCACAGTGCCAAGTGTTTCACATAATTAAATTATCTCATTCAATACCCACCGTACATCTCTGAGTTGGCTATTACGGTCCCCATTTTAGGGATGAGGAAAATGAAGCTTGGAAAAATCAGGTATCTCATCTATTTACATGGTAGGCTAAGATTTGGGCTCCAGAATCCAGGCTCTTACTTAACTGCTAAACCGCCACCTCACTGGCAGACAGTTATACACCCTTTTCCGGATCCTACTAAGTGTGGTCCTACTTTGGGCTACGGAGGAAGGTGATAATAGCGAGAGGGGAGGAATCGTTTCAGCAATGAGAACATGGTTCCTGCCTTCAACAAGCTTTCAATCTAAGGGTTGTGTTTTCAAGGACAATTCAGGACTGCCTGACAGGGAATTTTTTTTTTTTTTTTTTTTTTCCTGTCTCTGGGCTTCAGAGGCCATCTGGGAAATACAGTATGGAATTTCCCTGCCATTTCCGTGCTGAACGGGAGGAATATTTGCAGCCAGGACTGCCCTTGTACTAGCAGGCAGCACAGGAGGCGGGGTGGGAAGGGGCAGGGCGAGGCCGCTGGGGAACCGTAGCCATGGCAACACAGCCTGCTTTCCAGAACAATGTCTCTAACCAGGAGAACAGCTCGAGAGAGCGCTCTCTTCATAATCCCCACGGCCAGTCGGGCCAGGGAATGCACAAAAGGGATTCTTTCTTTGCATAAAAGGGATTCTTTCTTTGTAGAGAAATGACTCTTACAAGGCCCAGGACAAAGGAAAACATTTGTTGTGTAGGGTCTGTCTTTGTATTTGGCTGAAATAAAATCAACAAAGCATAGATACTTAGTTCCTCTCCACTATTCACAGGAAATGAACACAGTTTTGTTACACAGATTTGTTACACAATCCTATTTTTAGATTGTTTAATTTTTATTTTATCCCCATTTTACAGATGAGATATTAGTAAGCATGAATGGTCTTGCTCTGTGTAAAACTAATTAAAACACCAGGGCTTTGAGAAACCGGCCCGGCCTATTGTCTATTTTATGATAACCCTACAGGTACTGTGAAGGGGGTCCGTGCCCACGTGCTCAGGGGCCAGGGAGCTACCAGAGTTCCCTGGACGCGGGTCCTCCCACTCTGTGCTTTCGGCCACTGGCCCCTCCCCTGCACCTGCACCCGCTTCCTGGAGGGGAGGGGCAGGGGTGTGGGGGCGTAGGAGGCGAAGGGAGAAGGGCAGCGAGAAGAGTAAAAGGGGATGGGGGAGGAGTGGGAAGAGGGGGGAGGAGGAACGCGGAAGACATTCCAGCCCCACCCCTGCAAGTCTCCACTCCACAGAGATTGCAACTCCGGCTAAGAGGGCTGCAAGAAGACAGTGTGCGGACTGGTGACAGCACCCCTCCACGGTGGGTGACCTACAGCCGGACTACACTGTGTGCTGAGCCAGGGTATGACTTGCCCAAGATGCCAGCAGGGCGGCGGTTGTCAATCCCTATCAGCAAGACCAAGAACAAAGGCAGTTACTATAAGCTTAATAACAAAGAATCTTCCATAAATGCCCACACCTATAAATAATGTAATTTTTTAGCAGTTACATGAACCCAAAAGAGTAAGAGCTCAGCTCTCTCGTGGTAATTAAAGCTCTGCTCCCGGAATCAGGGTATCCGGGGAGCCCATTCCATCATAAAATCTCCAAGACCAAAACTGGGTGATGACTTAACATCAAGTCCCTTTGTGCAGTGATGAAGGAGGAAGGAAAATCCTGGGGTGAATATATAGGAATTGCCTAAGGGGCTTCTTCAAACTATATTTTCTAACCAATCCCTAGAGATTCTATTGCCATAAGATTACTTAATGATATGAAGTGTCATCTCCCCCCAACAAAGTTGAGAACCACTACCGGTATCACCCTTATAAGGATGAACTGTTGATCTCCCATGAAGGCCTAAATTTGTTGTCCTTCCCACACTTTCATGTTTCAATAGGTATTGTTAGCTTATGCTGTTTTTGAAAGTGAAAACAATGAATCTTTATGGTGAATTTTTTAAAGATCTGCTTACATTATTGAAAATTCCTAGGGACATATATAATCTCTCTCCCTAGAATTTGATCCTTACAACACTCAATATTCATCTAACCTTCACTGATCACTTCCTAACAATCAGGTACTATGGTTACCCTTCATTACACTAGACCTGTGAATTTTTAAAATCACGTAAAACATGGAACTTAACTTTCAAAGAGCTTACAGGCTGTGAAAGAAGATACCCAGGAAATCAGCTATTGCCGAGTGGTATAGTATATGCTTTATCATGATAGGAACAAGATGTGCTGTGGAAAAAGACAGGAGAGACATACTTGAGTAAGAACAGATCAAGGTTGGGTGGAGCAGTGAGATAGTGGGTTAGTTTCTTGGAAAGAGCTAAAAAATGAGATGGAGTTAGCTAGAACGATACCAGAAATAGGAGTCAGAAAAACTGAGTTGTAGTTCCAGATTTAACAATAGGTCAACTATCAGGCAGACATAAAAAAGTCAAAAGGCAAAGGCAAAGGCAAAGTAGGGAACCTCCGAAGCTTTACAGGACTGAAACGGTAGGACTAGCCTAGTGGTGGAATTATCTTCTCCGTGGCTAGGAGGCTTACATGATCCTATTAGAATAATAGCCACTCCACAAGCATTGAAGAATTCTGAGAAAAGGTGAGCTATTTATTGACCTGCATATTTCAACACTGCAGCACTTTAAAATGTCAACGTTATTTATAACTTTAGGGTTAGTAGTAAGTCACATGTTATTGGACCTGATATTGGAATGTGATTAAATACCTAATGCTGAGTCAATATTGTTTTCACTGAAATTTTCAAATAGCCTAAGACCTGTTCACACATGCTAAACTAAGATGTAGCACCAGCAATTAGACTAGGATCTTTCCCTGAGTCATGAGCCTAACATCTGATCTGTTTAACCACTTAAACTCTTAAAGACAAGGACAGGAAGAGAGATTTCTTACTGTTTGGAGTAGGGTAGAGTGCGGGAAGTCTGTTTTCATACTACAAGTCCATTTCTGGTTGCTCAACAAGCAGGTTTTGCAGACTGCTTTTCTCCTGCTGGTAACTCGTCAGTGATGTTCACCAATATTTTTGTCTCCAGTTTCTGGTCACAGCATGAGATTGCTTTACCTGACCTCTTTGGATTAGGTATACTCATTTTGGTCAGTAAGATAGGAAAAGAGGTGGTATGTGTCACTTCCAGGACAAAGCTTCATAACCCAGTAAACTATTTACCACTTTCCCCTCCTACCTGTAGAGAGACTGTAGAATCAGATGTTGAGCTGAAACCTCTTTCAGTCACCTTGCCAAACCACAGTGGACAGGTAAGGTGAGAGAGAGGTGAACTTTTGGTTGTGTTACGCGGGTATTGGTTCCGTAGCATGGTCCGGACTATATTGATTGAATCATCTCAATATCCATTCTTCTAACCTACTTCCTTCCCAACAGAAGTCACCATCCATTATACAGTCTTCTGTTTCAAAGAAGCGGACTCCAACTCCAGCTCTGGCTCCAGGGGATAGACGTTGTTAAGTGTAAGCCAATTATGGCAATAATCTCTTCTTAGTCACTGATTAAGAAACTGGAATGCGACCCGAGTCTGTCCAGTGAAATGTAAAAAGAAGTCTGCTGGAGAGCCTCAGAAACCTTTCCCAAAAGAAAAAAGAGGCAAAGAAAAGTGCTGCTTCCTTCCTCCCCTAGTTCTTGTCCTATATAGATATTTCACTAGTCATCTGGTATATAATTTATATTTATTATCTCAACAAATATTTATTATTCCACAGTTTCTGTGTCCGGAATTCAGGAGCAGCTTAGCTGAGAGTGGTTCAGGGTCTCTCATAAGGTTGCTGTTGAGACATTTGCTGGGGCTGCAGTCATCTGAAGGCTTGACTGGGGCTAGAGGAGTTACTTCCAAGCCGGCTCCCTCATACGGCTGTTGGCAGAGGCCTCAGTTCTTGGCTGGCTCTTGGCAGGAGGCTTCAGTTACTTGTCATGTGGACCTTTCCATAGGATTGATTGAGTGTCCTCAGGACGTGGTAACTGGCTTTCCCAGGGTGAGTGATCCAAGAGAATGTGTAAGAAAGAAACCATAATGCCTTTGTGTTGTAATTTCAGTAGTAACACATTGTCATTTCCACCACATTCTGTTCATTAAAAGTGAACCACTAAATACAGCCCACATTTCAGTGGAGGGGAATTAGACTCCACTTTTGTAAGGAGGAGTATTAAAGAATTTGTGGTCATATTTTACACCAACACAGATGTGACAGCAAGCAGTATTGTTGAAAGGGTATCTTGCCGCGACCCTCCTTACCCCAGAACGACTCAGAAGACACAGGCCCACGCACGAGATTTTATTACCTGAAAGAGAAAATGGCTGCCCCCAGAGAGAGGGAGCAGCACCTCATGGGTGAGGAAGCGCGTTTTTAAGGAGTAGGGGTAGGGTGTGTTCTGCTTTGGTGATTGACTGGATCTTAAGGGTTGGGTGACCATCTGGTCGGTGGTGATTGGATCTTAAGAGATGGGGGTCTTAGTGCACCAGAATTTGCCTTCAATTGTGACCATATTGGGATTATGCGTGGCTCCAGCCTAAGGGTGCCCTCACCCTGAGGAAAGCCAAACAGATAGGGAATGGACCTTGATGACATTATAAAGCCTGCAGTCTACCCTGTACTACTAGTTACATGAGAAAAAAATAAGTTCCTTTCCTTACCATTTCAGCCTGAAATGGGTTGACTGATATTTATAGCTGGGGCTGATAATCAGAATTTTTGATCATCAGTATATATTGTAAATTAACCTACATATCAATATAAAAATGTAGAAATTTAAAAAATATTTTCCTTCGTTTCTAAATTGTAAAAGTTATGTACATACATGCATAAAACTGTTTATTCAATTATATATGTTGATATGTATGCATGTATATAGAACTGCTTACCATATGCTAAAAGCTTCGTGCAATTTGTTCTTCAAATTATTCTAATAATTTCCAAATAATTTGTTTTTTACAGATATTTGCTGTTATCTTTCAATGTAGCTCTCACTAGCTAATGATGCTCCAGTATGAGTCACAATTTCATGGAAAGAACTGCATAAAACCTTTCCAACAGTATTTCAATTGAATTGATAGTCATTAAGTGGCTTGTAATTCAAACAGTTTTCAATTTGTTTTAACACCAGCAGTGTTATTCATGATGCTGATTTCTCAGTTTGCTCAGAACTAAAAGCAATTCCATTCAAAATTTTTCTAGTAAAAACTTTCATAATTTGATTTTTATACAATCAATATGCATATTATTGTCAACAATCAAACAGAAAATGCTGTTTAAAAATAACACAAAGATCATCTTTCGGGTAAGATGAAAGGTGACAATTTTTATGTGCTCATGTGCTTGGGTTTGATTGCTGGCTTGCCAGATACATTTTAACTAATTTTCTGCACCTCAATTTTTGCATTTGTAGAATATGGTTGATGATGATTTCTTAAAAGAGTTAATATATTTTTGGAATTGAACCTGACACAAAGAAAATATTACATGAGTATTAATATTCTTATTAATAAAATTAATGTTAATGTCCTTGGGCAATGGGCATTCAGTGACTTTTTAAAATTGAAATGTAGTTGGCATATAATATTAATTTCAGTTGTAGAACAGAGTGATTCAACATTTGTACACTTTACAAAGTGATTACAATAAATCTACCTACCATCTGTTGCCATATAAAGTTGTTACATATTATTTACTATATTGTCTGTGTCATATCCCCATGTCCTATTTTTCATAACTAGAAGTTTGTACCTTTTAATCCCCTTCCCCTGCTTCGTCTAACAATCTCCTTCCCCAGGATTCACCAGGTTGTTCTCTGTGTTTGTTTCTATTCTTTTGTTGTTGTTGGGTTTTGTGTTTTGGTTCCCACATAGAAGTGAAAATAATATGATATTTGTCTTTCTCTGTCTAACTTATTTGACTTAGCATAGTGCCCTCTAGATCCATTCATGTTGCTAAAAATGGCAAGATTTCTTTCTTTTTTATGGCTGAATAATATTCCATGTGTGTGGGGGTGGGGAGAGAGAGATCTTCTTTATCCATTCATCCTGATGGACACTTTGATTGCTTCCATATGTTGCGTTTTGTAAATAATGCTACAGTGAACATGGGGGTGATACCAGAGTTCTTGTTTGGGGAGTCAAAGAATGAATTTCGTGAAGGAGCAATTTAGGAAATTTACAGAGAAAGCTTTATTCAAGATAAAGAAAATACGGAACTCCCCACAGGTGCAGGGAGGGGCAAGGCTGCCACATGGGGTCTTGGGGTCTAGGGTTTTATGCCTGTTGCCATGGAAGCTGTCTGTTTTCTATAGGTTCAGCTAGAATGCTAGTTATGTTTTAACCAATCTCATTGAAAGTTACTTATTTTAAATTAATATGCTTACCCCAGACTTATGGTCAGCAAGCTGTTCCATATCACTGGGTTGTGGGGGCAGGGTAGGGGTGTGGGGGGAGCTTCTCTATACATTGTTTCAACCTCAAGTACCCTGTTTTTTCTTTAGGTTCCTGAAGCCTTAGTAAGATTTTTGTCCTTTTCCAGGTGCCCACATTCTGCTCTAACTCGGCAGTGGTTGTTCCCTGCTGCTTCCTTATCTCAGGGGCACATATATCTTTTTGAGTTAGTCTTTTTATTTTCTTTGGATAAATACCCCCAGTGAGCTTTGATGAATTCATCACAGTAAATGGAGGTGAAATGTTAACAAGGATATTGAAAAGTGGTACCTAAACCTCAGGTCACTTTTGGCTGCAAGATGCCCCTAAGTGCCTGTCTTTTCCTGAATCCTCCTTCCTGTTTTGGATGTGTCTGCAATGCCGACAGTACAAAGCTCTATCTAGCCATGGCTACATTTGCCCCTACTATGACCTGTCCAGCTGCATTTTTCTCCTTGTTTTGCTCAGAGCCAAACTTCTACAAAGACTGCAGCTCCCATAAGCAGTCATGGAAGGGTTACTCAGTAGGACCATCAACAGAACATCCACATCCTTAAGTTGGCCCTAAGGCTCTTAACACTTGAGTGTCAGCACCATAGGCATCCCAGGCCCTTTCTTCCTCACTGGGCTTCAACTCTCACCAAGGCAGGGCCTTGTAGATGTAGGTTAAACAAAGGCTGCCAGAGCCCCCGCCCAATAGTGACTGGCATGGACGTCAACCAATTAGAAAGGACACTGGTTACAGTTCTGAAGTGTGGCCATTAACCCTTTAGTTGCTTGACCTTAGGAAGATCTGGGAAGTTCCAGAGAAAGGGCCAGGACAGTCAGGGCTCAAGGATGAGAAGAGACTCAGGGGCTTAGGGCAGCAGCTCTTATTGCCAAAGTATTTTAAAAAACAAACAAACCCAATGCTTCCATACCAGTGCATAACTGGGCTTCATATAGAGCGAAATTTGTATTTGAGAATGACAGATGTTAATTCATCTTCCCAACCCTTCATTATACCTCAGACCTAAGTGGGAAAAACCTGCCTTATGGGGATATTCTGGAAGATCTCCACATGGGGAACAGGCCTGACCATATAATTACTTTTTTTAATATACTTACTATTTTATTGTTTATATTTTTTAAGTTATAAGTAAAGAGTATAAAATATCAGGACTATTAATCTTAAGCAAAGTAACTCAAGGTCACAGAGTCCTTTCTTGGAATATATTTGTATTCTGCGCTGAGAGAATGAATAATCTATGCAAATCAACTGCCTGAGGCAATTTCTTTAAGACAAATACCTTCTCAAAGAGATAAAACAGAAACTGCTCCTTTATACCCCAAATAGAGCAAAACAAAGATACACTGAGATTTTACTATGAATGGAATTCTAAACTGGATGTCACCACGGAGGATCTTTACTATTCATTATTCCATTAGGAAAATGAAAAACCAATCTAGTTATTTCAACCAGAGGAGATTTAAATAAAGGAATTGGTTTAGTTTGTTGGGAAGTTTGGAGAACAGAAGGCTCTTCAATGAGTGATGATGACCTACCATTCTTAGGTTAAGGGAACAGAATCATCGAGCAGGGACCAAGGATGTGTGCAGCCGAGGCCTCCATTACTGGAGCTCAGCTGCCTGAACTGCAGCCCAAAAGCCTGCAGGCCTGGGCATCTGCTGGAGTCACTCTAACTTTCTCTGCCCCAGACATGGCTATTACTGTTGCCTCTGCCACCAATGCCATTGCCACCTCCATTTTTTTTATCCTGGATGCAGTCTTTATTGTTCCAGCTGCTATTTAAAACTGGAAAAAGAGGGCCACATCTCCTCCCCTCTTGTCTTTCAGTCTCCTTGCATTGGCACTAAGTAACTAGACTGACTGACCTCACCTCCCTGGGAAGGTTCTCTGAGAGACTCAATAGTAAAGCAGGCAGCCACTCAAGAGTATTCGGCCCTCAAAGACACTGTGGGTGCAGGACTGTGTTAGGGGACTAGGCAATTTTAGATGATTGATGTTTCCCACCTATAGGCAAAGGGTAAGGGATGAAAGCAGTTCTAATACCTAAATATTGTTTTTATGAGTGAATTTGATAGAGACAAAAGGACATGTGAGATCCTATGCCCTTTTTCTCTTGGTATTCCAAAATTTCTATCTCAATGAGATTAAAACAAAGTGCAGTCTTATCCGGGGAAGAAAAGCATCATGTGTTTGTGTAGGGGGAAAATCCTGGGGCAAAATACCTTTGAAATCGAAATCACTCAAAGGGAGAAATAAAGTGGGAGAAACCCACTTATTTCTTACAAGCAGTTGTCCCATGTCTCTGGCAACCCACCTGCAGCAGAAGAGACCCCACCCAACCTCTCCGGTCCAGATATCCCATCGCTTGCCCTTGTAATTACCTATTGTTATGGAGATACACTAAAGCCAGGCAAAAGATTCTGGAAATATTTCAATTTTACTCACAATTTGGAATTCTAAAACAGCATACTATTTATATTAAGACAGTATATATGGAGAAAATAAGATAAGGTTTCAAATACTAACCCCAAATAGAAAGTTACCATGGTGGACACTCTGTGGAAATAAACAAAGACCCCCAAAGTGAGAATAAACAGAGGTTATTTATTCAGACCTTGCTATAGCAAGGGAGTCAGCCATCATCACTTCTGTTTTGGCAAAGACTCAAAGGCATGCAAAAGACTGGGAAAGCTTCATAGTGGAAAAAGGGAAGGCTTCAAATGTGCCCTGAATAAAGGTTGTTGGCAGAGGGAAATTGTATGGGGCTAACTTCAAGTGGGGCATGCTGTGTGATTTTTTAGGGGTACAAATATGGCTTATTTTGGTAGGTCCTAAGTTGGCAGTGGGTACAAAAATTAGGGAAGCTGTCAGTTATTAACCAAGTCTTGGCCATTTGGGGCTGGTTGTCACAGGGGTTATTCTTTGGTTTCCTGGACTAACACTAGAGATAGTAGTCTAACCTCCTATATGTCTGACTTAGAGCATGTAGGCTTTCTGAGCTGTTATTGTAAAGAATAGATCAGTTTCCTGGGCAGGATGCTTTAGGTTGTGGGTGTAGGGGAGGAAAAATTTTTTCCTCTCCCCTCTTGGGTTCAGTGACTGGGCCCTGAGGATTAATCTGACAAAAGACCAATTAAGGGGAGAAATACAAATTTTATTTGATGTTATGTTTTTACATGGCCCGAGGAGCTTCATAGATATGAAGTGAAAAACCCCAAAGAAGTGGTTACATTCAGAGACTGATACACTGTTTTAACCAAGGGCTATAAATTGTGGTGAAATGACTAGACGAAGGAAAGGGGTTTGGGCTTCTATGGACAGTGAATTGCAGGAAACTGACTAGGAAATACATGGGGGAAACTAATGGAAGATAAAGGTTATTTTAGTAAGATCTGTTTGTGCAGGCTCATCTTGGAATCAATTCTCTGTCTCTGGTGATAATGTTCTCTTCTACCTGGTACCAGGAGGGCACCTTTCTCATGTGGAATATATGCCCTGCTTTTAGGCAGAAAGGGAGAGGGGAGAGAGTCCCTTCTGCATCTGCTGTTTCTCAATTGCCTTTAGCTCAAAATTATCAATATGTTGGAATGGCATATTTTAGGTGGCATGTTCTGATCCCCTTCATGGGTTAGAGTTCTATTTTTATATATGGTCTGGCCGTTGTCCATTTGTAGAGTCAGTCTTTCAGTTCCAAATTGCAGATGTAGAGTTGAGATCATACTCCTGACATAGACAGCTGTAGGAAGCCTGCTCCAGAATGAGGAGGCAGGAGTTTACTTACTTCATGATGGTTAATGATTCTCCTGAGTGATACTGAGGCCAGGTTGAATATTAATAAGAGGAAAGCAATGCAACCAACTAATTTTCCCTAAGACATGAAAAAAAAATGATAGGCCACTTTTTAATTCTGCAAGGTGTATTTGAACTTCCAAATACCTGATGCCCTATCTGCATCTCTAATCAGCAGAATTTGAAGCTTGATAAAATGGAGAATTTTACCCAGTTATTTTGGGATAGCTCTATAATTGTGCTTAGGGCAGATTCTGTAGAAACAGAACCTAAGCAAAAGATTTCTGCGCAAATAGTTTGAGGGGTGATCCTAGGAAGCATTGACATGGGATCAGAGAAGTAAGACAGGGAAGGCAGGAAGCCTAGACCAATTACATTACTTAGCAAGTTACCACTGGGGCAACTGAGGCTCATTCATGCTGGGAGCCTCTGGGAGTTGTCACACAAAGGGTAGAGGAGGTTGGGGTATTTACCCTCCAATTCTTATCAGTTATTAGCTAGGGCATTAATTCCCTACTGTTTAGAACCTACTCTGCACCTGACGAGAGAAAATCCTCAGGCAGAGTCATGTGCTAGCAATAGGACACCATCTGCCTGTACAGAAGCAGTAAGTGTGGTGGGGATATAAGCATGGTCCTGAGAGTATCTTCCACGTTGGCAAAGAAAATGAGGTCCCAGCTCCCTATAAAGTACTGAAATCTAAAATAATTCTAAAGTACTTCATAGCGACTCTCCATGTTGCCTACTTACCTGCTTTCTCCCTTCCATGTGGGTATGTATATATAGCAGATCCTAAAAATGTACCACAGGTCTGACTTCATTTTCATTTACACCCCAATATCAGATTCAGACTTCTTTTGTTCTTTGAGAATTGATTATGGCTGACTTCAGGGAGAAAAATTATATGTGCCACAATGGAAAACAATAAAAACAAAATCAAATATTAGATCATGTTCCCACCAGATCTGAGACCCTGAGAAGGACTCATTGCTTTTAAATTTTTCGGTCAGAAATGAATAACCTGAGTCAAATCATGAGGGACATCAGAAAAACCCAAATTGATAAACATTCTATAAAATAGAAAGGACTTTTCAAAAATATCTATGAATAAAAAGCAAACAAAGACCAAGGAATTTTTCCAGGTGGAAGAAGACTAATGATAGAAGACAACTAAATATGATCTATGATCCTGGACCTCATCCTCAAAGAAAAAAAAAGTACCATAAAGGACATTATTGGGACAAAATCAGAATATGATTCATAGAAAATATGCAAGATTAAATGTCTGAATTGGATAACTGTACAGTGGTTATATAAAAGCATGTCAATGTTCTTAGGAAATACATACTAAAATGTTACACCAAAGAGTCATAATGTATGCAAATGTGTCGATTTTCAAATGTGTCTTCTTTAAAGAGTTAAGTTGTTTTGAAACTCGAATTCAGGATTATTTAATAAACATTATGAGAATTCATGCCTCTTTTCAGACACTCACACACACAGGTACTGATTGTGGCAGCTTAACCTAAAGTATCTACTTCAGTAGGCAGTATGTCAAGGGTGTGATTAATCTTTCCTCAGCTTTTCAGTATTAAAACAAAACGCTAAAAATGGACTCTAGTCCTTGCCTGGAGTGGCTCTTTACCTAATCATATGTTTTACTTTGGGGTTGCTGAAGTGGAAAAGACAAACAGATGTTCAGTAAAACTGATTCTTTTCCAAGCTACTATTAAACCCTTGTGACATATTGGCAGTCTTATTGATTGTTGCTCATGGTTTCTTGATCAGGTAGCATGATCGACTTTCAACATAAAACACCAAAGCAAGAAGGAATGAGAATCAGAGTAGAACTCATGGACAATAGGCGCATATGTATTAAGGTGTAGTGGTTAAGCTCTAGGAGGTACACTGGCTTACAGACTTGGCTTCGCCGCCTGCTTGCTGCATGACATTGAGAATATTACTTCTGTAAACCTGTTTCCACACCTGTAAAAATGGAGATAACAGTGCCACCTTCTTATGGTTTTTAGAAAGATAGGGATAATGGATGTGACTCCTTTGGGACAAAGGTTGTCTATAAATGGCTTAAAACCTAATGTCAGTCAGGATTGGGTGAAGGAATAGAGTCATTACACATGTTATTAGACTGTGGGAAGAGCTGAGGAGGTAAGTATCAGGAAGGGGAAGTTGGAGGAATAGTCACTAATTGTCCTGAAGCCCTGGGATGGGTAGACAAGTTGAAGCTTTCAAGGAAGTCTGAGAAGCCAAGCACATCCATCAGCCAAAGTGAAACTGAATGGGGAGCTCACTGAGCGCTCTCTAGGAAGCTGTGCCTCTCTGTAGCTACACTGTAGTCCCCTGGGTGCATATCCATCACATGTCTGGTGGTGGGCCTGTGGCTCTTGTTGATCAGCAGGGCTAGCAGCTGGGAGGAAGAACCTGGTGTAGAGCAGAGGAGAGCAGGCAAGCTGGACCCACTGACCACCTTGAAATGTCCTCATCACCAACAGGTAGATCAATGAAGACCTTCAGAGAGAAAGCTACCATTTCACTTCTGCCTCTCAAACTGTTACTGGCAGACACTAAAAGAGAGTCCTCGGTCCTTGGCTTGGAGTATTAAAAGAATTTAATGCTGAGACTTAGGAGTATGCAAGCATGCAGTGCACGTTCTTAGAGACGTGAGGAAACAGAAACTCCTTGACAGACGAAGGTGGGCTATTCAAGAGTCAGCCCTGAGAAGAATCAGGGTGGCTCCTATTTTGGGGAGCAAAAATGTTTATTCATTGGTTCTTAGGTTACCCAGCATGAGTAGGGAGGGTTTCAATTAGCACATATGTAACTGGATTACATACATACCTGTATGTTGTAGTGTCATCTCATGTAGCATTAGCATATAAAATCTCCACCTAGGGATAAGAAATTTAGTATTATAATGAGGAAAAGGTAACTATAGAACACATGTCACAAGTTGTTTGTGTCTGGTCCATTTATGATCTGACCAAGAGGTCTCTAAACCCGTGGTGATAACACTTGTTAAAACAATAGGTGGTCATGAAAGTCAAGATGTGTTGGAGCCTTACAGAGCCAGTGGTCCAAGTCACAGGCATCTGTCAGGACTTAGCTATGTGGGGTTGGACTGGTCTCTCTATTTTTTTTCTACCTATCTCAAAATCATGAACAAATTCCTCTTGAGGTGAACTCTAATGTGGAATCATTCAGGGAAGGGGATTCTGGGAAATACACCTCCCAGATTAGCCAAATTGACAACAGAGCAATCCAGCATACCCCAAATAAAATTTTAATTATTTAAAAGTTTAGTTTATTTCTGTCTCATGTGAAAGAAGCCCAGAGGTAGTCATTCCACAGTGACAGGAGTCTAGCTCTTTAAATCTTTTTGCATTGCTATCCACAGAAGGCAGCCTTACTCCACAGTCTAAGATGGGTAATGAAGCTCCAAAATTCATGTCTTCATCCTAGTCAGCAGGGAGGACAAAAAAGTAAAGTAGGGTTTGTCCATTCTTTTTAAAACACTTCCTGGAAAAAGTCACACAGCTGCAAGGGATGCTGGGAAATATAGTCCTTATTTCAGGAAATCTTATATCCAGCTAAAACTTAAAAGAGGAAGAAAGCAGGTATCGGGGGACAAATAGCTGTCTTTGACACAGTCTGTTCCTTGTTTCCACACGGAGACCCCAGCTCTCTGAGACATAACTCCAAAATGTCGTCTGGTTACCACATTAAGCCCAAAGCCCAAAACCTGGGTGATATTCAGACATCTCCAAAATGGTAACATGTAGCTGCTTACAGCCCAGAAACCCATAATCTAAAAGTTGTTTGTTCTACCCCATCACTCATACTCAATATATAATGGTGAAACAAGACTAGGATAACCTTAATTAAAATTTCAACTGGATAAGGGGAAAACAGGAAACTTTCACACAACACTCACTGGCATTAGTCCTCAGAAGTTATCAAACCCTGCTGGGCAGGAATTACAAAGCCTCACTGGCCTGGAACTGGAGTTCCTTGACGAGCCTACCTTGGTTGTGCTGTCTGTGATGAACTCCTTCATTTACTGTTCCTGTCATGGACTGACCTGTGTCTCCCCCAAAATTCATGTGCTAAAGTCCCAAACCCCCAATGTGACTGTATTTGGAGATAAGGCCTTTAAGGAAATGATGAGATAAAATGAGGTCAGAAGGGTGATGCCCTAATCTTTTATGATGGTGTCCTTAAAAGAAAACAGGGAGAGACCCCAGAAGAAGGGCCATGTGAGAACACTGAGAAGGTGGCTCTCTGCACTCTGAGAAGAGATGCCTCAGGAGAAGGCAAACCTGCTAACACCTTGATTCTGGGTGTCTAACTTCCAGAAAGGTGAGGAAATACATTTCTGTTGTTTAAGCCACCCAGTCAGTGGTTATTTTGTTATGGCAGCGCTAAAAGACTAATATAGTCCTCATAGTCTCTACCTTTGCTCTATCAGAAGTTTCCTCATGCAGACAATATAATTATTTCAAATAGGAACTACATTTTATTTTCTTTCAGTCAAGTCTCTCTTCTTACAATCGCAGCCAAAGAGCTCAAAGATCTTATCCAGACATCTGGGGTTTTTTATTAAACTTGAAGATTGGTCTTTTATTTATTGGTTGTAGTATTCTGCGCATCATTTATCTCTCAGTTTAATGGAGCTACTGTGAAGTCACTTAAAACAGACTTTGGTAGGAAGAAAGAACCTTTAATCTACTCTTTGCCAGCCAGTTGATGCTTTTTGATGATGAGGCACTAGTTTTATCTCTTGCTTAAGCTGCAGGTTTTTAGCCACTGCTTATAACTCGTTCAGTTTAGGGTGCAGAGCAGTTGCCTTTATCATCCCTGCAAAGGCCCAATTATTGTCTTAGATTGGAGGCCTCAGATTTAGCAAAGCTATAGTCCCTCCCACCTCTGCTTCTACACTGCCTGCTAGACTGTAAGGCTTTGCTAAAAATGTAAAGAACAGCCAATACACACAAAAATCACTAATCTTTTCTATCATTTCCTCTAAAGCTACAGGCTCAGTGAGCACATGGTCTCCTTTTCAAGCTAAATCGGGAAAATGTTTGTTGCCAAATGATCAGCCTGTAACATTGAGTCTATACCACCAGCTGCCAATTTCTAGTCCAGTGTGTCATACCATATTTTCAGTTTTTGTTAGGTGCAATACCTCATTTCCATGTATATAATCCTTTGTCTATTGGGAATCCATTTAGCTCAAAACACAGAATCTAACAACAATAGATAGTTCAATCAGATGGAAGTTCTTTCTCTTTCATGTATATTATGTTGGAAGTAAATGGAGCAGGGCCTGAAAGCAGTGCCAGTCCTCAAGCACTGGTTCTTCTATCTATGGCTCTTTATTCTCAAAACCTTTTAAAAAATCTGAAGCTTCTCACTAGTAGAAAGGAGAAAGGTATGAAGAAGACCATGCCTCCTTTTTTTAAAGACAATTTCCCAGAAGAGAACATGATGCTACTTTTGCTTACGCTTAATGATTAGAAGTTAATTCAATGGCAGCAGCTAGCTGAAAGGCATGCTTTCAGTGGGGACACAGCTGAATTACCAAGGGGGCAAAAAAGGTATGCTCTCTCCCTTTGGATACACTGCTCAAAAAATGTCCTCGCCAGTTCTACTCGTGTCCTGTGGGTAGCAATTTAGTTACTTGGCATACCTACCTGTAAGGGCAGCTAGAAACTAAAGAGTTTTATTACCAAGAGGAAGACAAAAACAGACATCTGGTGACAAGTAGCAGTCTTGACTATGGCATGTGAATCAGATAGCACAGTGTCTATCGGAGAGTTAGAAACTCAATAAATGTTAACTATTATTGCATCAAAATGTGGCCCAGGGAAGACTTTACACACGTGTCTACCTTTACTCCTACTGGGGTAATTTTTTTAACACTTTTTTTTTAAAGCAGATTTAGGTTTACAGCAAAAGTGGGTGGAAAGTACAGAGAATTCCCATGTACCACATATGCATAGCTTCCCCTACCTTCAATGAATAATCTTTTATGCTGACTATAAAGAAGTGAAACCTAACCTTTCGCTTAATATTTTTCTATTGTCATTACCAACACAAAAAACTTGGCTGATATTTTACGTATGAAGCCACTTCACTACAACTTGAAGAAATCTTAGGGTACAAACTGTATACATAAAGAAAACTGGAGTGTGATTTTGGAATAAAATCAATGCTTTCTATACTTTCTTAAGTTTATGTTACTAATATATTTCATGAGTGTTATAGAATGAAAGCAAAGCACAGATCACTTTCTTATGTATTGTACCTCTGAGGATATGTGCAATATGAATAAATATATTCTGTATTACGATTTCCTATTTAGAGAGCAAATAAAAATTAATATGCTTTAACAACACAAATAACAGCCTGTTAAATTTGACTAAATTCTTACTAATAGTAAAACAGAATGATTTAGTGATTCTTAACTGGGTACAATCACAGGGTTCAGACAATTAAAAATTCAGGGGCCATGAGAGGGCCCCTTCCTTCCACTCCTTATTCTTCTCTGCCTCTTCACACCTGAAATTCCTTTGAAAAGAGATAAAGCCATTTATTTCACATAAGTTTAAGAGAAAAAAAAAAGTTAGACACCAAAGATTGAGAGCTTAGTGAAAAAGCATGCCAAGAGGGATCACACTTGGATTGGACACTCCAGGTAGGCTCTTGGAAATGAGGCTTGAGGGAGGAAAAATGGGGTAGTCTTTGAAGTTAAAAGCTCATAAACTATATCTTCCCATATTAACAAAGCAAATTCTTGGGCTAATATCATTGGCCACTCATTCCTGGGTTTATCAGTTGTATAAGCACTCAGCTGGTTGGAAGTGATCTACTGTGCACTGGAGCCCATCTGAAGATTCTGGGGTCCAGCTGCCTCTGCTGAGTACATCAGGTCTCCTTTTAGGATTAGAGCATCTAGCTTTTGTTTGACATGAATTAGGATAATTTTGCCCCTCAAGTCTGCAACAGGGTCAAAGGCTAGGTGTCCAGGTCTGTTAGGTGAAGATATCGAAAGTAAAAGATAAATGCAATTAAATCTGGGAGTGGCAGAATAATGTAAATAGGCTTCAGTCAAGGTATAAATAACTGATGATAGATTCTGTCATATTTCCTTTGCAAGAGAAGAGAGCAAAAGAGAAACTTAACAAAATGTCAGTAACTTAAGCAGTGGGTCAATAGCAATTGAAGATGTGTAGCAGCGAGGAGGCATACCTAAATAGAAATAAGAAGCAGAAAGGGATCACTCACACATTAGGTTACGATGCATTCAGATAAAGCGATCTCTCCAGGAGGTTGCCATGTTGCCTGAAATCCGCCACTAGTCTCTCCTTGACTTCCTTAGCGTTTTGGTGTTTAAGAATCCACTTTTAAATTATTCATAAATGAAATATCATTACTAGAAACTAGCTAACTAAGAAGGACTTGGAAAATAAAAGATGATGGATAATAAAGAAATTTGAAAGAGAAAGATACCAACATAAGCTTCACCTAGTTCATGATTCAAGCCAGTTTTCCTGGTAGATACGTTGCAGTCTTGAATCACTAAATTTACTTTACTGCAGTCACACAGAACATTGTTTGCATGTTGCTGGACTATCTGGTATTGCTCCTAATTTAATGCCAGAATAATTTTTTTCATCACAGCAGAACAAGGTCTTTTTGGACTCCAACCCAAGGAAACCCTTTTGTTCCAAAAGGGAACTGCTCTTCTGGTTCCGCATTCAGAACCCAACCTAACTCAGTTTGTGAACTTCTTAAACTAAATTCTCATATTACTGGGCAAAATCTTCAAAGTCAGCATTCTTTAGCTCCTCTTAATTAAAAAAAATTTTTTTTATGTTTTCAAATCTTATACTTCAAAATTCAACTGTAACTGAGATTTTTCTTCCACTCTTCCAACAGGAGGCAACCAACTCACTCATTTAAGATTATATTGGTCTCCATTTTACAAAAGGATTCTGCCTGGGCAAGGAAAAGTTCTAAGAGTTTTAAAAAATGCAGATTGCCACTTGTACCAAAGTGACATGTACTCTTGCATCAGGATATTTCCTTCAGATCTCATTTTCATCTAAATGTAGGGTAAGAGGGTATGAGTGTTACCCTCTTCCCAGCCATTGGAAAAGTAAAGGTAGACAGAAGAAAAATCCTAAAGTGTTTCCTGCTTGTCATTTACTAAATCAGAAACTAGTCTACTGTAAGAAAATAACAGCTTCGTTTTTCTCTCTCATGGTTTTTTATGCTAATTTAGTTCCTGGTAGTGATTTACAACAAAACTCCTCAAAAGGAAAATCCCTGCCATAGGTTTGTCTTTAGTGTTGGACATAAAAAGGGAGGGATGGCAACATCTGAAGGTGAGACAGCCTACAGAGCAAGGAAGAAAGGAGAAAATGGGCTGTGACTGAGACAGGGTCCCAGGCCTGAGCAGTCCTAAGGCCCGTGTGTGGGCTCCCAACTAGCTGTCATAACGTTCTGAGTTTAGGACTGTTGGTCTACACTAGGTTTTTCTCATCAGTTCATTCAGTTCTATGGAGATCTTGTTCCCTAGGATCTGGGGTTAGTAGGTTTTCACAAAATCATAGCTTCTGATCTAAAAACAATATGGAAATCACAGTTCAGTCCTCTGGTCCTGTCTGACAGTGTATAAAAGAAATGCCAGCTCAAAAGACTGTACTGACGAGTTTTTCATTGCAGTATTAATGGAGTGTCTGGTATAGTCCTTTTCATGAGGCTCTGAGACTGTCCATTGCTGAAGACCCAATTTGTACTTATTACATATGATAAAGCCCTTAGGCAAGCATGAAAAGAAAGCAGAAACCACATGAATGGCTCTGATTAATTAATAATACTAGCCAATAATATCAGATGGAGAATAAAATTTTTTATAAAATAAATTTTTATAGGATAAATAACAATTTAATTAAAAATGGATCAATTTTCCTGAAGATAAGAATATATTAGGGTAGTAAGATCACTGACAAATCTTTTTTCTAGATAAAGTGTACATGGTATCTGAAAAACATTCATATTAATAATATTTTATTCCAAGATTAATCAAGGGAAAGGTGCTGAACATCACTATTCATCAGCAAAATGCAAATGAAAACCACAATGATAACAAAAAGATAATGAGGGTTGGCAAGGATGTGGAGAAAAGCAAAAACTTGTATGCTGTTGGGAGGAGTGTAAATTGGTACAGCCATTATGGAACACAGTATGGAAGTTCCTGAAAAAAATAAGGAATATAACTACCATATGATTCAGCAATTTTTCTTCTGAGTATATATAAATGATATAAGTGTATTTGTATATAAAGGAAATGAAATCAGTATCCCACAGAGATATTTGTGCTCCCATGTTCAATGAAGCATTATTTACATTAGCTAACATATGGAAACAATGTACATTTTAGTCAACGGATGAATGAATAAAGAAATTTTTATACACACACACATACAATGGACTACTATTCAGCCTTTAAAAAGAAAGAAATCCTGCTATTTCAACAGTATTGTGACAGTATGGATGAACATGCAGGACATTACACTAAGATACAGAAATAAACCAGACACAGAAAGAAAAATGCTGCATGCTCCCACTTATATATAAAATCCAAAAAAAGTTAAATTCATAGAAGCAGAGAGTAGAACAGTGGTTAGCAGGGGTAGGGAGTTGGGAGAAATGGGAAGATGCTGGTCAAACATTCAAAGTTTTAGTTAGATAGGATAAATTAGTTCTAGAGATATAATGTACCAGCTGGTGGCTATAGTTAATAATACTGAATTGTATACTTGAACTTTGCTAAGAAAATAGATCTCAGGTATTCTTTACACACATGCACACACACACATAATTATGTAAGGAGATAGATATGTTAATTAGATTGCTGCTATAATCATTTTATTACATATATCAAAACATGTACACCTTAAATATATAGAATTTTTATCTAAAAATTTTAAAGTATAAAATTAATCAAGAGAAAGTTACACTTCTGCATTATTGGGAAGTTCTTCATATGAATCTCTTAAATTAGTGCTAAAATAATTACAAAATATACGGCATACCAAACAAACTTCATTTTTAGCTTTCTCTTATAAAAACAAACTGTGATTGCTAAGGGGCTTTCTGGGAAACCCCTACACTGTAAATGTAGTAGACATCTTGAGTGCTTTCCCCTGGATTTAGGCTCTAATCTTGGAAGGAAATAAAATTTAAAAACTCTCAGAGGACATGTGGTCACTTGATTAAGATAGGAGCATATGTGCCTTAGAACAATGAATGATTACAGCTTGGCTGCCTATTTATCAAAGGGTCAGTAAGTGAATTTAAAATAAACATAGCAGAAGGTTACACAATTTTTAAGGAACCTTAGCTTTTTCAGAAGTGAGACACTAAAAATTAAATATAGCACAAAGCACAGAATACTATTTTGGTAAGATAACAAATCTCTTCTACCTGAGAAGAAGGTTAAAAATAACACTTCATTTTTGAAGAAATAGAAAAATGCATTCTAAAATTCACATGGCATTTCAAGGGGCCTCAAATAGCCAAAACAATATTGAAAAAGAAGAACAAAGTTGGAGAACCCGTATTTCCTGATTTTGAAATTTATTGCAAAGCTATAGTAAACAAAGCAGTGTGTCACTGGCATAAAGACAGACATACAGACAAATGGAATACATGAAGGACCAGAAATAAGCCCCCTCATGTATGTTCAAATGATTTTTGACAAGGATGCCAAGCCATTCAATAGTGAAAGGATAGTCTTTTCGACGAATCGTTCTGGGAAAACTGGGCATCCACATGCAAAAGAATGAAGTTGGACCCTTACCTTACATAATACACAAAAATTAACTTTCAAAGGATCAATGATCTGAGAGCTAAAACTATAAAACTCTTAGAAGCAAATATGGAGGGAAAGCTTCATGTTGGATTTGGCAATAATTTCATGGATATACACCAAAAGCACAGACAACAAAAGAAAACATAATTTGGACTACATCAAAATTTAGACCTTCTGTGCACAAAGGAAGCAATTAACAGAATGAAAAGGCAACCAATGGAAAGGGAGAAAATACTTGCAAATCATATATCTTATAAAGGGCAAGTATCCAGAATATATTAAGAACTCTTACAACTCAACAGCAAAATCAATAATCCAATTTAAAAATAGGCAGTGGACTTGAATAGATTATTTCTCCAAAGAAGATAGATAAATGGCCAACAATAATATTAAAAAATGCTCAACATTCTCCAATCATTAGAGAAATGCAAATGAAAAAATGAAAACCACTGAGATACTACCTTATACCCCTTAGGATGGTTGCTATCAAAACAAAGAAACAGAAAAACAGAAAATGACTAGTCTTGGTAAGGATGTGGAGAATTGGAACTCTTGTGCGTACTGTTGGTGGAAATGTAAAATGCTACAGGCACTACAGAAAACAGTATGGTGGTTCCTCAAAAATAAAAATAGAGTTACCCTGTGATTCAGAAATACAGCTTGTGGGTATATATCCAAAAGAATTGAAAGCAGGTTCTGGAAGAGGTATTTTTACACCCATGTTCATAGCAGCATTATTCACAATAGCCAAAAAGTAGAGCAACCTAAATGTTCATCCATTGAGAAACTGATAAACAAAATGTGATATGAACATACAGTGAAATAGGAAGGGAATTCTGACACACTGCAACATGGATGAACCTTAAGAACAACAGTATGCTAAGAGAAATAGGCACATCACAAAAAGACAAATACTATATGATTTCAGTTATACTAGGTATCTAGAGTAGTCAAACTCATAGAAACAACTAGAATGGTAGTTGCCAAGGAAGCATGGAGTGGGGAGATGGGGCATTTTTTAAATGGGTATAGAGTTTCAGTTTTGCATAACATAAAAATTCTGGAGATTGCTCGCACAAAAATGTGAATATATTTAGCACTACTGGACTATATACTTAAAAATGGTTAAGGTGGTAAATTTTATGTGTATTTTAGCACAATTAGTTTTTTTTACTTAAATAACATTTTACTACTTCTAAATCTGCCAAGACTAAGCTTTGTCATTTTAATAAGAAGGAAAACCAAATTCTACTTTTCATTAATATTTGCCAGGAAATGATTAACAAGCTCCTTTAAAACTTTTGGGTTTATGAATAAGTCCATCAAAACTGAGCACACTTTGCAGAACTTTTCTAAAATATATTTGTTACTGGTTTTGACTCATTCCTTCTTTTCAGATATTGCCTGTTTTAGAAAACCCTATCAAATAAAGTTCACATTCTGCATATTATTTACATTTTTTTGGTAAACATTTAAGTTTCATCATTAGATATCCTTTTACATTCTTGATCAACCAGAGACATTAGGACAAAACTATTATCAATGTTCCTTGATAAATTAAACACATCCCATTACCTTGAATACCAGATTATATTTCTCTGCCACTATTGCTCCAAGAATAGTATACCAGTTATTAAGTTACTGTCTTCTAGCTCCAGACTCACACTTCTCTATTTTGCTTTGTGATGCTAAAGCTAGGGAGCTTCAAACATTTCTGCTTTCCCAAATGGCTCCACTTTAGGCTCTGTTAATAGAGGATGTTAGAGGGAGACTGCAAGGCTAAAGGAAGAAGAAAGGACTTCCCTCTTCCTGTCTGCTTCCTGTCTGCTTGTGGCTCCTGTGAGTATCACCCCAGCAATGCCTCTTCACCCTGGCAGCCACAGTTCCTACTTGTAGCAGCAATTGAATTTAGTCTGCAGTTTTTCCAACAGTAATAGAATGAGTTTTAATGTGCCTCCAATACCCTCAGAGACACAAGCGCAAACTGCCTGGTCCCCTCTTAGCACCTCTTACACAGAAGTCTAGATTTTAGCTCCATAGGACCTCTCCTCTAAATGTCTGTTTTAATAATTTCAGCCTCTTCTCTTTAGTACTAGGGGTGCTGGTTGTCTGCACTGACAGCTGGGCCGTCTACTGGGGCTTGACCCTGTGGCTATCGACATGTTACCATGTCAACTGGATGGTTGGTCACCTGCCCCTTTGGGGGCAAGAGTTGTCACACTAAGACTGTTAGTGTATGTTATGTGACTGGCCATTTGTCTTTGGCATCCTCAGGGAATGATGAAGCAGACACACTGGCCCAGGTGCGCTGGCTAGAAGGAAAGCCTGCCTCTGATGTGGCCCAATGGCTACACCAGTGGTTGTTGCACGTGGGGCAAAAGACAATGTGGGCTGTAGCCCGTCAGTAGGGTTTGCCATTGACCTTTGAAGAAGCCAGCAGAGCCCGGAGGGAGCACCTTGTGTGCTCTAAGAGGAACTTACACTGAGTCCCACAGCAGCATGGGACAACAGAAAGGGGCTGATACCCCTTGTCAGGTGGCAAATAGACTATATTGGGCCTCTGCCCATATCAGAAGGATATCAGTATGCCATGAAAACCTTTCTCTTTTAGATATTGCAGCAGTCTAGGAACTGCCTCTTCTAAATCTGCAAGAGAATCAGACATGAGAATAATATCATCAATGTAGTGATACAGCCACGCTGTTTGCGGTTTCTTCCACGTGGCCAAGTCCTGGGCTACAAGTCCATGACAAATGGTAGGACTATGGAGGTATCCCTGTGGAAGGACAGTGAATGTCCACTGCTGGCCTTCCCATGAGAAGGCAAACTGTTCCTGGCTTTCCTGTGCTATGTCAATATAGAAGAAGGCATTAGCAAAGTCCACAACATAATGATATTTCTCTAGTTCATGACTGAGTGTGTCCATAAGGGCTTCTATAGAGGGGACAGCAGCATACAAAAGGGGTGCGGTTTTATTCAATTCCCTGTAGTCCATGGTCATATGCCAGGAGTCATCTGGCTTTTTCACTGGCCACACTAAGACATTAAGAGGACTATGAGTGGGCTTTATGATGCCCACCTCCTTCAAATTCCATAGAGTTTCTCTAATTTCCTTGTGCCCCCTCCAAGCAATTTATACTGCTTAGTATTTGTCACTCACCAAGGTACAGGTGTAGTGCTTAGCTACAGGTGGGTGCTTAGCATGTCCTCTCAGAACTGCCTTTACCACACGTACCCTCAGTCTGAACTCACCTGCAGTGGTCTGTAACCATACGCCCTGCAGGATACGTACCTCCAAAATATATTCAGGGATGGGAGAAATGTACCCAGTATACTCCTTTGGGGGTAAACGCCCTATCCCCAATAGGATTTGGGCTTTCTTCATTCTAACTGCACTTCTAACTGCACTTCACTCTAGCTTCACTCTAACCCCCATAGCCATCTATCACAGCAGTGGCCCCAAGAAAATGCTCAGTGTTGCCATAAATAAGAGATCATTCAGCTGCTGTGTCCACCAGTGCCAGGATACATTGTACATTCACAGGGGACCAATGATCTATTTATTTTACATGTAGCCTCTGGTCCCCACCATGTCCCCCAAGGAGGGGGTCTTGACTCTCCCCTCAGTCTAACCATAATGCCCATTTGTCCTGTGGGGGTGACAGCCCAGGCGGAGCCTGAGTACTGTTCCACAGGAAGTCTTGCAGGGACACATGCCAGACAGGGGCTTTGCCTCTGGCTTCTGTATCCCGGACCTCAGCAGCTGAAACTACTGCTCTGGCTTTAATTGCTCCCACAGTTCTAACAAGATCCTATTGGGCTGCCCATCAAGTTTTTCTTTCTCTACCCTGTCCTTTATCAAATCACCCTACATCTGGTTCCTCAAGACCTTCACGGGGCCTTTTGCACCTCTCTTTTCAATTGTAGCCCGTACTTCCTTCCAGGCACTTATTGTTTCAACCTCCCCCAGATCTGCTAAAGTACAAGTAGCCTCACTTATGGGTTGCCCTATGTGGGGGGCAAGAATAGTCACTAAGGACCCAAAGAGAGATGGGGGATCTGTATGTAACACCAGATTTCTCATTCCTATGGTGAACAACTCCTCATCACGGCCCTGGGGGTCCATATTATCGATGATATTTTTCATGCCCAGCTCCTGTAACACCTGCTGGAGCTCTGCATATGTTTCCCAGCTAGTGGGTAAATACGGTAAATCACCCTGATGAGGCCAAACTGCCCTGGTGGCTGCTGTCAGCCAATCCAGAAGCAGCGGATTCCCTCAGGTGTGATGGGCACTTTGCAACCACTGCTGGAGGGAAGGGTGAGTCATCAGGGTGGCCAGTCTACCCATTTCAGAGCCCAACATAACAATGTTTTCCACCCCCATATCCCAGAGACACAGAAGCCATGTAGGCAGAGGTTCTAATGGCTTCTGCTGGTACTAGACACTCTCATCAACAAGCTCATCCTGGGTGTAGGGGCAGAGCATGGAGTGCTCCACAGCCTGGGGAGGGGGCGACTCCTCCCCCTGAGGAGCCTGTCTTTGTTGCCTTTTTACTTTCTTAATAACAACTGGTCGGGTTTTTAAGATGGGAGGGGCTGGTGCCTCCGGCGGTGGCCTGGGGCAACAGATCAGCCCTCAGCTACACCTCCTCATCATCTCCCAACATCTCCTCTACCATCTTTGGGGTACAGGCACCACTCTTTCCTCCCCCTCCCCCACGCCTCCTGCAGTGCAGATTCTCTGACTGCCTCCTTCCTCACTGCTAATGCATCTTCCAGGAGCATGACCCATCTTCTCAATAACTGTCTCCCTTTCTTAAGGGCATCCTGTAGGTCATGGCCCAGCTCCTCCAAGTGATGCTGAAGTGTGTCTCTGTCCTGCTGAAGTCGCTCTCTCTCTCCTTGATAACTCCTTGATAACCTCCTTGAGTATCTCTCTCCTCAATGACACTTTCCACTATCTTGAGGAAAAGATATCCTATAATCCCAGCTGCTATACGGACACTCAGGGCCTCTAAACAGTCTTCTATCTCTCAGGGGGGCTAATTCTGTGGCTTCCAGTGTATCCACCCTTCCCCAATTTTGGGGATGGCTCCATCTCTCTAGGAGGCGCTTCACCCTAGACCAATTCCCCACTAGGGGCTCCCCAGTTGGAAACCCCTCAAATAGGGGACTCCATAGTGAAGCTGCACCCTCTACCACTGCAGCCACTGGGGCCTCCACATCATCTCTAGAGGCAGCCTGCCCAAGGGTTGCACCCATGTAGACAGATTTCAGGTTCAGAGGTCCGGCCGACTACCACCAGATGTAACTTCAGGGTGAAAAATCCCAGGGCAAAATACCTTTGAAAGCTAAATCAGTCAAAGTGAGAAATAAAGTGGGAGAAACCCATTTATTTCTTACAAGCAGTTGTGCCACATCTCTCTTATCTGCAGAAGAAGAGAGACCCCACTCAACCTCTCTGGTTCACATATGCTCTCACCTGCCCTCTCTACACCTTAGAAATGCCTATTCATATGGAGATGCACTAAGGCTAGGTGAGAGATTCTGGAAATATTTCAATTTTACCCACATCACGTTTACCAGTTTATTAAAGTTTACGAGGAAGATACAGATGAACAGCCAGGTGAAAAGTTATATAAACCAGGAGGAACAGGAGCTTCTGTCCCCACAGCATTGAGGTATGTGACCCTCCTGGCTAGTGAATGTGTTCACCAACCTTGAAGTCTTCTGAACCCCATACTACTGAAGCTTCATCACACAGTATGAACTCCATACTACTGAAGCTTCACCACACAGGCATGATCAATCATGGCTCCATTTTCAGTGTTTCGCCAGGCTTAAGAGAATGGGGGGTGGGGCTGAAAATTCCAAGTTTCTAATCATGATTTGGTCTTTCCAGTGACCAGCCCTCAACCAGGAGCCATAGGAACCCCCCTACAGTTACCTCATTAGAACAAAAGACAAAGATACTCCATCAATCAGGAAATTACAAGGGTTTCAGGAGCTCCGTGGCAGGCGGGCAGAGACCAATATATTTTTTCTATTATTTTACAGTAACTAGAACTATAAAATGATACACATAGTAAAATAAAATACAGTAACTGAAATTTATGCATGTTAGAACTGTTTAAAGAAAGAACTACATGTAGTCTTAATTATCCATGTTGCATATACATTTTAAACAAATTAACACTATTTCACAGAGAGAACCAGGAGGTTAGGGTATTGATATCTGTCATATGTCAGCATTTTAGCACATCAGTGAAGCATATCTATGATGACCCTCCTAACCACATGCACACATCATTTTAACACTTCTTAAAGTGGCAAAATGAATGCTCTAGCTGTTTAATAACATAAACATAAGAAGCAGAAGTGTATATATATGTATATGTATATGTATATGTATATATAATATTTAATGACCAATGCATCAGTATTTTATCATATTTAGAAATTATTCAGGTAATGAAATGTGAACCCTTAATTAACTAATATTAGTGTCTTAAGTTTAAGAGGTTTGTTTAAGTTGACATGCCATTGAACACAATTACTGTTGACGTGAAAAAGTTTGTCAGAATTACAATTCAATTTAGTTGAATACATAACTTCACATATTACATAATCTTAAATGCTTACACTCTCCACTGATTAATCAAGAAGACATACAATTCTTTTAAAACCCAAACTATCAAACTAGTCCCATGCATCCAAGGATTCACCATAGTTCCATGAACTTGGATTCTTATATAAAAATGCCTCTGAGCTAGGAGTTTTTATGAGATTTGTCTCATCTTAAAAGTCTAGGTGTACCCCTATGTTTATCTTAACACTATTTACAATAGCCAAGAAATGGAAGCAACCTAAATGTCCATCAGTAGCTAAATGGATAAAGAAGATGTGGTACATATACACAATGGAATATTACTCAGCCATAAGAAAAAAATAGATCCTACCATTTGCAACAACATGGTTGGAGCTAGAGGGTATTATGCTCAGTGAAATAAGCCAGGCAGAGAAAGATAAGTACCAAATGATTTCACTCATATGTGGAGTATAAGAACAAAGAAAAAATTGAAGGAACAAAATAGCAGCAGAATCACAGAACCCAAGAATGGACTAATGGTTACCAAAGGGAAAGGGACTGGGCAGGAGGGGTGGGAAGGGAGGGATAAGGGCAGGGAAAAAGAAAGGGGGCCTTACGATTAGCATGTATAATGTGGGGAGGGCATAGGGAGGGATGTGCAACACAGAGAAGACAAGTAGTGAGTCTACAGCATCTTACTATGCTGATGAACAGTGACTGTAATAGGGTTTGTTGGGGGGACTTGGTGAAGGGGGGAATCTGGTAACCATAATGTTCTTCATGTAATTGTAGATTAATGATAATAAAATGAATTTTTTAAAAAAAGAATTTGCCTTAAAAAAATGTCTACCACATTTGAAATATTAGAAATTCAGAGGTTTTCCCCTAGAATTCTTGTGTTTCTTTATAGATGGAAAGCTTTTTTTAGTCTCTATAAACCAACTACATTGAAGCTCTTTTAACTGTAGAGACATCAAAATCAAATTCATTAATATGTTTCAAAGGTTGGATATTATTTCACACTCATGCAATGGAACATATAAATTGTTTTTAGTTACAGATACAAAGACATACTGAGAGCTTGCAGATTCAATTCTATAACCATAGATAAAAAGTAACCCCAGAACACAAAAAAATCACCAGTTCAGATATCCAAAGACAATTCTTTCCAGTAGACACAAAATACTTGTTTAATTCATTTGAATTCACAAGTCATTAGAAAAGTGAGAAAAAAAATTAATAAACCAAATTATCTGCCATATCCCATTCAACAGGGAATAAATTTCCCCCAAGTCAGTGGAGATCACAAAATGGTCAGATCTTAAAACCAGATTTCTAATCATGGCTGCTACCAAAGGGAGATAATTTATCAGCCTTGTGCTAACCAGAACTGGAACCAAACTTGGCTAAGAACCAGAACCAAAAATAAAACACAGAGTTGGGTAAAAAGAAAAAAGAAGGAGATACAGGAGAGTCAAGGAAGGTAAAATTATATTGCTGCTCAGAATTCAATCTGGAGATCAAAAACAGAAATGCCTTAAGTAACCCATAAGAGGTTCACTTCTTAAACAAGGTAGTTTCACTGGCTCTAGTGGGTGAGTCCCCTTAGGCATCTAGGTGGATGTCATAACTGTCCAAGTATAATTTTATTTAAAAAAGTTAAAAATGACTCAAACATGCATACTGTGACATCATCAACACTTTATTTCATTAATGAGGAATATAATAGAACTATAAAGGAGATTTAAAGCAGAATTAGAGAAATTAAATACTATATAATAAATTATCAGGAAAGACATACTGAAATAAATGTGTTAAGTTTGAGACAAGAGTGGTTATAATCCCACTGGTCAATAATACTATAACCTAAGATGTATTTTCTCTATAGATAATCATTTTATTTGCATCTCTGCCCAAAAAAAAGAAAAAATATGGGGTGATATGTATCTTCACAGTCCTAAACCATAGTAATTAAATAATTGTAGAATGAGAGAGATCCTGTTAACACGATGAAATACAACATTGAAAGGACATGCAATCATCCTTTCGCTTTAGTTCCAAGTTTTGGTAATTTTTCTTAACAGGAAAAACAATGAGTAAAGTATAAAAAAATGGTTCAAATGTATTTCTTCTCTAGACTTCATGTATTTCTTACTTATGCCACATTTTTGCAGATTGCTGGGATCCGAAGCCAGGTGGAGCCTACAAGTCATCTAAAACTATTTTCACTGAGAATTTTCCTTTAATTTTTTACCAAAAGCAAGCATTCTAACACCATTCATTTCCCTTTAAGCAGATGAATACTCATGTTTCGTCAATGAGAACATTTTTAGTTGAACTTCTAAAAAATGGAGAAACGGAGTTCGAAGAAAATCATGTTCTAATATAACCCCCATATTCCATGCCTCCCCACGAATAAATATGAATAATTTTTATACTTACTTTTATGCCTGTATCATGTGCAAGACTTGCTTTTGGCTGTTCCACTCAATTACAACTTAGTTATACGCTTTGAGGTATTTATTCTCTGGTCTACCCCAAGATCCTGCGTCTTTCAGCACAGAATAGTGACTAAGAGGGCAGCATAGCTCCTTCTCGCTCTGTGATCTTGGTAAGTACATTAACCCTTTTTGCCTACTTTCTTTACCTGGCTTTATGTTGAAAAGAAACAAAAAGTCTTCTGCAAGAAGAAATATTATACTGGTTCTTTCCCACCCACCAACTTCATCACTCAGGGTTCAATTATTTACCCATCTCTTTAGCCATTAGGAATCAATTAATAAAAGAGGGCCATTCAGGCAGTGGCTCTTACTTTATATAAGACATAACTAAGAAATTTGTTAAAATGAAAATTCCTGGCTTTGTACTCAGACACTCTGATCCTATAGAACTGAGATTAGCTCAGGGGTCTATACTTATGCCCAGACCTCCCAGGGAATTCTTATGCCTGTGGTCCTTAAAACACATTTTGAGATAGGGAATGAAAGCTGGTCTTCCGTACCAACTGGTGTGGAGGCAGAAGCCAAAATAGGATTATTGATAACTATAGTATTGGGAAGATTTGGGGTTGGCCTGGTCCAAGTGGCAAGTATTAAAAAAATAAAATGGTGGTAGTGGTCCAGGCACAGCAGTGGCTGAGGTTAAAAGAAAAGTGCATTGGGAGGATGCAATTAGAAGAACTTTTTGTGTACTGTTTAATACTGACTATGCCCCAACATAAGTCCTTAGGACCCAGAACATCACTAATACCATTGGTCAGAATATGGGATATCAGATATCATATGAGAGTTGGAACTCTAATATGAATTTGATGAACAGTTGGCCCAATCAGATTCTGAACTCATCCTGAGGTTTAAGATAGTCCTTTCTGAAAGCATGATGGCTGATTAATTGGATGATACGACCCATGGTTTTCAGTCATCCCTGGCCTTGCTCTCACTCAGTGGACTCATGAGCAAAGCAGCAGTGGTGGCAGTGAAGGAGGCCATCATGAGTTTATCACGTGGACTTTTCTTTGCCAGGGCTCACCCATCTGCTAGCACTGCTAAAGTTCTAATCGGCAAGCCACAGTGATCATTGACAAGGAAGAGAAAAATAGACAGCCTATCCATACTTTAAGGGGAAAGCTGTCTATCTGATTGTAGGTCACCTACACCAGGCTCTTCCTGACATGTGGTATACAATGATTTATTCCTACCCACACTCCCTCTGGTTGCATATTTACTTCCATGATGGTTATATATCACCATTTATAAACTTACTGGATGCATTAGGCGCCACTATGACATTCCAACCTCATAGTCTCAGACAATTCTTCTTAGAAAAAGAAATGAGGCTGAAGCCCAAACTATTTATTGGTATCATACTTTCTCATGTCTGCAAGTTGGCCTTAAAATAAAGTGGAATATTTTAATGACAAAGCCAACCAGGGTATCAGATTGGGAGCCTCATTTTGAAAAATTAGAGTCCTATCTTGCAGAATGTGATATATGTTCTCTACCAGTGACCAACAATGATACTTTCCATCCTAAAGGAATAAGATTCTAGGAAACTAGCAGTGTACTTGAGAGTGGCACTGTTCGTGACCACAGCTAATAACCCACACTTGCAGAATTTTTGTTTCCTGAACTTTTGAAGATAGGTATGTCCATGTGACTAAGTTCTGACCAGTGGAATAATAACCATGAACTTTTCAGCTCTCAAATCCTAGTAAACAAGGAAAAGATGGGATGTAGTAATAGTGAAATTAAGTTTGGATTAGAATCTGCCAACTGGCTATTTCAGGCTCTTTTACCAAAGAGGAAGAAGAGGTAGTGACGGATGATGGATCATGACTGTAAAGGAGAAATAAAGAGTTCAGGAAGAATCCTAGAGGACTCCTGGGATTACTTTTTACCATTACCTAGAGGTACCCGAGTAGGAGAGACATGTGCGGGCAGGATCACAAATGATTCATCCCCCTCAGAACTGCAGGTCTGATGATTAGGCAAGGGAGGAGAGAGAAGGGTGGAGACTGTACAGGCTTAAATGCTTCCAGAAGGTTAGAAACCCAGCCTAGGTAAAGGGAGCAGTAAGTCATAAATCATAACGACTAGCTACTGTCTCATGACCAGTTGCAGACATACAAGCTTTAGCCACAGTCTCTACATTGAATTTATTATTATTACTATTTTGTTTTTCACAACTGTACTAGAAATTATTAGTTGTCCCCCACCATCTCTTTCTCTCCTCTTCCTCTGTAACAGAACACCCAGTTTTATCTAGGCACATGACGACTCAAAATAAAGACTGCTTTCCCTTATCTCTTTTTAAGATAGGTATGTCCATGTGACTAAGTTCTGACTAGTGGAATAATAAGCAGAAATATCATTTGTGAAAGTTTTAAGTGGGTGTGGGGAGGACATACTATTTTCACTTCCTTCTTTTTCTTGCTGACTGAAATAATGAGTATTTGTTGGATTGATTAAGACAAACATATGAAATATTTGAAACCCATAAGTATTAAGCCTATATTAGTAACTTATGAGATATGGGTGAAACTCAGAGCCTGTGCTAACTATAGGTAGTGCATAAGCAAGTAGCCTGTGAGACATAAGCAGAAATCATAAAATGTGTTAAATATAGATTTTGAGTAATTTAGTAACTTGTAAGATGTGTTGAAGTTATATATAAATGGAGTGCAGTACAAATGAGAATGCTATTTACAGGTAGAAAGTGATGGAAAGATCAAGTCCAAGTACAGCTACATCTCTAGGCTGCCAGCTATGCCATCCCCCAGACAGCAACTATGGTAGACAGAACTGTAAAGTGGCTCACCAAATTTCCAGCCTCTACTACATTCACATCTTTCCTTAGTTATTCATCAAACACTAATTTAGGCGTTGTTGTGAAGGGATTTTTGCAGACATGTTTAAGCTTCAAACTAGTTAACTTGAAAATAGGGAGACTAAGCAGGGGTGCCTGACCTAACTACAAGAGACTCTTAAATCTGGGTCTAGAGATGAGAGGCAGCCAGAGACTCAAAGCAAGAGTTGTTGACAAGCCATCACTACCTCAAAGATGGAGGGGCCACAAAGCAAGGAATGTGAGCAGCCTCTTGCTGACAGCCAGTGAAGAAATGGGGACCTCAGTTCTGAAGCTTCAAGGAACTGAGTTCTGTTAAGAACAATGACTTTGGAGGTAGATTTTTCCACAGAACCTCAGAAAGATCGCAGCCCAGCTAAACCTTCATGTCCCTCTTGCGATACCTTGAGTGGAGAACCTAGTCAAGCAGTGCCAGACTGCTAACCTAAAGAACTATGACTAGTAAATGGGTATTATTTTAAGCTGCCAAATTTGTGGCAATTTGTTACACAGCAATAGGAAACTAATACAGCTACTCAGTAGTGATATTCATTATAGGCCCATTCTGGCCTCATATATGCTCAGCTCTGCAAACACAGATAACACCCAGAGTTGTTCAGCAGGCTAGTAAGGGAGCTACAATTGTCACTAGGCATACTCCCCCTTGGCTGTTGCTGATAGAATAAATGAGTGTGTTAATTCCAGACATCTTCTGTCTGCCAAGCTCCCTTGCTCAAATCCCAGCTCTGCTCCTCATAATCACACCATAGAAGAGGAAGACTGATGTGGCAGAGAGAAAGAGAGGATTTATGAACATTGTGTAACCCAGTATTTAGGTAGTGTGGTCCTTCTACCCCACTTGCATCCTATCCTAAGTGTGTTAACTTGTTATCCCATCTCTCTTTCCTTTTCATTCTATGTTTAAACTGTATTTAATAAACTACAGAATTCAAGCATCTTTTTGGTTGGCAGGCCTTTTGTTCCATGACCTCTGTGATAGCTTGCATGGCAGTGTATTTAAGAGGCTACTTGTTGCATCAAAGTAGTTTCCCACAAGACAAATGTGGACATAATGACTGGCACTCAAGCAGCCATCTTGGACCCATGAGGTGAAAGGTCCATGCTGAGAATGGAGTAGCAGTAGGAGAAAAGGAGAAACAATTTAGAAGCAGCCTGAGTTCTTTACGTAATGGATGGCTGTGACAGCCCTGGATTGTCCACCTCTGATTATTTTGTATGTGTAAGAAAAATTAATTTCTTTGAAAAGTCAGTACTTTTGATATTCTGTCACTCATAGCTAAACCTAACTCTGCTTGATGCACTGTTTCATGTTTCCTCCACTACTTTAAATAACTGGTTTCCAAAATGTGGTCCAAAGCCCCTTGAAATGATTTGAGCTACATGTCAAAATTTTAGTTTCTTAAGTCCTACCAGAAGGTCTACAGTGGGTAACAGGAATCTGTAGCAATAAGCCTCTTTGGGTATTCTTATGTCATTAATATTTGGAAACTACTGATCACAGGGAACGTGTGTGCCATTTAAATTTATAATTAGTCTGAAGACTAATAAATGGCAAGGAATAAAAACCTGGATAGGTCCCCAAAGGAATTAAAAGGCTAACATGAAATACCTGGAGATTTTTGAGCTGAAGGGAAAAAAAACAACTTTGAAAGTTATTCCTTTTGTTAGTTTGTGTGGTCAGCCATAACAAATCATCACAACTTTGGTGGCTTAAAACAACATACATTTATTCTCTCAGCTGTGGAGACCAGAAGTGCAAAATCAAGGTGAGGCTCTGGGAGAGAATTGATTGCTTGCCTCTTTTAGCTTCTGGTGGCTGCCTGCCATCCCTTAGCATTCCTTGGCTGGTGGCCACTTCACTCTGAGCTTTGTCTTCACATTGCCTTCTCCTCTGTATGTCTTTCCAATTTCCCTCTGCCTCCCTCTTATAAGGATACATATGATTGTATTTAGGACCCACCCAGATACTCCAGGATAAACTCTTCCTATGAAGATCTAAAGGTTAGTCACATCTTTTGCCATACAAGGTAATATTCACTCTTTAGCTATGTAAGTAGTATTAACAGGTTCTGGGGATCAGGAAATGAATCTCTCTTTTGCAGGGGTAGGGGAAATTTTTTCTCCTATTAAGCACCTTAATATCACTTTGGGGTAGAGTAGTTATTCCTGCCTGTTAAGGACAGTTTGAATATATTTATACTTTTCCACTAATTCATCTTTGGAATTATAAGGAGATATTTCATGCATTACACCCAGAAAGTAAAATATATTGGACATAAAGTCATATTGGCTGCCACACCCTCTGTCCTCTTTTAACTCAAGTCCTGCTCAGGGAAGCTCCTCTGAATTGCATACCAGTATTACTGATGAGATCAGGGTAGGTACATGATTCAAGGGAAGCTGGTTTATGACCTGTAAAGTTACCTGTACAAGTGGTTGTAAATATCTGAGACAAACATACTAGTTTCCTTTGTAATTTGCACTATGGAATTTGAAATATAGAGAAGATTGCCAATCAGTAAAGAGATTTAGATTTAGTAGTCTAGGGTGGATATCCCCCTATTAGTACCTACCTATTGTGAAAATTACATGACACAATATACTTAAAATACCTAGCACAGTGCTAGGCTCACTGGAAACCCTCAGTAAATTGAATATAGTAAGGACTTTATAGCCAGTCTGAAAGAAAAACAAGGTGAGTAAAACTACAAACATTGTCAAGTCACAAGTCTTAAGAAATTTGACAAAAGTTCTTCTAGTCTTTTGTACCTCGTTTTATGAAATGTTATCAGGAGCCCACTGGATTGGATTCCTGTTCTCCAATTCAGTCAAGTTCAACACATGAAATTTTGTTAAAACTTCCCTTCCTATCGGGTGTGATTATACTATAATAATAAGGGATACCTAAATTTTGTTCAGAAACCTTATCTCTAGTTAGAAATGTGCATTTCTGATCATCTGTACATTGCAGGCCCTAGATGACTGTGTCCTGGTCCTAGGGCACTTCTTTGTTATATATAGTAGTGATATTATGTTTCACTTCTAATTGACACCAACAGGACTGTTTTCATGTAGCGGGAAAGAGTGTCATATGTATGTAGCATCACAGAACTCTTCAAAGATAGACGTAACTAAAACTGGACCGGGAAGCTCTAGATTAGTCCTTACTGCCTCACTAACGCTATACTCAGATTTCTGCTCTAACTATATATATCCATTCTTGAAAAGCTTCTCACTTTGCTAAATTATGCACCAAAAACACTCAAATCTTATGCAACACTTTAACAAAAGCAGTAGCAAAAAGTGCTAATAAAAATAACAGCTGAGTTAAAAATGTATGTTTAATTCCTGAGAAATAAACGCTACAGAAAATATAGGGAGGGGGTGGGAAGCGAGAAGATAGCATGAAGTAAAAAGCTAAAAAGAAGGATTTTAAGGTTTTAAATTACAGAGACATGGGCAGAGTTACATTGTTATCAGAATTTCCAGATGGAGAAGCTATTGCAGACTTGCACAGAATGTAGTGAAGCCAGAAATTTTGGCCCATGTTATTGTACGTATGTATATTTGTTTGTTTGCATAGCTTCTGGGGAGAACTTTACATTAAGCACTGTCAAGACAGAGTTTGGGCCAAACAGAGCCAAAAAGAAGAACTTGTGAAGTATAGACATCTTGCACTCTACTTTTCCTCGGTGGCTTGCTATGCATCACTAAGATAGTATACTGTGTTAGCTGGCTATGCACACAAAGCTGCGGTTGGATCAACCTCTGCTCATGAGAGTACACCCAAAACAAATGCCTTACTCACTTCTGTACACAAGTACTAATTGAAGTGACATATAAATAGGAAATGAGTTAAATAAAAGTTAGACTAACAATTACAGAGAAATCACTTGAAACTATCCCTTCCATTAGACCCACAGAATTTCATTCCAGTACCTTGAAACCTAGTATTTTAACCTTAATTGCTCTTTTATGAAGCACTTTATATCTCTTGTTACCTTTTAGTTCTCAAAGCCTTTTTCTTTAAGTAATCTAGCACCTCAGTTCTAAGTGCATCAAGTGATTGAGTTACTCATCTTTTTATACACAGTGACATATCTTATACAGGTATATAGTTCATGAAATAAAATGAAAATCCATATACATGCCACTTTCTTTATATTTGGTACATCTGAATGCTGATAAAGTCTCATGTATAATCTATTTTAAACTCTAACTTGGTCTTAGTATTAATGGTTTTATGCCAGCTGGCAACTTTTCTTTATCTTATTTTACTTTCCTTCTCTCCAGATAACTGATATAAGGTATAGTGATTGAAGGGCTATTTTGCTAATTACAGCCATCCTCTAATTATTTGGTTAAGAGCCAGATAAAAAAAAAAGCAACTATACTTAAATAAAAATGTTTCTTAAAAAGCAACAGATACATTCATCACATTGAAAAAATGTTTGCATCCTTTTATCATATTAAAACACCTTACAAAGCTTTACAGAAATAAGTAAATACATAAAGTTTTTCATTAACTAATCAATATGTACTGATAATGTTAGTCAAGACTCTAAGAAATTAGGCTATAAGCACTGTCTATGTTATTTTCCTTTTTCCTCCATTTTTGGAATATTTAGAGAAAAAAAAGAATTGCCAGACTTCCAAGCGGATATATGTAGCTATGTGAGGTATTGCTTCTTTTTTTTTCATTGGCTTGTAATCTCTGTTTAACTCCAATAAAAATGCAGTTGACCTTGCTGGTCTTGAATCTGCATGACCCTAAGAGTGAGTGCATACTTAAATTTTGTACACCAGGGCTCTTGCTTGCCTCGCCCTAGTTCTGGCCTGAGAAGAGGTATCCCTTTTCCTATCAAAGGCAGTTCTTACTCTTGTTCCAATTCTTCCTGCCATCCTTCTGCTCAGGAATTGTGATCCCAGTATTTCCTATCTCCTGGATTTTCAGCTTCTTGCTTTATACTGGATCCTTCTCTTCAGCATTTTCCTATCTTTAAAAAGACAAGCAAAAAAGCCTCCTCTGACCATACCTACCTTCCAGTTACCACTCATAACATTTCCCTCTCCCTTTTGCCAACTGATTTTAAATACTGATAAGAAAAATCCCCAAGTGTTACATACAATCCACTTAAGCATTTTATTTCTAGTTACTCCTCTTTTCCACTTTCCACTAAAACTGCTATTACTTAGATCTGGTAACAGTTCACAAAGTGTGGTCTGGGGACCAGTGGACTTTCCTGAGACTCTTTCAGGGGTTCCATGAGGCTTAAACAATTTTCTTAATAAAATTAAGATTTTATTTGCCTTTTTCACTCTTATTCTCTCACAGATGGACTTGTTATCCAGAGACTACATGAAATGTTGTATCACAACAGGTTAAATGTAGAAGCAGATGTGAGATTCCATCTCTTGTTGATTAAGCCAGATAGTCAAGAGATTTGCAAAAATGTAAAATAATACCATGTCTCTCCCTCATTTTTTGTTTGTTTGCGTGATTGTTGCAGAAAATATATTTATTTATCCTACTTGGTCATACTACCCATATCATATATTGCTACATATTATTGACCATTTTATATATTGCTAGATTAGATTCAGTAATTTTTCTAAGGATTTTTTCTGTCTACATTCTTTAATTTGTCTGTAATTTTTTTTTTTTTTTGCAATGTCTTCAGCAGGTTTTGGAACTAAGGTTATTCTGGCCCCATAAAATAAATTGAAAGGGTCCCTTCTTTCTCTGTTTTATGATAGAATTTGTGTAATATTGGTATTGTTTCTTCCTTAAGTGTAATACAGTTAATCAGTGATACCATCTGGGTTTAGAATTTTGTGGTTTATTCAGATTTTCCATTTTTTAAATTTGTATTTTTCTGATTTTTAGTGATTTGGAGCATTTCTCCTTTGTGTTCACATCCTTAACCCATTTTCCCATTGGGGTTTCTGTCAGGTTCTCATTGATTACTAGAAGTTTCTTGTGTATTCTAAATATTAATCCCTTATCAATTTCAGTCACTGATAAACACTTTATCCATGTGCCCAAGATCTTTTTCTGTAGTATCCTTTGTTGATGTAATTTTGATATTAAAAAATCCATCATTTTCTCCCTTCAAAATGTATTTTTTCAAGGGTCTTAAGAATTCTCTCTTCCTGTCAACATCTCCTAATTATCATATAATCTTTCTCCAACATTTCTTTAATTATCCTGATAGTTTTGCTCTACACACTTAGGTATTCTAATGATCATGATTTTTTTTAATGACATAAGATTTTATTTTCAGCTCTACTGAGGTACAGTTAACATATAACATTGTTTAAGATGTACAATGTATTGATTCAATGTACTCATATTTTTCAAAATGATTACCACCATAGCTTTAGCTAGCACCTCTATCATGTGACATAATTCCCTTTTTGTGTGTGCATGTGGTGAAAACATTAAGATATACTCTCTCAGCAACTTTCAAGTATATAATATGCTATTGTTAACTATAATCACAATGCTGTGCATTAGATCCTCCTTATTTATCTTCTAACTGGAAGTTTGTACCCTTTGACCAACATCTTCCATTTTTTCCACCCCTGTCTCTGACAACCACCATTATACTTTGTTTTTATAAGTATAGCTTACATAGATTATACACATAAGTGACATCATACAGTATTTGTATTATTACAGATACTGGTTCAGATTCACAGATAATGATTTAACTTTTTATCTTTAAAATGAGTCATTTTCATAAAAAATATATTTTAATTAAAATGTTTCCTTCCCCCCAAAGTGAGTCATGATGCAATTTTAATTTTATTATCAAGTTCTCTTTTATTCAAGGATCTGTTTCTGAGCTTTTTATTTTAACCTATGGATTTATCAGTCTGTTTCTATGCCTGTATAACACTATTTTTATTACACTGGCTTTGTAGTATATCTTAATATCTGGGAAAGCAGTCTCCTTTTCTGCTATTTTTTTTCGAAATTGTTAGTTCTGTTTAGATATTGTTAATTTCCCTTTATTTATCTTAGAATTACTTAATCTAAATCCTTAAACAATCTTGGTTGTTTTTACATTTTATTATGGAAAATTTTAAACATATACCAAAGTAGGGAGAATGGTAAAAATAGTATAATGAAATCCCATGGATTTCATCACCAGACTTCAAAAATTATTACCACCTGGCTATTTTTGTCTTATATATTGCCCTGTCCTTTTCTTTACTCCATTAGATTATCTTAACTCAAATCATAGATGTGATACCCTGTCTCTATATCAACAAATATTAAATCACTATTCAAATTTTCCTGTCACTTTTTTTTGAAAGTGTCTATTTTTATTTTTTTTATTGAGGTGTAAATGACATATAACATTATGTAAGTTTCAGGTGTGCAACATAATGATTTTATATTTGTATATATTACAAAATGATCACAATAAATCTAGTTAACATTTGTCACCATACATACATAAAAAATTATTTTCCTGTGATGAGATTTTTTTTAAGATCTACTCTCTTAGCAACTTTCAAATATGCTTTACAGTATTATCAACTATAGTTACCATAATGTACATTATATCCCTATGACTTACTTATTTTTTAACCACAACTTTATTCTTTTTGACCCCTATCACACATTTTACCCACACTCCAACCCCCAACAACCACCAATCTGTCCTCTGTATCTATGAGCTTGGATTTCTTTTTTTTTGTATTTTGTTTTTTAGACCCCACATAAGTGAGATCATGCAGTATCTGTCTTTGTCTGTCTGACTTACTTCATTGAGCATAATACCCTCTAGGTCCATCCATGTTGTTGCAAGTGGCAAAATTTAACTATTTTTTATGGTTGTATAATATTCCATTGTATATATACACCACAATTTTTTAGTCCATTCATTTATCAATGGATATTTAGGTTGCTTCCATATCTTGACTACTTTAAATAATGCTGCAATGAACATGGAGGTGCATATATGTTGGGAGCAAACCTGTGGGCCTTTAGGCAGGCTCAGTTATGAAAGCCTTAAGACAACAGCAACCTTTGAGTAAAGTCTCTCCTGTAAAATCAGAAACAATGAATCCATCCACGCGTTAGAAACAAGTTTTCCCCTATTACCAAGAAATGCATTTAGCAAACTCCTACGCCAGAACTAGTGGTTAAGTTACCTAGCAACCTGTGCTTTTCTGTTCTTTCCACTGGCCTATTAATATTGCCAACATCTTGTTAATCAAGAAACACCCTCTGCCCCAGGGGAAAGCCCCACCCTTAAACCTCCTTCCCAAGGGCCCCCACCCACAAGATGGTGAACTTCCTGCTTCTCTTCTGGGTCCTCGGTTCCCGCCGGCGCCAACTGAAGACCAATCACATCTTTACATATATTTTCGTCACAGCCTATATAAATTGAGCCTGAGAAAAATAAAATTGGTCAGCTTGATCAGACATCCTGTCTTGCTGTCCATTCTTTGTGTCTCTTGCCCCTTCATTCTCTCCTCTAGGTCGTCGACCCCCGTTGATAGTCCTGCAGGTCAGGACACATATATCTTTTCAAGTTAGTGTTTTCATTTTCTTTGGGGAAATACCCAGAAGTGGAATTGCTGAATCACACAGTAGTTCTATTTTTAATTTTATGAGGACCCTCCATACTGTTTCCTTAGTAGCTGCACCAACTTAATAAAACAAAAAGTTACAAAGTCAGTTTGCTTCAAATAGGATCCAAACAGGACCCATACATTTCTTTTGGTTTGTGTGTTCATAATGTTTTTTTAAAAGTCTACAATCCTTACCTCCCCTTTTCTCTTCTCGCTGTTTGTTCAAAAAGTTCGTTTGTCAGGTAAAATTTCCTAAATTATTAATTTTGCTATATTTGACAACATGCTCTTTTATTCCTTATATTTCCTGTAAATTCGTTAAATCTAGAGATTTGATTAAGTTGAGGTTTAATTTTCTTTGACAAGAATGTTTCAGAGATGATGCTGTATACTTCATATTGTACTGTATCATGAATCAAATGTTTTTCTTTTTGTGTGGGCAAGATTGGCTTTGAGTTCAGGTGTTGCTAGCTGAGTGCATTCATCATCAAATTTCCAAACAATCTTTCAGCTAATACCATAATTTTCAAACTGTATGCCATGACCCCTGGCAATCTCTGAAAACTCTTCAGGGAGTCTGCAAGGCCATAAATATTTCAAACTAGTAAAAGATATTATTTGCCTTTTCTCATAAGCATATAGCAGAATTTTTCAGAGACTATATGACATTCTTGTGTTTAAAATTTTTGTTTTCATTTCTAGCATTACAAATATTCAGAGATATAACCCCTATTAAAAAAAAAACCTCTTTGGGTCCCCAATAATATTTAAAAATGTGAAGCATTCCTGAGAACAAACAGTTGGAGAACTGAACCTAGTACATTTAGAAGCCATTGATGATCATTCCCTGAATTATTTAATTAGAGGTTGTAAAATATTAGTGTTAATTTTAAAATGTAAATCTAATCTTGTCACTCTTCTGCTTACATAGCTTTCTATTGTTCTTAGGTTAAAGTGCAACATCTGAGGGACATGATAGAGGATATTGTTATAGGTTAATCATCCTCTATGTTTTTACCCTGATGGAATTCTATATTTCTGGATACAAAACAAGAGGTTGATATTATAGGATTTAGGCAGACAGCTACTCTCCCAGGACAGAGAAACTATAGAAAAGAGTATAACGAAATGGAAAATATAGAAAAGAGAAATGTAAGAGAAATATTAGCACAATGAAAAGTCTCATGCTTCTAAATGGTTTTCTAGAAGGACAGAAGAAAGAATATGCGGCAGAAGAAACATTTGAAGAGATAATGGCAAAGAATTTTCAAAAATGATCTCAATTGCTCTCTTTTCCTTTTCCTCCCCTCAGTCTCCCTTTTTTTTTTTTCTTCTTTACCCTGTACTTCAGTTTGGATAATATATATTGGTTTTTCCAGGTCCTAAGGGAAACTAATATTAACTGATATTATATCCTATGTCCAGTTTGCTGTTAAGTCTATGCAATGAATTCTTAATTTCAGTTATTACATTGTTCAACTATAGAATGTCTGTTTTTTTAGAGATTTATTTTTATTGTTTAAATATATTTTCATCTGTTTTATGTATCTTTTCCTCAATACATTCATAATAGTAACTTAAAAGTCCTTGTCTCTTGCTCATGCTCTGTTTAATAAAAAGTCTCTCACAACAGCATAGCTTACAGCTTTTGGTAATCAATCAGATGAAGATTCTGTGGAACTCTTAAGGCATTCTGAATATGTGAAGAAATTCTACAGAATTAAAAAGAACATTGATCAATGCTCAGAAATTGTGAAATGCAGTATTAGCTCCCTGGGATCTGATGTCCATTAAAAATAGTCAAGATTTAAATGACTTAGAAACATAGCTCACCAGTGAAGTGCTTCCTTATTTCTGGTATCAGCTGAGTCAATACAAAAATATATTCTTTCAAAAAAGAGTCCTTGTCTGTCAATTCCAGTGCTGGGTCACCCTGTCGGTCTGTTTCTAATGGCTATATTTTCTCTTGATTATAAGTTATATTTTCCTTCACTTTTGCATGTCTTATAATTTTTTTTATATGTTGAAGATTGTACATCCTAAACTTATGGGAAGTGAAATATTTTTTTCCCAGAAAGTGCATTTCTTTTCCATTGTCAGGAAGTTAGAATAAGAGACATTACTTTGATCCAGTCAGGCATTGTGGTGTGTTGGGTTTGGACTGTGTTCACCACAAATTTCAAACATCTTGAGGGTGAGATTTGGGGTTCTCTCCTGTGTGTATGACATACCCATGTGTGTAGCAGGACTCTGAGACAAAGCATTGTGAGGCTGACTACACACTACCTGGAAGCAGAATTCATATAATTAACAAATTTATAAAAGTTAATGAGAGACAATTTAGAAAAGAATCCCACATAGAAAAAGACAAAAATCAACCAAAAGGTTATCATTTCAATAAAGCTATATCATTATTTCGATGTATTTTCTTACAGAAGTTGTCCTGGGACTAGACTAGATAGTTTGTAAATGTTTTATAATGTAATTGAGATCTGAAATTAAGTATATACTTTGGTTGAGGGTAAGGTTACCTAAGAAACACTTTTTTGCCAGATCCTAAGGGAAACTAATATTCATAATGAGATGGCTTGCTTTTAAATTTTTTCCAAATTCCATTTATTTTGAGGCATCCATATTTTTGCATTCTTGCAAGATCATTATTGTGGTAAAGTCAATCTGGTATGGCTTCTTGAATTATTATTCTCAGAATTCTTGTTGGGAGTTATGTGTTGCATCTATCAATTGTACTTTTAAACAAGTCTTTCTAATTAATTTGAAACTTCCTAATTTTGCAAGGATTAATTTTGGTTAATCTCTTAGGTTAATTGGTCTATAGCTATTAGTAGCTTTTCTAAAAGGGTAGATACATCATATATATTCTGAACCTTTGAGTATCCATGAATAAACTTACTACTTTTCTATATGGAAGACAACTTAAACATAAACTCTAATGTCCCAACTTTTCCCCCTCAAAAATCTTCTGATATTGTTTCATTGAGTATTTGGTACCTAATATAACAGAGGAGAAGTCTGATGCCAATGTGAGTTTTTTCTTCAAATATAGCATACATCTCCCTTCTTCACATACCCATCAAATACCTACCCATGTATAAATACTCTCTTAACCCCATTCTCAGTTAAAATTCATAGGGTTTTTCTTTATCTTGTATATTATAACTAAACATGCTGCCAAAATATTTTAATTGTAGGTATCGTTTTATTAATATCTTTTGAAATGTACTTCAGAAGGCTGAAATGAAGTACTGGCCATTATTCTCTAAAAATCATTCTAGTCAGATGTGGTGACGAACAAAGAGGTGCTTAGCAAGTTCCAGATTGTCCTCACTCTCCTTTAATTAACCTCCAGCTTGTCTTCCCATCTTCCAAAACTGTTGATAAGCAACAACACTTGTTTTGGACTCACAGAAGCAATAACTACACAGTGGCGATAGCTTTCCTTTTCCATACCATTTAGGTAGCTACATATGCTTGACTTTTCAGATTTAGTTGGTGACTCCTCTGTTCTTACAACTAGCCTCCCTGGGTTACTTCCCCAGCTCCTACAGGTGTAGAAAATTTAAATCCTGTAATAAATTTCTTATTCCATAAGATTCCATTAGGGTCTCCACTTCTCTTACTAAACCCTAGCTGATACAATTAGTTGATACTGGAAATTATTCCAGGGGAACAGAAACATGATGATGGGACTTTAGAACTGATCTCTGAGCTGCCCAAATTTAGGATTAATGACACTTGTCATTAATTACTACTGTTGTCAGTAGTAAAATGGTATCCCATCACATGGAATGGCAAAATAGTTACTTAAATTATAATGCAGGGTCACCAGCAATCAAGTACCTATAGACAAAGCTGTGCCATAGATTATCTTAGAGGAAAAAAAATAGCCTATGCATCTTGCTTCTCAGTGCACTGTAGAACTTGAAGAAAGAAAAGAATGAGTTCAGAGCTTTAAATTCCTAACTTCAGATCCAGGTAAAGAACCAGATGGCTTCTGTGACTTCCCTAAAATAAATACTTATGTTTTTTAGCTGCAGAATGTCAAGATTTCTGTTCAAGCCCAAAGTCTAATCACATGCATGGCTAAGTTACAATGAAAACTGAATTTATTAGATCACACGGTCTCATTAATTTTAGGACATTTGGAGGAGAGAATTGGGGTGGGAACATAGGGAAGGGTCCAGTGAAACTAAGGAGCCAAATTTTGACAAGCATCTTTTGCCTTTGAAATATACTTTTGTGTTTTATCTGCATAAATTAGTCTTCTCTTGTCTGAAGAACAAGTAATGAACTTTCTTGAGTTGGTTGCCTTATAGGGCTCATTGATCCAGGGTGCAGTACACCTTCCAAAATAAAGGGACAAGTTATTACATATGATCCCTCTTATCAGTAAGAAAGAGACAATGGTGCCTATTTGGCCTCTTTGGATTTTAGTGGTAACATAAACTATAGTTGTAATACTACTTTGATCCATTTATTGGGTAACTCAAAAGGCTGCCAGTTTGGTGTAGATCCTGGAGGAATCTCAGCATCAGATATAGGCTGCTGTGCAATCTGCTCTGCCATTTGGGCTATATAGCCCAGCAGATATGACTGTGCTTGTGCTATCTTTGGTCGATAAAGATACTGTATGGAGCCTTTGGGAGGCTCCTATAGGATTTCGAAGCAAAGTTTTGCAATCTTTTGTAGATGACTACTGTCCTTTTGAGAAATGTCTTCTGTCCCACTACTGGTCCTAATATGGACAGACAGCTTGACCAAATTACTATGTGACCTAAGCTTCCTATCATGTGGGATTTATCAAACCATAAAATTAAGTATGCACAACAGCATTCCATCATCAACATAGATTTCCCCTGAGAATTCCTATAGAAAGAAGTAAGTTGTATGAATCTGGCTCCTTCTGTTACATTGCCTCCTCTCTCTAAACTTGTACCTATGAATGCATTGGGAATTCCTACAGCTAAGAAAAATTTGAGTTTGGTTTAAAGATAATTCTGAATTATATTCTGCCTCCACCTGAAACTGGATGGCTGCAATACTATAGCCCCACTGTGCAGTGGATGTGAAGAACACTGGTAAAGGGAAATCCTCTCATTTGGAAGAATTTCAAATGGTACATTTATCTGTCTACCATATTTGCACCAGTGTTGGCCAGAAATATGGATCTATATTGATTCATGGAAATTTGCTGACATTGGCTGGATGGTCAGGGACAAATTACAGATTTGGAAGATTGGTGATACAGTGGTCTAATGTAGATTTATGTAGATAGACCTCTCCAAATGAGCACAGAGTGTGGAGACATTCATGTCCAATGTGAATATCACCAAAGAGCAATAGTGACAAAGGAGGATATTTGCAATAAGGTGGAAAAGATGACCCACTCTATAGATATGAGGCATCATTTTTCTTCAATCCCCATCATTACCAAATAGGCTTTTGCACAAAGTGGTCATGTAGGCAGGGATGGAGGTTATGCATGACCTTAACAGCATAGATTTCCACTGACCAAAATCACTACAATGAACCTAAGCTACAACAGCAGAAACCAAAAAAACCCACTGACTTAGGACCATTCTCTGGAGGATAAGCTAACCTCAATAGCAGATTTGTTCTATTAGATCAATTCCATTTTTCAAAGTATACACTTTATTCTCACTGAAATAGATTTTTCCTTTGGAAGCATATTTACCTTTCTTGCCTGTAATGTTTCTGCCCAAACCACCACAACCCATGGACTTACAGAATACCTTAATCACAGTATTACAAAGAACATTGCTTCCAACACAGAACTAATTTTACAGCAAATCAAGTGTGGTCTTATGCTCATCTCATAGAATTCACTAGTCTTACCATGTCACCATCACCTAGAACAACTGTCCTAATGGAATGGAAGAATGCCCTTTTGCTTTAAACACTGTTGTCTTTTAGAGCAATTAAAAATATTTTCCCTTCATTTATTCTATTTTTTACACCCTTCCTTCATGTTGATCTATGTCTGTGACCTACATAATATTTTCTCCAAAGAACTTTCTTAAGCATTTCTTGCATCTACCAGTAATTAATTCTCTCAGTTTTGATTTGTCAGAGAATATTTTTGTTTCTTCATATTTAAGGATACTTTTGTTGGGTATAGAATTATGGATTGATTTTTTTCTTTCAGCACTTGAAAGATGTTACTTGATTGTCTTCTTGCTTGCATAGCTTTTGTGAGACTTGTATTATAATTCTAATGTGCCTTATATATAATTCTAATAATGTCCCTCTATAGGTATCTTTTTCTCTGGATGCCTTCAAGATTTTTGTCTTTGGTTTGCAGCTATTTGATTATAATATGCCCAAAATATGGGATTTTTTATATTTATCCTACTTGGTGTTCTCTGAGGTTCTTGAATCTGTGACTATTATTAATTTCAGAAAAATTTTGCTATTATTTATTCAACTACTCTACCATTTTGTTTCTTCTTCTTGGATTCTAATTATGTATATGTCAGATCATTTGATATTATCTCACATCTCTGGTATATTCTGTCCTGTTTTTATTTTATTCTTTTCTTTTTGCATTTTAGCTTGGGTAATTTCTGTTGACCTTTCTTCAAGTTTATTGATTCTTTGCTCACCTGTGTTGAGTCTACTGATGAGCTCATTTAAGGCATTTTTCATCTCTATTACAGTTTATTTTGATCATATGAGTCTTCCTGTGCACTGTTCTGCAAAAACAATCTGAACCTGTCTCTTATTGCTCTCCCAGCCATATTCTATTTCTAAAATCTAATTATTTTAACATGTTTTAACAGGTGGGACACAATGATGTTCAGATTAAATCAGAGCTTTAAGGAGCCACTGTGAACTAGTCATAAAGACAGATTCAAATTACCACTCTTAAGCTTAAGATTATTTTACTTTGGAAAGTGAATAGTCATTGTTTTAAATTAGGAATAATATTTACTATGTATTATTAGTTATAACTTTTAAAAGCACCCAATATAGGGCTAATATGTAGATAAGTGTTTTCTTTGTTCCTTCCCCTTTCTAAAACTTCTTCCTTGCTGAATGTATATATATATATCTAACATTCCAAAAAACCATGTTCTTTTTCTATAGTTTTTTCCTTTCTTCACCCACAAACTTTGAACACAGACCTTCCTTTTCTTAGAAAAAATATTAATTTGAGTTTTGTAGACTAGTTTCCCAACTGATGTACCAAGGTAAAATGATGGCTAAGATGGTTAATTGATGTATCATATATAGGTAGATTGCAGGTGTGCAGATACAATGACTCACTTGGCTTATCAGTGCAGGAAGATGGAGCCCCACTTATCTTTGTTCTCCCTAGACCATGAGCAGTCTCTTTCATTTACCACAGTGTTTCATACAAAACTGTATTGTCAATTTTTAATTTGTACCATAACTGAAAATACTGTAATTCTCCAAAAGGAAATTAGAGAGATTCATTTTTTTAAATTTGCAATTAGTGTTCCAAAAGTGATTTTATCAATAAAAATTGGATGAGAACTAGGATATGAAAATTATGTATAAAATGCTTTGGTGCCATTTTGACATAGCTCTTTTACTGAGGCCATTTTGGTGCTATGAACATTTGGACTCTACAATTTTATTCCAGATATTTTATACCTTACCCAATTATTCTATATTCTTCAGCCTAAAACATGAGAAAGAACATTGCTTATAAAAGTATGAAATGACTTATAATGTATGAAAGGAAAGAACTAGAAAGCTTCTGCTTTAAGAAATTCCTCCAACCAAAAGGCATCTGATATATGATTTTGTGCAGTGCTGTCATTCTACTAGTGATTATAGGAGCTTTGTATTTGTTGATGGTTGAATATTTAACAGTTGGCTCTTTTGTTTTATCAGATTTATCCTTTTATTTGCTAAAATTAGTTACTGAAATTATTCATTTTTACTTTTACCTAATATATGCACGTAGTTTTTAAAAAATCTAACAGTGCTAAAAGTCTCATACTAAGAAATAGTACTGTACTATCCCTCCCCTCCCTATTATACCCCTTTCTCGAAAACAACCACTTAAAATTTTGAAGCTCTATTTTTCTGTTATTTGGCTACATATTTCTAAGTAACATTCATATATCAGTATCTGTATATTCACCCTATGTATGAGGATTCAACTTACTTATACCCCACTCCTCCAAAATACCCTTCCCTTATTCTCTCAATATAGCTAAAGCATTATGAATTTAACATCTAGTATATACATTATTAAGCCCAGGTAAATATTATTTGCTGTTGAGACAGTAGTGCCCTATGATTATACTTCTCTTCTCTAAATTAATTTTTCTTATGGATAGCAACTCTGTTTTCCATTTGTTTGCTATTCTTTTTATTGAGGATTGTCTTAAAGCATCCTCTGAAGGTAGTTTTTCACTATCTACCATATCAGACTATCTAATATTTCTATTATTTCCCTCTGGAGATGTCTCTCAAACAGTCTCCTGTCTTACTAACATCATGACTTGTTCTTTTCTTTCTTACTCATCCTCCAAATTTTCTTTATCTCTCTGTTATATTGGGAGGTCTTTACTGGAACCCATTTTCTTCTTTTTGGTTAATAGCTCATTTTGGTAGATGGCATCCTTAAGATTCCCGTGAAATTGTATATGAGAAGTAATGTTTTAAAATTATGCATGTCTGAAAGTCTCTATTCTAGCTTCATATTTGTTTCATAGTTAAGTCATAAGATTAAATGTTAAGAATTAGTTTCACTCAGAAACTTGGTCATACTTCAAAATTTCTTCTAGCTTTCAATATTATAATTGAGAAGTCTAATATCGTATTTTTGATTACACACACACACACACACACACACACACACACACACACACACACACACACATCCTATTATCTCCCTATACTCACCCTGGCATAAACTTTTAGGATCTTTCCCCTATTCCCAAGATCTTGAAACTTCAAAGTAAATGGCCTACATGTATGTCTTGTGTTTCATGTTGAGTATCAGTGTATCCTTTGAATTTGGGCTCTTGTATACTTCAGTTCTGGAAAATTCTCTTTTCATATATCTTGAAATTTCCCTCCCCTCTCTTGGATCTTTTCTCTCTTTTTTGAAATATTAGCCGGGTGCTAGAACTCCTGGATTGATTCTCTTTTTCAGAATTATTTTTCTTTTTTTTCTACTCTTGTCTTTCTTGAATTTGATAACATTCCCAAAAAAGTTTAATTTTAAAAATTTTGGTGATCATAATTATAATATTTAAGATCTTGTTCTTGTTCTCTGTTCTTTTCTAAATCATAGGAAAATATATATAACATAAAATTTACTATGTTAATCAAATTAAAAAGTACAATTCAGTTACATTTAGTACATCTAGAAATTTGTGCAACCATACTCCACTTCCATAACATTTTCCTCATCCCAAAAGAGGAACTCTGTATTCATTAAACAATAATTCTCCATTCCCCATGTCCCCAGGCCCCTAGTAACTTTTATTCTACTTTCTTTCTCCATGAATTTGTGTAGTTTAGGTACTTCATATAAGTGAATCATCTGTCTGGTTTATTTTACTTCACATGTTTTCAAGGTTCATCCACATTGTAGCATATATCACAGTTTCATTTCTTTTTATGGGTCAGTAATATTCCATTGCATGTATGTACCATGTTTTATTTACTCACCTATTGATGGACATTTGAGTTTTTTTCCACCTTTTGGCTCTTGTGACTAAATCTACTATGAACATTGGCATAAAATTATCACTTTGAGTCCCTGTTGTCATTTGAGGTATGTACTCTGGGAATGAGATTGCTGGATCTTATAATTGTTCTGTTTAGCTTTTTGAAGAAATTACAAACTATTTCCCATAAAGGCTATATCATTTTACATTCCCACAGGCAATGCATGAGAGTTCCAATTTCTTCACATTCTTGTCAACACTTATTTTCTTTTATTTGCTTATTTTTGATAATAGTTCTCCTAATTGGGGTGATGTGGTATGTCATTGTGGTTTTGATTTTCCTAGTGATTAATGGTAGTGAGCATCTTTTCATGTGCTTATTGGCCATCTGTATATCTCTTCTGGAGATGTGTCCAAGTCCTTTGCCCATTTTCAAATTGGGTTTTGTTGTTGTGGTTGTTACTGAGTTGTAGGTATTCTTTATATGTTCTGAATATTAATTCAAATTTGCAAAGATTTTGACCTATTAGGTGGGTTCTTTTTTTATTCTCTTGATATTGCTCTTTGATGCACAGATGTTTTTTAATTTAAAAAAGTTGAGATACAATTGACATATAATGTTATATTAGCTTTAAGTATATAATGTAATGATTCAACATTTATAAATATTATCATGAAATGAACACTAAGTATAGTTAACATCCATCACCACGCATAATTACAGTGTTTTTTGTGATGAGAAATTTAAAAACTTACTCTATCAGCAACTTTTAAATATACAATACAGTATTATTGACTATAGTCATCATGCTGTACATTACATGTCATAACATATTAATTTTATAATGAGAATTTGTGCCTTTTGGCCTCCTTCACCCATTCACCCATCCCCACCCAGAAGCAGATTTAATTTTTTGAGGAACCTCTATACTGTTTTCCATAGAGGTTGCACCAATTTACATTCTCACCAGCAGTGCACAATCATTTTCTTTTCCTCACACCCTTTTCACCAGTTGCTATTTCTTGTCTTTTAGATAACAGCCATTCTGACAGGTGTGAGGTAATATTTCACTGTGGTTTTGATTTGCATTTCCCTGATGATTAGAGATGTTTAGCACCATTTCATGTACCTGTTAGCCACCTGTATGTCTTTCTTGACCCTCTGTCATTTTTAATTGGATTGTATTTACCTTTTTGTTATTGAATTGTATGAGTTTATATATTTTGGATATTGATGCCTTAAGATATATGATTTGCAGATATTTTCTCCCATTCTATAGGATGCCTTTTCATTAGATTGATGGTGTGTCCTTTGCTGTGCAGAAGTTTTTTAAGTTTGCATTTTTTTTGGTGTCAAATCCAGAAAATTATCACCATGACTGATGTCAAGAAGCTTATTGCCTATGATTTCTTCTAGCAGTCTAATGGTTCTAGGTCTTATGGTCAAATCCATAATTTGTTTTAAGTTAACTTTATGGTTATCGTGTAAGACAGTGGTCCAGTTTCATTCCTTGGTATGTGGCTGTCCAGATTTCCCAGCACCATTTCTTGAAGAGATTGTCTTTTACCCATTGTATATTCTCAGCCCTATTGTCATAAATTAGTTGATCATATATACATGGATTTACACAAGGATTTACTTCTGGTCTCTTTATTCTGTTTATTGATCTATATGTCAGTTTTTTTGCTGATACCACACTGTTTTGATTACTATAGCTTTGTAATATAGTTTGAAATCAGGGCACCTGATACCTTCTGTTTTTTCTTCCTCCTAAAGATTGCTTTGGCTGTGTGTGTGTGTGTGTGTGTGTGTTTTGGCTATTTGTGGTTCCATACAAATTTTAGGATTGTTTGTTCTATGCCTGTAAAAAATGCTGTTGGAATTTTGATAGGGATTGCACTGAATTTGTTGATCACTTTGGGTAGTATGAACATTTTAACAATATTAATTCTTCCAGTACATAAGCATGGAATATATGTCCATTTATTTGTGTCTTCTTCAACTTATTTTGTCAATGCCTTTTAATTTTTTACTAAGGTATCATTGATATACAATCTTATGAAGGTTTCACATGAACAACCTGTGGTTACTACATTCACCCATATTATCAAATCCCCCTGACACACCCCACTGCAGTCATTATCCATCAGTGTAGTAAGATGCTAAAGAGTCGCTACTTGTCTTTTCCATGCTATACTATACTGCCTTCCCCGTGATTTGTCAATGTCTTATCGTTGTCAGTGTATAAATCTTTCATGTCTTTGGTTAAATTTATTCCTAGGTATTTTATTCTTTTTGAGGCAATGCTCTGAGAGTTTGTTATTAGTATACAGAAATACAACATATTTTTGTATATTCACTTATATCCTGCAACTTTATTGAATTCATTTATTATAGTTTTTTGTGAAATCTTTAGGATTTTCTATATATAATATGTCATCTGCAAATAGTGACCATTTTACTTCTTTCTGATTTGGATGCCTTTAATTTCTTTTGCTTGCCTAGTTGCTCTGTCTAGGACTTCTAATACCATGTTGAATACAAGTGGCAAGAGTGGGCTTCCTTGTATTATTCTGGATCTTAGAGGAAAAGCTTTCAGTTTCTTACATTGAGGATAATGTTAACTGTGGGCTTGTCATATAGCCTTTATTATGTTGAGATATTCCTTCTATACCCATTTTGTTGAGAATTTTAATAATAAATGGATGTTGAATTTTATCAAGTGCCTTTTTCTGTGTCTATTGAGATGATCATATGATTTTTACCCTTTGTTAAATTGGTGTATTGCATTGATTGATTTGTGGATGTCGAACCATTCTTGCATTTGACCATGGGGTATGATCTTTTTTGTTGAATCCAGTTTGTTAATATTTTGTTGAGAGTTTTTGCGTCAATACTCATCAAGGATATTGGCCTGTGATTTTCTTTTCTTGTGGTGTCCTTGTCTGGTTTTTATATCAGGGTAATTCTGGCTTTGTAAAATGAGTTTGGAAGTATTCCTTATATTTATTGCAACATTTTATATGGACTGATATTAACTCATCTTTAAATATTTGGTAGAATTCACCACTGAATGTGGTGACTTCAGATTTTCTATTTCCTCAAGTTTCAGTCTTGGTAAGTTATGTTTCTAGAACTTCATCTGTTCTCTCTTATACAAGGTTTGTTATTCTAGGTTTGTTGGTGTATGATTGTTCATAGTATTGTCTTCTGATACTTTGTATTTCTGTGGTATTAGTTATAACATCTCTTCTTCCATTGCTGGTTTTAAGTCCTTTTCTTTTTCTTAGTGAGTCCAGCAAAAGGTTTATCAATTTTGTTTATACAAATAACCAGCTCTTAATTTCACTGATCTTTTCCATTGTCTTTAGTCTCTGTTCCATTTATTTTTGCTCTGATCTTTATTTTCTTCCTTCTGCTAACTTTGAGCTCCATTTGTTTATCTTTATCTAATTCCATGTGGTGTAAATTAAGGTTGGTTGAGATTTTTGTTTCTTGGTATAGGAATGTATTGCTATGAACTTTCTTTTTAGAATAGCCATTTTTGCATTCTGTAAGTTTTGGTATATTGTATTCCCATTTTCATTTGTCTCAAGGTATTCTTTTTATTTCATTTGATCCATTGATTGTTCAGGAATGAAATATTTTTATTAAAATGAAATCACTTATAATTCTAGAACTCATTGTAATTTAGTTGGTAATTTAAAAATTAAATATAATTTATGTTGCATCATCTACCTGTATGGTATACAAATATAAAAGTAATATGGATTATTTAATATTTCAAAATTTTCTCCAGAAACTATGTGCAAATTTTGGGAATACTGCAATAAGTTCTAAGTACCCGCAGAACCACAGACTAGAACATGCAAAAAAGCAAGAAAATGGAGGCTTGACACTACTGGCAAAAGAGTCTTTTATGTAAAAATCTATTGAATCTAGTAATAGAGAAGAAGGATCTGAGAAGTTAAATTACTACCTAATTAATTTTACTGCTAAAACCTTTCCATACTCTGAAACAATGTGTGTGTCTCAATCCACTGACCTTTACAGAATTCTGATGGTTGTATTTTGTTTTGAAGATGCAGAGCAAGAAATATGGGGAAGTATTCCCTTGAGGACTTGTATTATATTAGGAGAGCAGATGTTTACAGTCACAGTTCCCATTATTGGTAAGTTATAAGTCAGTAGTGCCAACAGATTCTGAATAACAAAGGCATCTGTGTGTTCTTTTAAATGTGTATGTGTATGATTATGATATGAGGGGCCCTCTAAAATATGGGAACCAGGACAGAGGCCCTTCTTACCCAGGTATAATTGCAGTACTGGCTCTATCCTTTTTATATTATTAAATATTAAATTATACAAAAATATTATATATATAAAATATATTATATATACAAAATATTAACCTTATTAAATAAAATTAATTTAAATAAAACAGTATATATTTTACATATAAAATATTAATATTATTAAATATGTTCTAATAAGACCCACTGCATTCATTTAGGTCATACAGCTACCTTGAAAGATGGTTTAAATACCCCTTCCTTATTGTTTTTTAATTTTTTATTAAGGTATTATTGATATACACTCTTATGAAGGTTTCACATGAAAAAACAACGTGGTTACTAAATTTACCCATATTATCAAGTCCCCACCCATACCCCAATGCAGTCACTGTCCATCAGTGTAGTAAGATGCCATAGATTCACTATTTGCCTTCTCTGTGCTACACTGTTTCCCCCGTGATCCCTCACACCATACCCCTTCCTTTCTATGATAACTTCCTGTAATAGTTTTCTGTTGCTAAATAACAAATTACCGCAAATCTAGTAACTTAAAACAACACACACTTACCTGTTTCTCTGGGTCAGGAATTTGGGTCTCAGATTGATCCTGTGCTGAGTCTCACAAAGTATAATTAAGGTGTCATTTGGGATGTATTTTTATTTGAGAGCCTGATTGTTAAAGAATCTGCTTCCAAGCTTATTGGTTTGTTGGTAGAATTTATTTCCATATGGCTATATGATGGAGGGTCCTGGCTTTTTTGCTGGCTGTTTGCTGAAGCCCACCCTCAGGTCCTAGAGGTTCCCTACAGATTCTTTAGGCCACTAGTAACTTTCCATGTGGGCTTCTTCAACCTGGCTGCTTACTTCATCAAGTCAGTAAAGAGAATCTCTGACCTCAGGGAAGGCCCAGTTCCTTTTTATTTATTTATTTATTTATTTAAATTTTTTAAATTTTGGTATCATTAAACTACAATTACATAAGGAACATTATGTTTACTAGACTCCCCCCATCACCAAGTCCCCCCCACATACCCCATTACAGTCACTGTCCATTAGTGTAGTAAGATGCTGTAGAATCACTGCTTGTCTTCTCTGGGTTGTACCACCCTCCCTGTGCCCACCCCCTACATATGTCTGCTAATAGTAATGCCCATTTCCCCCCACCCTTATCCCTCCCTTCCCACCTGTCCTCCCCAGTCCTTTTCCCTTTGGTAACTGTTAGTCCATTCCTGGGTTCTGTGAGTCTGCTGCTGTTTTTTTCCTTCAGTTTTTTTTCTTTGTTCTTATACTCCACAGATGAGTGAAATCATTTGGTATTTGTCTTTCTCCACCTGGCTTATTTCACTGAGCATAATACCCTCTAGCTCCATCCATGCTGTTGTAAATGGTAGGATTTGTTTTCTTCTTATGGCTGAATAACATTCCATTGTGTATATGTACCACATCTTCTTGATCTATTCATCTACTGATGGACACTTAGGTTGCTTCCATTTCTTGGCTATTGTAAATAGTGTTGTGATAAACATAGGGGGGTATCTGTCTTTTTCCAATTGGGCTGCTGCATTCTTAGGGTAAATTCCTAGAAGTGGGATTCCTGGGTCAAATGGTATTTTTATTTTTAGTTTTTTGAGGAACCTCCATACTGCTTTCCACAATGGTTGAACTAATTTACATTCCTACCAGCAGTGTAGGAAGGTTTCTCTTTCTCCCCAACCTTGTCAACATTTGTTGTTTGTCTTTTGGATGGTGGCTATTCTTACTGGTGTGAGGTGATTTCTCATTGTGGTTTTAATTTGCATTTCTCTGATGACTAGCAATGTGGAGCATCTGTTCATGTGCCTGTTGGCCATTTGAATTTCTTCTTTGGAGAAGTGTCTGTTCAGATCCTGTGCCCATTTTTGAGGTGTGTGAGCTCTTTATATATTTTGGATGTCAACCCTTTATGAGATCTGTCATTTATGAATATATTCTCCCATACTGTAGGATACCTTTTTGTTCTATTGGTGGTGTCTTTTGCTGTACAGAAGCTTTTCAGCTTGATATAGTCCCACTTGTTCATTTTTGCTTTTGTTTCCCTTGCCAGGGGAGATATGTTCATGAAGAAGTTGCTCATGTTTATGTCCAAGAGATTTTTGCCTATGTTTTTTTCTAAGAGTTTTATGGTTTCATGACTTACATTCAGGTCTTTCCAGTTCCTTTTTTAAAAGGCTTTTTCTAGACTAAGTCAGGTCCACCTAAAATAATCTGTTTTGGCTAACTCAAAATCAATCTATTTGTCACTTTAATTATATCTGCAAAATTCATTCACCTTTGCCATATTCTATTGGCCAGAAGCAAGTCATGGGTTCTGCCCACTCTCAAGGGGAGAGGATATACAGTGTGTGAACACAGAAGTAAAATTTTATTTTCACTTCCTGGTCACAAGAGTTGTTTCTTGAGTTTTCCCAGGTTTGTCTACTTAACACCTCAGTAAGCTTCTCTCTGAATTGGAGGACAATAATAAAAATTATCAGGTTGCATTTAACTCATATTCTTTCTTAATGGTAATATAAGATGAGCAAGTAGAAACTGTTAAAGCTGAGCTATGTGTGCACTATTACTACTCTGACAAGTACTATTACTATTTTGATTACTATTAGCTACCATTTATGAATGGAATAAATACCTATTTAACCAGTATTTTTTTTTATTTTGGTATCATTAATGTACAATTACATGAGCAACATTATAGTTTCTAGACTCCCCCCATTATCAAGTCCCCACCACATACCCCATCACAGTCACTGTCCATCAGTGTAGTAAGATGTTATAGAATCACTACTTGTCTTCTCTGTGTTGTACTGCCTTCCCTGTGCCCCCCACTACATTTTGTGTGCTAATCATAATGCCCCTTTTTCCCCCCTTATCCCTCCCTTCCCACCCATCCTCCCCAGTCCCTTTCCCTTTGGTAACTGTTAGTGCATTCTTGGGTTCTGTGAGTCTGCTGCTGTTTTGTTCCTTCAATTTTTTCTTTGTTCTTATACTCCACAGATGAGTGAAATCATTTGGTGCTTGTCTTTTTCCTCCTGGCTTGTTCCACTGAGCATAATATCCTCTAGTTCCATCCATGTTTTTGCACATGGTAGGATTTGTTTTCTTCTCATGGCTGAATAATATTCCATTGTGTATATGTACCACATCTTCTTTATCCATTCATCTACTGATGGACACCTAGGTTGTTTCCATTTATTGGCTATTGTAAATAGTGCTGTGATAAACATAGGGGTGTATATGTCTTTTTCAAATTGGGCTGCTGAATTCTTAGTGTAAATTCCTAGGAGTGGAATTTCTGGGTCAAATGGTATTTCTATTTTTAGTTTTTGAGGAACCTCCATACTGCTTTCCAGAATGATTGAACTAGTTTATATTCCCATCAGCAGCGTAGGAGGGTTTCCCTTTCTCCACAACCTTGCTAACATTTGTTGTTTGTCTTTTGGAT